>NW_026294606.1:75013834-75625500 GCF_007827085.1 Peromyscus californicus insignis | reverse complement strand
GAATAAGTCTCAAATGAATTAGGAATCAGACAAGGAAAAAGAATGCTATCCACTCACAAACCTATCAAAGAATGACATGGGAAATCAACTACCTTTTCACTCATTCCAAATCTGGTAACCATCCTCTTTGCAATTTGTGTTGCATTATCAAAATCACTAGAAGCACCTAGATTAAAAACATAAATATACTTTTGAAAATCTTTAAATGAATAAACATAAATTTGAAGTAAATGTACTATCAAAAACCAACCTGTTGTAATATGATCAGTTCCAAATATGAGCTCCTCTGCCACTCTCCCTCCCATACTAACATCCATTTGTGCAAGCAGCTGGGCTCTGGTTTCATTCCACCTGTCATTCTCAGGCAACAGTGAGACCTATACAATTTCATAATAAGCACATAATAATAAAGACATTCAGATACAGTTCTGAAATAGTTATATTCATAACCAAAGTCATTCAATTTTTCCAGATAGTATTCAATATGATAATGCTGAAAGCCAAGCGATTTGACAAACATGGTCATCAGGTAACTTAATGACATAAAATCTTTATGACATGAAACCAACATGAAAAACAAAGAAAATTCTCTGTATAGGTGCATCTTACAAACAGCAGCTACATAATGCTGCAATAGGACTTTTTTCCAGCTGTATAAAAATATTGAAGCAGTCATATATTAGAAAGATTCAACACATAGCATGTACTATAAGAAGTACCTTAGAACAACTATGAAACCAGCCACTATGACATAAAATGTGTCTTTATGTCTAGTAGTTTATTTAGATACTTAAAAATTATAGTCTATAATCACTCTTCAATTATATTTTCATGGAAATATGTAACACCTGAAATATATTATGAAACTACTCTGATAGTAAATTATAGCAAATGGATCTTATTTCAATACTGTTCAGGAAATCAGAAAGGATAAAAATCATTAGGAAGTCACAATCCCCTACATAAGCTTCTAGAAAGGTATATTTGAAAGTGAATTTTAAAACAAGAAAATGAGGTATGTAAGTCAAGGTGGCTCAAACACGTGATCCTAGGACTTGTAAAGGTGAAGCAGGAGGATTACAAGTTTCAGGCCAGTCCAATGACATGGAGCATTTCCAGCCAACTTGAGCTACAAAGGGAGAAGTGAGACCCTGTTTCAAAGCAAGCAAACCAACAAAACAAAATGAAACAAACAAATCCAACTAAACTAAAATTAAAAAAAAAAAAACAACTAAACTAAACTGGTATATGGTTCAGTGGTGAGAGCTTGATTCACATTCATGAGTCTCTGAATTCAAACCAAAGTAATGGGGGGAGTGGGGAGGAAGGTCCATAGGAAACTTACATGTCCAAGTGTGGGCCCCCGTGGCATGATTGTAGCTTTATTGATTGGCATTGCATCCTTTGTGTAATATGCAATAATAGCATGACCAGATTCATGATAGGCTGTTATGGTTTTGTTTTTGTTATCGATTTCTACACTTCTTCTTTCTGGTCCTAAGATAAATAATGTACTATATTAGAAAGGTATACTTAACTGCTAGGCATGGTAGCCTATAATCCCAGCACTACAGAGGCAAGAGAATAACAGGTTCCAGGCTAGCTCATGATTCACTGTGATAACAGGAAGGCAGAGACACACACAGAGAATGCATGAGCACTCATTATGGAGGATGAAGGCATGGTGGCTCACTCACATCAGTAATCTCAGCATTCAGAAGGCTGAGGCAAGATGACTACCATGAGTTCACAGACAGTCTGAGGTACATTAGTAGAAATGAGGGCCACCAGACCAGCTTGGATTATAGAATGAGAGTCAGTCTCCAAAAAAAAGGTAGGGCAAGATGGAAACAAAGAAAAACATGAACTGCAGGATAAGGGGATGGGAAGGAAGGCATACCCATTAGAATTTTATCCTTGGAAAACTCTAGTTCCTTCATGGTAACCATTTCTTTTCCATCAACAGCTGCCTTTAATGCAGCTTGGTTCACAAGATTCTCCAACTCTGCTCCAGAAAACCCAACAGTACCTCGAGCTATGATTTCTGGATCAACAGCTATAGACAAAGAGAACAACGTAATAAATCTCCATCACTAAACAGAAGCTCTTCCACTGAACTCATGTTTTAAATGTAGAAAAAACACAATTACTCTGAATTACAACTTAAAACACATATCTTAAAACCAGAATTGAATTTACTAAAACTTATGCATCAAAATATGACATTGTATGTTAATATTACTAATTAATACTATTTGTAATAATACTGTTAACAATAATAAATTCTTATGTCAATAATAAAACTTCCAGAAAAGGTTTATTAACTTTCTGAAAACAAAACAAAAAGTGGACTTGCTGGAAATGAAATTAGAAACTTCAAATATGACCTACACTGGGCCTGGAGAGATGGCCCAGCAGTTAAGAGCACTAACTGCTCTTGCAGAGAACCCAGGTTCGGTTCCCAGGATCCACAGGTCAGCTCCTCCTCTGTCCTCTACTGGTACTGTGCATGTGGTATATATATATGCAGGCAGTTATACACATACAAAGATAGAAATAAATACATCTTAAATATGCCCTATACTAATGTCCAGCCTGACCACAAATTGAAAAAGCAAGCTCATAGTCAAAATTCTGTTCTCTTAAATACCACCTTGAAACACCTTGGTCTCCCTTTATGATAGGAAACAAACTTAGTTTTACAGGCTGATTCAAGATACATCCTTAAAATTATCGCAGCTTATACTACTGTCACTTATTTTCAAGTGGCTCCATGTTTTCATGTGCCTTGTTTCGTATTTTGCTTTCTTGCTAAATGGAGCCTTTTTTTTTGTATTTTGTATTTTTACTTTAAAATCTATAAATACCTGTCTATAAACCCCAAACAAAATTTCCTTTGGAATCAGGATTCAAGAATAAAATACAATCAGGGATATACACAAACTGAAGAATGCATGTATAAATGGGTATAAAGAGGATGAAAAAATTAACTGGTCTGAGGCATAAACCAAATAAGGACCACAAACAGGATGGCTAGATATGTACCCATTTTCCAGAAATAACAATGTTAGAATCAAGGAACTGAACTCACATTTGTCAAACTTTATTTTATTAAGATACCATTTCAAAATTTCAGTCCGACCCCTCACATCTGGCCTTGGAACTGTAACTTGCATGTCAAAACGACCAGGACGTATTAAGGCACTAAGGGAAAACAATTAAATACATATAAATTAATAAGCTGAAGATGCTAGCACACACTAAACGTGATGGGGAAGCAATGACAAAGATAAAAATGAATTCTGAATATCAATGTTCAGTCAGTTCCCTCAGAAGCACGGACAACAGTCTCAGTAAGTTTCAGAGGGTTCAATGGCACCTAACACCCATCATCACAGGACTCAAGATGCTAAGGACTCCCAGGGCCAACCTGGACTAGGTAGTGTCACCTCTGTGAACTAATAATGACCAGAAGGTAAAACAAAGGTCCATTTAGACACATGTGTGCAACTAAGGTGGCGCTCTCTCTCCTCTCCCTCCCTTTTTCTGTTTCCCACAAAGGTTCATTTATACACCCGCATACAACAAGGTGGCGCTATCTCTCCTCTCCCTCCCTTTTCCCGTTTCCCCCTGAGGACCACACATTTTCCTCTCTATTGCAGCTGTGCCCCTTCCCCAGTGGTCCCATTAGCTTTCCTGGTTTACACAGTTACTCCAGGTTATGTGCTCACATCTGAAGAGCTGGAGCTGGATGCGTTGTTTCCGTCGTTAGCCTACTACAGATTTTGTTTAAATGAAGATATCTAAGTCTTTTTGAGAGAGGATCTTTTATATTGCCCAACAGTCTTAACTCACTATGTAGCCCATGCTGGTCTCAAACTCAAGAGATCGGTCTGTCTCTTCCTCCTAAATGCTGAAATTAAAGGTGTGCAGCAAAATGCCTGGCATATATGAACTGTCTATATAAAAATATCTATAATACATGCAGGTCAGTATTACAAAACTATTATTTTATTATGTATTTTAATATATATTAAATATATACACTTATTGACAATGCTTCCCCAAAGAAATTCTCAAAACATTATAGGCTATTGCTACTGTCCTTGCCTGCCCCAGGGGTGGAAAGCATAATCTGTATTGATGAAGACACATGCACTTCAGACACAGGACCTAGAGACCTTTAAGCTGGAATGGACCTGAATACCTCCTTCATGAGGACTAGCCTTCATGGTATTAGAAGGAACCATGCCAGCTTCCAAAAGAGGGAAGCAACCAACATTCCTACCCAACTATGACACTGATGTAGGATGCCTTTCTAGACACTGAATATATGTGTTGCTCCCACTGGTTAATAAAGAAGCTGCTTTTGCCTATGGCAAAGGAGGATAAGAGCCAGGTGGGAAATTCAAGCGGAAGAAGGGAGGAGTAAGGGGCAGACTCCATCTAGCCGTGGAAGGAGCAAGATGCCAGCAGACTGGTAAGGCCATGGCCACGAAGCAAAATAAAGATTAATAGAAATGGGTTAATTTAAGTTGTAAGAGCTAGTTAGTATTAAGCCTGAGCAAAAGGCCAAACAGTTTGTAATTGATATTTAAGCCTCTGAGTGATTATTTACAAGTGTTATGGGACAGGGTGGGACAAAAAGCCTCATTTACATGAAACCTATGAACCACAATAATGATCAGCGTGGTACAATAACCCTAAGAGTTCAACAGTGGTATACAAACCTTGGTGGTAAACAACAGCTCTCTAATTGGACTTAAAACCTACTCAACAAGAGGAAAATCATGCCTGGTACTGGAAAGCTAGCCAGCTACCCAGGGCTAGTAAAGATCTTGGAGGAGAACCTACAACCACTATTTTACTAAACCAGCACAATCCCTAACTACATTCTAGATATTTGTCCTTATATCCACAGATAAGTGTAGTCTTCAACCCTCAGCAAGGAAACTTCTCGTTGCAACTGACAAGAGATCACTACAGAAAACTACACATAGTCAAAATGCAGAGTTGTGGAGCCCAGTATGAACTGATCCATGCAGAACACAACTCCTACACCTAAGGCTCAAGGATCATTAGGAAGAGGGGGTGGAAAGACTGTAAGAGCCAAAGGAGCAGGGAACTTGTAAGATTGTGTATCTCCTACAAATGTCAGAAGCTACACTCAGTGTCTCATCAACATGGTTGCCTAAACACGACCTCAACAAGGATGATGTCATGCTATGCTAAGGTGGATGGGGGAAGCTTATGAGGCCTCAGCCCTAGACAAAGAACTATAGGTAAGTAAAAAATACTAAGAACAGGAACATGAGTCTTTCCCAGGGAACAGCATACCAAATGGTTATTCAATACCAAATGGTCAGACCTAAAAAAACATATACATACAACTAACACTACATACACTTAGGAAGGTTGTATTTATGTATTTAGGAATACAGACACACACACACACGTAACAGAGATTAAAGAATAAAGGCCATGAATTTGAAAAAAGGTCTGGTTTGGTGGTGCATGTGTGTGTGTGTGTGTGTGTGTGTGTGTGTGTGTGTGTGTGTGTGTGTATATGTGTGTTGGGGGGAGGGGTTTCCCATGGGAGAACTTGAAGGAGGGGAAGAGGAGAAATGATGATTATAATTTTAAAAAAGCAAAATAATCACTGAAAAAACACATATACTCCTTTCTCAATGGCTATCTAGAATTCTGCATTGTTGTATTAGAAAAAGACAAGCTACTAATCACACAAAAAATAACTCTTATATAAAATTTTTTTAATTAAAAGTTATTTTATTTTTTAAATACGGGAGGAGGACAGGTATGTGCACTTTAGTGTAGGTGCCTATAGAAACCAGAAGAAAGTGTTTGATCCCCTAGGCTGGAGCTATGGGTGGTTGTAAGCTGGAGGGCATGGGAGATGGAACTCAAACTCAGATCCACTACAAGAACAGTATGTTTTCTTCACCACTGAGCCATCGCTAGCCCCATCCCCAACACAGAATCTTTTAACGCTATAAATCTCACTTCTAAAATGCTTTCTGCTTAAATGTGATATATGTTATTCAATATTATTGAGAAGTAATTTAACAGTTCTGAATTCAAAGTAAATAATCCACCTAGGTTTTAATATGTTAGGTTGAACAAACATCACTTTGATTTAATTTTAGAACTATTTTTTTCTTCAGGAATTCTATGCTCATTGGTAATTATGTCACATTCCCCAAGCCTTTGGCAACTAATCTGTCTCTGGATTTGCTTATTCTAAACATTCCCTATAAATGGAACTGTGCAAGATGATATGTGTGGTAGGCTTCTTAGTACAATGCTGTAGCGTATCAGTACTTCATAGAATTCTTTTCATACTTACTTATCTAATGCCTCTGGGAAGTTTGTGGCACCTATAATGATTACTCCTTCATTGGGTTTGAAACTAGAGAGGAAAAAAAAGGTACCATTTCACTGAAAACTGAAGCAAAGCTTACATGTAACAATAACTATATATAAAACTGTTCATTGTAAACCTTAACTGATAATAAACAACCAATTACATAAATCACAAACCCCTGTTATAGTTACTTAGCTTGGGTGCCTATTTAAATTTTGAAAAAAATTATTTTTAACTTCACCAATTCAAATTATTTGGTCCTAGACCTCTATTTTAGTCAAAATACCCCACATTGACATTAAGAGAATTCATTCAAGGCAACATTTCTTCCTTTTTATATCATGAACAGTGATATAGGCTTTAACTTGATTACAACACTCAGTCACCAACTATATAGAACTAATTGTATTACCCCTTACTTTTGGGGAATTTGAGTCAGCACTGGGGATCTAATCCAGGTACTCATGTATACTGGAGGCAGATAATTCACCATTGAGCTATACCTATACTCCATATCTTTCTTTCTTTAAATAGACCAGTTTGAGCTTGAATTATTGTTTTCCTCTTATAAATATAATGGAATAAATGAAAATAGGTACACATTTACAATTTTGAGAGAAACTGATACATCAATTAGTAATGCAAACAACATTGAAAGAAAAATTTGACTTCTTACATGAGATGACTCTGTTGCCTAAACATGTAGCATTTAATATCTATACAATTTTACCAAATCCTTCATGAGAAGAACTTGAATAAAACCAAGTCTGTAAATATCAAATATTGGAAGATACCTGTTACTCTAAATTATCCAAGTCTGTAAATATCAAATATTGGAAGATACCTGTTACTCTAAATTATCTTTAAAATGGATAAATACTAATTTTTAAAATATTTCATCATATTTAACAAAGACTCAATTACCCATCCATTTCAGCAAGAAGTTGATTGATAGTCTGCCTCGAGTATGGATGCATTGGCGATTCAATTCTCTTCCCACCAACAGAATCTAATTCATCAATGAATATAACACAAGGAGCATTTGCTTTTGCTTCTCCTAAGAAAACAAACAAACAAAAACTCAAATAAGTTGAAAGAAATTAACACTTTTTTAACATAAAAATATTAAAACCTGTAAGACTATCAGCTTAAAAAAATCATAGGGGAAAAAAAGAGGTCACATTTTACTAAGAATAGTAATGTTGGAGGGTTGTACTAAAGAGCATGACAGAAAATGACAATTGGTTATCATTCTTCCTAACTGTACAAATTAATTCAATCAAAACTGAAGCTAATAACTCTTTATAATGCTACAGAATCAATAAATAAAATGAAACACCAAAAAACTCAAGAATTAACTTTCAACAGTCCCTAACTTCATCTTGAACATCTACCAGGCTCTATTTAGCCTATTTTAGGAAAGAGTAAAGGGCCTGCAACATCAGTAGAAAATGGACTTGAGTTCAAATTTCCAGAACTCAAAAAAGGTGGAAGAGAACTGATTAACTGATTGCACAGACCACACACCCACACCCCATACATACACACAATAATAATAAAATTGTTTAAATAAAGAATACAGCTCCATTTTGGTTCAATCATTAAGTTACCTGAAACTAAAACCCATTTCAGAAATGCAATAGAAGAAATTATCAAGGAAAGAATAAATAAATAAAACAAAACATTACTGTTTCTGTAACTAACAAAATATAACATCAAAATATACATCAAAACATACTAAAAAGATTTCTGATCCTGCTGGCTCCTACACCCACAAACATCTCATCAAATTCTGATCCAGAAGCATAATAAAAAGGAACATCAGCTTCTCCTGCCACAGCTCGGGCAAGAAGTGTCTTTCCTGTTCCTGGTGGTCCAACTAGAAGAATTCCTAAAAGGAAAAGAAGCAGACAAGAATGATCCATTATTTTTAAATCTCTTGGTAAGAACCTTCCACACAAATAATTATTAATTTCTGTAATAGAAAAGACAGCAATAATCAATATTGCCAAACATGGCAAAGAAACTACGTTTCTGCTAATGTTTCAAGATTTTCTCTACAACTAGTTTTTCCTGTGCCATTTAAATATTATTTACAGCCAGGAGTGGTGGCACATGCCTGTATTCCCAGCACTAGAGAGGCAGGAGGTGGATCCCTGTGAATTTGAGGCCAATCTGATCTACATACTACATGAAGAGTTTCAGGCCAGCCAGGTACAGAGTGAGATTCTGGCACAAACAAACAAACAAACAAACAAACAAACAGATATATACATATATATAAAATTCACACATCAACAAGTAAAAAAAGAAAAGAATATTAAGACAAAGAAATACACTCACTTATAACAACATAAAATTCACACTAAAAGATATGCAGCCAAATATAATGGAAGAATCTTGTTAAGGTATTTCCATAAAAGTCCAAAAATATTTTCTAGACATTTGGTATAAAATAAAAATTTTTTAAAAACTCAATGATATTAAAGAAATAATGTTAATTTGAGCTGAGTCGGATAAAATTAGGGCAATGTCTTTATTTGTAGGTGACACATAGTTGATGTCTACAGTTTTCTTTCTTATGGTCAAGGGAGAAATAAAATGCACATATGGGCATAGGCAAACAGAAAAACATTTGACAAGATGTCAAATACTGTTGAGTACAGGATGATAATAAATGTTAACTGCAATTATTCTAAGGTTTCCCAAATATTTAAGTTTTCATACCAATAAGCTTTTCCCATAGTAAGTCGGAAAAGAAGTAATCCCTGATTGTATATAACTCTTGTAATTGCATTAAAACAGCAACAAAGCTACAGTGATGTTACATTTTAACATTTTTTTAAAAAGGTAAAAACAAGCTCAGAAATGGCATAAAGCTTATATTAGTATTACCATATTTTAGTGATATCCAACTGGTTTAAGTTGTTTATAATTTTGACGTATCTTAGTATATACCTCAGGACTTTTCCATAAATTAATCTAATGCTCTATTAAAAATTAAGTGTAACTACAGTTTTAAATATTCTCTATATGATATTACATCACTGTACCCCTAAGTGGGAAAAGTTTAAGGAAATTTTTCCAGAAGTTTCCAGAAGAGATGCTCAGTGGTCTAAAAATCTAGCCTTAAACTGCAGTGCCTTTGGATCATTTGAAACAGCTACCAAATACCTGCATGTTAATGGTCTGCCCTAAGCTACTGGTGCTATTACAAGACTGTTAAAAGTCAGAGACAGAACCTAACAGGAAGACGTGGGTCAGTGGAGGCATGCCTTAAAGGATAGATTGTGTCTTGGATGCTATGCCATGGCATGCTCTCAACTCTGCCCCTACCACTTGCTTTCTGGTTACTGTGAGGTGAGAAGCTTTGTGCTACCATGCACTTAGCCTCACCTCAAACCTCAGTGATAGATCAGGACTGTTGATTAAAACCTCTCAAACTACAACCCTGAAACCTTCCTTTGAAGACAACAAACAAAAAACAAATTAACTTCAATGCAGTAGTTCCATTCCTAGAAATTTGTTTCTTTTCTTTCTTTCTTTTCTTTTTTTTTTTTTAGAGAAGTGTCTCCTGTTTTTCAGGCTAACCTCAAATTTCTGATCCTCCTGCATCCACCTCCCAAGTGTTAGGATTACAGGCTCAGTTTATACCATGGTGGGGATCAAATCTTGTGCTTGTGCATACTGGATAACCACTGTATAAACTGATGTATAGACCCAACTATCCCTTAGAAACTTATTCTAAGTAAATAATTAGGCTGAAGGACAAAACTATGTTAGAGTGGTCGTCAGACTGCTATTTTTAATAGAAAAAAAAACCATATAAATGTTTACATGAAAGTACAAATCTTGCTGGGTGGCGGTGACACATGCCTTTAATCCTAGCACTCAGGAGGCAGAGTCAGGTGGATTTCTGTGAGTTCAAGGCCAGCCTGGTCTACAGAGTGAGATCTAAGACCAAAACTACACAGAAACCCTGTCTCAAAAAACCGAAAGATTTTTAAAAAAAGTATAAATAATTAGCATGTAGTCTTCATAATTGTAAAGATCATGAGGACAATTTCCACAGTTCCTACTTAACAGAAATCCTCAAGAATTCTCATAGTAAAAAAGAAGAATCTAAGGAGTTAGAGTGCAGCTCAGCGGTATAGTGCTTACCTACTATGTACAAGGTATGTGAGCTTGATCTCCAGTACAAGAACAAAACAAAACAAAACAAAGAAAGCAAACACATCAGTGCTTAGTTAGTGTGACCCTGAATGGGTGCCTGACCCTGATGGGGATGGTGACATTAGGAAGGTCACTACTAGAACAAATGCTGAACTTTGTGTATAAAGCAATGAACTTAACAGATTTATATCCATGTAAAAGCACTAGTTTTAAAGCTATAGAAAAAAAAATCTTTATATGAGGTTAGAGAGATGGCTCAGGATTTAAGAGCACTGGATTCTAACACTTGGGAGGTGGATGCAGGTGGAGAGAGGACCTGGGTTCAATTCCCAGCACCTACAAGGCAGCTCCCAAACTCTGTAATTCTAGTCCCGGGTGATCTGATGCCCTCTCCTTGCCTCCCCCAGCCCCTGGCAAACACACGGTAGGCAGACATACATGCAGGAAAAACACCCACATGTGGAACCTTTTTCACAACTGTAACTAAACAATCCATCTTTTTAGTAAATGCACAGCCAAGGATTTAAAGAAGCATTACGTCTTACTAAAAAGTAGTTGCAGAACTTTATTTGTAGAATAAGCAAGCACATATTTTTAAAAACAAAACTTAGGAATTGAATCTAATCAGTTATAATATGATCAAATAAAATTTGTAATATATTACTTTATGTTTTACACCAAATCATGATAAAAGGGAGAATATCTTACCTTTGGGAAGTTTACCTCCAAGCACAGTAAATTTTTGTGGGTTTTTCAAGAATTCAACCACTTCCTGTAATTCTTGTTTGGCTTCCTCCACCTTAAATGGTGCAATTTACCAAATAATCAAATAATGGTTAGATTATCAAGGTTTCCTCTTTGGTAATCATATATTTTAATGTAGATATGAGTGAATTTGGCCTTTTTCAGTGAAACATTTTTTTTTTTAACACACTAAAGGTTTTCTCCCAATCCTCATCTCCAATTACACGGCATCCTTACTATGCCAACAAAAATCATATGAAGTTCTCACTTTTACTCAGTAGGAGAAACAAGTCAAATGTTGGTCAGGGTTAACCTGAAACTATTAGGAAAAACACATCTTAAGGCCAAAGAGCAATCTGAAAACCTAAATTGTTTAGGTCATGATTATATTTCTAGAAAATTTCCCAAAACTATTTCTAGAAGATATCATTACTAGAAAAAGGAAGGTTTTCCTTTCATTTGTCTAGTATTCCAATGGACTTTGAAAGTTATTCTGACTAAATCACTTAGATTCTTACTAAAATTATGTAATGATAATAATTAAAAATAAAGCTCTACTCATTCCCAGCCCCAGGAGAATGGACACATATTCACCAAAATGCATGAGGTACATACTCATAATACTAGAGTCTAAAGTAGAAACAACCAAAAATGTCTAAGTTAGTTAAAAAACATGTTCTGATAACCACATAATGCAAACTGTGCAATCAGAAATATGAACCACTGCTCTCCACAGCATGGCCAGATCCCAAATAAGAGCATCATGCTGGGCAAAAGAAAAAAGATGTACAATGGGATGGTCTACGTATACTGCTGCTCCTGAAATGAACAACAGAAGCAGAGTTAGTCTAAGTCTCTGACAGGCTGACTCTCCTTTCAGGGATGGAGATAAAAACTAGAGGAGGCTTCTGGGAGGCTCTGGAGTGCTCACGTTCTTGGGTGGGCTGAAAACCGATAAAAAATATGTGCTCATTCTTGACATTTATGATTTATGTACTTTTAAGCATGTGTGTTGAACTTCAAAAAGATCTGGCTGAGTTAGTTAAAAAGTACACTTACTGCACACTGAAAGACTAGAGTATATCTACTTAAAATAATGGGTAAAATGGCAATTTAAAATTCTAAGAATAAAGTAAGAGACATGAAACACCGTTTACTTCTCAAATAAATAATATCCTGTCCCCAATCTCTGTGGCAAGAGTATCTCCAGTTGAGCAACAGAAAATCTACTGGGTGAGGTATGATTAAGGGCATCAAGATAAAGATGTTTTAAACACTTCTTTCTTTTTAAAGCAGCTCTATATAAACGTACTTACATACTAGAAAATTCTGGGCAAGAAGTGATTCTTAGGTAATTTTCTTAAGACTTGGCAAAACTGTGTAATAGCAAATCTATTGTGATAAACTCTACAAGTTACTTTGATCATATGAATTTACATTTTGTCAAAAGTCACTTAACATGTGTTGTTTAGTTGTCAACCTGTCTCTAGTTTTATACTCTAAGACATTCCTTCATCCCCACTGCAGACTTAAAATACCCCAACCAAATACTGCTTCAACAAGAGTTCCATTTTTTAAAGACTTACTTTATTTATTTATTTATTTATTTATTTATTTATTTTTTGGTTTTTCGAGACAGGGTTTCTCTGTGTAGCTTTGCGCCTTTCCTGGGACTCACTTGGTAGCCCAGGCTGGCCTCGAACTCACAGAGATCCACCTGGCTCTGCCTCCTGAGTGCTGGGATTAAAGGTGTGCGCCACCACCGCCCGGCTGACTTACTTTATTTTTAATGGTGTGTGGGGGGAGGGTATGTGCATGTTGAGTGCAGGTGCTTATGGAGAGGAGTTAGATACACTGGAGCCAGAGTTACAAGCAGTTGTGAGCTACTCAATGGGGGTGCTGGAAACTGAACTTGGATCCTATCAAGAACAAAAAGTGCTCTTGACCACTAAAACATCTCTCTAGCCCCAGGAATTCAATTCAAAGCAATCATGTAACTGTAGAACTCAATCAGAATAGGAAGGACTCGCCACACTAATGATTCAAGTTTTAAATAATCATCATACCAATACCTTCCTCAACTGTTCACTTTCCGCAATCCAAACAGGGTTCATAGGCTTAAGTTGCAAGGAAAGTTTGGGGCAACTTGGTTTAACCAGATGGAAGCCCAATGTGGAATATCAATTAGGTCAAATACAAAGAAATCTTAACTTACCCCTTTAACATGTTCAAAAGTGACATTTTTCATCTGGACAGGATCTACGGCAGAATCAAGTCCTGTGGTTGTCCGGAAGCGAACTAACAGGAAGGAATACATGTATTTGATATAAAAATCTAGAAAAATTGCATGTCTTAGAAGCCTAAGTTTATCTGATTAATCTAAAAGAAAAACAAAGTCTCCATTTCCAGACCATGTTCAAGGACAAACGGTTCCTTAGGATAGTTAGAAATTATTTTCCTCCTGAGCTAGAGTCAGGTGTTATTTTTCAATGTGTTTTTATCAATCCCTACCTAAAAGTTACAAAATGTAAATTCTTCAAGATTGGTGTTCACTGACCATCTTGGTCATACTCGGTCATACTTAGGAACCAAAGCCAATGAGGATAAAGGGGCATTAGAGGACAGCCAATATTTGGCCTGTGATATTAAGATCAGCAAAGTCCCAGGAGAGAACAGAATACCCCTAAAAGTGTCCTACAACTCCAGTAATTCACTGCTCTTCTCCCTGAGAGATAGGGAAGACCCCAAGACTCCAACCAGCATACAATCTGCAAATACAGGGATCATTACAGACAGAGTGTCTCTGATGCTTTCATGAGAATCCATGTGTTCAGCCTGCTCCATCCCAGAAGATGGCAGAGCTGGGTCAAGGAAAAACTAAAGAAGCCAAGGGGCTCCCCTAAAAGTAACCCTAAGAAGCCTTCCCAATAAAAAGAAAATAAGCTAATTTTTGGCCATCTATATAGTTTTAGACACCGAGCAGGAAAGCACAGACAAAAACTAGATTAACAATAATATAAAACAAAGAACTAGACTAGATTTTTTAAAGGACAAAGAATAATTCAACCCTTAAAAGATTTCCCATCATACCCCAAGTATGAGCTACTCACATGCCAGGTAAGACACTCACAGCCACCTGGCTATAATTATATCATGCTTTTCCTAAGTGTAAACATTTTCTCCTGACTAAATCCTGATGTTCTAGTTAGACTGTCAACTTGACACAACCTAGAGTCACCTGGGAAGAGAGAACCTCACTTAAGAATTGCCTTGATCAGACTGGTCTGTGGGGCACGGTTTGATTGCCAGCTGATAAAGAAGGGCTCAGTCCACTGTAGGTAGTACCATCCCTAGGCAGGCAGTCCTGATCTGTGTGGAAAAGCTCACAAACTTTAACACAAGCTTTAACTTCCCCTCAATGATGGAATGTGACATAGAAGTGAAAGCCAGATAAACTCCCTTTCTCCCCAAGTTGTTTGTGGTCAGAGTGTTTTATCACAACAATAAAAATTAAAATTACTCAAACTACAATACCTAACGGGAACTTCCATGCTGTAATGATTATCATTTTTAATTTTACAGGACCTAGGTGAGAAACTTCTGGGCATGCCTACAAGGAAATTTCTAAATTGGATCACGATGTGAAGAACAATTAAAGTGAAGGTCCCACACTGAGTAAAAGGGAGAAGGTGAACTAAACATGAGGATTCCATCTCTCTCTGATTCCTAACTGAAGCTGCAATGAGACCAGTTACCTCAAGCTCCTATAGCCATAATGAGCTGTATCCTGGAACTGTGAGCCACAATAAATAACATCTTTCTTAAGCTGCTTATGTTCAGATATTTTGTCACAGCAATGAGAAGAGTAACTAATATACTTGTTGACAAAGACTCTGAGTCTTTAAGCCCAAGACCCAACTATCCCAAAAGACTTATCTAGGACACATCTTAACCCTAGAGCATAGAGCTCTTTCAGCCAATTTACAGCCAAGCTATCTAAGGCTAATTGTGGCCTTTAAGGGACTAACAGTTGTGATAGCCTGAATAAGAAATTCCAAATAAGCACGGGTATTCCAACACTTGGTTCTCAATTGGTAGTGCTGTTATGGAAACTTCAGGACAAGAAGCCTCATCCCACTTCCAGTTCATTCTCTGCTTTCTGTGAGACGAAATGTGGTCAGGCAGCTTCCTGTCTGTCTCCAGTTACCATGCCATCCCTGCTTTTATGGACTCTAAAACTCTGGTGCCATAAACCGAAACCAACTTTATTATTGTTTTTTGTTTGGTGGGCTTTGTTTTTGGAGACAGTGTCTTACTCTATAGCTCTGGCTGGGCTGGAAACTGCCATACAGAAAAGGATGGCCTCCAACTTACACACAGACATACCTCTTGCTGGGATTAAAGGTGTGCACCATCAAACAGACACATGTTGGATATTTATAAAATCAGGACTTCAATCGGATCTCACTGGATTGTCATGGTAGAAATGGGCTACACCTGTTATAATCTCTCTGAACTTGGAATTCTTAGGTGCTTTTCTTCCTCTAGTTCACTGTTGTTGCTCCTCCCTCAGATACTGCAGACTACAATCCTGCAGTAGTAACTCCATATTTGATTCCTAAGGCCTTAAAATAACTAAGTATAGAGACCTTAAACACAAGTCTGTGCCCCATGCTAGACGTTATTAGCCAGATTGAGTTATCTATCTCCTAAGTGATTTTAGGGTCTCAATTCTTCAGAGGGTATTAAGTAGCTAGTTTGACAATTAGATATCAGGAAGATTGAAGGTCATTAATAATCAGCAGCTTTTAAAACTAAGATCTGAAACTGAAGGATTACTACTAGTTAAAAGTATGGGAGCTAAATCTTTTTCTAAATTATGCAGAAGGTCATCACTAAATAAACTTTAAAAGATTACTATTTAGCTGAAGGCTGATAAAGAATAGGAATACGGAGAACTGGAGAGAAGGCTCAGTGGTTAAGAGCACTAGCTGCTCTTGTAGAGTACCCGGGTTCAGTTCCTAGCACCCACAGGACATCTTACAACCACCTATAACTCTAGCTCCAGGAGATTTGATGCCCTCTTCTGGCCTTCACAGGAACCAGGAACATAATGTGTATACACATTCACGCAGGTGAAAGACTCACAGACCTCAAAAAGGAACAAGGATATACCATTATCTCCTCAGTAGAGGTCAACCCAAATGGCCCTCAATCAAGGGGACAGGAAAATATACCACAGGAAGCACTGTCTTTTCTAGACATTTTAGAAATGGAATTCCCTAAAATGTAAATTGACACCATGATCTCTCTGTTCATTTTTCACTGTCACCCCTTGAGAGTGTGCTCTCCTCTAATCTGCAATTAACTACCTAGTTTCTATTCTGCTGTGCAAAAACAAGCAAAACAGGTGTGCTGCTAATCCCTGTGATCCTAGCACACAGGAGGTAGTTAGGAGGGTCAGGAGCTTGAGGTCATCCTTGGCTACACCATGAGCTTAGGGTCAGCCTGGACCACATGAGATGTTGTCTCAAACCAAAATGTTTCAGAGCTGAGATAAAGCTCGGTTAGTATGGTGTTTATCCAGCATGTATGAAACCTGGGCTTAATCCCCAGTACTCCATTAACTGGACATGTAAATTACATGGAGTACTTCTTTATATCAATGGTTATCAAAGTTTGGTGAATAAAAATCTTATGAGAAGTATATTAAAAGGAGAACCCCAGCCATACTACAGACTTAGGGTTTGTTGATTTAGGAAAGGGTCCAAGAGTCAGCATTTTTAAAATTGTGATATTTTTAATTTTTAAAATTATTCATTTAATAACTTTACTATTTTGATACAACTGGTCACTAAAATAAAACTTTGAAATTATTATTTTAAACCCAGCATAAACAAAACTACACACTAATTTTTTTTTTAAGTTAAGCTGAATGGATTATCTTACTTTTCAAATATTCTTCCCCAGTTAACAACAACTTAAGTTCAACAAAAGAAAAATTTGGCAGGATAGTAAACTATTTGGTACAATAGTAAAGAATATAAAAGCCAGATGCTTCAGGAGGATATAAACTCAGATAAGTTAAAGTCTTTACCAGATAAAAATGGGTTTTTTAAGAGTCCATAAATGCCAAGCAGGAGCAGAATAAAGACGATCAGACGAGTTCGCCTTAAGGAATCTGGAGAGGAAAAGGCCTTGAATTAAATGACATTAATGAAAAAGAACATCTCTATGGCAAATATTAAGTTATTATTTTGTGTTGAATTTGGTTAATAAGCTAGACTTTAAGCTGAAAATAATTGCTCACTGATGAAAGTGTTTGCCTGGCACGCATGATACCTTAAGCTAAATCCTCAGAACAACAAAAATAGCTTTTAAAATTTAGGTTTACAAAAAAGCTGAACGTACACTTCTACCATTCATCTTGCTCTATGACCCCAGGTCCCAACTATCATGCACTTATGTAGTAGACTTGCTAAAGACAAACCAGTATAGGTACAGTTTTATCAGGTATAATTTACATGAGGGTCTACTCTTGGTGTGAGACAGTCATTAAAAAAATTCAGTTAGCATACAAAATTATTGCCATACCTATAATAAGGTTTTCTTGCACTTCTGTGTGTGTGTGTGTGTGTGTGTGTGCGTGTGTTGCCTCTACTTTCATGTTATTTATACACATGCGTCTCATAGTTCGATTCTACATACAGAAATACAGGCAATTTTGTCCTTTCCCCTCATTTAAGACCTTTTCCCACCACCACTTATCACACACATAAATGTATACATGTGTGCAAATCCTCACACAGAAATCCAGGTTCTGCATAAAAATAAACATGCAGTATTTTCCACAGCATGACTTATTACATTTCAGATGACAATATCCAATTGTATCTATTTTCCTGCAAGTGACATTTCACTCTTCTTTATGGCTGAGTAAAATCCCAGTGTATAAATGCCATATACTGTCATACATTCATCTGTTGATAGGCATTTAAACTGGTTCCAATATCTTGGTTACTGTGACTAGAGCTACAGTAAACATGGATGTACAAACATCTCTATACCATGCTTACATTCCTTTGTTTAAAATATCAAAAATAGTAAATACAGCTGTATCATATTCAGTTCAATTCTGAGTTTACTGAGGGATCTTCATATTGACCCTCCTAAGGGCTCCACCAGTTTACCTTGCCCAAGCACTGGACACAGGATCCTGTCACTCTGATCAGCATCTGTGGTTGTTCCTTAATGATAACCATTCTGACTGCAGATAATCTCAATGGAGTTTAATTTGCATTTCCTTGATGGCTGAAGATGTTGAAACATTTTTCATATATTAGCTATTTGTATTTTTCTCTTTTGAGAACTGTCTATTCAATATATTTAACCATTTACTGATCAGATGATTAAGTTTTATGGTGAATAAAAATTGAACAATTATCCACAGATTCTAGACATTAATCTCATCAGGGTGGCAAAATTTTTTCTTCCATTATGGAAAATGTTACTTTACTTTCCTGATTGCTTTTGCTATGTGGAAGCTTTTTCATTTCATTTCATATACTCCCATTTGCTACCTTCTGCAATTATTTCTTGAACTGCTGGAATCTGTCTCAGAAAATTCTTTCCTATGCTTCTATCTCAAAGTTCTGTACTTGTGTTTTCTTCTGGAAGTTTGAGTTTTAGGTCTTACATTAAGGTTTTTGCTCTGTTTTTAACTGTATTTTGTACAAGGTGAAATCTAATTTCATTATTCTACATGTTAATATCCATTTCTCTCAGCACCACTAGTTGAAAAGGTTATCATTTCTCTACTGCATGTATACCTTTGTCAAAAATTAGATGGCCGCCATGACTTTCTCTAAGAATCTTGTATTTACCAATGCACAATTTCTATCCTTTATTTTTTTTTCCATTTCTACATAGCTTAAGCAATCTTCAGTTACAGATCAGGACCAATGTTAAGACTGATGATCTTAGAACAGTTTCTGTGAGCTGGTGAGATGGCTTAGCAGGTAAACGAGCCTGCCAGCAAGCTGAGTGTGACGGCTGGAGTCCACAGTGGAAGGGAGGGAAGCAGAAGAACCAATCCCCAAAGCCATGGCACCTCCCCACATGTGCTGTGGTACAAGCAGCTTATCACCACACACACACACCACACAAACAGTAGTTATTTTTTAAAATTTAGGAAAGGTTTTGTAACACTTTCAACAGAGGACTAAATACCCTCTAAACTGTTCTTCCTACATCATACCATTGGTCTTCTGTGTCAGAGCTTGAGCTTTGAGAAAACCCTCTGCAAAACCAGTTTTAAATGCATCTTGGTGAGCTTCAGGTATGTTTTTAGTTTTCATAAGTTTGTCCAAACTCTCAAGATCAGTTCCTCTGTCCCGCAAAAGAAACCCCTAAAAATGAAAGAAAATATAGCAGAGTTATAAAGATATGAAGAGGCTAGGCAATGTGTTACACAAATCTTTAATCCCACCACTGGGGAGGCAGAAGCAGGCAGATCTGTGAGTTCAAAGCCAGCCTGGTCTACAGAGCAAGTTCTGGGACAGTCAGGACAACACAAAGAAATCTTGTCTCGAAAAACCAAAAATAAGTAAATGAAGATGCAAAGATAAAGAAGGCAGTGGTCTGAAGATTCTCAGTCTACTGGACAAAGTCAAACAGGTACACTTTACAAATAATTCTGATATTGCTAGAAGCAATAGGTATGGCAATAAAATAAATGCTACGTGTGGAAAACAGAAATACCTTACTGAGAATGGGACACTGGGGCTAGGGAGATGGCTCAGTCATTAAAGGCTAGGCTTGCAACCAAAACGTCAGCGACATCAAAACCACACGTAGAGGATTGGAGATATAGATCAGTTGGTAGTGTTTGCTTAGCATACACAAGGCCCAGATCCCCAGAACTACAGAAACATGACATGGCAGCACACGTATGCAATGCTACCACATGAGAGGTAGAGGCAGGGTAATCCTAAATTTAAAGTAATCCTTAGATATACAAAGAGTTAGAAACTAGCATGGGCTATATAAGACCATCTATCTCTCCAACCTCCTCACTTCCCTCCCCCAAAGTTATATACCCAGGCATCATGTCATAGGTCTATAATCACAGCACTTGAGAGAGAAGGAAGATTGTGAGTTCAAGGCCAGCCTCAGCTAATGAAAACTGTCACACACAAACAACACACACACACACACACACACACACACACACACACACACACACACACCAAAACAAAACAAAAGCAAATATATACACAGAGAACAAACATAATGAACAATTTGAAAGAACAATATGAAATGTCCAAAACTGTAAATAATTTGGTAAGATTCAATGCCAAGAGAAGAGAATAAGAGTATTTAGTGACCAGCACATGCAAGATGAGAACAGAAAAATGGTCAATAAAGTACAATAAAACACTCTGTTAAGTTAGACTGAGTTGGGTAATAAAGCAGAGTAACGAAAAAATACCATGAAATGTTGTCTTCTGGCTATGACACAGTTAAAACTTTTGTGAACTCACAGCAATGGAGATTACCTGCACAAGATCAAGTCAACCGAAATTCTGACATAGATGGGAGACAATCTCCAGGGCCCCCCTTTACTGAGTAGCTGTTACTCTCTTTGGAAGACGTGGCCACTGGGAGGATTCTCATGCTCCAGTGGATACTCCCACATCCATGCACATACAAGCAGCACTAACTGGACTTAACAGGTTACAATTAAAAAAAAAATTAACTTTAAAGACATGAATTTGGGAGGCAGACATGTTGAGGAAGATACAAAGATAGCTGGAAGAAGAGAAGTGGGGTAGATACCATATTGCATTGTATACATGTATGACATTGTCAAGAATAAAGAAAACATTTTTAAAGATTTACAGGCACAACAATTACACAAGTAGTTAGCAATTGTGGGTGGACAGAAGTGAGCGGGAGCTCCATCAACCAGAAAAAGGAAACACTTAAAAGATTTTGATGTTTCAGTATTTTTAAGTTGTTATTTTCTTAACCACAAAGAACTAATTACCTTCACAAATGATGGTGCTATGTTCTGTGCTTCTGCTAATCTTTCAGAAGTAGACTGCAAACGTCGTGTCCTTGATTTCAAAGTTTTAAAACCCCGAGACTGTATGAAAACTGAACAAAACAGTACCAATTACTTGGCAGATATAGCAAGGAAAATGATCAAGTGTCAAGTCTGACCCATAACTGTACATCCTAATTAGTATCTAAGTTCTAGAGATAGTTATTTCGGCTGGTCTTTGAATATGTGTCACCTTTTTCTATTATCCTTTTTCCAAGAACTTTGAACATTTGACTTCATGCTGATAGGAGAAAAAGTAAA
Organism: Peromyscus californicus insignis; assembly: GCF_007827085.1. Taxonomy (NCBI): domain Eukaryota; kingdom Metazoa; phylum Chordata; class Mammalia; order Rodentia; family Cricetidae; genus Peromyscus; species Peromyscus californicus. Next base: position 75,603,835 of record NW_026294606.1, on the reverse strand, counting down.
AAGGAGATTTTACAATATAATGTAGAAAACAAGATAGTAACAAATTGTGACACTCCCAAAAAACAAAAGCTAAATTACTGAAATTGACTAAATATAAACAATTAACCCTTTAAATTTTCTTCAATAGTTATAAAATGTTTTAAGTACCAAATGTACCAAAGTGTACCTTAATTCTTTAAATCTGACATCTATTTCCCAAAGTAATCATTCTTAATAATTCTGTACTTTCTCTTACTTGCCTGCACACACATATTTTTCTTTTACTTATTTATCTTTTAAGCTTCTAAAGCATCAAGCTGGGCTGGAGTTCTGTCTTCTATACATTCTAATGCCAAGAGCACACGTAAGACTATATACACACATACTTTTCCTATAAAAAGTATTCCAAGTTGGGTAAGCTAGCATGTGCCTACAATCCCAGCTGTGAGGAAGATCAGGCAAGAAGATCATGAGTTCAAGGCTCCCTTAGGCTACATAGGGAGACATAGTGTCAAATAAAACATTCTAGAAATAAAGTTTGCTCAACTTCATGGACAGTTAGGAATACAACAGAGTACATTCAGTTTAATGGTCATTTATAATTTTTTAGTTTACACTAAATACTGTTTTGAGGGTGCTGTATTTTTGGTTTGAATTATTAGGCTAGACTTAGGCTACAGGAAAGTAGTCTTTCTCACACAACCCAGCATCCCCTTCCCGGTGGTGACAGCATCCCCTTGTGGGCTGGACCCTCTCCCTGAGGACTTGCCTCCAGGCAGTCTTATGAAGGCAATTTCTCATTTGTGGGTCTCTCTTTCTAGATAGCCCTAGTTAATGTCACATGTGCAAAAATCGTGACAGTAACTATTTGTAAATAAATAATTTGTAATGACTTTATTTATCTATCTATCTATCTATCTATCTATCTATCTATCTATCTATCTATCTATCTATCTATCTATCTATCTATCTGGGACAGGGTTTCTCTGTGTAGTTTTGGTGCCTGTCCTGGATCTCACTCTGTAGCCCAGGCTGGCCTCAAATTCACAGAGATCCGCCTGCCTCTTCCTCCCAAGTGCTGCGACTAAAGGCATGCACCACCACTGCCCAGCAGACCATTTCTATTTGTAAATAAGAATACAGTGGTCAGAACTGATACCAAGTCTGTTTCCTCAATATTAACAAAGCAATAATGTACTAAAACTATAAATCACAAATTATGTGAAGACAAGTTTATACATGATTCAAAACCAAAGTTGCTTTTCTTTCGTGTCACTGCTCAAACCAAAAATCTAAAAGTAGATTCCCCCCAACCACACACACACACAGAGTTCTTACAAGAAAAAGTGTTTGCTGCTAAATGTAGCCTAGACATTAACTCCTATCTGTACTCTATGATTGGCTCATTTCTGGCAATCTTTCAAGTGTTTATTGCATCAACAAGCCTGTACTAGCTAGCGTTTTGCAAATGTGACATTAACTAGGGCCATCTGGATAGAGACCCTCAAATGAGAAAATGCCCTTTTTAAGACTGGCCTAGAGGCAAGTCTTCAGGTACTGGCTTAACTACTGATGGGAGAGGGTCCAGCCCACAAGGGGATGCTGTCACCACCGGGCAAGTGATGCTGAGTTACACAAGAAAAAGAGCAGAGAAACCACGGGACTCCTCCATGGCCTCTGCTGCAGTTCCTACCTCCAGATGCCTGCTTCTGTGTTTGTCGTGATTTGCCTCAATGATGGACTGTGATTAGGACCTGTAAGCCAAATAAATCATTTCCTCCCAAGTTGCTTTTGGCCAGTGTTTATCATAGCAACAAAAGCCAAACTAAGACAAGTCCCAAAGTCCGTTCTTACTGACTCCAAGTTTGATATTTTTCTTAAGTTCTACTAGAAATAGAAGCATTCACATCATTTATGACACTCTAGCCCAGTGGTTCTCAGCCTTCCTAATGCTGCGACTCTTTAATACATTTCCTCATGTTGTGATGACCCTAACCATAAAATTATTTCATTGCTTCTTCATAAATGTAATTTTACCACTGTTATGAATTCTAACTATCTGATATGCAGGATATCTGATAGGTGACCCCCAAAGAAGTCATGACCCACAGGCTGAGAATCACTGACTATCCCTAAGTTGCATGAAAGTAGCAAACAATGCTATCAATTTGGTATCACCTACTTTAAGGCTTTAAAGTCCTCATCTTTCTGAGATATTAATGAAAGCACTGATGTTCTCCAATTTGTTTGCCTTACTTTAATTTTTTTCTGTCATTTCAATGGTTTTTTATTTTAATGTAAGGGCAATAAATAAATATGCTTAGTTAATTATTTTGAAACAGGTATAATAGATGAGTTCCGTATGTCTGATTTACCTTGGTACTTAGCACTCACACACAGCTTCTATTATTATTTTGTAGCTCAGAGTTTATAAAGAGGACTAGAGAGAGGGCTAAGTAGTAACCAGGACTAGGTGCTCTTCCAGAGGAACTGGGCTCAATTTCTAGCATCTACAAGGTGGCTGGCTCACAGCCATTGGTAACTCCAGTTTCAGGAGAATTGATGCTCTTTTCTGGCCTCAGAGGAAACCAGGCATGCATGGTGCACAGACATACATGCAGATGGAACAACAATACATATAAAATATGAAATTTTTTTTTCAAAAGTTCATAAAGAAAGCTAGGCATGGTGGCCAACACATAAGAGGCTGAGGAAGACTACAAGTTACAAGCCAGTCTAGGTTAATACAATGAAACCTCTCTCAAAAAATACAGAACTATGAGCAGACTTTCTGGAGCCCAGGCCTATGGTGTGACACCTTGCGCAGCCTTGGTGCAGTGAGAAGGGGCTTGGACCTGCCTCACCTGAATGTACTGGCCTCTGCTGAGTCCCCATGGGAGATCTTGTCTTGGAGGAGGTGGGAATGGGAGGGGGTTAGAGGGGAAGACTGGGGGCAGGAGGAGGGAGATCTGTGGTTGGTATGTAAAATGAATAGAAAATTTCTTAATAATAATAAAAAAACATACAGAACTAACTGAATTAATAATTCCAAATAATTTTAAGTCCACTATACTATGAATAGATATTTAATTACCACCATTAACAAAAACAAGTCTTATTAAATATACCTTATCAAGTTTTTCAAATAAATATAGCTGTTTCATACCTGGAAAATACTGAAGATCTGAACAAATGCTTCGAAGAGTTTTTGGATGTTGTCTGTACAAGCTAGAGGAGCGTAGTGTACTGAACATATCTAAGTGACCTGGAAGGAAATTGGAAGAAGTTGTTGTCTAATTGTCAAGCCAAAGCAAAAACGTATGAAAAATTGTATAAAATATAAATTTATAAAACAAGGAAAATCATAAAACATGAGTTTCACATAGTATTTGTCCATAGTATAAACATTTTTTAAAAAACATTTGATGCATTAACTACTTTATATCTTACAGTTCCTCATTTCACTATCACTTATGTTAGATTACTATTTTTCTCTGGCATGTGATTATAGCAGAGGTAAAAACAAGAAAAACAACCTCTTTTATTAAAAAGATACAGTGATAAAGAACTACTATTGCTTAAAACCATTTCAAGCTCTAATGATGTCATAGATCACTGTAAACACAGCTTCTAATCTGACTTATAAGTATCTTTAATCCAAAGCTCTGGGGGCAGAAGCAGGTGGAACTCTGAGTTCAAGGCCAGACTGGTCTACATAGTGAATCCACAGCCAGAGCTACAAACGGAGACCCTGTCTCAAAAAAAAAGAGCCAAGTATAAAAGCGTCTTCTTTGATAGTCAGGCTTGCAACACAAGGCCATACAGTATCACTGAACTACATACTCCCAGTCCCAACTCCTCAATGATTGTTATTTGTTTGTATGTCCCAATTAGACTTAAGGCATTTTTCAAAAATTTCTTAAGAGTTCAACTAAGAAACTCATTTCTAATATTTCCATCTGCCCAAGTGGAGCAAGTACCTCATAGCATGAAGAATCTTGAATTGTAATGCAGATTAGAGCAGGAGAATAAGAGTATTAACACATTAAACAATGTAACCTCAAGATTTGCTATGGGCCAAACACTTTAGGAAGTCTAAACAAGAGACTCAGACTGTTAGGCTAAGCCCTCAAACCTTACACTGTTCTACTTTTTCCTCACTCTTACATTCTTTTAGTCTTTTTTTATTCTTGGACTCCTACAATGTATACTGATTTTTAAAACTTTTCTTCCATCAATATGAAACAGGTATTTTGAAATTTTTTTTTATTATATATACAGTGTTCTGCCTGAATGTATGTATGCCTGCATGGCAGAAGAGGGCACCAGATCTCATTACAAATGGTCATGAGCCACCATGTGGTTGCTGGGAATAGAACTCAGAATCTTTGAATCAGTACTAAGAATAGTACTCTTAACCTTTGAGCCATCTTTCCAGCCTTGATATTTTGATATTTTAAGAAGACTCTAGGCTGGTAGTGCATGGCTTTAACTTAATCCCAGCACCTAGGAGGCAGAGGCAAGTGGATCTCTTGAATTCGAGGCCAGCCTGGCCTATGTAGTGAATTCCAGGACAGCCAGGGCTACACAAAGAAACATACACACATGTGGCACAGGCCTATAATCCCAGCTATTCAGGAGGTCGAGGCAGGAAAACTCCAAATTTCAGACCTGAATGGATAACTTGCCAAAACCCTGGCTCAAAATGGAAAATAATAAAAGGGTTAAAGATGTAACTCAGTACAACAAGGAGAGTACTTGCCTAGCCTCAATGAGGTCATGGGTTCAATCCCACGGAGTACCACATAAAAGACATTCATGGACTGGATATGTAGCTCAGTGGTAAAATGCTCATAGCATGAACAAGCCCTGATGTCAATATTATGGGAATCAAAAGAGTACAGAGAAATTCTCTGTACTTTAAAAACTTTTCTATAAATCTAACATTATCGCAGTAAGAAAAAAGATAAATTAAAAAAAAAAAACCCTACCTCAAAAAAGAACTGGCCCATAGTAACTGCTAATAATACATTATAATCATTATCAATAAGTTAGAAATGACAATAACTAACATACCATATTTATTTTCAAAGAAGGACTGTGCCGAGACATGAGATGTATGCCAATGGGAAGAAACTCTTTTGTCTTTATAAAATCCAGGAAGTAAATTTTCTACCAGTTGATCAATCTGTCCAATTTTTAATTCAGATAATCCAAGGTCCCTTAAATTAAGTACAGGCTATAAAAGACAGATCAGCCAAAATAACATTAGTGAAACAGTTAAAGGATACTTATCAAAAACAGTAAGAATTTTTTAAAATATGAAAGTGCACTGATTTATTAATTATTAAAATAAGTTAATACAAGCAGTCTAATGTTCTAGTTTTACTAAGATTCATTCCGGGTTTGACCAAAAAAAAAAAAAAAAAAACTAATAGTATCCCTAAATAGATGACATTTCATAATAGAAAAAGTATTTCTCACTGTAACCAAATGCACCAGTTACTTAAACATTATGATTCACAATGAGGTGAAGGCTTTACATTGTTTTCCCGCTCCACATATAAAGCACTGTGATCTAGTGCCAACCTAACTATCATCTGTCATTCATAAGAATAATTATTTGCTGGGTGGAGTACAGTAAATCAGACTATTTTAAGAGAGATAACATTGATGTAACTTTCATTATAATAATAATTAGTCTTCTATTAGTTGTTATTAATCTCTTACTATGTTTAACTTATAAATGCAACTTTACAGTATTTTCAGTAGTAAGGTTTTCTTGGACTGTATGATTGGAGAGCAAGGTTATCAAAAGAGAAGAAAAGTAATGGCGTGCCTACAAAAAGGAACAAGAAAACTGGGCAAATAGGGTAAAAGAAAGTACAAAGATGAGAAGACAAGCTTTCTATTTAATCAAAATGTTCCATCATGCCAGGCATGCTGGGGCACACATGCAATCCTGGCAGAAGGTCCCCCGAGTTCAAGGTTCTGACCCATGACCGTCACCACCTCAAACAAGTTTCTTTTCTATTTTCTATTGTCCTCCTCTGCCATAGCTCCTGATACTGAAACTAAGAGCATTGGGTATTTACAGATTACAAGGGTTTTTTGAAAACTTTATATTTTTTCTTTAAGAAAAAGTATATTCTGAACTACCTTGTTAATAAAATTTATAAATAGAAAAGGTTCTTAGCTTCACAGCTCACTGTATTCTTGCACATCACTGACTTTATGATTATATAAATACTGAAAGTATAGTTTCCTAACTTACAGATTTTACTTTCAAGTATTCATACTCTATTGCGTTTTGTTTTTTTTGTTTGTTTCAAGACAGGGTTTCTCTATGTAGCCCTGCTGTCCTAGAACTTGCTCTCTATAGAGCCAGCCCTGAACTCAAGAGATCTGTCTGCCTCTGCCTCCCTAGTGCTGGAGTTAAAGGTGTGCACGACCACTGCCCAGCTGTTGTTTTGTTTTTGAATTGGTTGTTTGAGACTAGAGTGCAGGCTGACCTCAAACTCTCAATCCTCCTGACTGGGCCCCTGAAGGGCTGAGGTTCCAGCTGTGTCACCATGCCCATTCTAGTTAATTACACTAAATGTATCTATAATTCCACTAAATGTTTAATTAATTAGTGTCTAATTACACTAAATGTTATCTATAAGGCAGTAGACAAAGAAGGCATTACTATGCTGCTAACTTCTTTGACACTGAAGTCACAATTGTCAGTAACCTGTGAGTTCTACCGTCCCATTCCTCCCTGAGGAGCTATGTGCAATTGATGGTTGCTATGGGAGAGAAACCATTTCCCTAAGGGATTCAGCCACCAGAAGGCTGCCATGCTCCAGTAAGTAACCCACCACTCACACAAGCAACCCTAGTTAAACTGGGTGGGTCACAACCAACCAACCAAGCCAAATCAACACAGTAACAACGAAGACGTGAATAGGAGGGAGGCTTGTTAGAAGAAATCAGAGGACTGGGATGAAAATGACCAAACACGTGACAATATGTTTATGAAAATGTCAATTTTTTCAATTTTATTTTTAAAAGGAAGAAAAGGGGCTGGAGAAATAGCTCAGCAGTTAAGAGCCCCTTTTCCGCTGTTGCAAAGGACCAGGGTTCAGTTCAGTTCTAGTACCCAGTTCCAGGGGATTTGACACCTATTCTAACCTCTATGGACACTAGGATGTACGTGGTACACAAATATACATACATGCAAAAATTAATATATACAAAATAAAAATGAATAACTAAAAAAAATTTTAAGACTTTTTATTTAAAAAGAAGAAAAACTAATTGGTATCAACAAGGAGTAATGTGGGAGGTACATACCAAATACAATGTCATATAAATATTTTAAAACAACAATCAAATAAATTAATACTCTTAATACGTACAACAAAAACCAGAATTAACTACCTTTAATTACAAACATTAAGCCAAAAGCAGAAAGCATTGGTACAAATGCCTAAATGACCAAATATGATTAAAATTCACCATATCAAAAAGCTTTCTCATGTGGTAGTGGTGCACACCTTTAATCCCAGCACTCAGGAGGCAGAGGCAGGTGGATCTCTGTGAGCTCGAGGCCAGCCTGGTCTACAGAGTGAGTTCCAGGAAAGGTGCCAAAGCTACACAGAGAAAAACCAAAAAAACTAGTTCAGGTAACTATTACCTCACTACTGGGAGTGTCCTGCTCAGGAACTGTATCTCGATGACGTTTTTGAGAAACAGACGTATTGACAGAAACAGATCCGGTTTTTGGTGAATGGAAGGCATTGATGAGATGACTAAGAGGAACTGTAACCTAGAAAAAAAGGTCAAAGTTCAAATTAAGCGGCATGTTTAAAAAAAATAACAGAAACAATCTTTTTTCTGGTCAGGATTTAGGATCTGCTAAAAGTTAAACATACACCACATGTCAAAATTATGGGTAAGCTCAGGGGTAGAGCTATGCTCAGCATGGAGGATGGTCTAGGTTTGAGATCCAGCACCAAACACTCAAAACACATACCCAAAAAGATTGGCACAGATAGAGTAAACACCGATACACATGATACACATGCAAAAACAAAACAAACAAACAAAAAACTAGACATTAAAAATTATCCATCCTCATTTACCAAAGGTAGAAAGAAAATTGGTTTATTCTTTCATGATACTATTCTGGATACATTAGAAGACAGGCATGGTGGAATATACTTTCTATTCCAGCACTCGGGAGGAAGAGACAGGCAGATCTCTAAGTTCAAGCCTAGCTTGGTCTACAAAGAGTTCAAGGACAGCCAGGACTACACAGTGACCATGTCACAACAATTAATTATTTTGAAATATATATATTTTCATCCTCCAAAGTCTACTTTCTAGAAATTTAATCTAAAGAAATAATTTGGCAAATGCATGCACACTAATAGGGCAATATTTACCAACATAGTTTTAAAGTAAATGAAAAGCTGGAGAGCATTACCACGAGGGAAGTAGCAAAATAAAAGTCACTTTCACAGAATACTTCACCAACATTAAAAGCAAAAGTCCATATCTGACTTTTCTGATTTTGTACTTCTTCACTGCCACCATCTTGTCCTAAATCCTGCCCTTACCCAATTGCAACACATTCCCCAGCACGAGATAAAAGTGATCAAATCAAAGTCTGTGAGATCACTCTTCTGCTTAAAATCTAATACCTGTAGAACCTGAATATCTTCTCCAGTTTGGTTCTTTATTACCTCCCTTCATTATGTGTTCCTTTGCTCTCTGGGTTAGAAACGGCTCAAAGAATACATGAAAACACTTTATTTACATTTACCCATCTATAAGAAGAAGCAGAAATGAACAAAAAGTAGTATATTGGACAGGCCTAGAGAGAACACCTAGCAGAGAACATCCTCTCTGGAGTTATGATGTAACCCTCTTCCACATGGCAGTACTACCTAGCAGCTCAACTACTGCCTGAAGATGGGGAATTACAGTATGCTGAAATTATCTGGTCTGACTAGTCCCACTCTGAGGTTATTTGCAGATTCAGATCACCTCATTAGGACAAACACAGATGTAATCCATGAGGGCTTATGATTACTAATAATTCAAGAAATTCTAAGAATTTCACAGAAGTGTGTAACCAGGAAGACCATAAAATTAAGTATTTATTAATATGATTAATATTAATCAAATTAATAAGTATCATATTATCCAATTAAAAGATAAACCCCATATTTTTTTCTATTTTAGTATTCAATGTTGCATTCCAACATAACAGTGTATACAGGGAATAATAAAGATGTGTTTTGTTGAATGAATAAAATAATGGTTCTGAGTATATACCAAGCCTCATAATTTAAATAATTAGTCTCTGTGACATAAAAATTAGCTACTATTGTATCTTGCTGTGATTTGAAGGCATATTCCCTTTAAAATTCATGCTGAGTTCAGCTTCCATTATAACAGCAGTAAGTAGGAGGTGTTTAGCTAGAAGATAGCACATTACAAGCCAATCGCTTTGTGTTACACAGGGAGATTCAGTTTTATGAAACCCAAAGGAACAAGGCTTTAGGTCCCGGAAGTCCTGTCCTTAGGAACAGACTGATGCTGTCACCAGAGTGGGTTTCCCGCCTGGCTCTCTTTTACCCTTCTACCATGTTATATCTTCTACTCCATGACAGTAAATTACTCACCATGTCTTCTTGATAGAAATTAATTAAAATTATATTCAACAGCCCCTATCAGACTGCTTTTTCAATCACTAAAGCTTCCCCGACACTGTCATCTTAGAAAACAGCCATTATCCTGTATCAGGCTGACCAAAACAGAAACATCACTTTCCACCGTCTCCCACACTAAAAACCAAGTGAAATTCTATTTTTTCCACCTGGGACAAGTTGGCTGCCAATTCCTAATCCTCTTGCCCCCTCCCTCAAGTCTGGAATTAGAGGTGGCACACTAGACACATCCATTTATTTTCCATAATTACTGACATCACTTTATTGGGACAGCATCCCTTTCCTGGGTTAGGGCAACAGCATCCTTAAATCGCTAACACTTCCACTTTTGCCCTCTCGTATTTTCCACACAAGATGCCAGAGAAAGCCTACAAATGAAAATCTGGTCACAGAAACCAAATCAACTCCCTTAACTGCCCCGAGGCTCTAACTTGCTCTCCGACACCACTCCCTCCAATCACTGCGCTCCTGCCACACTGGCCTCACTCTCGTTGTTCACAGGACTTTTTATGCTTTATATTTTTGTCTGCCTGAAATTCCTGTTTACTGTTCACCCTTCCTTCCAACCACTAGTGGGAATCTATATATGCTATGTTCTCTTACTGCTCAAGCAGCAGCTAAATTAATTCCATTCTCTATTAGTCAGTCAACATCATAGAAACACAAAAAAGCAAGCGGAGTAATAGGAATTAAAGAATAATCTTTTTTTTTTGGTTGGTCTTTTGAGACAAGTTCTCTCTATGTAAGCTTGTCTAGACTCTCTCTGCCTGCCTCTGCCTCCCAAGTCAAGGAATTAAAGGCCTGCACCAAGCCTGGCTGGAATAATCATGTTAAGATAAGAAGTTGAGGGTGCAGCTGGTGAGGTGGTGGTGGGAGCTATTGATCCCAGTACTTCGGAAGCAGGCTAATCTCTGAGTTCCACACCAGCAAAGAGACACAGTAAGACCTTGCCTCAAAAAGTAAAATAAGCTGGGCGGTGGTGGCGCACATCTTTCATCCCAGCACTGGGGAGGCAGAGGCAGGCGGATCTCTGTGAGTCCAAGGTCAGCCTGGTCTTTAAAGAGAGTTCCAGGACAGGCTCCAAAGCTACACAGAGAAACCCTGTCTCGAAAAACAAAACAAAAACAAAACAAAGTAAAATAAAATAAATTAACTAATTAATTAAAACGGCCTGAATCTGAAAGGTTTTTTTTGTTTGTTTTTGTTTTTTTTCCCCCGAGACAGAGTTTCTCTGTGTAGCTTTGCGCCTTTTCCTGGAACTCACTTGGTAGCCCAGGATGGCCTTGAACTCAGAGATCCGCCTGGCTCTGCCTCCTGAGTGCTGGGATTAAAGGCGTGCGCCACCACCGCCCGGCCTGAAAGTTCTTAAAAACCATTGTCTGCTATCATTCCCCCCCCCAAAAAAAAATAATGAATCAAGGAAAAAACATTAACACAATTTGGGTCCTGAAAAAGATCCAAAAATATGGAATATAAATCAATTTTTTAAATATTTAATAGTAAGAATATGATGACTCAAAAATGTACACGAGTTAACTCTGGCCAGAAAGAAAGAAATTATGATGGCTATTCAAATTATTAGGGTATGTTTGAGCTAAATTCTGCTTGAAGGAAAAAAGGGTGTTTCAGAAAGAGGAAGATGGAAAGAACATTACATGTCCTCTTCACCTCTCGCGTAGACTTCACAAGCCATCTCAGAATGTACACCCCCTAAACAATGCCTGAATTCTCTTAACAGAAATGCTGTGCAAGCCTTCGGCCAAGCTATGGTCTCCGCCACCATAAGATCACGCCTCTGCCCTCTGATGCTCGGTTGCCAACCCTTTTAAGTCTCAGGTCATACTCTCAGCATTGTCCCCTGATCTACTTTCAGCCCGCGACTCACACTGGGTTCGTCGCTTCCCTCTCTACTTTGCTTCAGAAAAACTGATTCTACGACAGCATCCGGAACACAGTCGCAAAAAAAAAAAAAAAAGGGCCGCAGGAAAACGACTAAATGCTGTGCTCACCTGGGGCTGCACTGTGCTCGACAGGGAGAACATCTCTGGGCCCTCGGGACCTTACCCACCAGCCGAAACTGCTTCCTATCTTCGGTTCAGCGGAAAAGGGCTGAGCCCTTTTATTCTCTCTTTATTTCCCCCTCGCTTTTCTCCCGGTTTCCTCCTTACTCTTCCCAGAAACAAAAAATGGCTTCCCCTCCCTACAGCTGCTACGACGACATCTGCCCCGGAAGACCAGAGGCTCACGAAACAGTACTTCCGGAGCAAGTGAACGCCCCCACGCTCACCCCACCCCCGACCCCCGTCAGCGTTCTGCCTCTTCCCGGTAGTTTTTTCCTCTACGGGGGTTGTTGGGTTTTTTTTGTTTTGTTTTGTTTTGCTTGTTTGTTTGTTTCCACAATAAACTGGATGGTCTTCTAGTCGCTCCTAGTCCGTTTCTGAATTCAGTACGGGGTCAACCGCGCTTCCCGCTCACCCAGGTTCTCCACATTCTGTGACTTGGCTAGCTTCCACACCTCCTCCCTAGCCATGGCTTCACTTAGCAGTCGGCCTGGTTCCTAGCTCACGCGGAGGGAGGGAGAACTGCAGATCTTGGCTGGGACCTGGAAGGACCCCACCGGACTCGACCCGCATTAAAATCTGAGGAGTCCCTCCGCTCGTTGGCCAGCAACCGCGCCACCCCGTCACACACAGGCCGGGCACCCACGGTACAGAGCCGGCCGAACCCGAACCCAGCCGGAGCCCCGCCCAGCACCCAGCCGGAGCCCCGCCCAGCGCCCCGCCGGCCCCGCCCAGCGCCCCGCTGGCCCCGCCCATCGATGCCTACTTCAAGGGAGCCGCCCGGGCGCAGCCGCGCGGTGACGTCACGGGAGGCGCCGGGCGTGTGCGAAGCTTCTTTTGAATCTAGTTGGCGGGAGTCGCGGGCTGCGGGTGCGGCGGACTGGCCGGCTATGGAGTCCACTCCGGGGAGTGAGGAGACTGAAGGAGGCGCGGCGACAGAGGAGTGCGTGAATAGAATCCCGGTGCCAAGACCACCCTCCATTGAGGAGTTCACCATAGTGAAGCCCATTAGCCGCGGTGCATTCGGGAAAGTGTACCTGGGACAGAAAGGCGGCAAGTTGTACGCAGTGAAGGTAGGAAGTCGAGAAGGCGGAGGGTCTCCGACGGTCCTCCCCTACTGACCTCCTTCCTGCGCTGTTGGACAGGCTCTGGGGCTGCTGCAGCACTAGACTGGATGGCCCTGCTTGCAGAAGCCTGCACAGTCCTGCGGGCTGACTGCTGCGTCTGGGCTGACTGCAGTGAGCAGGTGTTTCTCCTTTGCCTACCCTGCCCTTCTTTCCTGTACCCTAAGAGTCACTACTCAGTGAAAGTAGCAAAACGTGTCCAACTTTGTCCTGGCCAGTGTTAGCAAATGAGAAAACTGAGGCTAGACATGAAGAGACTTGAAGCCACAGCCGTGATTCCTGAGTCGTTTCAAAATCCAAAAGGCCTTAAGTACCTGTTGATTAGGTTTTTCTTGTTTGCTCTGACGTAAGGAATTTTGCTATCACAAAGATGATTAGTTTGTAGACACTAATTTCGAATTCCACTTTTACCAAGAGAAAGCTGCATTATTTTATTTTTTTTTGTTCTGAGATTTATGTTGTGAAATGTTTAATTATAGTGTTGTTTATTTTATGTGTCATCTGGACTTGTTTTGTTTTTTTGGCTAAGTTTGGCTTTGCCAGGATTAAGTTTGGTACTTTCATTAAGCTTGTAATAGCCACTTTCAGGTTATGTTTTTATTCCATCCATTTGATAATAGATTAATAGGCAGGACCAAGTGCTGTACAACCAAAAGACCTCATTAAAGCCAGGCAGAGGTGCCACACACCTTTAATCCCAGCACTCGGGAAGCAGAGGCAGGCGGATCTCTGTGAGTTCCAGGACAGGCTCCAAAGCTACACAGAGAAACTGTCTTGAAAAAAACAAACAAACAAAAATCTCATTAAACCTCATTTTTGCTTTTCAAATTTTCCAAAGTGATAAGAAATGTGTCCTAAATCCAGCATTCATTATCTATATGTAATCTTAGAAGCAGCCAAATGCAGGTAAAATTGTTCTGTTCAGTCTTGGTTCTCAGCCACTCCCGGAGTTTCAGATTACTCACATTTCGGTACCGAGTGAAAGTAACAAAGGAAAGCAGACTATTGACAGGTTCAGATTTCTGGTGTGCAGTGCTTGGTGAATAGCACACACAGGGTAAGCAGTCCTCTTTGGCTGACTGCCTGAAGATTGTCGCTCCTGTAGCCTTCTCTTCCTTTAACAGCACCAACGTCATTCCTACTCTTTAGGCTAGAAACTTGAGGCATTTTAACTTTCTTATATTTCAACCATGTAGCATATCTTTTAATGTTCCTGGTCTCCCTCTGGAAGATATTATTTTTAATTTCCATTCCCAAATGAATAGCTATGTTCACGCCCTCATTTCTCCTCACTTATTTGTTTATAAAAGTGCAGTTCAGTGATTTTAGTAAATTAAATAGTTGTGTAATAATCATCACAATCCAATTTTAAGGATAGTTCCATAGCCCAGGAAATGACCTTTTCTGCCTGTTCGTAGTACCTCTTTTAATACATCAGCAGATAACTGCTAACCTTTCTCTGCCCCCTCTCCTCTCTTTCTCTCTCTTTGACCCAAATTTGCCCCAAATAGGCTTAGACTTATAATGTAGCTGGTTTTGAACTACTGATGCTTCTGGCTCTGTCTACCAAGTGCTGGGAATACAGGCCTGTGCCAACATGCCCTGTGCCCCAATTCACTTAATGTCTCTGCATGGTTGCCTTTTCTGGACATTTCACATAAATCATACAATCTATAGTCTTGCATCTTATTTTTTTTCTTTTTTTATTTGCCTGGTGGTTTGAGGTTCCTCAGGCCTTCATTTCTATACCTAGTTGACTGAAATAGTCCCTTAACTAGAATCATTATTTTTATTTTTAATCCATTCTTAGGTTGTGCCATGCAGGCCAAAATCCAGAGTACTTAGAAAGTCAGTCATACTCCCAATTTTTGGCCCTAGATCTCCACTGTGTTTTCCACATAACCTGTGTTCTAGCAACACCCAGACAGCTAACTGATCACTCAAAGCCATGAATTATTTTTCATGACTCAAAACTTGTTTATTCTGGTTCCTTCTTAACTGCTTTTCCTTCTATTACACCTCAAGCAATCATTAATTGTTGATCTAAAAACACCAATTAATCTGTCCAATAAATAAATCTATTTGGATCTGGGATATAGTGGTAAACAAAACAAACATGCCTTCGTGGAGCTTCTGCCAATTCAGGAAGATGACAGGCAGAATCATGTTGTAGGCTTGCTTTATCTCTACAGTGCTAGGAAGGACAGACCTAGGGCCTTACCCATGTTAGGCAAGTGCTCTACCACTGATCTATATCCCTAGCCCTCCCCTTGGTTTTCTTAAGGAAAGGAGGTAAGGCCAGAATTTATCATGTACTAGTCATTTTATTAAACACTTTAATGAGTGCTTTTTTAAATAATAGTAATAAGCATTGATCCCAATTGGTTTTTTAATACTTTCATTATTCTTTGAAAATTATATGATCCCAATGTTACTATTTCATCTGATGCTCCAATTTTAATGTATAATTTTGTTTTTATACCAATTACCTTGAAACTTAAAAGGTGTGGTTTGGCCAGAGGTGATGGCACACACCTGTACTGCCAACACTTGTGAGGTATGGGAGGGAGGATTGGGAATTGAAGGGCATCCTCAGCTACAGAGTCAATTCAAAGCCAGTCTTAGAGCATAAGGATGGGGATAGAGCTCAGATTTTTCTATAAGGCAGCATTTGAGAGTATTTCAGAATTGTATTTTGTTTTGTTTTGTATTTTTCAAATTAGAGTCTTGCTCTGTGGTCCAGGCTTGCCTCAGCCTCCTAAATGCTGATATTACAGGCAAGTACCACCATGACCAGATTTCATCATTCCTGAGGTAAATAGACTTCCAACATTTAAAAAATGATTTTTTTCAATTTCTTTACTTAACGTGTGTGAGCATTTTGGCTGAATATATGTATGTGCACCATACGCATACCTGGTACCTAAGGAGGCAACAAAAGGATGTTGGATTCCCTGGAACTAGAGTTACAGATGGTTGTGAGACACCATACGGATGCTGGGAACCAAACACAGGTCTTCCATAAGAGCAACAAATACTTTTAGCCAATCAGCCGTCCCTCCAGCCCCCAACATTTTTACTCTATTCCCCTCTATCAAAGAATGATCATATGTATATGTATGTGTGTGCTACGTATGTGGATGCCTGTAGAGATCAAGGTGTTATAGATCCCTTGGAACTGGAGTCACAGGCAGTTCTGAGCCTTCTGACATGGGTACTGAGAATTGAACTTGGATCTTCTTGCAGAATAATACACACTCTTAACCACCAGACCATCTTACCAGTCCCTGACATTTTTACTCTATTCCTTTCTGTTAAAGAATGAGGAGCTAAAATGTATACATATAAACATATATTACTATTTATCTAACCAGCTCCCTGCTTATTGGGTGGGCTTATTAGGAACATTATTATCTGTTGACTTTGTTATAATAAAGCTTTCCTACAAACATACAAATCAGTCATGAAGTGTTTTAATTCCTTTTCTTTCTCAAGTACATGGTACTTTTGCTGTTTAATTCCAAGGCAAGCAGTGTTATCTTAAAAACAATGTTTTCTTCTTCGTTTTACCATCTGAGATATTTTTCTGGCAATTTCCTAATGTTGGTCGAATCTAAATGACATCTATAAATTTTACCTGTCTTGGTGTTTTTATGATGACAACTTTGAAACTTCTGAATACTTAGTAATAAGAAAGAGGGTAAATGTGTTTGCTGTCACGTTATCTATTATAGGTTGTCAAAAAAGCAGACATGATCAATAAAAACATGACTCATCAGGTACAAGCTGAGAGAGATGCACTGGCGCTGAGCAAAAGCCCTTTCGTTGTTCATCTGTATTACTCACTGCAATCAGCAAGCAACGTCTACTTGGTGAGTAAACAGCTTTATACTGTGTACTCGGCAGCCAGTGAGCCCAGAGAGCGAAGAGCATTGTACCTGTGTTCTGCATACTTGCATTTAAATTCTCACTCTCCTACTGACTGGTTTAATGGCCTTG
The DNA here is from genome assembly GCF_007827085.1 of Peromyscus californicus insignis. Taxonomy (NCBI): domain Eukaryota; kingdom Metazoa; phylum Chordata; class Mammalia; order Rodentia; family Cricetidae; genus Peromyscus; species Peromyscus californicus. The sequence goes on along the minus strand of NW_026294606.1, from coordinate 75,586,954 downwards.
ACCAATCTACATGTTGTTTTAGTGAGAGTTTTCCAAAGAAAAAGAATCAATAGGATGTGTTTGTATCTATGTAGGAACACAGAGAGAGGGATTTGTTTTAAGGAAGCCGATCATTCAACTTTTAATTGGTTGCCAAATCAAAACTACAAGGTAGAGTGTTACTCCAGACTGTTGAAGGATTAATGCTGCCATCTAAAGGCAAACTTCCCTTTACTTTGAGAATTTTGGTCTTCTCTCCTTGTTTGAAGGCTATTGACATTATGAGGGGAAATGTGCTTTATCAAAGTCTACCGATTTAAATGTTAACCTCATCTAAAGAATACTTTAGGTGAGTTATAAAAATGATACCTGGTCTAAAAACTGGTCTGGTACCAGATGATTTAGTCCACTTTCAATCTTTAGTAAATCTTCAAGTATATTTAGTGGTACAAAGATCTAAAAGATAGCCAGGAATTTTAGAAAGAAAGAAGGTTTTGTAACATAGTGCTGAGCACTTTTTTATTGCATCAAGATGAATTTACAAACAAGGCATTTTTGTTGTCTTATTATTTCTTAACAAGCCATAGTTCAAATGAATGGTAAACAGGATCATACAGTAAGTCCTGACTGTTTTCTCTAATGGCAGCAGTATCCTTTTGACAGCATAGAATTCCGTTATTTAATCATGAATTTGATAATTTCTTAGATGAGTTTGTTGTTGATGAAATTGTTTCAGGTCTTTGTCTGGTTCTGTTTTCTTTAGTCTAGTAAATTTCAGTATTGGATTGTAATGAGCTCTACTGATGAAGCTGACACCTGATGTTGCTAGGGAAATAAATTTGGTATGAGGATGCAAGTTTGTCTGGGAAAGCTAAGCTCCAAAGCAAAGCTAAAAACTGTGTAAGATGGCACAGGTCTGTAATCTCAGCACTTGGAAGGTAGAAGCAAGAACATTGCAAGTTCTAGGCCAGCCTAAGTTATATAGAAGACCCTACCTCAAAAAGAGAGAGAGAGAGAGATCAGTAAGGTTAAGGAGAGCACCTTCAAATATCTCTAGGTTATAAACAATGTGAAATAGCATTCTGTTCTTCGGGTGATTCACTATAAGAAAATGAATACCAAATAGAAGAGAAACTGACTTCCATCTTCTAAGCCAGTGGCTGCAAACCACTGTGACCCACAACCAAGTCTGCCTGTTATGAGCTAAGAAGAGCATTTGCATTCCTTTTTTTTTTTTTTTAAAAGCCCTGGGTTCAGTCCCCAGTACCAAATAAATGTGTGGTGGTATGCACATTTAATTCCAGCACTGAGGTGGAGGAAGCAGGAGGATTAGTCGTTCAAACAAGTTTGAGGCCACCCTGGATACAGTAGACTCTGCTTTTTTTATTGGAACCTAACCGCATCCTTTTGTCTGTTAACTACATCTTCATCAGTGTTACAGTGGCAGAGTAAAATAGTTGTAATAGAATCCCACAAAGCCCAAAGTGTTTATTATCTGGCTCTTCACGGAAAAAAAAAAAAGGTAATATCCTTGAATGCTATGTCCAAAGAAGGTGAGAGAGTTGTCTTGTTACCAGCCCGGACCATATGTTTCCAGGTTGTCATCATCTTGCTCCGAGAATAGAAACAGTTTCATTCAAAGGCACAGTGAATGTGCAGTGTAGATACCTGAAAAAGAAGAGCAGACGCTGAGAAATTTGCTCCAGAGCACCTGGTTACTGCCTGTGGCTTCCAGGAAGAAGAGGAGGAGTTGATTTCTAGGAGAGGGGTTTGGGTACTTTTCTGTTTGATTGATAAGCTTGGGTTATGTAAACTTGCCTCCTAATGCATGCCCTTTCCTGTGATGCATCTGATTTTAATTATCTACATGTCCAGGTATACATAGGCATAAGGTCATAAATAGAGGTTTTCCCTTAAAATTCCATGTTTAGAACATAGATTGTCTTACTGCACCAAGGTAGAGTGGACTGACTGGTCCTCCACCTCTGGTTTCAGAGTAAGTTTCAAGGTGTGTTTGGCCACAAAGGAAGAGCTAATAAGGACTGCTAGGGAGGTATAGGCCAGGGTGACCTAACTGCTTTGTTTGGAGAGGGTATGTACATGCAGCTAGATGCAGATGGGTCTCAAGCCAGACATGATCCCGGGGTTGGTAAGCTATCTCTATGCTTTCCTGCTTCTACTTAATCCTTTAATTCTTCCTCCAAATGCCTTTACAGCATCCTGTTTTATGTGTATGTATATAAAAACCATGACTGTATCTCTGTGATTGACCCTGACTTAACTTGTTGGCAGCCAGTAGCTTCCAATCCTATTAACCAGTAGGTAAGTGGCAGGTGTGATTGCTCAACATAGTAGCTTTTAAAATGTTCTCACTTGAAAATTGCTATAATAATTAAACAGCTATAATATTTTTATTTCTTTCATTTGCTTGTTTTTTGATTTTTTGTTTATATGTGGTCCTGAGCCCCAAACCCAGGGCCCTACACATGCTAGGGGAGAATCCTGCCACTAAGCTATATCTCCAGTTCTATTTTCATTTATTCTAGACATTTAATAATAGACATGTCTTAACTATCTAACTTTCTTACCGGTTTAGATCTTGATACTCAAAATGTGCTCCATAGACAAACAATGGCAACACTATCTAGGGGTTTATTAAAGATCCAGGGGCCTGAAGATATAGCTCAGTGGTAGAGTGCTTGTCTTGAGATCCACAAGGCCCAGGGATTAGTCCCCAGGTAGGGGTTGGAGAGGGGGTGCTCAAAAAGAAAACAAAAACTCAAACTCATCTAATTATTAGTCTCCTCTGGCAGCTATCACCAAAAAGGACTGTATCACCTCTATACTTATGCCAAATATTCATAACATGAATCAAATCATGAGGAAGTAATCAAATAGCCTCAAATTAAAAGGCTTCCTTCTGTAAACATGCCTGTTTTCCTCAACATTGTTTCTATCATGAAAGACGCACACTGAAAATTTGCTCCAGATTAGAGGAATCTAGAGAGATATAACAACAAAATGCCTTGTTTTATGGCTCATGAATGGGCAGTGGAGAGGGGAACTATAAAGGACAATATTGAGATGATCATAGAAATATAAACATACTACATATTAGAATTTTATTGCTCTTTGGTTACGTAAGGATGCCTTATTCAGCAATTGATGGCGAGTCTAATGTACGTCAGGTGTCACAGAACGAGCCTGTAGTCTCAGATTTGAGAGGCAAAGACAGGAGGATTTTGAGACTAGGCCAGCCAGATGTACAGAGGAGTACTGTCTTAAAACAGAAGCTTCCGGTACAGTTCATTAACTTCTAAACTTTATCAGCAAATTACTCAGCAAAAACTAATGTATTAGCCAGGTGATTACAGCTATAAAAGAAATCAAGGCAAAAGGGTCTGTGTAAGTCAGGAGTTCAAGACTAGCCTGAAAAGCATATTAAGACCCCATCTCAAAAGAAATAAAATAAAATTATATATTAATTCCAAGTTTGCTGAGGTTATTGTAATTTTTAAATTAAAAAGCTTAATCTAAACAAAATGCATTCATATAAAATAATTATATTAATTTATTAGAGTGTAGATGTTAATATATGTCTTAGGGTTTCCAGTACTGTAATGAACATCATAACCAAAAGCAACTTGTGGAGGAAAGAAGGGGTTTGGGGGCTTAATGTGTCCTGAGTCAGTTCTTTGAAGGAAGCTGGAGCCTGGAGATAGGAGCTCATGCAGAGGCTGTGGAGGAATGCTGCTTGCTGCCTTGTTCCTCATCAGCTTGCTCAGCCTGCTTTCTTATAGCAGCCAAGACCACCAACCCAGAGGTGGTACCACCCACAATGGACTGTGTTCTTCTACATCAATCATCAATCACTAATTAAGAAAATGCCCTACAGGCTTGCCTACAGTTTTTTGTTTGTTTGTTTGTTTGTTTTAATATTTCTTATTTATTTGTTGGTTGGTTGGTTGGTTGGTTGAGACAGGGTTTCTCTGTAGCTTTGATGCCTGTCCTGGACCTCGCTCTGTAGAACAGGCTGGCCATGAACTCACAGAGATCCACCTGCCTCTGCCTCCCGAGTGCTGGGATTAAAGGTATGCACCACCACTGCCCAGCTACAGCTCAGTCTTATGGAAGCATTTTCTCAAATGAGGTCACTCCTGTCAGATAACTCTAGCTTATGTCAAGTTAACATAAAAACTAGCCAGCACAATTTGTAATATTAACGTTAAAATATCTATGTAGAGGAGAAGAAGAAACCAAATCTGTCCGCATGCTAAAAATTTGTGACTGAGATGTTGGCAAATGGGAAGTAATTCTAATAGTCTTTGAACTTTTATGTAATTCTGGTGTTTGTTCAAACTGACCAGTTCAGTTTTTAACCAGAAAAATAATGAGAAGCCAGGACTGGTGATGCATGCCTATCATCCCAGTACTTAGAAAGCTGAGGCAGAAAAATGATAAGTTCAGGACAATGAGTGATAACAAAAAAATATGTTTTATTGTGTAACCATTCTAAAAAATAAAACTAATTCCCCAAATATTATATATTTCAAGTATATTGTTTTTAAATTCTTTTTTGATAGGTAATGGAATATCTTATTGGTGGAGATGTCAAGTCTCTCCTACATATATATGGTTATTTTGATGAAGAGATGGCTATAAAATATATTTCTGAAGTAGCATTGGCTTTAGACTACCTGCATAGACATGGAATCATCCACAGGTAAAACTGACTTTTCTGTACATTGTTACTTAAAATGTATTGTGTTTGAATCTTTAATATAAGCAGAAACTACTTGCTTGTATTTCTACTTTACCTACAGCTCAGTTGTTATATGCATTTAAATAGAGTGTTGGTGTAGCACGAGTCCTAATTGGTCTTAATAATAAAAACCCAGAGCCAGATATCGGGGTAAATGCTGAAAGATCAGTAGTGGAGCCAGCCGCTAGAGAGACTTCTTACCTCTCCTGAGTCCTCAGCCTGAAGGGGAACTGAGCTCCTGTCTCCTCCGCCTTCTATCCCTTCTTCGCCCAGCCATGTCACTTCCCGTCTCCACCTCCTAGTGCTGGGATTACAGGTGTGTGCCACCACTGCCAGGTTCTGTTCCTCTAGACTGGATCAATCTTGTGTAGCCCAGGGTGGCCTTGAACTTAGAGAGATCCATCTGCCTCTGCCTCCCGAGTGCTGGGATTAAAGGTGTGTGCCACTGCTGCCTGGCCTCTATGGCTAACTAGTGGATTAGCTGTGAACTCTGATCTTTAAGCAAAGTTTGTTAGATCACAAACAAAATATCACCACACATTGGCTTTTGTTTAATCTCCCTGCATTTTGTTAAATGTTGCTTTGAACATAAATATGACATTTTATTTTTATTTATTTATTTATTTGTTTTTGGTTTTTCGAGACAGGGTTTCTCTGTGTAGCTTTGCGCCTTTCCTGGAACTCACTTGGTAGCCCAGGCTGGCCTCGAACTCACAGAGATCCGCCTGGCTCTGCCTCCCGAGTGCTGGGATTAAAGGCGTGCGCCACCACCGCCCGGCCAAACATGACATTTTAATATGAAGATTATTCATCTCTTTCCACTTGCATACCATCATACAAAAGAGACTTTGTGGTCTCAGCTGATGCGCACGTCCTTCTTTGTTCAGAGAAAGGCTTAGTGGCTCTGCTCTGTTAAAACTTAACCATACCTTACTTTAAAGGGGTGGATATAAATTTGAACTGGCGGGCTGGTGGATAAGATATCTAAAAATAATGCCAAACAGACTCTAGTATTGAATCATACAATTTTTTTAATAGATTCTGATATGTAATAGATGGTCTTGAGAGCTGTTTTGTGGACTTTACTGAACCACTCATGGGTCTTCTATTTTAAAGGAAATAATTAGGTTTCCTCTTGTAATTTCTCCCACCCCATCTGGTATTTAACATCAAAACTACTTTTTCAGTATCTGTTTGCCTTTTATATGTTCAGGGATTTGAAACCGGACAATATGCTTATTTCCAATGAGGGTCATATTAAGCTGACAGATTTTGGGCTTTCCAAAGTTACTCTGAATAGAGGTAAGAATAATGGCAGGTAAGTGCCAACTTCAGACATTCTATTTCATTAATTTAACTTTTTTTGTTGTTAATTTACATTAGATAAAATTCGATAGCTCTTCTGAGATGGGCTAGAAATGAGTAATGTTGTTCTTTTCCCCCACCAAAAGGGGCCTTGAAAAAGCGGGGGGGTGGGGCACTTTGGGGTCTGTGGCAGAACGTTTGCTTGACTGGATCCAATCCTAGCACCAAGAAAAGAAGAAAAAAACAAAGAAAATAATCATTCTTGGATCTTCGAAGGTCCTTAAAACTCCTTAGATCTTTAAAATGGAACTGGCAGTTACTGTTCTCTTTACCTTTGCTGAAACAGTATGAACAATTATGCCTAAACAAAATGACTAAACTGTAATATGATCCAGTGCTGATTCTTAAAATACTTATGCAAATACATCTTGCCACTACCAAGACCTTGGTAGATACGGTTCATTCATATATATAGAAATAAGTTCATTTCTGAGTAATAATTTTTAAAATGCTAATATGAAAAACAACAAATTAACCCTTTACATTATTACTACCACAAAGGAATACTGATCCATAAACAAAACTACAAAAAAAGCACAGTTTTTCTAAAGTGATTATACATTGACTTAGTGCTTTCAAAAGAAAAATTTTCTATGTTTTAAGAAAACAAAAGATTTTAATTCTCTTTGTTTTTATGTGGAGTTTTTTTAGGAGAAGGTATAGTAACACGGGGTTTATACAGCCTAGGTTGACCTCAAAGTTGTTATGTAGCCAAAAATAACCATGAACTCTTACTACACCACACAAGTGCTGGGATTATAGACATATGCCACTATATCTGGTTTTGATGTTTTGGTTTCTCAATACTAGAGACTGAACTCAGGCCTCTTACATGCTAAGCAAGTATTCTGACACTAAGCTACATTCCATGCACAAATATTAAAGAACAAAAAGGGAACCTGAACCAAGTCACAAGCCACCGCTTATACCCGCTGTCATTGCTCCTTGCTCAAAAAGACTGCCTCTCCCTTGGTCACATCCATCCCCAATGAAAACCCCACCTCTTGGACCAAAACGCTCCTCTCAATTGGCCAGCGGCCTGGTGACAAAATTCCCAGAACAGTTGATCTTACGTTTTAGAATTTATTCTAAGGCAGTGGGTCTAGAGAACAAAATATAAGTGACTAAAATGATTTGCAGTACCATTGTATAATAAATTGAAGCAAGACATTACTTAAGTTCATCATAGAATCATGGAAAGATGATAAATTATCATCTTGGAAGAATGGATTTTCTATTAAAAAGTATAGAAGAGGGGCTGGTGTTGGAGCCCACTAGGTTTCCTAGTGGCTATACCCAGCAGGACTGCATAAGAGGTTGGTTGGACCACAGGCCTGGGTACCAGGTGTTTGTAAGGGTCTAACTAGCAAGGGGGAGGTCTTTTGCTCCATCCCTTGGCATTGTTATAAACAGACCTTTGGAATAAAGTTCTGGGCTGGTGGATAAGGATCCAGGCCCACCCGAGTCTATCTGTGTTTTCTCTCTGTTTCTCTCCTCCCTATTTCTAAGTAAGTCTCTTATCCCTCCATCCTCAAGAGTAGCTGGGGTAAATAAGTGTGGGGACTGGTCCCCCACAGGTGGCGCCTGAAAGAGATAAAAAAAAATCCCTAGGGCTTAGCGAAAGAATTGTAGGGGGCATTATGAGTGTAGACATGCCGATAAGGAATTGATAAATGAAGGCAATGGTATTTTATTCTCGAGTTTATAGGCTAGATGGTGAAGGAAAGAAATATTGCAAAACTGCAGCATTAGGATCTCTCTTTCTCCCTCTCTTTCTCTTGTATCTATTAAAAAAATAAGGAAGGTAGAGTATAGCAATATAGTGCAGGACCTATTGAATGTAACTAAGACTTAGGTAAGGTGTAGTCTTAAGTGAGACTTAGGTAAGGTTTATAAATAGAGGTTTAGGGTAGCCCTATAGAGAGTTTGCTCCTAGTGTAAGTTAGTTAAGAGTAAGAAGTAGTATATTTCTTTTAGGTGTTTGCTAAGTTAGATGTTTAAAAAAGTGCTAGAGTAGTCCTATAGAACGTAAGTTTATCATGTAGGCTTGAATGATAGAATGTAGGTTTAAATAGGTCATAGATTTAATATAAAGTGAGTCAGAGAAATGTAGGTTTAGAATATACAGGCCTTAGGTTAAAGATATGGTGGAAAAAGTAATTTAGAGTAGGTTTTCCCAACCTGGGACTCGGAGAGCAATGTCCATGGCGGACTGTGGACTTGGCAGTTCCAGAAAGCCACCAGTAACAACAAGAAACAGTTCCAGAGACTGCCAGCTTCAGAAATAGCAGCCAGAGGATCTCGGAAGCTGAAACCCTCAAGGCATTAATGCCAGGCAGGTGGCAGATGCATGAGGGTCTACAAGCTTTCTACCGAAAGGAAGCCACGGTGAAAACTGAGCAAGCTAAGCCACAGAGAGGCCAATGACAAGCAGCAGTTTGGAAAGCCCTGCAGAGATGCCACACTGCAGGAAAGGTGAGCAGCAAGATTCTGCAACCTTTGAGATGCTACACCTCGAAAAAGAGAGAGAGCCCTGTGGTTTTCGTCGCCTCTGGAAAGGTGAACAGCAGAGACACTCGGGAACTGCTGAGTGCTCCAGACTGAACAGCCAAACCAAAACTGGTGACTGCTACGGAGGATTCCAGACCAGGTTTGCTGAGCACTTGAACTGTCAGCAGTACAGGTAATGGTTTTCGTCCCAAAGCCAGGGTTGCCATGAGAAGGCCACAGTTTCAGCTCACGGCAGCTGAAGGAGCCTTGAGCCCATGTGGCTGTGAGGTGAAGCTCTCTAGCCTGGTCTGGAACTGGTTCTGGAAGGCTACTGTGGCTGGAGAATTTCTCTCCAGCTCCCACCAAGCCCCGGCAGTCCGACAGCCCACTTATAATATAAACACACAGACGCTTATATTATTTACAAACTGTATGGCCGTGGCAGGCTTCTTGCTAACTGTTCTTATAGCTTAAATGAATCCATTTCCATAAATCTATACCTTGCCACGTGGCTTGTGGCTTTCCGGCGTCTTCACATGCTGCTTGTCATGGTGGTGGCTGCAGTGACTCCCTCCGCCTTCCTGTTTTCTCTGTTCTCCTCTCTGTTAGTCCCGCCTTTACTTCCTGCCTGGCCTCTGGCCAATCAGTGTTTTATTTATTATTTATTGACCAATCAGAGCAATTTGACATACAGACCATCCCACAACAGGCTACAGACTGCAAAGCACAGCAGTTGCTGAAATCGGAGGTTTCAGAGAGACTTGCTTGAACTGAAAAGTTTGGTTGTGGTACTTTTATTTGGAACTGTTTGCTTCAGAGTCATTACGATTCTGACACCTATACACAGACTTAAGGGCAGGCCCTGACTATGAGCGCTCGAAGAAACTTTTAGGAATGGTACCAGAACTCTTTTTGAACTTTTGAACTTAAAAAATAAAATGGACAGTAATGATTTCATTACAATGGGACAGTTTGAATTTACTTATGCATATAGACTCTATCAACAATGATGACTTATGAACTGTTTGTGGAACTGTTTATGTAAAAATTAACTGTTTAAATAGAGAAGTTTGTTTTTTTTTTTTAAAGAAAGGGGGAATGTTAATATTCCTCAGTAGATTTAATTTAAAAAATATTTTCATGTTACTTGAGTGAATTAATGTTATGTTTTGTATAGTTCTATATTGTAGGTTGAGAGTAGGCTTGTAGGTTGAGAGTAGATTTGCAGGTTGAGAGTAGGCTTGTAGAAATTATGTTAACCTATTGATATTGATGCACCGTGGTTTTGTGAAGTTAAGAAAGTATTTAAGTTTAAGATGTATACATTAGAAGTTTATCCTATGTTTTGTTAGCAAGAAATATTAAGAGTTTGCTTTAAGATGTAAGATTGAGAAAATTGTAACTATGCATAGCAATATTTATATTAGAATTATGTTAACCTGTTAGTCTTTAAGTTTGATGCAGTTGCATTAAGAATTTTTTCTTTTAAAATATAAAGAAGAGGGACCTGTTGGAGTCCATTAGGTTTCCTAGTGGCTGTACCCAGCAGGACTGCCTAAGAGATTGATTGGACCACAGGCCTGGGTACCAGGTGTTTGTAAGGGTTTAACTAGCAAGGGGGGGGGGTCTTTTGCTCCACCCCTTGGCATTGCTATAAATAGACCTTTGGAATAAAGTTCTGGGCCGGTGGATAAGGATCCAGGCCCACCCGGGTCTATCCTGTGTTTTCTCTCTGTTTCTCTCGCCTCTATTTCTAAGTAAGTCTCTTATCCCTCCATCCTCAAGAGTAGCTGAGGTAAGTGTGGGGGCTGGTCCCCTCCAGGCTGCCAAGATGGTTCAGCAGTTAAGAGCACTTGCTGCAGTTCCAAGCACAGGCTTCAGATGGCTCACGACAGTTTGTAATCCAACTCAGTTTGTAATGCCCTCTTCTGGCCTACACAGGCAAACATGTACATTTGGGCTTGCATACACACACACACACACCCATGTACACATAATAAAAATAAATCTTTTTAAAAAGTAGTATAGATGAGAAAGAGAGGAGATGAGAAGATGTGAAAGTGATGCTGGGGAGGGGAAGGAAGAACAGCGTGTAACAACACAGTGTACGAAGATGCTGTGATGACATCCAGGCCTTTGTGCGCTAACCTGAAGGCTTTAAACTGCACACGCACGCGCGCGCACACACACAAATGAAAGCTGTGCCAGAGAGAGCGCTACAAGTGGCTGTAGGCAGGGTCCTTGCTTAGCATATGCAGGACCCTAGATTGCCTCCAACAACACAGATACACACACCCAAAGGACTGGGTGGAAAGGCAGAATTTTTTTGTTTTGCTTTTGGATTTATTATTATTATTATTATTATTATTATTATTATTATTATTATTGTGTATATGTACATGATATGGGGTGGAGGCATACATGGCATGTGTGGAGGTCAGAAGACAACTTTGTGGAGTGGTTCTGTCCTTCCACTTTTACTTAGATTCCAGGGATCAAACTCAGGTCACCAGGCTTGGGGAGTGAACACCCTTACCCATTGAGCCATCTCACTGGCCCTTGTTTTTGGATTTTGAGGCATGTTCTTGTTCTATAGCCCTGACTAGCCTGGGATTCACTATATAGACCGGGCTGGCCTTGAACTTGGGACAGTCCTGTCTCTGCCTCTGCCTCCTGAGCATTGGGAAACAGGCATGTGCTACTACACGCAGCTTTTTCAAAAGGTTTGTTTAATGAAGAGTAGTATAAAATTGAATTAAAAATTGTAAACTTTGAAATTGCAAGTATTTGAAAATACTACAGGTCTACAGTTATTCCTAAATTAGCTAAAAGTATTAACTGATGCAGTCTTCTTAATCCCACTTCATGTGATTTTTCACACATCTTGCCTCAGAACTAATATTTGATTGTAGATTCTATGTGAGATTCAATTAGGGATGTTTTACAATATATGTTCACCATAGTAGCTTTCTTATAATCTAAACATTTTTAAATTGTGAAACAAACCAAACTCCTAATTAGTTAGTAGATAACTGTATAAGGATGGTAATACTTGTAAGTTTAAATCATTTGGCCCATAAAGTAAGGCCTAAAAGATTATTATTACTTTTGTTTTACTGCTTCATCAGTGTTAGACAAATGAAATCGGTATATCCAGACTTGAAGTATAATGTTTTAAGACAAGGCCTTCCTTTGGCCTTGAACTCATAGCAATCTTACTGTGTCAACCTCCCAAGAGCATGGGTTGCAGGTTAAATTGACTTCTTAAAGACTTTTATATAGAACAGAATTGATATAGAGAATAGACTTCTCTTACTTTTTTTATCTAAGTAAAAACTTATACATATTAATAAAGTCAATAAATTTTCTCTTGACCTAAGTTTAACATGAGTTGATATTAAAGGGACCATAATTGAATTAACTCCTTATTTCCTTTTTTTTCCCCCCAGTATTTTATTTATAACAAAAATTATCTTGCCTAATTTCAGAGCTTATAATTTTTAGGTCTAACAGATAACAGTGATTTTTTTCATGCATGTTTATAATGTATTTTGATCATATTCACACACATCCATTACCCTGTCATCCTACTTCCACAGATCCCCTTCCTCTACCTAAATTAGTCCCTCTAATGCTTTCATGTCTTTTGTGTTTTCTTAAATGCCCAGTTAGTTACAGTAGAGTTGTTTACAGGAGTGTGAGACCTTCCCAGTGGCTACATCCCTGAAGAAAATGTGTCTCCCTCTCCTAGAAACCATTAGCTGCATATGGATCCTCAGGAAGGGAAGACCTTGCTAACCCCTCCCCACCCCATGTCATGATGTTGGTGGGCCCAGTCTTATGTGGGTCTTGATTGGGTGATCACAGTTGGCTTGAATTCAGTAATACTACAGTCACTCCTATAAGTCAACATTCCACACCCATCTCACCCCACTTTCCAGCTCTCGCATGCTTCCCGCCTCTTCTGTGATGTACCCTGCACCTTGGAGGCAGGATATGTGACAGAAATGGTCTTGTCATGCTGGGCATTCAGTAGTCACCTATTCTCATCACTTTGATCAGGTATGAGCATCTGTAATTACTGAGCCCACTACAAAAATAAACTGCTGAAGCCAGAGCCGACAGCAACAATGATCTATGGATATGAACATAATTATTTTGAAGGCAATTTGATAGGTACATCTTTCATCAAAATTAGAGCAGTAGGGACTTCCCTTTCCCAGGATCTATGACATTTCCACACATGGACTTTTGCCTGAGTTTAGAGTATCAACAAGGATTTTCTCCCTCGAAGCAGGACTTCAATCACTCAGAGAATGGTGAGTTACCCTAGAACATGCTTGCCACTACTGCACCAGTGGACCTGTCTGTCCTAGTTTGGCAGCAGTATTATACAGCATCTGCAGCTGGATAAAAATGTTAATGATAATTCTCCCTCAGCAGCCCCCAGCACCCTCTGGTACTGTGAGGGCTAGCCAGCAGGGAGGAAGCTCTTAGCTCAGTTTCATTGTAGTTTATATCATACAAAGAGGGAGTGTGGGTGCTCTCAGCAATAAGGTCTTACAATCTCATTTTGATGAATAGCCAACAGTAGTGGCCATTACTTGTATTGAAATAACTGATAATTAGTGACCGAGTGTTTCTTAGAAAGCTGGTAGCATTCTGGGTTATTTTGCTGTATTCTACCTATTCTACAAGACTGTTATAGAAAACTTTTTTTTTCCCCAGTACTGAGGCTAGAACCCAGTGCCTTGTGCATGCTCTGCTGGGCAAGACACTCTACCACTGAGCTATATCTCTACCTCTCAAAATTTAATGATTTCAATTAGTTAATTAGTTGTAAACATTGCCTCTGCAGTTCAGAAAGTTCTCTGCATATATGTATCCTACACCAGCCAGTTTTGTAGGTAAAGTTCATAATGTAGAAAGAGAGGCAAAGGCTGGTGGTGGTGGTGGTGCACGCCCTTAATCCCAGCACACAGGATGCAAAGGCAGGTGGATCTCTGTGAGTTTGAGGCCAGTCTGGTCTACACAGTGAGTTTCAGGACAGCCAGAGCTACAGAGAAACCCTGTCTCAGAAAACCAAAAAAGAAAAAAGGGGAAAAAAAGAGAGAGGCAAAGTTCAGAACATGTAATTATTGATATAGTCAATGATAAGCAATGGTTTTAGATATATTCATATATCTATCTTCTTTTGCATATATAGATATCAATATGATGGATATTCTTACAACACCATCAATGGCTAAACCTAAGCAAGATTATTCACGAACCCCAGGACAAGTCTTATCTCTCATCAGTTCTTTGGGATTTGTAAGTACTTAATAAGGAAAACTTTTTCATCATTACCACTTAAAATTTTAACCTGCTTTGAAATAAAAATAATATAGATGTAAATATCAAACATGAGATGGCATTACTTTTGGCAATTTGTACTCAGGTTTTCTATATCTATTTTCTATATCCATCTGAAGATGAATCTCTTAGTATTGGGTTTTAATTTTTGCTTTTAATGTTTTTTCTTTTTAGAACATTTTTGTCACATGTAGGTGTGGGTGTGTCACCATAGTGCGCAAATGGAAGCAGAGGACAACTTAGAGAAGTCAGTTCTCTCCTTCCACCATATGGGAGACCCAGGGATTGAAGTCATGTCATCAGGTGGGAGGTGCCTTTACCCTTGACCATCTCACTGACCCCAAATAATTTCTCTTTTTAATAGTTCACACCAGTTGGGGAAAAAGATCAAGACTCTACAACCATGTTTTCAGCCCCTAAGTCTGAGGCACAACTTTCTCAAGGATTAATTTGCCCTATGTCCATAGATCAGAAGGAGCCTACTTCTCACTCTAGTGGACTACTAAAATCACGTAAGTATAAAAGAGTTTTATTCCACTAAGTATGTGGTTTAAAGAACAAAAATATCTCAAAATTTTAAATTCCTAGTAGCAATTTAATAATTTAAAAAAGCCAATATTCAGATGTCTGTGGCACTCCTATATTTTATTACATAAATGATGATTACAGTAGATTTTACAAATCCCACAGAATACACTGTCTTGCTAATAAGCATATTCAATTACCTATAATATTGGAATGATTGGGTAAATTTCGCTATACTTGGGTCTATGGAAATTTTATATGAAAAAGATAAGTGTTTGTCTTTATAACCTTATTTCCAAAAGGTTTTGAGGTAGTTTAAGTTTAAAAACTCAAAATAGAGGTTGAGGTTTTCTTGTTCCTTGTTTTAGTGTTTTGTTCATTTGTTTTGTTGGTGTTCTGAGACAAGTTCTCAATATGTTGTCCAGGCTAATATTGCGCTAATAGCCCAGATTGGCCTTTACATTTCAGTGTTCTTGCCTCAGCCTCCTGAGTACTAAAGTTACAGGTTTGTGTCACCACACTGGTTTCAAAGTAAGTGTATTTTTTGCATTTAAAAGAAAATGCCGGGTATAGTGGCACACACCTTTAATCACAGCACCAGAAGGAGGTAGATCTCTGAGTTGAAGGCCAACCTGATCCACCTAGAGGATTTGTGTATGAAAAATTAAGTTGGATTAGATGGACTTTGAAATTCCCTTCCTAGTAGTAAAATGTAATGCTTACTATGTTATAAAACTCTAATTTCCTGGAGTTTAATGTCATGTTCATCCTTTTGAAGAAAGGAAACAAGATACATATTTTTAGTTACTTTTCTTTTGCTGTGATAAAACACCATGGCCAAGGCAAGTTAACAAAAGTGGTTAAGAGTTTAGCTGGGCTTCCAGTTCTAGAGGTTAGAGGTCATGAGGGCAGAGCTAGCACACAGGGGTAGGTGGCTTGAGCAACAGTTGAGAGGTCACATCTTTATCCACAAACAAGAAGCCGAGAACATACTGGGAATGTCTTTTGAAACCTCAGTCCACCCCTGTGACACACCTCCTCCTTTAAGGCTACACCTAATCCTTCCCAAACAGTTCCACCAGCTGGGGACCAACTATTCAAACATGAGCCTATGCAGGCCATTCTCATTCAAGCCACCACAATGTGCATTTTTATAGACATATAAAATCTTTAGATGCTTACATCATTTGGTAAAAGCACAACCGTCTTGTGTGTAGCACAAATTCTAGTTAGTCTTAATAATAACCCGGAGTCAGGTATCAGAGTGAAAGCTGAAACATCAGAGAAGCAGAGCAGCCGGCCACTAGAAAGACTTCTTACCTCTAGGAATCCTCAGATGAGAGGGGCCAAGCTCCAGTCTCCACCCTGCCTTATCACTTCCCATCTCTTCCAAGTATTGGGATCAAAGGCATGAGATCCCATGAGCTGGGATTAAAGGTGTATGCTATCACTGCCTGGCCTCTAGTGGCTTGCTCTGTACTCTGATCTCCAGGCAAGCTTTATTTGTTAGAGCACAAACAAAATATCACCACACTTGTGTCTAATTGAAAGTAAAGTGAGGACCTTTATTCTGTCTGCAAAACCACTCGAAAAAGCCAGGCATGATGGTGTACTTTTGTAATCCCAGAGCTAAGGAGACAGAGACAGAGTCCCTTGGGCTGACTAGCCAGCCAGCCTATCCTGCTTGGCTAACTCTAGGCCTGTGAGACCTTATCTCAAAAAACAAAGTGGGAACTGGATAGATGGCTCAGCAGTTAAGGGTACTGGCTACTTTTCCAGAGGATCTGGCTTCAATCCCAGTACCCACATGGCAGCTCACAACTGCCTATAAGTCCAGTTCCAGGGTATCTAACACTCTTACTGACCTCCACGGGTACTAGGCACACACATGGTACACAGACAGACATGCAAGCAAAACACCTATACATATGAAATAAAAATAAATTAAAATTCAGAAAATACATATGAAGATAAGGATGATGTGTGGTGCCTGAGAAACTGCCCCAGGCTGATCTCTGGCCTCCAACTCAAACACACACATACACCAAGCTAAGGAGCAACCATATCTAACCATGTTTATGTAGGATGAGGGAGCAAGTATACCTTAGATGCTGCCTTATTGCAGTGCTCACTAATAGTTTCCTATCATGTGGCTTATCAGATCATAGTAACAAAATCCCTTATGGAGGTATAAGTGTGGAGCTCTTTGGTAGAGTGTTTGTTTTAATGTATACATGGTCATGGGTATAATCCTGAGCAGTGCAAAAAAAAGCAGATGCCTATGGCTTTCTGTAATTCACACTGATAAGCATTATAAATTTCAACGTCTCCAGTACTGCTACAGTTTTAATTAAACATACTGAGCTGAATAAATCTAGTAACATTCTAACCTTATAGCATATCTCAATAATGCACCCCAATAAGAATAGTTATTCTATGTAATATATAATACAATTACATGGAAAGAGTCAGGTTTCATAAAGAACTAATAGCTGTGAAAATAAACAAGTATTTTCTTTGCCCTACAGGCCTTGAAAGAGTTGCATCCAATCTAGAACTACCTGTGAAATGCCTGACTTCTAACCTACTCCAGTGCAGGAAGAGGCTGGGCACATCAAGTACTAGCACTCAGTCTCATACCGTCGCATCCAGTGTGGAATCAGAATGCCACAGCAGTCCCAAATGGGAAAAAGACTGCCAGGTTAGGAGGAAGTCTATGTAAGCCGAAGCTAGACACAGGAAACCCATGATAGCAACCCCATGCCTTTCCATAAAAAACCTATAAGGAAATTGCATTGTTGCGTGGGTACAGTTGAAATATTATAAAAACTCTTCATTTTTCTGGATATTCTGTCAAATTCTTTTAATATCTTTATTTTATTTCTCATTCAGTTGTGATATTAGTCTTCTTAATGTATAATGAGTGAGTAAGTATTGCAGTAAACGGATAGAAAATGGTTGGCTTCCTGGAAGACTTTTTAATTTCTTTCTGTGATAAAGACATGGATAATTGTGTTTGTTGTTTACCTATGTAAGTTTAAAGCTCATAATGTCTCCTGTACTGTTTCTCACCAATTTCTCATTTAATGGAATGGAAACTCTTCAGAAATAACTTTTAGACCATATAGTTAATAGGGATGTGTCCTTAAAAGTGTCTATTCCAGGGCAATTGTTAGCTAAATAGATTGATGTACTTTAAACTATTTGTTTATATAGTGATACATGTTTACAGTAATTATTTTTGGCCTCTAACTTTTCAGTAACTAGGTTTTAAGCTCTTGCATTTTGCAATTTTAAACAGAATCACCATACTTCTATTGCAAAATAGACAATGTATTTATAATATAGCCCTACCCTTAAATTTGTCTAAATATATTCTATTAATTTTTCTTGTTTAATATGTATATGGTATCCAAATAAGTATCAGGACATAATTTATTTAAGTTTTGACCAATGTTTCATTCAAAACAATGTCATTATAAGTAGTGTAGTATTGTAAGCTTATACAATAATTGTTTTTAGTTCTCTATTATCATAATTCTTCTGCTTCACTTAAAAGCAAAAACGACAGCATAATAGTTCATTGGATTACTTATCTCATGTAAGTGATCATAGATTAGAAGCTTTTAAAGAATCTAAGGTTTATAACTAAAAATAGCCTTTTCCTCCTTTTAGGAAAGTACCAAGTCTTCTGGCTGTACAATGATGAGCTGGAATGCAGTTGAAATGCTTTATGCAAAATCTACAGATGCTACTGAGACAAAAACAGATCTTGAATTAGCGCTTTCTCCCATTCATGACAGTAGTGCCATTCCTGCCACTGGAAGCCACCATTTGAACCTCCCTAGAAAATGCTTCTCCGAGGAAATCTCTTGTGAAGCGAGAGAACTGGATATAAATGATGAGAACATGATCATTGACATGAGACAGTCTGGTTTCCCTCAGGCCAATCAGTGGGCTATAAAGTCTAGTGACATGTCTGAAGAACACCTTGGTAAAAGAAATTTTAAAAGAAGTTTTCAATTGGTTGACTCTAGTCCTTGTCAGGAAATTATACAAAGTAAAAAAAACTGTATAGAGTGTAAGCAAGGTAAGGAAGTAATAGGTTGCTATGTAAATCAAAATACAGGCATAACAGCTGAAGTCCAGAATCTTAGGCTATCAGCATACAGAAGTCAGCAGAATGACTCTGCTAATAAGGAGAACATTGTCCCCTATTTTACTGATAAACAAACCCCAGAAAAATTACATATACCAATGATAGCAAAAAACCTTATGTCTGAACTAGATGAAGATTGTGAAATGACCAGTAAAAAGGACTGCCTACGCAGTTCTAATTTTGTATGTTCTGATGAGGATAGAGCTTCTAAAACTGTCTGCGTGGATTCAGATTCATCTTTTCCTGGAATTTCTATGATGGAAAGTTCACTGGAAATTCAGGCCTCAGAACCAGATAAAAGCAACAAAGAATGCTCTTTTGAAGAATCAAATATTGAAGATCTACTTGTATTACCAAAGTGCCAAGAAAACTTGGCTTCCTCTTCAAAAGCATTGAAACCACTAACCTGCAAAACAAATGCCGTAGCTTTTCGAAGCTTTAACAGTCATATTAATGCATCCTATAATTCAGAACCGTCCAAGATGAGCATAACTTCTTTAGATGCTATGGACATCTCCTGTGATTACAGTGGCTCATATCCCATGGCTGTGACCCCCACTCAGAAAGGAAGATCCTGTATGTCACATCAGGTATATTACAGTTTGTTAACACCTTATTCTTTGAATGTTAGAGTGATAACCTAAGACACACACTTGCCTCTCGGGTAGGTTATATGATATGAATTATACAGTTTTGTCCTCCTATAGATTGTTGAAAATTTTTCATGTACAAATGTAATGCTGATAGTAATGTGTATTATTCTTAACAGTTATATAACTATATAACAGTTATATAACTAAGAAAATACATATTTTCACTGATCTTAATAGTACTTTGAAATATGAAATTGAAGTCTATCTTATCCTCTGCTGTGGGATGTTCTGTATGGCAAATGTGTTGCTAATTAGTCAATAAATAAAACACTGATTGGCCATTGGCTAGGCAGGAAGTGTAGGCGGGACAAGGAGGAGAATAAAGCTGGGAAGTGGAAGGCTGAGTCAGAGAGACACTGCCATCCGCCACAATGAGAAACAGCATGTGAAGATGCCGGTAAGCCACGAGCCATGTGGCAAGGTATAGATTAATGGAAATGGATTAATTTAAGCTGTAAGAACAGTTAGCAAGAAGCCTGCCACGGCCATACAGTTTGTAACCAGTATAAGTCTCTGTGTTTACTTGGTCGGGTCTGAGCGGCTTTGGGACTGGCAGGTGAGAGAGATTTGTCCTGACTGTGGGCCAGGCAGGAAAACTCCAGCTACAATCCTCCAACAGCATATATATTTAAATTATTTGTCTTTAATTTCTATACTTGTATAAACCAAAAATTCCATTTCTTTTATTCCTTTAAAGGGGCATTATAAAGAGATTAAGCTTCAAATTTAGGTTATAAGATTTATGCTTTCCTTTAAGGGCTTAGATGTCCCTTAAACTCAAACCCTGTTTTCCAACTGCTTGTAATAAAAGCCACTCATACTTGTTTCAAGAGGTTGTTGTTAAGCAACAATTACCTTAAAACCCTTTAAGTACCACTTAATACAAGAGATGATAGACTTATTTTATCTTACATGTTGTCTTAATAAGTCAACCATTTGTCAGCCATGGCTTTTCTTATTCTTTGTATCAATCCAGGCTGTGAAGATACTTTTCTTAAGACAGAATGCCTTGTTGTAAAACTGTGATCTTAACTCTTGGGAGGCTAAGGCAGGGGGATCATGAGTTTGAGGTCAGTGTGGGCTATATAGTAAAACTATCTCAAAAGAAAAGAAAATTTTGTTCTTGGGTCTTTTTTAAATATTTTTCTTTTATAGTCATTTCTTATTGAAATAATTGATGTTATCTGAGCTATTGAACTTTATTATACATAGGACCTTATAACTAGTATGAGTATATTTCAAATCCCTGATCAAGGATTTGGATGCATCTTTTATACCTAGAGGCTTTATGTTGTTGTTGTTTCAATGCTTTTGGTCATCTAAAAGAAATTTATTTGTTGTGTCTTGAACTCTTCTTGAATTAGCAGACTCCAGGAAATCAGGTCAAGTTGGGAACATCATACAGAACTCCAAAGAGTGTAAGAAGAGGGGCAGCCCCAGCAGATGACGGACGAATTCTAGGAACTCCAGATTACCTGGCACCTGAGCTTTTACTGGGTACAGCCCACGGTAAGGTATACATTGTGTCTTAGGCTTCAAATTTTTACCCATGGCTACATTATCCTTTTATGTGACATTGTTTTAAATTTCCTTGATGATCTGTGTTCAATCCCTGGAACCCACATGGTTTCTCTACTCCCAGAAGTCGTCCTCGGACATCCATACAGTGGCATATGTCTCTTTCTTTTTGTTGTTGTTGAAGGGGACTCCCACACAGCAGGGGGCTTCCTTCCAGATTAGGCACAAAACACACCCAAACACCTGTTTTCACAGAGAGATCCTTTATTAAGCAGGGAAGAAAAGTTAAAGTGGCTGCTTTCTGACTCAGACAGAAAAGAGCAGCAAATGACCTTGCAGGTGTAATTTTAAGAGGAAGAAGTGGGGAGGTCTGTGTTAGAATGGGCTAGGATGCGGTGGTAAAGGAGATAGAGAAGGGAGAAGGGGAAGGGGACAAGAGAAAGGGGCAGGGATATTTGTCCTGGAGGGACAAAGGACTGCCTCTGGATAGAGGGGAGACCAACGTGGCACACAGGCAAATGGCGGTTTATAAAGGGGAAAGGGGAAACCCCGTGTTAGGATGAGGTATTTCGTTTTAATTGGGTATGTTAATTAGGAGAGCCAAAGGGAGCTTCTGATCGCTGGACTTGGTAGTCATCCTCAGGAGGAGGAAATAAGGGCCAAATAAGGGAATAGACCTTGGTGGCTAGCTTCAGGAATGTAATCTAATGGTTTTTAGCAAGGCAGAGGGAATGGGGGAAAAGGGCAAGGCCTGCCAGAGCCCCACATGCTCTAGTGGGCTAGTGTCCCTTCAGTCCTACTCTATAAACCAGAGGTCCCTCTGCCTCTGCCTCCCAAGTCCTGGGATTATAGGTGTGTGTCACCAAACCTGACAAATGAATGTTTTAAATAAATACATTTCTTTAATACTTAAAAAAAGAATGCATGGCATCTCTTTGCCATGTAGCATTTGAAGTGGAAAAAGGACAAAAAGAAACAACCTGGGGCTGGGAAGACAGATGGTTCAGTTAGTGCAGTGTTTGCCGTGCAAGCATGAGGACCCAAGTTCAGATCCCACAAGGACACCCACATAAAAATGAGCCATGAAGTGGGGGGGGGGGGGGGGGGGATGGTGGCCAGTGCCTACAATCTTAGCACTGACAAGACAGACAGGAGGATCCTGGGGTCTTGCTGGCCTGCCAGTCTTAACAAATCAGTGAGTTCCAGGTTTAGTCAGACCCTGTTTCAAAACCTTAGGCAGAGACTGATAGAAGAAGACACTCTACACAAACCTTTGGCCTCCACATGTGCACACACACTCCCACACACAAACATGCATATATCACACTATACACATTTCGAAAAAAACATTCTCTTGATGTAGAGGAATAAACACTGTAGAGCATGTAGCCATTTCTCCTGTGTTATTTACTTTGTGGGCTGAAGATCAAAACCAAGGCCTTAAATGCTCCCCAAGCAAGAGCTCTGCCACTGGGCCACATCCGCAGCTGCAGTGGTTTCACCTTTGATTCAGTCTCACTGATCCAGAGAAGTCCCACCTTAGTCTGGGCTAACGTGCTCGTGACTACAAAGTTAGCCCCGAATTTCTGTTTAGTCTGCAGAATTTAACCTCATTTTCTGCTCACAGCCATGAAAACAGCAACTAATACAGTCATGAGTTGCAAAGCTAACAGTTCTTTTATACTTTGGATTTATATAATAGGAACTTCAACATAAGCATAGCCAAATACCCTACATTCCAGGTACCCTGCAGTAGTCCAGAAAGGCAGGTTACACTGCTTCTCAATATCTGAGAGATCCCAAAGGTAAGCAGAAGGCATCAATTCCCCAGGGAAACTCAGATAGTTTTCTTTCCCACTTCATCATTTGAACCTGTATGAATCATAGCTTGTAAGTCATGTCTGACATACTCAAACCTAATAATCTACCAGCTCCATCTCTAATTTAGCTTAGATCATTTTGACTCTTCAGAATTGCCCTGAATTGAACCAACAAATATAAACATTTGTATACAAAAGCATAAGCTTTCACTGTACTTGTGAAATTTAAATACAAGCCTAAAGTAAATAAATAACTCATAGGTAGATTTTGTACCAACTAAGTAGAATAGATTATAATGTAATTACAAAGTGAAAACAACTTTTTCTTTCATGGCAAAGTATGGTTAACTAGTTAGGCGTTAGCCTTTTTAAAAAACAGGTTCCTTTTTTTAAAAGATTTATTATTTTTATATGTATGAATGAGAGCATTTATGTATGCTTAGCATCTGTTTGCCTGGTATCGAGAGAGGCCAGAAAAGGATGTGAGATTTCCCTAGAACTAGAGTTACAGATTGTTGTGAGACACTGTGTAGGTGCTGGGAACCAAACCCAGGTCCTCTGCAAGAGCAGCAAGTACTCTCTAACAGCTGAAGCATCTCTCCAGCTCCTGGAAAATAGTTTTCTTGAGTTATAATCTACATTCTTTATAATTCACCCAATTAGTGTATACAATGCAGAGTTTTGTTTGTGCATTTGCTTTGGTATAGTCACAGGTTGTACAAGCATTATTACAATATCAGGTTCCATCAGCCTTAAACTATGTATCCATTAAAAGCCACAATCTGTTTTCTCTTGTCCTTTCATCCTACCCCAGCCTTAGTCAGACACTGATCTACTTCCTATTAGATGAGCTTGGCCTATTCTGGGCATTTTATATAAATAGAGCCATTCTAAACAAGAACAAAAATAACCCTCATTTATACCCTCATAGAATGGGTCAATCCAGAAATGAGCCATCCTTCAGAAAGGTACATTAGAATTAAAAAAAGAAAAAAAAAACTATCTTTTTTTCCTTCTTTCTACATTCTGAAGTGAACTGTATTCATCTGCCAGGGCAAATATCACAAAATACTTCTAAGCAGGTAGCTCAAAATGCAGCAAAAATGTACACTTCAAAGATCTGAAAGCGTAAGTCCAGAGCAGACACTTTTGAAACCTGTAGGAGAGCTCATTCCTGCTCTGCAAGCTTGTGGAATTTCCTGACCATCTTCACTGCTCCGTTTCCATCTCTTTATATGTGGCTTCATTATTTTGACCTAATATCATCATAATTTTATAATTTATATACTAATTTCTTTTATTAATCTTTGTTGGCATACTAAGTAATTAGAGTTTCATTATGACATTTTATTTATGCATATATGTATGTATCACTATAATTGGCTAATATTGATGCCTCTATTCACTAGACACCTTCCTCTACCCAAATAGTCCCATTTCTGCTTTCAAGTCATGTGTGTGTGTGTGTGTGTGTGTGTGTGTGTGTGTACTTTTTATTACATCTGTTTCTTAATTTAGTATGTATGTGTGTGTATAATTCAAAGGACAATTTTCAAGCTTTAGAATCAGGGAGAAATCCTGTGTCAAAAAAAGTAAGGTAATCAATCAATAAGGAAATCAATAAAGGAAGATACCTGATGTCTTAGTACTTTTCTGTTGCTGTGAAGAGACTGTGACTAAGGCAACTCTTAAAAAGGAAGCATTTCATTGAGGTGGTGGCTTATAGTTTCAGAGGCTTAGTCCATTACCATCATGGCAGGGAACATGTAAGAAGGCAGGCAGGTACTGGAGTAGTAGCTGAAAGGTACATCTTGACCCGCAGGTAGAGAGGCAGAGAGAGAGACTTGAAACCTCAAAGCCCACCCCCAGTGACATACTTCTCCAACAAGACCATGCCTCCTAACCCCTCTAATCCTATAAAAGAGTTTTACTCCTTGATGACTAAGCACTCAAGTGTATGATCTTACGGGGGTCATTCTGAGTCAACCCATCACACCTATTGTTGACCTTTTATCTCCACATTGACATGCACAGATGAGTGCACACACACACACAAATACACATCGTATACCGTGCATACAGCACACACACAAAAACAAAATAAATTAATAAGTAATGCAGGAGCAAAATAAAAAAAGTATTAAAGTGGTTTGCTTCTGACCTAGACATCGAGTATCTGGCTCCAAAATTATCAGGGGAAGGATTCTGCTCCCAGCTCCCCAACACTGACTAATATGAGTCTGCTGCCATCTGAACTTTTCTGCAAATCATCTAGCCCTCCCCATCCACATTACCTCCCACAGCTGTCCTAGTCCTGTGGCTGTGCCTGGTTGACTCTAGGCTCCCTGACTTATGTTTCCTGATGTTGGGCCCCTGTGCAGCTCAGTCCTGCACAATAGGAAATCGACTTCTCTGCTGCCTCACTAATTCCATCAGTCCATGTCCCATGAACCCTGACTGGATTGAAGCATCTGTGGTCCTCTCCTGTGGATAGGATTGCCAGTCTCCTCATCAGCGCTCCCTAGCTTACCTTTTGGATAAGGCTTCTGCCTTCCTTGCCCCTTGTAGAGCTGTGTAGCTCAATCTATGTGCTGCTTGCCCCATTTGACTCAATTGTTCTGCTCTCAGCACTTCCCAACTACCCAGCATACCCATTGTGATTTCTGATGCTCTCCCACTTCCTGTTGGCAGTAGTCTATTCAGTGTTACTCTTCTTTTGTTGTTTTTCTGTTTGTTTTGTTTTTCAACACAGGGTTTCTCTATGTAACAGCTCTGGTTGTCCTGTAACTAGCTCTGTAGACTAGGCTGGCCTCGAACTCAAAGAGATCCTCCTGGCTCTGCCTCCCGAATGCTGGGATTAAAGGTGTGTGCCACCACACCATTCATTGTTACTCTTATTTGTTTATCACATCGACCAGGTGCTCTTAAGCCTCCATGTTCATAGCTGGCTCATTATAAAAACACCAGTCATACTGAATTATAACCCTGTCCTAACCAGGATAACCTCATTTTAACATAATTATATCTACAAATGACCCAGTACTTTTAGTGGAAGTGGTGACAAAATTTAATCCATAATATAAATGCTTCTTCTAATCTTTTCTTGGTTGTTTTTTATGGAATTATGGATTTGAACCCAGGCATGTACTCTACACCTGAATGTCAACTACTTCCCATTTCTTCAAGTTTGTTTTAGGATTTGGTTTTTTGTTTGATTATTGGTTTTGGAAGAGGAGGCAGGAAGATGGCGTGAGCCTAGGAGTTTAAGGTCAGTCTGGGTAATATAATATAATCTCTGTCCAAAAATAAATAAAATTTTATTCCAATAAATGTTCGATTTAGAAATCAGTTTTACCTATTAAAATGTACCTCCTAACTCCCTTTCATTACCATACCATACTTAAGTGAATAGTTCTTATGAAACTGAGTTTCTCTGTTATTAAAAAGAAAAAAAACTGCTATGGATGGAAAGACAGATCTGCACTTGAAAGCGCTTGTTGCCCTTCCAGAGGACCCAAGTTCTGTTCCCAGCACCCACATAATGCTACTCACAATTGCCTGTAACTCCAACTCCAAAGGACTGAACGTCTTCTAGCCTCCAAGCACATGTATACACATGGCATTCACTCACACAGACACATAAATAAAAATAATAATACATATTTTTAAAAAATTTAAGAAGAAACTGTGAATTGAAGTTCCCAAAGAAGAGGCACACCTTTGATAAAGACGTGTGTGTGTGAGAATGCCCATGTATGTACATACACATACGTGACTGCAGACTTCCCATATCCCTGTAGGAGCGCTGAGGTGCAGACTCCTGACATAGCACCTATGCTTTTACATACAGCCTGGGAATTTGAACTCAGATCCACATGCCTTCTTTACAAGCACAGATTTTTGTTGGTTTAGTTGGGTTGGGTTTTGGGGTTTGTTTTTTTGTTTTGTTTTGTTTTGTTTGTTTTGGCGGGGAGTCGGGGGAGGCTTGTTTTTTTGAGACAGGGTCTCACTATGTAGCCCTGGCTGGCCTGGAACTATGTACACCAGGCTGGCCTCGAACTCACAGAGATTCTCCTGCTCCTGCCTACAGAATGCTAGGATTAAAGTGTCTGGCACCTGACAAGCACCGAGCCATCTCCCAGCCCAACACACATGTTAAAGTCTTCAAGGCCAAAAAACTGAACTTCCCAATTATGTTGCAGACAAGAGCCAAATTATTTTGAGTTTCTTTTAGTACCTTTGAAAGCCATGTACTACCCACTCCCATCTGATCGAACATCCTTGTGATTCTCATAACCAAAACTATTCTCAGCAGATCACTACCCTCCACCTGTCCTAGAGCTAAGAATGTAATGTCATCAGCATCTGAAGCCTGTATCTGCCTTTCACCTGCTTTGCTGAAGCCATCTATCTGTGGTACCCAACAGTGTAGCTTTATTCTAAGTAGATGGTAGGATTCTTATATTTAAAATATGATTTTCTGAATTCATTGGTATTTGGTGTAATGTCTCGTCTATCTAATTTTATTAATTTGGGTCTTCTCTTTAGGTTAATTTGGTTAGTTTATGTTGTTTAACTTTTTTAAAACCACCTCTACTTCATTACTTCTTTTTGTTTTT
The DNA here is from genome assembly GCF_007827085.1 of Peromyscus californicus insignis. Classification (NCBI taxonomy): domain Eukaryota; kingdom Metazoa; phylum Chordata; class Mammalia; order Rodentia; family Cricetidae; genus Peromyscus; species Peromyscus californicus. The sequence goes on along the minus strand of NW_026294606.1, from coordinate 75,559,709 downwards.
TTTCCTATTTCATTAAGCTCTACCCTGACCTTATTTCTACTAATTACTTCTGGGTTTGATTTGTTGTTTTTCCCAGGCCTTCCAGAGAATTTTGTTTTTATTTTTCCATGTATATGTGCTGTGTGTGACATACAGCATGCATGTAAAGGTGGGAACAACTTTGTGGAGTTGGTCCTCTCCTTCCACTTTTACGTGGATCCCAGGGATTTAGTTCAGGCTGTCAAACTTGCATAGCAACTGCTTTTATCCACAGAGCTATAGTGTTGGGCTATTTGAGGGGTTTTATTTGTTTTGTTTTTTTACTTTATAAACATTCTTTCATTTTTGCCTATGTAACAGCATGGGGCAAAAACTCAGTCTGCCCCTAAAATTTCTGAAAACAATGGAATAACAAACCTTTGGCCACTTCATTTTTAACTTATTGTAAACTAAAATTTCTATTATTTATGTACCTATAAATGTATATTTTAATGTAATGTATTTATATGTAAATGTAAGCATTTTAGGATTATTTAAAAATATCAGTGGCAGTAATATATAGGGATTATTGCCTGTCTACATTTCCCTCATCCTTTGTCTCACTGAGCTAATAAAACCCAGTTATTCCAGGTCATTAACTAGGCCTAGCTAAAATACAGACATTTAGAATGTAGAATTTATGACAGATTCTAAATGTAGAATTTTAAAATCTGGCATACAAAGACTTTATCTCAGTCAGGGCCAACAAAATTGTAGATACTAAGACATTAATTTTGAGCTTTCTGAATGATTTGAATCTGGCATTTTCAATGGTTGATTACGAAAAATAAGGCAAAAAAAGAGAACAAAACCGTAAGAGTGATAACTAATGTCTTGCATTTAGTGGATGATTAAACTATTATAACATGTTTTATTAAGTGTTTGTCTTAATCAGTGTTCTATTGCTGTGAAGACACCATGACCATGGCAACTCTTAGAAAAGAAAGCATTTAACTGGGGCTGACTTACAGTTTCAGAGGTTTAGTCCATTTTCATTATAGTGGAAAGCATGGTGGCATTTAGGCAGACATGATGCTGGAGAAGGAGCTGAGAGTTCTACATCTGGATTAATAGGCAGCAGGAAGAGAGAGACTCTGGGCTTGGATGGGCTTTTTGAAGCCTCAGAGCCCACCCCCAGTGACACACTTCCTCCAACAAGGCCGTACCTCCTAATCATTTCAAGTAATGCCACTCCCTGATGACCAGCTATTCAAATCTATGAGCCTATGGGGACCATTCTCATTCAAAGCACCACCGTGCTCAAACTGCTAAACTGCTTTTTACTAATCAAACTTAAAATATACATTTAGAGTATTTTTAAAAGTTAAAGAACTAGCTTATATGTGGAGAAACTTTTACATGGTTTCTAGACTTTATCCTATGTTAAATATATTTTGTCTATTTTTACTACTAAGAAGGTAAAGTTGTCAGTCATTAATTAATAAAGACAAACATTAATACATTGCTGTTAGATAATACTTAAGAGATTTAAGTAAAATCTCTTTGATTTGTAGAGTCTTTAACACAGATGTGGACTTTCTTTCTGGGAATTTCATTCACAGGTCCCCATAATGGCAGAATAGTTACATTTTGTGCAGGCAGAGGCCAAATGTTTTTGTTTACAAGGCTAGGAAGACTGAGTAATGCTGTCTGAAAAAGACTGGGCTGAAGAGACAGGAATGCAGCCTTGGAGGGAGTTGCTAAAATCATTAAGAAGTAAATCCTGTGTCTGACCTAACATCCTCTGACTATCAAAACATTTAAAATGTGTCTTAGAAAATAAAATTTTTTTAAAGCAAAGAACAAAAACAGAAGTGTATTCCTGGCAAACCATTCGTTTCCACCAATCCGAAAGCATAAGAATGTCATCAGATAGCATCTGAAAACTATAACTGAGTTTTTCCTACTTTTCTATGACCTACCTGTGGGCACCACCAGTGTATTTGGTCATGCCTAATTTATGACTTTCTTTGTTCCTTTTTAAAAAATATTTATTTATTTAGGTGCATTGATGTTTTCCCCGTGTGTATATCTGTGTGAAAGGAGGGTGCCAGATCCCCTGGAACAGAAGTTACAGATAGTTGTGAGCTGCCATGTGGGTGCTGGGAATTGAACCCAAGTCTTCTGGAAGAGCAGCCAGTGCTCTTAACCACTGAGCCATCTCTCCAGTCCCACCTTTTTGTTCTCTAATTAATACAGTTGCATGTAACCACTTCTACAGTGGAACATGCCTTTTTCTTTTTTTTGAGATTTTACTTATTTTTACACATATGGGTGTTTTGCCTTGCATGTATGCCTGTGCACCATGTTCATGCCTGGTGCCTGCTAAGACCAGAGGAAGTATTGGATCCCCTGGAGCTGGAGTTACAGATGGTTGTAAGCTGCCATGCAGTCCTGGGAATGGAACAGGTCCTCTGGAATACCAGCCAGTATAATCATTTCAATATTGTCATTTCTTTTTGGTTTTTTCAAGACAGGGTTTCTCTGTGTAGCCCTGGCTGTCCTGGAACTTACACTGTACATCAGGCTGGCCTCAAACTCAAGAGATCCGCCTGCCTCTGCCTCCTGAGTGCTGATCCAGCTATGCTGTCATTTCTTGACTTGAAATTAGGCAGTCTATTTCACTACACAGAGAAACCCTGTCTCAAACAAAAAAGTCTATGTCAGAAAATAGTCTTTAAGTTAAATATACTCCTTCATTGCACTTTAAAGATTTAGAATTCATAAAATATTCAAAATATCAGAAGTTATTAGTCAATCAAGAAGTGGCCTTGAAATGTCTTTAAGTATCTGTAACAACTGCAAATTTAAGCCTTTTAAAAACTAAGGTAAGCCGGGCGGTGGTGGCGCACGCCTTTAATCCCAGCACTCGGGAGGCAGAGCCAGGCAGATCTCTCTGAGTTCGAGGCCAGCCTGGGCTACCAAGTGAGTTCCAGGAAAAGGCGCAAAGGTACACAGAGAAACCCTGTCTCAAAAAACCAAAAAAAAAAAACTAAGGTAATGGTTAACCCATTGCCTTTAACTGAAGGTAATTTGGTTTTTATACTGTACAGAAACAGAAGGAAGTCCTAAATCAAGAAGGTCTTGATTGCTCAAGCATCAGTATACTCAAGTTTTAGTTGTGAAATATCTGTATAACATGCTTACAAATTCAGCTCATCTCCTCTTAAATCCCAGGTCCTGCAGTAGATTGGTGGGCACTTGGAGTCTGCTTGTTTGAATTTCTAACTGGAATTCCCCCTTTTAATGATGAAACTCCACAACAAGTATTCCAGAATATTTTAAAAAGAGGTGATTTTTATTTTTTTCTTTATTAAGATAGATTCAGGGTTGGAGGATGTAGCTCAGTTGTAAACACTTATCAAGCATACACAAGACCCTTAATTCCATCCATAGAACAAAAAATTCATTTATCTCTATGGGAATGATTAACAAACCTATTTAATAAAAGTATTTTAATATAAAGTTAAGATTGGATTCAGAGGGGTATTAGAAAAAGAAGCACTCAAAGTAAGATACACCCAGATTATGGGTGTCAACTTCTCCAAGGTTTGCAGAAAGTAAGACATACTCAAGTGTGGATCCCCAAAGGAAAGTTGAACATTTTTACTTGTATATTTGTATTTGTAGATATCCCTTGGCCAGAAGGTGAAGAAAAGTTATCTGATCATGCTCAGAGTGCAATGGAAATACTTTTAACCATTGATGATACAAAGAGAGCTGGAATGAAAGGTAAGGTTTTTTTGTCAATGAACTATTTTACGCTTGCTTGGTTCCAGGTAGCAATTATAACATCAGGTTAGTACAGTAATCTGACCTCTTAATGGTAAAAAGATAGTTCCTCTAGATATGCACTTGTCTACTGTCTTTAATTCAAAACTCAGTGCAGTCTAGTTGCAACTCACACACTGAATTGTGTAACTTTCCATGAGGTACAAGAAACAGTATTATATTGTATCTTGGGTTTTCTATACCTGATAGTCAACTATTGCACATCTCTTTATGAATATCCTGTTGTGTAATTTTGTATTGTTTAAGTTTTGATTCCATTCTTACTAACAAAGCATTTCATCCCAGGTTGCCTCAAATAAGACATATTCAGTACGTTATGAATCATTTGAAGGCTTTTTCAATGCTTGGGGATGTATACATGATCCTAACTTTGAAACTGAGGTAAAGCTCATTGACAGCAGCCTTAAAATCATTTTTTCTTAATGTTAAGGATACAGCTAAGATACTTTGTGTCCAGCATCAGGTTCACGCTTCAGCACCTAAAAAACTTGTATTATGTTATTGTAATATAGACAAATAAGCATTGTGACCCAAAATGCATTTCTACATGAAGCAGAGTATATGCAAAAGAATGAACTTTGGAAATATGTCATGTCAGGATGGAAAAATGGCTCAGTAGGCAAAAACACTTGACAACCTGAGTTCAAATCCCAGAATCCACAGTGGAGAAGGAACTCATGAAAGCTGTCCTCTGACCTTTACTCACATGCCATGGCATCTGTGCCCATGCTCACACACATCTTTTTTTTTAATTTTTATTTATTTGTGTGTGAGAGAGAGAAGTGGGGAGAATCTTACTTGCATCAGCTTCTACATGTTCTTTTCATGAGGTCAACAGTTTGGGATCTATAGAGATGACTCAGCAGATAAGAGTACTTGCTGTTCTAGGATGTAAGTTTGGTTCCCAACAACACCTACTGACTCACAACATATACCTCCCAATTCCAGGGCAAACAACACCCTTTTCTGGCTTTCATGATTACTTATGAACTTAAGACAGACAGACAGATAGACAGACTCACAAATAAATAAAGATCAACAGTTATTGGTATAATTAAACCTATTGGATGACTTTGAAACATTTGTCAATGTTGCTGTGGTCCTGGGGCTACCCAAGGCTGAACTACTCAAATCCCTCTCACTGTGGGACTTACTTTAAAATGTTTCCTTAAACAAATAGTTGTTAATACCATGTAGGCATAATACTATGAAGAAAAATAAAGCAGAGTGGGAAAATACAAAGTAAGTCCTAGAGACAAGTCTGCACAGAGTACTTGGGGAGACCTCTTTCAGGTGCAGGATTGAGCAGAAACCTATGTAAAGTAAAGTGAGCTTACACATACCTGACCACTCCATTTGAGCTTTTTCAAAATTCCAATGATTAAGCCACATTTAACTCCTGAAACCCCATATTGGACTCCAAAGAGTGTACATTGTTATTTGGCCATTCTGAATCCTTGAAATTTTTGGTTTGGTTTGGTTTGGTTTGATTTTTCAAGACAGGGTTGACAGCCCTGGCTGTCCTGGAACTCACTTTGTAGACCAGGCTGGGCTTGAACTCATAGAGATCTGCCTGCCTCTACCTCCTGAGCACTGAGATTAAAGGTGTACGACACCATGCCCAGTCTTGAAATGTTATTTTTAATACATCTGAGTATCTGAACAAAACATATTGGTTAGGTTGCTATTATAAAATGCTATCCTAGCTGCATTTCTGTGATCTCTGTGAGTTCCACAACAGCCAGGCTACATAGTGGGACCCTGTCTCAAAAAAAAAAAAAAAATAATAATAATAATAATAAAGTATTTAAAATAGACAGGGGAGATGGCTCAGTAGATAAAGAATTTGCTATGCAAGTATGAGGGACCAGTGTTTGGATCCCCAGAACACACATAAAGTTGGATGCAGTAGCACACATCTGTAATCCCAATGTGCCACAGTAAGAGGGGAGGCAAAGACTGAGAACCCTCAGATGCTCATGGGCTAGTCTGAGACATGAAGTAAATAAAAGAGCCTATATTTAAAAAAAAAAAAAAAAAAGGAAGGCTTGGACCTGACAGCAAAGATTGTCTACTGATCAACACCCATGTACCACAGCTGCACAGGCCTGCCTGCACTCACATACAAACTTGCACTTGCACATTACACACACATGCCAACACATTTAAATAATAAAACACTATCATTTGAGAGGAGCTAGGGTTATTTTTTCCTTTAACTTTGAATACCTATGGCATACTAGGCATTGTCTTATACAGACTTAGTCTTAAACTAAGTAAAGAGGGTTGCTGAGATAGCTCAGCAGACAGAGGCACATTCAGAGGCAAAGTATCCCAGTTTTCTCATTAAAAAGGCTCTAGAGGGACTGGAGAGATGGTTCAGTGATTAAGAAAAAGCAACTGTTTTTGTTGCTAGGGGACCGGAGTTCAGTTCCTATTGTGCACAGTATTCTATCATGGGGACAGAGAGATGCATCGACCATTAAGAGCAGTTGCTGCTCTTGCAGAAGAAGCCAGCTAGGTTCCCAGCACCCACATGGTGACTTACAACCTTTTACAACTCCAGTTCTAAGGGATATGATGCCACTTCTTACCTCCCTGGGCATCAGGCACACATGTGGTGCACATACATACATGCAGGAAAATACTCAGACATGTAAAAAATTTTTCTTTAAATTTTAGAGACGAGGTCTTACTATGCATCTCTGGTTGGCCTGGAACTCACTATGTAGACCAGGCTGTCCTCAAACTCACAGAAATCCACCTATTTCTTCAGTGTTGGAATTAAAGGCATACAGCACCAGGTCCAGACAAAAATAAATCTTTTTTTATAATTATTTAAGAAAAAGTATATCTGCTTAAAGCATATTTGAAGCTAAAAATTTTAACTTGCTAGGAAGAAAATAGAGAAAATTATAAAATGTATAAAATTTAAGATTTTTTTTTCTGGCTACACTGATAATAACAATACTTCTAAAAAATGAAAGTCTCCAAAATAAGTCTCCACTGTTATGACTGGTTAGAATATTTTCTTCTAGCCCTACATTTTTTTTAGCATATAGTATATAATTATTTTCTGGAATGATTTTTTAGCTTTCAAGTAAAATATTGTGAAGCTGTCTTACATACTGCAGAATATTTAACAGAATAACTGGTCTCTATACAACAGATGCCTCATTATAACACCAAAACAGTATCTCAGACAATGCCAATAATTCTGTACAGGAAAAAGTCACTCTGGTTGAGAACCACCATACAAAAATAATTTTTAAATTTATCTATTCTTAGGTACTTATTTTAAAGATTGAGATAAAATAAATCTCCAAGTGGAAATTATTTTTGGAATTTTATCACTTTTTCTATTATTCTTCTTTCTTTTCCTCCCCCTCTCTTTCATATTTTTCCAGACAGTCTCATTATAGCCTAGACTGACCTGAAGTCCCTTATATAGCCTCCTGTTCCCATTTCCTAAGTGCTGGGATTACAGGCGTATGACACTATGCCTGACTCAGTTTTGGTTTTTTAAGATAACATCTCATGCTATAACCCAGAATTGCATATATAATCCATGCTGACCCTGAACTTAAAGCAGTCCTCTTGTTCAGATTCCTGAGTGCTGGGATTACAGGTGTGAGCTGCCATGCCTGGCTTCTACCAGTCCTTTAGTTTAGAGGAAAAACAATTTATATGCATATAAATCTCCTAAATCAAGATTCCCGATACAAATATTCTGTGTAGGCACCCTCTTCTCCTTAAAAGTAGATACTTTTTTTTGGTTTTATTTACTTACTGCCTTGTCACTTCTTTATTTACTAGCATTTCTATTGTTGCTTTAAAAGGTAAAGGGTGGGGCCGGGCGGTGGTGGCGCACGCCTTTAATCCCAGCACTCGGGAGGCAGAGCCAGGCGGATCTCTGTGAGTTCGAGGCCAGCCTGGTCTACAGAGCGAGATCCAGGAAAGGCGCAAAGCTACACAGAGAAACCCTGTCTCGAAAAAACAAAAAAAAAAACAAAAACAAAAAAAAAAAAGGTGGTGGCGCACGCCTTTAATCCCAGCACTCGGGAGGCAGAGCCAGGTGGATCTCTGTGAGTTCGAGGCCAGCCTGGGCTACCAAGTGAGTTCCAGGAGAGGCGCAAAGCTACACGGAGAAACCCTGTCTCGAAAAAACCAAAAAAAAAAAAAAAAAGGTAAAGGGTGGAAAGCTGGACGTGGTGGCTCAAACATATAGTCTCAGCACTTAGGAAGGTGCCTGTGACAGAAGGATTGCTGTGAGTTCAAAGCCAGCCTAGGCTCCATAATTTAAAAAAAAAAAAAAGTGAGGAGTTGGGGCTGGAGGTGTAGCCCACTGTAGACACTTGCACAGTGTGCGCACGGCCTTGGGTTCAGTCACCAGCACGGCAAAGAAGAAACAGTAAAAGATTAAAGAAAGGGGAGCTTATTTCTAGCAATTAAATATCACAGTTTAGTCAAACAAGTGAGCATGTTTTTATTTTAGGAGGTAGAAGAGAAAAAAAATGTGAAGAGGAGCTAGGCCCGGTGGTGCACACCTTTAATCCCAGTACTCCGGAGGCAGTGGCAGGCAGAGTTTGAGGCCAACCTGGTCTATACAGAGACCTGTTCCAGGACAGCCAGGACTACATAGAGACCCTATCTCAAAATGAAACAAACAAAAAGTGAAGAGCCTGACATTTTATAAGCAGGAGTGCTGTGATGGGAAGATTCTAGATGTACCTGCAGTACTAGCTAGTAAATGCTAAGGATGCAGTCAGTGGAACCAAGTAAGGGAAAGAGACATGGAGAGAATGTGAGAGAAATGTCATCAAAGACCAGAGCAAAGCCATGGTGGTCCATGCCTGTAAACCCATATAAGGTGAAGGAAGAGGACTGTAAAAACTTTCAGCTTGGGCTATACAGTGAGTTCCAGGCCAGCCTGGGTCACAGTGAGACCTTATTGCAAACACATAAAAAGACCAGAAACAATAGAACAGTAAGTTAAATATACAGTCGGTCATCATCAGTGTGTATGTGGAATCAGCATGAAGGAAAATAAAGTATAGAAAACAAAGAGTGAAAAAGGAACTTTATGGTGCTTAAAAACTGCCATGATGTGACAGGGAGGTGAGGAGGTAAAATGAGAACTGGAGCATTAGTCATATGAGCTCCAGAGGTAGGGGAGAAGTAAGCCAGACTGTCTTAAAATGAGGGATTGTGTGAGAAGGTGATGGCATCAGGAAAATCCACTTCTACTGTCCCATTTATTCACTTACTAGACAAATATAAACCAGGCCCCCTAATATACCAGGTGATATGCAAAACGATACAGTGTAAAGTATGTAGCCTAATAGGGAGACACACATTAAACAAATATCAGTGATATTTGGTATAATAAAGTAGGGCAAGATATATATAAAACTTTCTCTTTTTAATTCCTGAAAGCAGAGCTTAAGTATTATAATGTTGTTTTTGGTTTTTTACATATTTCCTTCTTAAGAACTGAAACATCATCCTCTCTTCAGTGAAGTGGACTGGGAAAATCTGCAGCACCAACCAATGCCTTTCGTACCCCAACCAGATGATGAAACAGATACATCCTATTTTGAAGCCAGGAATAATGCTCAGCATCTCACCATATCTGGGTTTAGTCTGTAGAACACACATGTCATTTTTACTTAACCTTGTGATATAGAATTAGGTTTTGCAATAACATGTTCCTTCACACTAGATTGATCTAACAGGATAGAAGTCATTATTATACCTAGGCTAATGAGCTTTTAATTACTAAATACAACAGCTTTTACAGAGTTGAAATACAATATGTAATTTATCTTTACCTTAAACTGCATATAAATCATCACAGCTTTTTTCATCTTATTATTTATTCACTGCACTTTATGAAGACTAACGTATCAATAACCTAAAACAACACTACTGCTCTATACAGAGGGAAAGAGCCATAAGCTTGTCTGTATCTGCTGATTTCATTGTTCTGTTCACTTTGGTGTTAATATCAAACAAACAAAAAAGGATGATTTCATTTAAATTTATTTGTACATGGTTGCCTGCAAAACTGTGGTCTCGGGGCAGTCATATAAGATAATACATAACTATCAAAATCATTTGAGCCAGACATGCTGATGCAAGCTGGAAGTCCCAATATTCAGGAGGCAGACACAACACAGGAGTATGACTGCAATTTCAAGACTAAGGTCAGCCTGGTCCATCTCTGAGCTGGAGACCAGTCAGGAATACATAGTGAGACCCTGTCTTGCAAAACTTAAAAAAGGTAGCTGGAAAACTATTACTCAGTAGCATAACTTTGCGGAGTGCAGTCTAGACAAAAGAACTAAGGTTTTAAGGGTTTAGCTTACCTTCCTATCGATAGAATTTTGCTTTTGCTACCTGATTGCTTTTGTTGCTTCCCTCTATAATTCCTGTTTATGAGTTCTAGAAAGGTTGGATGTGACACTTTAAGCAATCTTAATAGCTTGTTCAGTTTTAATAGAAAAAAATATACTTTACATCTTATTTCTAACATCATCAGAGACAAATAGTAATAATCTACTTTTGCTTAGTAATTGTAACTAGTGATTGTCAGCATCATTCTTTCAAAGAATGTACTAAGAATCAGCTCACGTCTTATCTTAAACTGATTGAGGCTTTTAGCATTTCCCTAGAAGAGCAAAATTAAGATTTAAATGTATCATAGGTAAGGTTTTACCAATAACCTTTTGCACACTGACTTTAGTGTTTCTACTTTCATTTTTCACCTAGTCACAGCCCAGATATAACACAGTTTGCAAAGATGAGAGAAGTCTAAGTCTGTTACAGTAAAAGACACAGCGTAACTGGTGCTGGGTATGGAATCCTTGGGTTAAAGGTTTCACTCTGCTTATTCTAGTAATGACCACTTAAATTTTCCAGTCACCTTTTTAAATAAAAATATTCAAAATACAGTTACTACAACTTTATTTAAAGTGAGTCACACTTTCAGGTGACAGCATATTCTATAGGCTATTTGCTCAATCTATCATCCTTTTATAGTGTTTTCAAGTAGCAGGGGGAAAAAGCCTGACATAAAAAAAAAATGGTTAAACAATTGTGCTAACACATCAAAATGCCATGGGCAGGTTAATATTGAGCACTAATATACTGGCGAATGATATAATTACTTTGGAGGCTGGAGGTAGAGAATACTTACCTAGTGTGCATAGGACCCTGGGTTCAATCTCCAGTAACACAAATACAAATTCCTTTGTAGAATTAGAATAAACAGAGCCAGATTAACAAACTAGGAGTCCAAGGAGGCCTGGCCTCTGAGAGCTCTGGATCCCAGTTAGTTAAAAATGAGTCTGCAGAAGCAAACCCCTAGTGGTTTCTTAAAGCAAATCACTGGACAATTGGTTATAGTAAAATGAAATTCTGCTGTGGACTACTGAGAGGTCCTAACCTGCCTGGGCTATATGAAGAAAGCACTGAACTCTAGACAAGAAAGTATGTCAGTGGATGGCTGAATAGACATAGGGATACATTTATTCCAAGAAACAGTGTGCTCTGAGTACACAGAAGAGAAACAGTTCTTTTCAAAGATGTAAAAATGTTTTCTTCTACCTTTTGGTTCTCTCATAAGTTGCTGTTTTCATAGTAGTTGGTGGTGTTTTTTCATTGACAGCAAATCAACAACACTTTGCACATTTATGTTTTATTTTACCTGTCTGTAGAGAATGTAAAGAATAAAAAATTAAAATTAAAAAAAGAATTCTTTCTCCTTTCACGGTTATTTAACCTAAGGTTCCAGCAGTGTTGTTTTTGATTGTGTGATGGATTCAATAAGAATGGCCCCCATAAGGCTCATGTTTGAATACTTAGTTGGTGGAACTGTTTGGGAAGAATAGGAAGTATGTCACTGAGGGTGAGCATTAAGGTTTCAAAAGACTCAGGTCACTCCCAGTATGCTCTGCCCCTGCTTATGGTTAAGATATGAATGTTCAGATGTTGCCTGCTACCTCTGCTCCACCATCGTGAACTCTACCCCTGAAACCATAAGCCCCAAATAAAGTGTTTTTTTTAATAAGCTGCCTTGGTAGTGTTGTCTTAATCACAGCAATAGAAAAATAACTAATACATATCATTTATTCAACTGACTAAATGGGACATACATGAATGAGTAATTAAAACATTCTGGAAAACAAAAACTAGGGTAAGATGGTTCAGTGAGTAAAGGCACTTGCCACCTATCCTGAGCACCCAAGTTCAGTCTCTAGGAACCACACAGTGAGGAGAGAACTGTAAGCTGTTTTCTGACCTCCATACATGTGCTATGGCATGGGCACATGCACTCTCAAAAACACTAAAACTTGAAGTATTACTGAATTGGACTTATTTCTAATAGAGAAGACAGGACCCTGTCTTAGGGTTTCTATGGCTGTGATGAAATGCCATGACCAAAAAGCAAGTTGGAGAGGAAAGGAATTATTTGGCTTACACTTCCATATCACTGTTCATCATCAAAGGAAGTCAGGACAGGAACTCAAACAGGGCAGGATCCTGGAGGCGGGAGCTGATGCAGAGGCCATGAAGGAGAGTTGCTTACTGGCTTGTTTATCATGCCTTGCTCAGCCTGCTTTTTTATAGAACCCAGGGCTATCCCAGGGATGGCACCACCCATAATGGTCTGAGCCCTCCCCCATCAATCAGTAAGAAAATGCCCTACAGTCAGATCTTACAGAGGCATTTTCTCAATTGAGGTTCCCTCCTTTCAGATAACTCTCGTTAGTGTCAAGTTGACATAAAATTAGTAGAAATAAATAAAATTGAGTAGAAAACTACAATTTGCTATGACAGACATGGCATATACAGCTACAGTCACCTAAAATTCTGCTAGATAAGGCATGCTGTAATGATATTTGTTGAGAATAAATGACTCATCTAAATTTACACCTGTTGGGAAGCTACATTCAGACTCTTGTTAAAGAGAAACCAAAACAAGGAGATAAATGATCTTGGTTGTCCCCTACAGAAATCAACTCATCTGAAGAAATAAGAATGCCACCTCCAAATATACCTCTCGCATAAACAGTTTGAGCTAAAGGCATTTCAAACAGAAAACACAGGACAGTCCTCTCTATCCTTCTGTATACAGGTAGGTATAAATTCTCCTTCACTGGGGACAACTCTATTGTGAGCCAAGAGACAGCACCAGAGGAGTCCAAGCAAACATTACTCTATACCTTTACATCCCCAGCTTCACATCTACGGAAAATTAAAATGACTTTTCTTTGTCCTTTGTAGGCAGGAAGAGGACTGCTTCAAGTCTGAGGCCAGTCTGAGCTACATACTAAAACCCTACCTCATTTAACTGTATTACTAATATCCCCAGTCATATGACAAATGAGTTAAATTGAATTCACTTCTGAAATTTTCATCAAATTACACATAATATGGTTTTATTTAGTCTCATGAGTTTCTTCTCTTTGCGTGGTGCTGGGGACTGAATCTTGAACCTCACATGCTTGGCATGTGGAAGAGCTGTATCTCCTGCCTGCCACTCAGGATTACTTTATATGAACTCAATATTATTTACACTCATTTTAGCTTTGTACACATCAATACAGTTAACCAGTAATAAAAAAAAATTTCATTTCTCATTAACCTTTTATTTTTAACTTAGTTTTACAATAAACAGAAAAGCTGATCATTAAAAAAATATCATAGCTGTCAATTTTTAAAATGAGGTTTATGTTTTAAAGCATTACCATTATATCCTATAATTACATCTTTTATATACAAGAACTGTGCAAAGTGCTTTTCAAACTATAAAGTAATTCTGGTATAAGATACAAATGGTTGTCCTTAGGAGTTAGTTATCTTGACTACTTGCAATGAATCACAACTGGTTACATCCTTGATTTGCATTTTATTTATATAAGAAAGCCATCATTTTATGATACCAACTTGTCTAATTTAAAAAAAATAAGCTCTTGATCCACACTTTCTCTATGATAATTCAGTTATTTGCTTTTTTTTCCTTCTAAATAAGTAGAAGATAGATTTGGGTTTGTTTTGTATCTTAAGCAAATACTAGTAGCTCCTTTTAAACAGATCAACCAAGATGTGATATGCAATTTAAAAAATAAGTACAGCTAAAAAAAAAAAAGAGAAATCTGGGACAAGCAAATCATGTTCTCATACTTTTTTCTTCAAAGAACAACCATATATACTAGATAGGGATTCTTTCACTTTTACTGAAAATATTCAATACCTAATGCTAATACCCCCAACATCATATACATCAAGAATGCATTGATTTTTTTTTTTTTACTATACGAAGCTAGCCATGGTGGTACATGCCTGTGGTCCCAGAAACTGGAGAGAAGTGGAGACCGTTACATCAAGTGTTCAAGGTCATCTTTAGCTACATATAAATTGGAGGCCAGCATGAGCTACTACTGAGACTGTTTCAAAAGGAAAAAAAGGGGAGATTTGCTAGAAAGTAGAATTACATCTTCAAAGCATAAGGTATATGAGTGAGCACAGGTTTTGGAAAGTATACAAGAAGGATTTTTTTCAAATACAGTCTTCTAGGATCTAAATTAATCTTTTTGGTCTAATGGCCAGAAGGAACTTAAGTTTCCATTAGTTAGGCATTCCTTGATTATGTGGACACAGATGGCCTGTATATTTAAGGTCCTTCTAATACCTTGTGAGTACACCCCAAAGGAAAACCTGAGGCACTAAGAGGTTAAGAATCCAAACTGGAGTTTACCACTTGCAGAAAAAAAAGGATTTTCATGCGTTTTTCCTTAGTAAAAACAGTATAAATAAGTTCTCATTTTATTGCAAAGCACCCTATGAAGCAGACACTGGATATCCTCACTTAAAGAAAAATTATTTCAAAGGAGTAAGAGTATGTATGATTGAATTAAAATCTGATTAGTTCTCAGTGTCAGCTTGGAACACACTTTTACACATATATTAGGCCTATTCTCCATCATTTCCATCATCAAGTTAAGTCTGTTCAATGAATCGAATCATTTGTAAAAAGTAACCACAGTACAAAGGACAATGATTTTCTGAGTCGTGAAATCCCAAGACTCTGCACACCACAAAAAACGTAGAGGATTCTTCCATCTGTTTTCTGCTACCTGGCTGACAGTTCAGTGACTGATACAAAATTGATTTAACCTTATTTAAATCTACTCTTGTATTGAATTCTTTCTTGTGTTTAATTTAGAAAAGTAAATATTATAAATCTTATCTTATAATCATAACAGTGCCTTATAAAAGCAGTTTATATTTCTTATGGGAGAAAGTCAGGTAAACCTGTTACTAAACAATAATTAATAACTTAATGTCCTTCAAGCTCAAAAAGAGTAAGTCTAACTATGCCACTTAAAACCTAACTGAGATTGATTTTTCAAGTATCAGCAATATTAGTCCTTAAAATGTTACCATTTGTGTAGTGCAAAGAATATATATATATATATATATATATATATATATATATATATATATATAAACCAAACTATTGGACAAAAAAGAAATGTAATCATCACAAACTGAGATTTTCTTGTGAAATCTACAATCCATTTCATATTTTAGGTCATCCAGGTCCAGAAGTCCTCTTGAGTAAAATGTGATTTTCTTCAGTTTAGTTTTCTTTAAAAAGAAAGTAAAAACAAATCCTGTAAGTATAAATGCAACCTGAATATCAAGCAAATTGATACCAAAGAATTTTCTGGACACAACATTCAAATTCAAGATAAAACTATAAAACTACAAATGATCATTAGGAAGTTACTTCATGTGACTTAGCATGGTAGGAAAGGCACCAAAATTATCAAACAGTTTTCTGTGTATTTATTGATTGCCCAGGGCCTTTCATGTGCTAAGTATATGCAGTATACCAAGCTATTATATAACAGCCTTCAAGTAGTTTTTAATAAATAATTTCAATTTATCTCTCTCCTTTTGCCTTCTAATTCTCATACTTTTCTAACTGGCTACTATCCAGTTAATACTTGGGGGAATTCATAATTTTATGAAAATGAAAATATGAAACAAAAAAGTTTAGCAATGCAGACTTATTTTCAGGTACTGTACCAGGGATTCAGAGGTTAAATATGGCAGGCTCCTAGTTCAGTTCAGTGGCGGGGGGTGGAGAAACATACACCTCAACATACACCTCAAAAAAATGGATATATGTGACAGTTTTAATTAAAGTAGAGCAAGCTACCAGATACGGGTAGTCTTGCTAGTTCAGAGCACAACCATCAATACATGATTTGCAAAAGCCCCCACAGCTGGAAAGAATATACAGCTGACTCAGGATGCCAAACTGCCTGGAACTTCCATTACAGATTGATTCCTCTCTCTAGACATACTCTTAACTATGCAACTCATTGGCAGTAATATTTTATTATTTTTAATTATGTGTTAAAGGGGGGAAACATGTGCACATGACTTCGGGTGTCCACAGAGTCCAGAAGAAGGCATTAGATCCCCTGAAGTTAGGGATAGTTGTGAGGCACCAACATGGGTGCTGGGAACCAAACTAGGGTCCTCTGGAAGAATGGTATATACTCTTAACAGCTGAGCCTTCTCTCTAGCCACAGGCGTAATATTTTAAACACTCGGGTGCTTTAAGTTCTGTAGAAAACTTCTTATATACACTTCCTTGGCATGAGTGGCATTTTAAATAATCAGATTTTAGCCGGGCGGTGGTGGCGCACGCCTTTAATCCCAGCACTCGGGAGGCAGAGCCAGGCGGATCTCTGTGAGTTCAAGGCCAGCCTGGTCTACAGAGCGAGATCCAGGAAAGGCGCAAAGCTACACAGAGAAACCCTGTCTCGAAAAACAAAAAACAAAACAAAACAAAAAATAATCAGATTTTAAACAACAGGGGGTCTCTACATCAGGAACAAAATGCCCATGGAGAAAAAAATTGAAATGCCTGACAAAGAGATGTGGGTGGTTCTGAAGATAACTGCTTGCGAAGATGTAGCAGAAATGGTAGCTGGAGGGTGCCTGCACAGTTCACTACACTTATTAAGAACCCCATGATGCAGATTGCTACACACAGCCCTTTGCAAAGCAGCAATTTAGTTCCTTCTTGATCTCCCAATCTTCCAAAGTGCCAATAAATATCAATCATGATCTTCAAAACTTCAGAATGTTTTTCAAGTTTTTAATGGAATCTTTGTTTTGTGTACCTAAATGTCTTTAATTAACTTACAAAACAGAGGATGTAGTGTATTATTAAAAGAAAAATCGCAGAAAAAGGAATAACAATTCAATCTTCCAATCACCTGCTAAACTCTATGAGGACTGTATGTGGAGGTTCCTCTACTGTAAAGCCTCCCTATCTAATGGCACTCAAAATGCTAAAATGCCTGGTGCTTGCTACAGATTCTCTCCTCTGTAGAAATCATTATGCCCAGTTCCCCTGGGCTGACTTTATGTCAGTACCTTATACATGCCTCCCCCCAGGCTAAAGAATATTCCTCTTGAGACCTCCCCATTCCTACTCTTTTGTTTATTTTTAGAAACAGGGTTTCTCTGCATATCCCTGGCTGACCTGGAACTCGCTCTGTAGACAGGGCTGACCTCGAATTCACAGAGATCTTTCTGCCTCTGCCTCCCGAGTGCTGCAACTAAAGGCGTGCCCCACCACCACCCAGCTCTACAGTGTTTCTAACTGATAGGCTCACTGTCCCCAACAAACTGAATGTAGGAGTCCGAGAAGGCTGAGAGTGGTTGAAATACCCTTCTGTCACATTAACAGCTTCAATGTTGTCTTCTGTCCCAGTACTTGGGAGTGGAGGCCACCCAGGACTATATGAGACCCTGCCTCAAAAAAAGTAGACCCTGTGAAAACGAGCAGGTCTCTGAGTCTTTCTTTGCCTGCTCTTGGGACTCTTTTCCTCCTGTTGCATTGCCTTATCCAACTTCGATATGATAGTTTGTGCTTCATCTTATACTTATTTTGTCATATTTGGTTTTGTTATTTCCTACAAGTCCTTTTCTAATGACAGACAGAAAGGAAGTAGATCTGGAAGGGAAAGGAGGTGGGCAGGAACTGGGAGGAATAGAGGGACAGGAAATATAATCAGGATATATTATACAAAAAAATCTATTTTCAATAAAATAAAAATTAGAAAAAACTGCTAGATTAAGATTAAGATACCTAAATCCTCTCAAGCCTAAAACTCATTTCCTTTTAAACTTGGTTTTGCTGCCTCCAACCCAGGACTATCAGGCACATACGTAAGCAAACTGTGTTTAAACATACACTAAAACACACTGTACTGAAAAATTTGCAACTGGAAAGATCACTTAACAGTGAAAAACTCAATAATAAAGCAGAAACGGTTGTTTCTCCATCTCTGAACAACTAAAAGGGATACTTAAAAGAAACGGTGAGCCTCCTTTACTAGACTTCGCTAGCAATGAAGTACTAAAGTAAATGAATTACTGAAGTAATTTTACAGAAATAGTCCAATTTCAAAGGGGCGTGACAACACAGGCCTACAATCCCAGCACTCGAGAGACTAAGGCAGGATACCACTGCAAGTTCAAAGCCAGCCTGCACTCAAGCCAGCCTAAGCAAAGACTGAAACTCAAGCTCAAAGAACAAAGAACAAAGAGAAATAAACAAAAAAAAAAAATCTACTTTTCTGTAACTGCTAAAACAATTTTTCTTCTACTTTGTTTTTGTAAGACAGGGTTTTACTATGTAACTGGCTAGCCTGGAACTCTTGATCCTCCTGTCTCCACCTCACAAATGCTGAGATTATAGGCATGGATTATAATGCTTGGATTTACCATTTTTTTTTTAACCTTTCATGATGTGGTAAGCTGTTTCAATCTTAAGTTAAAAAAATAAATAATTATTGTTCTATGCCAAATTTCTCAACTACCTTCTTTTTATGTATTTTGTGTATATATGTGTGCATGTGTGCATGCGATCACGTGTGTGTAGTGCATGTGTATGTGCTGAATGCACATAGAAGCATAGGTCATCAGCTATCATTCCTTAGAGCAGTGGTTCTCGACTTTCCTAATGCTGTGACAGGTTAAGAACCACTGCCTTAGAGGTTATCCATGCTTTAGAGCAGTGGTTCTCAACCTGTGGGTCAAAATCCCTTTGAGGGTCAAACAACCCTTTCACAGGTGTCGCCTAAGACTACTGGAAAATACAGATATTTACATTATGATTCATAACAGTAGCAAAATTACAGTTATGAAGTAGCAACAAAAATATGTTATGGTTGGGGTCACCACACCATGAAGAGCTGTATTAAAGGGTCACAGCAGTATGAAGGTTGAGAACCTCTGTTTTAGTGGAGGCAGTGAAGCTCACCAAGTAGACCAGGCTGGCTGAGCAGCAAGCCCCTTACCACCCTGTAGCAGCCTCCTTAGCATGTGTGGCCATGCCCAGCTCTGCTCTGTAGGTACTGAAAATAAAACTCAGGTCCCTCATGCTTGCTGTACAACTAGTTATCTCCACAGCCCTAACTACTGGCTTTCCACCAAAGAAACAAGAAAAGAAGTTTGGGGGGGGGGGGGGCGCGCTGGAAGTTACATCTCATCTCAGTGGTGGACCGTTTGCCTAGTATGAGGCCCTGGGCTCTACACTCAACATACCCCAAAGAAAATAAAAATAATAAAAAATAAAAGGGGGGTTGAAGCACACCTAAAATATGTAACTATTGTAGAAGTCATTTCAGTTAAGGTCTGTATCTCCAAAGAGCATACATATAAACAATTTTAAAGGGATGGGAGCTACCAAAACAGTGACTGCTGCTTCTAAAATTCTATTAAAGCTCTCTAGAAATAAAGAGTCTTTTAGAGCACCATGTTTTCAACAAGCCATAAAACTTACAAAGCATACAGTCACTGTCATGTTACATAAATTAAAGGTGTACAAATCCATCACAGATCCGAGTGAAAACACTGTTTACCTTTTACAAGCACACAGAAATCCACAGATACCTTTTCCAAGGTAGTTTTAGTCTCAGGATCAGCAGATGTTCAGAATGGCAATGCATCTATAAAGTAGACCTATTGCCTTAACGACTGCTGCAAGTTACATCTACTACAAGTTATAAGAGTTCGTGCACTATTTCAATTATAAAACTTATTATTACCTTCTCCTTCTTTGATAATATAAATGCACCAACCACTGGGCAATAAAAGGCCATATAATAGCAAAAGTTAATGCACCAGGAGACATCTCAAAGGGCCACCAAGATGGTCTCTGGGAAAATAAAATATGCTTGTCATTTATCTCTTAAATATTGCATGGAGAAACTTGAAGACATTTTTGTTTTGTTTTGTTTTTCAAGGCAGGGTTTCTCTGTGTACCCTTGGTTATCCTGGAACTTGCTCTGTAGCCCAGGCTGGCCTCAAACTCACAGAGATTCTCCTGCCTCTGCCTCCAGAGTACTGGGATTAAAGGCATGAGACACCATAACCAAGCTTTGAAGACATTTTTAATATAATGCATAAAAATTAAAACTAATAACAAATCTCACCTCTTTGAAGACATTCGTAATACATAATGCATAAAAATTAAAACTAATAACAAATCTCTCCTCTGACAGATTACTCTATGCTCAGAAAGCAGACTTCTAAAACTTAAATAAACACATTCAATTTTTTTATGATAGGAAATAAGTTTATTATAAAATACAGTACAGCACTCTCAAGGAAAAGAGTGGGCAAAGACCAAAGGAGACACATCCCCAAATGTATTTTTAGCTTCAATGCTCTAAAAGGTAGATTTCATATTAAATGACTTAAGTATCTCAAAAAATGTAAATATATTATAATTTACTTAAAACTCTTACCTGTGAGGAGGGCTGATTACTTGTCTGCAACGATAATTTCGCCTTTAAATACAAATGAAAAGTAACAACTTTGAAAGAATGAAAAAAAGGTATAATGGGAGAGGGGGGTTGTTTGTGTGTTTCTATTTTGAGAAAGGGTCTCTAGCCCAAGCTGGCCCTACAACTCCCAATGTAGTTGAACTTGAACTTCTGATCCTCCCTGCCTCCACTTCATCACACCCTACACTGCCCGCACACCTGGTTTATTAGCCGCCCCATGTCATCACCCCCCACACACACACACACACACACACACCTGGTTTATGCAGTATTGGTAATCAAACCCCAGGGTTTCAGGCAGGCTAGGCAAGCACTCTACCTACTGAGCTACAACTGTAGCCCACTTAACAGTTTTTCTACTTCCTATTTTTTAAGGAAGTAGAATAAGTAGTTTAGTCTCTCTTTTTGTGTTAAATTTTGATTACACTAAAGCCCACCCACACTGACGAATGAACAAGGTCCCTAAACCTGTGAGGTATACAAATCCCTTCCTTATACTGCTTATATAGTTCAAACTCTACGAAATTATAAAAATAAAACCTCAAGTCAATGTTGGAGATGTAGTTCAACTGGTAGAGTTCTTACCAAGAAAGCACAAATCGCTTGTATTTAATCCCCAGAACATATCAACCAAGAGCTGGTTCACCTATAATCCCTGCACTCAGGCGATAAAGACCGGAGGGCAGATGTTTAAGGTCATCCTTGACTACACTGAGGTCGCATGGGATACATGAGATACTATTTCATTTTTTAAAATTATCTAAATTGTATCTACTCTTTCCACAATTTCATTTCATAATATATATATAATCTTCATATATTTATAGTACTTTTCAATCTAAATTCTTAACTTCTTTTAGCCTTATCACCTCCTCAACTTTGCTTAATCTAGTCTCCACACAAGCCATCGATTTGCAAACATGTCTGAGAACTACAGAGGATGAGGAGGACTGCTATGAACTGCTGTCTTCAAGAAAAGACTATTACACTCATGAATTCATAGCAGCAATGGCTGTTACATGCCCAGTGCCTGAACAAGATCAAGCCAGCCAAAAGTCTAGCATGAATGGGAGAGGAGCTCATGAGTCCCACCTCATAGATGAGGGGCTTTGGGCAGATGATGGCTGCTTGGAGAGGAAGAGTCATTTTTCTTTGAGGTTGTGGTGACTAGAACATTGTCCATGATTTGGGGAGGGCTTCACACCCATGTGCATACGGACAGCACTAATTGATTCAGTAGATTGAGTCCAAAAGAAGGCCATGGCAGTTCCCCAAGAAGCAGTCAGGACAAGAACAAGTTTGAGGAGAGCCTAGGCTACACCTTAAGGCATAGTGGGAAATGCCTTTAATCCCAGCACTCGGGAGGCAAAGGGAGGCGGATCTCTGGGACTTTAGGGCCACCGTGGTCTACATAGTGAGTTCCAGCTCAGCTAGGCTGCATAGTAAAACCAAAAGAAAATGGTGGGGGCTGGAGAGATGTTCAATGGTTAAGAGCACTTTCTGCTCTTCCAGAGTCCCCGAGTTCAGTTCCTGGCACCTATATCAGGTTTATTCATTAAAGGGTAGCAATTTGTATAAGAGAAAGTCCAGCAGTCTAAGATGTCTGGATTCTTCTAGGGCTTTTGTAAGAGACTAGCTACACTGCCTTTTTCTTTTTTGTGGTGCTAGATTTTGAACCCATAGCCTTGAACATGCTAGGAAAACATTGTAACACTAAGCTACACCCTCAGTCTCTACTGTACTTAATTTTCATGGGTTAATTGTTTTTTTATTGAAGATAGATTCTTTTCTAATATATCATTACAATTTCCCCTCCCTCCCTCTACTCCTCCTCTAGCTCTTCACCACCTCCCCCTCCATCCAGATCCACTCCCTTTCTGTCTCTCTTTAGAAAAGAACAGGCTTCTAAGGGATAATAATGAAATATAACAATAGCCAAGCAGTGGTGGTGCACGCCTTTAACCTCAGCACTTGGGAGGCAGAGGCAGGAGAATCTTTGAGATCCAAGACAGCCAGAGCTACACAGAGAAACTGCCTCAAAAAAAAAAAAAAGAAAAAAGAAAAGGAAAAAGAAAGAAAAAAACATACATCAAATAAAATACAGTTAGACAAAACAAAAACTATCATATCACAGTTAGACACAACAAACAGAAGAAAAAGAGAAGGGACAAGAATCAGAGACCCGCTTGTTATCAGGAATCTCAGGGTTTGATTTAACATCCTTGGATCTTACAGGGCCAAAATATAGTGAAGATCAAACTATCATTCTACATTGATCTCTGGTTTTAAATTTTTGATACTAAGCCGGGCGGTGGTGGCGCACGCCTTTAATCCCAGCACTCGGGAGGCAGAGCCAGGGGATCTCTGTGAGTTCGAGGCCAGCCTGGGCTACCAAGTGAGTTCCAGGAAATGCGCAAAGCTGCACAGAGAAACCCTGTCTCGAAAAACCAAAAAAAAAAAAAAAAAATTTGATACTAAAATTAACTTACCCTAAATAATTACCAACTTAATATCTTACCTCTACGAAAAGTTTACTACACAAGACTTTTTTTTTTCCAAGACAGAATCTTTCTATGTAGCTCCGACTGTCCTGGAACTCTCTATGCAGACCAGGCTACCTTCTGAGTGCTAGAATTAAAGGCATGTGTCCCTGTGTATGGATAAGAATGACTCTTTAATGATAACTATTGGATATTAGTAAAGATTTCTTTGTGCTTCTTTAAACTTCAGGGCTTAGTAGAAAATTTTCTTCTCGTACCAAGTATCTAATCC
The DNA here is from genome assembly GCF_007827085.1 of Peromyscus californicus insignis. Taxonomy (NCBI): domain Eukaryota; kingdom Metazoa; phylum Chordata; class Mammalia; order Rodentia; family Cricetidae; genus Peromyscus; species Peromyscus californicus. The sequence goes on along the minus strand of NW_026294606.1, from coordinate 75,536,241 downwards.
CTAACTTCAATGTACTAATTTTTTTTATTCCCTTCAGTACTGCAGATTGAACCCACGGCCTCTGAATGCTAAGCCACTGAATTATATCCCTAGCATTCTGTACTGCTCAATTTCACAATCTAAAAATTTTCTATTAATGTAAGTGACACTCATCTTTTAGGCCAATCTTTTCTTAAATAATATCTTCAAATAAAAGTGATTTTATTAACGAAAATTAAAATATGTGTCAACTTACAAAAATGTGTATTTATGCAAATCTGAACATGAAAATTTATTTATGCAAGTATCATCGATAAAGATTCTACACTGCTTTATAGAATCAAAAAACAGAAGATAACAATGAGATCAACTCAGTAGCTTACCTGCGAAGCAGTTAGTGTTTCCAGTTTATGAAGTCTCTGAAGGACATTTTGCATGTCCTCTTGTAATCTGATGAGTACAAGGGCAATCTGCTCATTGAGACTGCCTCTGGAGCCTCGGTCTGAGCCCCAGCGTTCTCCATCACCTCCACTTCCGACTTGCCGACCCTGGGTTCCTTCACTCAAATGTGGCATTCTATGCCCTATTAAGAGAGTAAAGTAAGTTAGCTAACCATAAAGTTTCTTTTCAAAATAGAAATAGTGTATTATTCATTTTCCTTGGTAATTCCTTGATATGTAAATAAACAAAGTAAAGTAAAAGCAATCAGGAAGCACATAAAATAAACCAGTAGGATTAAAAGAATCTATTCTATGTTAAGGGAAGACTGTACATAATTTAATAATATATGACAATGTTTATACAATTCATAAGGAAGATTCATGTACAGAGTACATGTTTAAAAACTCGGGGCTGGAGAGATGGCTCAGAGGTTAAGAGCACTGACTGCACTTCCAGAGGTCCTGAGTTCAATTCCCAGCAACCACATGGTGGCTCACAACCACCTTTAATGAGATTTGGTGCCCTCTTCTGGCCTGCAGTCATATATGCTGTATACATAATAAATAAATAAATCTTTAAAAACTCTTGCCGGGCGGTGGTGGCGCACGCCTTTAATCCCAGCACTCGGGAGGCAGAGCCAGGCGGATCTCTGTAGTTTGAGGCCAGCTTGGGCTACCAAGTGAGTTCCAGGAAAGGCGCAAAGCTACGCAGAGAAACCCTGTCTCAAAAAACCAAAAAAAAAAAAAAAAAAACTCTTTACTGGGACTGGAGAGACGGCTCAGCAGACAAAGGGAACTTGTTGCTCTTGCAGAAGACCTGGGTTTGGTTCCCAGCACCTGCATGGTAACTTAAAACCATCTGTAATTCCAGGTCCAGGGGATCTGACACTATCTTCTGAACTCTACGGGCATGCACATGGTGCACATACAAATATGCAGGCAAAACATTCATACACATAAAATAAAAATAAATTTTTTTACCCTCTTTACTATAAAGGTAATTAAAACTGCTTTTTTAAAAAATGTAACTGTTGTTTTACAGTATTAAAAGTTAACATTAAATAACTAAAATTTCCTTCTTTGTTTAAAAATATTTTTTTTTTTTTTTTTGGTTTTTTCGAGACAGGGTTTCTCTGTGTAGCTTTGCGCCTTTCCTGGGACTCACTTGGTAGCCCAGGCTGGCCTCGAACTCACAGAGATCCACCTGGCTCTGCCTCCCGAGTGCTGGGATTAAAGGCGTGCGCCACCACCGCCCGGCCTTAAAAATATTTTAAGCTCATAAAAGGGTTTTCTAATTATAAACTGCATACTCCTTATACATATTAAAATATCTAACTACTAAGATTTTCTATATTGTCATTTATTCCTTTTTATATGCACAGATTTAAAAATTGGCTTAACCTCATAATTATGTACTATTTTTTAAATCATATTACAAACATTTATCTCCATCACTGACTTATTCAAAAAACACTTACATATTATATAAATTCCTTAATATGAACCCTGAGGTAATTAAAACAACCATTCTGTATATCTGACTAGAGTAGAGTGATTATAAATTTTTGCTAATACAAAAACCAGGTATGGTGAGTGGTACATGCTTGTAATTCTAGCACTTGGCGGGAAGATGCAGGAAAAGCAGAAGTTCAGAGTCAGCTTGGGCTACATAAAGAGTTCAAGGCTAGCCTAGGATACATGAGATCCTGTCTCAAAATAATAACAAAAAATATTATTTTAAGGCTGGGTGTGGTAGTGCACTCCTTTAATCGCAGCACTTGGGAGGCAGAGGCTGGCAGAACTCTGTGATTTCAATGCCAGTCTGGTCTAAATGGAGAGTTCCAGAACAGCCAGGGCTCTATAGGGAGACCCTGTCTCAAAAAAAAAAAATTATTTTGAAATTATCAATTATTACTCTGTGTGTGTGTGCATGTGCGTGTGCATGTGTGTGTGTATGGTTGGGTCTTGAGCCAACGTCCTCACATGTACGAGATAAGCACTCTAGCACTGAACTACATCCCCAGCATAGCTAACAGTTTTTATTACTGTGTATTCTTGCAGAAATGAAGTGTGACAGATCTTTCCTCATAACAGAAGCCAAGGGTTTTTTCCTTCTCGCCTTTCCCACACCCTCTTGGTCAGAGGTCTAAGCAGAAGATCAAGTGAGACAGACACCCCAGTTAATTTGAGCTCTTGATGCAATTCTAGTGCTAACACAAGGAAAGAGCTAGATCTATGTAAATTCAATGAACTGAACACTAGGAGACCCAGCTCAATCCCTTCCTGATTTTCCTCTCTGCTTTATGCATTCAGTGTATGAACATTTCTATTGACTGCATGGATTCTTCCTACAATTTTCTATACTACAATGATGCAAAAGTATACTCATATAACAATTGTGGTTTTCATCTGAAGAACAGTATTTTTTTTTAAAGATTTATCTGTGTATGTGAGGGAAAGTGAGAAAGAGAGAGAATGTTTATGTCTGTGCACCATGTGCAAGCAGGTGCCCAAAGAGCCAGAAAAGGGTGCTCAATTTCCGGAATGGGAGTTACAGGCAGCTGTGAGCCCTCTGAAATGGGTGCTGGGAACTGAACCCAGGTCCTTTGCAAGAGCAACAAATACTCTTAACCACCATCTCTCCATCTCATCCATCTCTCGAACCCCTGAAATATAGTATATGTTTTTAAATAGGCTTTGTGTTAGATGACTTGGAACAAGAACAAGCCAATGCAAGTGTTCTGAGTACAGTGAAGGCAATGAGGCTACATGCATCTTCAACTTATAATAGTCACAGTTTCCAAGGGATCTACTGGGACATAACCCTATTGAAAATTGAGAATATCTATACTTTATCCAAATGGTTATCTCCCAATCTTTTTCCCTTTCCTTTCTCATTCAACAGTGGGGCTGAGTATAAGCTATGACTGAGCTATACTTCTTGTTCTACTCTACAATTTTTTTTTGGGGGGGGGGAGTTTGTCAAGACAGAGAACTTACTGTGTAGATCAGGCTGTCCTCAAACTCAGAGATCCACCTGCCTCTGCCTCCAGAATGCTGGGATTAAAGGCATGCACCATCACCAAACAGCTCTCTACACTACAACTTTATATATTCATTCTCTATCATTCTTTTCTTTCATATTTTTATATAACAAATATATTTACTTTTTTCCCACACTCATATCTAGTCTGCTCCATGATCACATCACTATTCCTTTTTTATTATTGTTACACTCATTTATTTTGTGTCAGGGTGGAGGACATGCTCATGCCAAAACATGCACTGGAGGCCAGAGGACAACTTGTTGAAATCAGTTATAGCTCCTGCCACCCAGGGCTCAAACCCAAGTTGTCAGGCTTGGCAGCAAGCACACTCACCTGCTGACCAGCCCGCCAGCCCACATCACCACCGTCAATTTTTTAGTGTGCAGTGCTCCTTAGGTCTTACTGATTTGTCAGCTTCATATGATCTCCCTTAACCCAAGTAAGGAAAAGATAAATAATTCAGACTGACTTATACAGGGACTCAAAGTGGCAGCACAGGTAGCGCAGTCAGTGACGGTTCAGAGGGAGAACAAAGAAAGCATAAACGAGGTTCCTTAGACACACTGCATAATGGGCTGCCAAGGCGGATCCGCAGGAAAAGACATGTTGCCGAGCCTCATGACCTCAGTGTCCTCTGATTTCCACATGCATGCCATTACATGTAGAGTATGTACATGTACACACACACACAAATAAATGTTATTTTATAAAAAACTGCACAAAAGATTAAAAAAATAAAGCTGAGCACTGCCACACCAACCCTTGGCAGCCAGAGGTAGAAGGATCACTACAAGTTCTGGGCCAGCCAGAGCTAGATAATGAGACTCTCAGAAAGGGAAATGGATCAGTGAACGGGGAATACAGACCTCTCCCTCTTCTGACATTAGAGAAGTCCTCACTTTCTCCTCCTCTCTTCTCACGGTGTGGCGCTCCGCTGTTACTTCTGCCATCTTCTCCTCCATGCTTCACTTCTCCTTTTCCCTCGACTGCTACCATCCGCATTTTCCCAATGCTGCCATTTCCGGGAGATATTTGAGCGTCTTCACAAAAACCAGAATTTTCCAAGTGCTGACTGGGATCACCACCTAAGTAATACTAAAAGTGTCCATTGATTGACATAAAGCTGTCTAAAGACTACAAATTTAAAATGACAGTTAAAATTTACAAATATAAATGATATATCAAAAGTTTTCATGGTAATATACTGTTTTTCCTTTTTTTAAAAAAAGATTTATTTATTATGTATACAGTGTTCTGCCTGCATGCCAGAAGAGGGCGCCAGATCTCATTACAGAGGGTTGGGAGCCACCATTGGTTGCTGGGAATTGAACTCATGACCTCTGGAAGAACAGCCAGTGCTCTTAACCGCTGAGCCATCTCTCCAGCCTTAAATGCTGTTTTTCTAAAATGGTCCCTTCATGTTCCTGCTGAAAATATTCCTTTCTTTAAAATATCCTTCAACATGTACTCAGCTTCCCATATACAGGAAATATTGAGATAGGCATGATTTCCTCTATGAACAACATGTAAGGTTTCCCAAGAGTCAATCAATTACCCCAAGATATAACAACAGGCTTACCTAAGTTACTATACTCAACTCTAGGCAACTCTAAGGAAAGGGGCTCCTTACTCGCAACCTTAGTAAGGGAGTCAGAAGAGACTGCTGCTGCATTGTCTGATAAGCGGTATGAAAACAGTATGGAGCAGTTACTACAGCAGTCAATAAAACAGATTCCCAACCCTTACTGCAACTGGGTAGAGGCTTGGTCAGGAAAGGCTTCCAAAAACAATGATGATAGAACTTCAACTAAGAACAAATGAGCATGGGCCAGGCATGGTGGCGCACGCCTTTAATTCCAGTACTCAGAAGCAGATGCAGGCAGATCTCTGTGAGTTAGAAGACAGCCTGGTCTACATAGTAAGTTCCAGACCAGCCAAAGCTACACAGTCAGTCCCTGATTCAACACAAAAACAATAAAGAACAAATGAATATAAGCCAAATCAAAGGCTTCACAATGACAATGGACCATCAATGTAGTTGGGACGGAAGATGTTTGAGAACTTACAACAGAACAGTACTGGTCTTAAAAAACTGAGCATGGAGAGCCAGAGAAGGGAAAGCTCTGAGGACCAAACAGTTTGGTGATATACTAAGATAAATACAGGAGATTAGGCTGTAGGAGAACAAAAAGAAGATAATGGTTCAGATACAGGTAAGTAAAAACTGAAACCTTTAGTGTCTTAGTTAGGATTTCTGTAGTGTACTAAAAACACCATGACCAAAAGCAACTTGGGAAGGAAGGGGTTTATTTCACCATACAGTTAGTTTATAAGTCATCACTGAGGGAAGTCAGGGCAGGAACCTAGAGGCAGGAACCCATGAAGGAATGCTGCTTACTGGCTTGTTCTTTATGGCTTGCTCAGCCTGCTTTCTGATACCATCCAGGACCATGAATCCAGTGATTGCTCTGTCCACAGTAAATCTGGGCCCATGTACATCAATTATAATGATGAAAATATCCCACTGGATATTTTGGTGGGGACATTTTCTCAACTGAGTCCCCTTTCCCAAATGACTCTAGCTTGTGTCAAGTTAACAAAGCTAACCATCATACCAGGCAAAGAGTAGGCAGTTAGAATTCAGAAGAGAGAAAACACTGAATTTATAACTTTGATTGCTGTGGAATAATCCTTCTGTACACTGTGAATATATATTACTCTCATTGGTTAATAAAAAGCTGACAGGCCGGTAGCCAGACAGGAAGTTAGGCAGGAAAGCCAAACCGAGAATGATGGGAAGAAGGAGGGTAGAGTCAGAGGAGACATCAGCCAGTCACAGAGGGGGCAGGACATGCTGGAGGACAGGTAAAGCCATGAGCCATGCGGCAGAATGTAGATTAATAGAAATGAGTTAATTTAAGTTGTAAGAACTAGTTAGTAATAATCCTGAGCTATTGGCTGAGCATTTATAAATAATACAAGCCTCAGTGTGGTAATTTGGAAGTAGCTCCCAAATTGGGAAAACTCTGCCTACATTTGAAAGTTATCAGCCTTAAGTAATGCCTGAAACCAAAGAAGCAGTAACCAAGGCTGTACTCCTGAAGAATACTATATTCATGGATCAACAGGAAAAGGTGACTGAAATGAACTGTCCAAGTAGTACATGAAGGAGGCACTCAGGAGGTGCAGGCAGGTGGATCTCTGTCAACGCAGCCTTGTATACATATGGAGTTCTAAGTCAGCCAGAGCTATATACTACAGCTTTGCCCTGAAGGGGGAAAAAATGTACTAATCACCAACTTCCTGTTGTTTCTTTGGTTGTTTGGGGGTTTTTTGTTTTTTGTTTTGTTTTGTTTTTTGTTTTTTCAAGGGAACAGGGTGTTACTATATAGCCTTAGCTGGCCTGGAACTTTCTATGTATACCATGATGGCCTCAAACTCAGGGATATAACTGCCTCTACTCCCAACTGCTGGAATTAATGGTGTAAGCCACCACACCCAACAGAGATTTATGTTTAATTTGTTCTTCCAACACTGAATCTTGAATGAAATCTGAAGATTATTTTGTCTAAAAGTAGTTTTTTGTTTTAAAGGCTTTATTTTTATTTTTAATTATGTATCTTGAGTACCTTGTATGTGGGTTTGTGTGGAGGTTTTTGCAAATAAGAGCAATGCCCAGAAGAGAGCATAAGATCCCCTGGGGCAGGATTCACGGGCAGTTGTGAGCTGTCTTGGTGTGGTGCTAGGAATCACACTTAGGTCCTCTGCAAAGCACTCTTAAGAGTACACACTTTTAACTGCTGAACCAGCTGTCTAGCCCTTGAACTAAAAGTTTTAACTAACTGGAGTATAGTCAATATGAAGAACTAATTTATGCTTGATGATTATTCAGTTTTCTTCACTAATCAATGTTTTAGCAAAAACAGTTTATCCTCTGCACCTCTATTCTACCTGTCACAGAATATTTATAAAATACATATATGATAAATTATAATGGAACACTATATTATTGTAATAGTATTCTACTATTTATATTATTATTCTAATATACTGTTTTTATAAAATAATTTGTATTCTAATTCTACTATTATAATATTCTAAAATACTAATTATAAATATTAAATATAAATTAATTATATGGTATATTTTTTCTCTTTGTATGTGTGTGTGTGTGTGAAAGCATGTGTGTTGGATATGCCCGTGTGTCAGTGCAGGCATGTGCCCCCATGCACGAACATGCAGAGGCCAGAGGGTAACCAGTAGCCTCCTCTATCACATCACTCTCCACCTTATTCCCTTGATACAGGATCTCTCACAGAACCTAAAGCTGAAAACCAGATCACCCCAGTGATTTTCCTCTCTTCTGTTCCCTACAGTACAGAGGTGTAGGCACACAAAGCCATATGGCTTTCCTGGATGAACTGAACTCACAGCAATCTGTCTGCCTCTGCTTCTCGAGGGCTGGGATTAAAGGTGTGCATTACCATGCTGGCCTCCACACAATTTTTTTGAGATGGACACTGAGTATTCAAACTCAGGTCCTCTTATACTTGTGCAGCAAGTAATTTTACCCACTAATCCATCCCCCAGACTTATTAAACACTTTACTTTATACACACACACACACACCCACACACACACAAATAAAACTGTAAATGTTAAACATTTTCAAGGTATTTTTAAGTGTGTGTGTGTGTGTGTGTGTGTGTGTGTGTGTGTGTACTCCAATGTGTTCATGGTTGTTATTTTAACAGTGAGTGCTGCAGCATACATGCGGTATTTAAAGGACAACAACCTCAGATATCTGTTCTTGCTTTCCACCTGAAACTGGGTCTTCTGCCATTCAACACTACACACAGCAGTCTAGCTGGCCTGCGAGCTTCTGGGGATTCTCCTGGCTCCACCTCCCATCTCACTCCAGGAGCACTGAGATTACAAATATACTCCAGCTTTACACCAGTTCTGGGGATCCGAAGTCTGCACACTTGCACAGCAGGCACTTTGCTCTACAGCAGGTGTGTTTTCAAAGCAGTGAACAAGCTTATTCGCTACTAACAGAAGTTATGCACTGGATTTTTTTTTTTTTTGCTTTCGTCAGTTTTTGTTAGCATACAAAAAGCAATGAGTTTCATTATGGCATTTTTGTGCATGAATATCAATAATATTGTATTCTGCATACTGGATATATCACTTTGAAAATTTGTCAATCAGAAATTGTCATCTTTACCTCTTCTTGTCCAAATTGCTCCATAGAATCACAGTATACTTCACTATCTGAATCACTTGTCAAATGAATTCCTGAGGCATCTTCACTGTGATCATCATTTGTATCTAAACATGAGCAAATGTCCAGACAGTATAATTATGCTCTAAGACAAGAAAAACTTACTTTCATTCTATTTTTCACAACTCATCAGTCCTATATTACACTCATTCTGGGAAAGAAATCTGTCTTACCAAGTCATAGTATTTACTATGCATCATCCACAATGCTCCTGCCTCAGCTTCTGAAGTGCTGAGATTACAGGTATTCCACCACAACTGGCTGAAGGTCATAACATATATAGATCGATATACTTATCTATATACTTATAGATCTATATATAATATATATATATATTATATACACATATAAGTAGATATATCTCTATATCTATTTAACTGAAAGGATTACAGTTAGACTTAGGAGGTAAAGGCAGGAAAACTACCAGCAATTCTAGACCACCAGGTCTACAGAGCTGGGTCCTGATAAAACACACCATGGCTAAGAGAGCAGAGGAGCTTACTACCAAGCCTGACTACCTGAGTTCAATGATGAAAAAAGAGCCAACTCCATTGAGTTGTCCTCTGACCTCCACAGACCCTCCACTGTAGCTGGAGAGTTTTCTCTCTGAGTCCCGCCAAGCTCCGGCAGTCCCTTAGTCCACTTATAAAATAAACATACAGATGCTTATATTATTTAAACTGCTTGGCCATTAGCTCAGGCCTATCATTGTCTAACTCTTACTCTTATATTTAGCCCATTTCTATTAATCTATACTTTGCCACATGGCTCGTGGCTTACTGGAACCTTACATCTTCCTTGTCCTGGTGGCGGCTGTAGGCAGTCTCCCTCTCCCTTCCTGTTCCCTCAATTCTACTCTCTGTTAGTCCTGCCTATACTTCCTGTCTGGCTACTGGTCAATCAGTGTTTTATTTATACAGAGCGATATCCACAGCACTACACAAAAGAAACTGCCAGACATTCTACAGGACACTAAAAAAAAAAAAAATGACTGAGAGACTCTAGCCCTGTGGGCTAAAGACAGATGCCCCAACTTTACAAGAGAACTTTAGATGACTGTCCAGGCTGTCAGCTGTCTCTGTCTACCCTGCAAGACTCCCGAAAGTTGCTTGCATCCTTCTCCCATTTCTCAGGTAGTATTATATCCTTCTGAGGTCTTTGATGTGGTTGAAGACTAGATACTGATAATTTCCTCAGTTATGATTAAAGAGGTGTAGATATAAAACCTTAGACTCACAAATATAAGATAGATAGGATATCTTCTTTAATATTGTAACTGTAATTCTTGCTTGATAATTGTTTTGTTATATGTAATTTTACTATGTTAAAGTTAAAACCTTCCTTTTTGAAACAGAAGAAAAGGGGAAGTGCTATGGATATCGCTCTGTATAAATAAAACACTGACTGGCCAGTAGCCAGACAGGAAGTATAGGCGGGACTAATAGAGAAGAGAATTGGCCGGGCGGTGGTGGCGCACGCCTTTAATCCCAGCACTCGGGAGGCAGAGCCAGGCGGATCTCTGTGAGTTCGAGGCCAGCCTGGGCTACCAAGTGAGTCCCAGGAAAGGCGCAAAGCTGCACAGAGAAACCCTGTCTCGAAAAACAAAAAACAAAAAACAAAAAACAAAAAAAAAAAAACAGAGAAGAGAATTGAGGGAACAGGAAGGGAGAGGGAGACTGCCTACAGGACAAGGAAGATGTAAGGTACCAGTAAGCCACAAGCCACGCGGCAAAGTATAGATTAATAGAAATGGGCTGAATATAAGAGTAAGAGTTAGACAATGATAGGCCTGAGCTAATGGCCAAGGATCTGTATGTTTATTTTATGTGGGCTAAGAGACTGCCGGGGTTTGGGCGGGACCCAGAGAGAAAACTCTCCAGCTATACTCCACAGACTTACCATGGCACACAACTACACACCATGAACAAATAAAGAAGAAACAGATAAAGCCTTCTGGCTCTAATTCACTGTTTCACAGTAACAAACCCTTATACTAGCATTAACAACCCTAAGAAGACATTACTAAGTAAGAGGTTTTAAGTCCTAAACTATTCCTAAACATCCTAGAATTGTTAAAAGAATATTTTAGTTGTAGGAAAAGGTTAGACGAAGAAGTATTTGAGAACAATACCTTGGTGAACACAGACAACAGTGTTTCCAGTCTGCTCCAAACTCGGATCTATGGGTTTTGCTTCTTCATTGCTTCTGTCCCTCGGGGAAGAATCGCTATGAACATCATCATGTGTATCCTGAACAAAGCTATCCTTATAGCCATTGGTGACAATGATTTCCAAATTCTTATCTGTTGATTTCTTCACCATTTTCTTATCTTGTATGGGGGGGAAAAAAAGGAGAGATGCATAAAAGTATCTAGTAACCAGGCATGGTTACTTTGTCTTTAATCCTAGCACTCAAGAGGCAGAGGCAGGTACATCTCTGTGAATTTCAGGTCTACATAGAGAGTACCAAGCAGGGCTACATAGAAAGACACTATCTTAAAAAAAAAAAAAAAAAAAAAAAGTTCCCTTATCAATCAGAAAAAAAAGTGTTCTAGAATCTCTACAGTCAATTCCCAAATTAGCACAATCCTTTTGAAGGGCTTCCTATCTGGATGGGAGAAATGGGCGGCTCCTCGAAAGGGAAGCTATTATTACATGCCAAAGCTCCCCCAAAATTCACATTAACTTTTCAAAATGCTTCCCTTCCCCATGACTCTTATAAAATCTTTAAAACTCATCATCATTATTACCATCATCACCTTGGGCTGCAGAGATGGCCCTGTAGTTAAGAGCACTCCTGTTCTTCCCGAGGACTCAAGTTCTGTCCCCAGCACCCATGTCAGACTCCCAACTGCCTAGAGCTTCAGCTCCAGAACATCTGCTACCCTGTTCTGGCTCTGCAGGCATCAACATGCTCACACAGACTCGCACATAAATAAAATAAACCTAGAAATGAAAAAAGGATTTAAAACAATAGCTTGCTCTTTTCTTTGGTTTTTTGCTTGTTTGTTTATTTTTGGTGCTGGTGTTTTATCAAGTCAGGGTCTCACTATATAACCCTACTTACAGAGATTGGCCTGCCTCTGCCTCCCAATATTGAAATTAAAGGTGCCTGCCATCACAACAAACCCTGGGTTTCGTTATTGTGAGAAAGGGTCTCACTATGTAGCCTTAAGTGGCCTACTATTCACTTTGTAATACAGGCTGGCCTCAAACTCATAGCAATCCTGCTGCCTCAGCCTACTGCCTAGAGGGTTACATCACCAAACCTGTCTCTAAACCTAATCTCCTGAGCTAGAGTTATGTATCTTAATAAGTTAAGGCACTTCCTGTAAAGTTTGATGACCTGAGTTTAATCTCCAGGTCCCACATGATGGAAGGAGAGATCTGACCCCAAAAGTTGTGATGCCCTCTGATGTTCCTGTGTGCACTGGGGCACACAAACACACAACACTTATGCATGCATGTGTTCACACACACAGAGACTAAATAAATAATAAACGTGTGTGTGTGTGTGTGTGTGTGTGTGTGTGTGTGTGTGTGTGTGTGTATATATATATCCGGGCATTTATGGTGGCGCACGTCTTTCATCCTAACACTTAGAGGCCGAGGCACCCAGTATCTGTGAATTTGAGGCCTTATCTACATAGCAATTCCTGGACAGTCAGGGCTACATAGAGATAACCTGTCTCAAAAAAAAAAAAAAAAAAAAAAGTTTAAAAATTTAAATCTATTTTTAATTTTATTTTTATGTGTATGGGTGTTTTGCCTACATGTATGTCTGTATGCCACATGCATGCTCGATGCTCTAAGAGGCCAGGAGAGGGCAACAGATCCCCTGAAAATGGAGTTCAGATGGCTGTGAGCTGCCATGTGGTTGCTAGGAATTGAACCCAGGTCCTCTGGAAAAGCAGCCAGTGCTCCTAACTGCTGAGCCACCTCTCCAGCCCCTAGAATAATGTCCTAATGATTTTAGAATATCGCAGACAAACTGCTCTAGAAACCTAGAAATGAAGAGGACTACCTGATGACAAACTGATCCATAAAGAACAGAGTGTAGAAGCAAGGAGACGTTGTGCAGTTTTAATATCCCTTTCCTTTCCATAATTGAAATTACTTGTCCTCCTAACAGGACATCAGAATGTGGTACCCCATGATTCCAATACTCCACCAAAATGTATGCCTGAGGTGATCCCAACACTCAAGAGAAGAATCATGATATACCCTTTTTTAAATTACATAATACATCATTTTATGCACATTTGGGAGACTAGCCAACTCTTGTCCACTCTCAATTAACACCTACTTCATTAATGAATAAGACTGGTTGCCTGTATATTCCATAGTAGAGAATTTTTTTTTTTAATAAGAGACAAGAGACAGCGAGTCATTCGCCACAGCAGAATGCCAAATGCCGTTTATTGAAAGAGGGAGGAAACCTTAAATACAGTCTTACAGCACAATGGGAGAACCTCAGAGAGGGCACCAGATCTCATTATAGATGGTTGTGAGCCACCATGTGGTTGCTGGGAATTGAACTCAGGACCTCTGGAAGAACAGCCAGTGCTCTTAACCTCTGAGCCATCTCTCCAGCCCCATAGTAGAGAATTTTGTCCACTGAAAACCTGGATATACAGTCAATACCCCAAATACCACCACATGCATTAATAATATATATATATATATATATATATATATATATATATATATATAAAAATCAGCCCAAATGTTCTTATGTCCTTTTATCTTATCTGGTACAAAATTTCATATTGACTGTATTAACCGTTACCCAAGACTCACCATTACTATCACTCTGTTCTGCTCCTTTGAACTCTTCCTGGGCCTCTTCTTCCTCAGACTCAGCTCCACTGTCACTGCTCTCAGTTTTACCATTAACAGCTTTGGCATTTGAAGAGATCAGAACATTACCAAGATCTAAAGCATGAAATGAAAACCTACATCAGTAATGTGCTAATGCATCTTAATGTGAGAATTTGCAAGAGAACTCACTAATAAATCATTTTTTAATTACAATACTAAAAATGGAGGCTGGAGAGATGAGTCAGAGATTAAGAGCACTGGCTGCAGTTCCAAGGGACCTAGGTTCAGTTTTAGCACCTACTTGGTGACTTAAACCATAACTCCAGTTCCACTTATACACATGCAGGCAAAACACTCATACACATAAAATAAAAATAAATAAGTATTACAAATATAAATATAAATGTGTTATTCTTTTACTCTATACATTTATAATTATACAAATTACTTAAATTACCAGTCTACAACAAAATTGATAATGTTGTCTTAACTACCCTTTCTGAAGCCAAGGGAGAACTAATTTTGAAGTTAACATCAATCAAAAAAAATGAAGTTGAACATAAATGGCCTTCATACTTAGTAAATGAAAAACGATTTGCTAGCCTTCCGAAAACATCAATATGCTCCCTGATAGTATAGTTGGACTCCATTTTAATTGTTTGTTAAGATGTTAAGACAAAGCCTCACACTATAGCCCTGGCTGGCTTAGAAAACACTACGTAGATCAGACGGGACTCAAACTTCCTGCCTCTGCTCCAAAGTGCTGGAATTACAGGCATACATCACCATGCCCACCTAATTTCTTCCTATTAGATACAGAATGCTACATGAATCTGTATCATCATCCTGACACAGAAGCCATGATAATCAATGCATTATTCAATTTGTGCTGCTAAATCAGGCACAAAATACTACATTTTAAAATTTTTTTTTGTATTATCTTTAGAGCTTAGGGTATACAGCCTAATTTTTATGTATTTATAAGATAGATAGATAGATAGATAGATAGATAGATAGATAGTAGATAGACAGACAGATAGACAAACTTTTTGGGGAGCAGTTTCAAGACAGGGCTTCTCTGTGTAGCCCTGGCTGTACTAGAATTCATTCTGTAGACTATCCTGTCCTCAAACTCAGAGATCCACCTGCCTCTGCTTCCTGAGTGCTACACCAACACTTTTTTTTTTTTTAGGTTTTTCGAGACAGGGTTTCTCTGTGCAGCTTTGCGCCTTTCCTGGATCTCGCTCATCTAGACCAGGCTGGCCTTGAACTCACAAAGATCCGCCTGCCTCTGCCTCCCAAGTGCTGGGATTAAAGGCGTGCGCCACCACCGCCCGGCGATATAAACTTTTTAAAACATCAATTTCATCACTTAAAGAAGCAAACTGTATAGGCCAAAGTTTACCCTAAGAGAAGACACAAACTGTAATGTGCGTATCAATTAACTGAGATCTAATCAGAATACAGATCTGGAATTAGTAGTTTTAGAGTGATCTAAGATTGTCCATATCCATAAGGGTCCCATGTATTACCAATGATGTTAGGTTCTGGACCACATTTTGAGAAACAACAGTGAATATCATCTGCATAGTCTTTTTTAGCATACTAATGAACCCTAAAGAAGTTAGAAAAGACCAAGTGTGGTAACTGTAATCCCAGCACTCAGGAGGCTGAGGCAAGAGGAATCCTGAGTTCAGGTCAGCAAGGTCTATATACTGAACCCTGTCAAATATCAAACAAAACAAAACAAAACAAAAAAAAGCCCACAATAAAACAGAATAGAAAAGGAAGTGATCTACTATAAACTTTTTGGCTTTCTCTTGCAAAAATCCACTTTGGCACCAG
This sequence comes from Peromyscus californicus insignis, assembly GCF_007827085.1. Lineage (NCBI taxonomy): Eukaryota > Metazoa > Chordata > Mammalia > Rodentia > Cricetidae > Peromyscus > Peromyscus californicus. Next base: position 75,520,826 of record NW_026294606.1, on the reverse strand, counting down.
CAATATGTCTCGGTGGGTAGAGATGCCCAACATAAACCTGATCTGAGGTCAACTCAATTCTCAGGATCCACAGGGTAGGGAAAAAGCCAGTTCCTGCAAACTACCCTCTGACATCCACAATCACACTGGGTATGTACAAATGCGTTCATGGCGTGTGTGCGTGTGTGTGTGTGTGTGTGTGTGTGTGTGTGTGTGTGTGCGTGCGCGCGCGCATGCACTTTAAAAAATCATTAAAAAGAAAAAAATCCAATTACACTAAATTCCAAAATATCCATACACCTTAAACAGTGAGACCTACATTCTTATTTAAGTCCACCTAACTAACCAAATGAAAGACTAAAACTTCAAGTCTATTTTCTATTAGAGAATCATGACATCTCCACAGTTAGTTTTGTAGTTCTAAGAATCAGACTATGAGTCTTATCCATGGTAGGAAAGTATTCTACTAATAATGGTCACTCCCAGTCCTAAGGTATTGTATTAAGTCACAAAGGCTTTTTGTCTGGGGCTTTATATATGCTAAGCATGAGAGAAGAATTTTTTTGTTTTTGATTTTTAAAACAAGAACAAGAAAAAAAAACCCAATTACATACATACACACACACACACACACACACACACACACGAAAAGAAACTCACACCCATGGACACCTTCATCTAAACCTCCATCAAATAAACGTTTGCAACAAAACCATCTGACAGCAGAAAACATCAATGCAGTTATGTGATAATGAACACTACTCAACATCCAAAAATCTATGTAAAAGACCATATAGGGGTTGGCTCAGGGGTTAAGAGCACTGGCTGCTCTTCCAGAGGTCCTGAGTTCAATTCCCAGCAACAACATGGTGGCTCAAAACATCTATAACGAGATCTGGTGCCCTTATCTGGCCTACAGGGACACATGCAGGCAGAACACTGTATACACAATACATAATCTTAAAAAAAAAAAAAAATAGGGAACAGTGATTGGTATGTAAAATGGAAAAAACATTTTTAATAGAAAAAAAATCACTTAAAAAATAATCTAAATGACAAAAGCCACATGATTGTTAATCACATAGATGAGATGAAGAACCAAAATCACAACTTTGGTTTTTGTTATAAAAATGGTAAAGAAAGAAAATAAAGACTCTAAGAGGCTGAGAGACCGGCACAGTGGTGGACAGCACCGGCTGCTGGGGATCTAGATCCCATGCCCAGCACCTGCATACATGGTTGCTCACCATCATCCATGCTGCAGTCCCCAGGGGTCTGACGCCCTCTTCTGACACTAGGCACACAAGTGGCACACAGGTATACATGCAGACAAAACATCCATACACATAAAATACAAATAAATAAGTCTTTTTACAAAATTATCTAGGAGTTGGAGAGATGGGTCAGTGGTTAAGAATACTGTCTCTTCAAGAGAAACTGGGCTCAACTCCTAGTACCCACAAAGCGGCTCACAACCATGTGCAACTCCAGTTCCAGGAGAGCTGATGCCCACTTCTGGCCTCCAAGGGCACCAGGCACACAAATAGCACAAAAAGACACCTACAGACAAAACAAGTATACACATAAAATAATAAAAGAGAGAGAGACAGAGACAGCAAGAGACAGAGACAGCAAGACAGGAAGAAAGAGGAAGAAAGGAAGGAAGCAAGCAGCCAGATAGGGTGGCACACTCCTGTAACCCAACAACTTGGCAGGTGGAAACAGAGCAATCCAAGGTTCAAGGCCATCCCCATCTACACAATGAGTTCAAAGCCAGTGCTGGCAACATGAAACTGTTTCTAAATAACAAATATTTTAAAAATAAGCTAGAAAAACATTTGATTCATGGTATCACTAACGTATTTCATAAAGCAAAATTATTTCTCAAAACAAAACTGGCCAGTGAGATGGCTCAGTGGATAAAGGCACTTGCTACCAAGCCCGAGGACTGAGCTTTATCCCCAGCACTCACATGGCAGAAAGAGACAACCGAGTCCCACAATTTTCCCTTTGACTTCTACTCTCCGCACTGTGGCATGAGTGCACTAAATAAATATTTTTTTTAATTTAATTAAGAACAAACAAGCTATGTGGTGGTGTCGCACACCTTTAATCACACCACTCAGGAGGCAGAGGCAGGCGGATCTCTGAGTTCAATACCAGCCTGGTCTACAGAGTGAGTTCCAGGGCAGCCAGGGATACATAAAGAAACCCTGTCTTGATAAAACAAAAACAAAGCAAAAAAAAATGAACAAACACAAAAAACTATTAATTATTCTATATTTCTGTAATATAAAAGTGAACCACTTGGAATATTTTAATAGGTTAAAATTTAGAGTTTAATAATATTTTAGAACCTCATACATATTCATGTGTTCACTTTGAATAACAATTCCTAGATGATAAATTTATGTTTTATGTATTTGTGCAGAATTACTTTTTCCTTAAGCTTTTTTATTATTAATTTTTCTATTAGTATTTTTAATTATTTCATTTTATTTTGTTTGGTTGTTTTGCCTGCATATATATCTGTGCACTACCTGGTATCCACAGAGGTCAGAAGAGAGCATGAGATCCTCTAGAACTGGAGTTAAAGATGGCTGTGAGCCACCATGTTGATGCTAGGAATTGAACCCAGCACCTCTGGAAGTACAGCCAGTGCTCTTAACCACTAAGCCATCCAACCCCATTACTTATTTCTACTTTTATGTTTGAGGGTATGTGAGTCTAAATGTATTCCATGTGTGCAGGTGATCAAAGAGCCAAGAGAGCATCTGATGACAACTTAGAGCTGGATTAATAGGCAGTTGTGAGCTGCCTGACATGGGTGCTAGGAATCATACTGGATCCTCTGGAAGAGTGGGAAGTGCTCTTAACCACTGAGCCAACACTTCAGCCCCACTGCCCTGTAAATTTTAAACAAGGGTTTTACATGGATTATTATTCCTACCTTCTAAGTATTTGGAGATTTTCTCCAATCGGACTGGCATGTGAAAGTAAAAGAGAAAATTAGACGCATAGGTATCAGTGTATGCATAATATATCAGTTGCTGAGTTAAGAAAAAAAAGTAAAGTAGAGCTGAGCAGGACTGGCCACGCCTGTAATCCCACAACATGGGAAGTGAGGCAAGGAGATGGTGAGTTAGAGGCCAGCCTGGTCCAACCTTGTACACAAGACTGTGTCTTGAAAAGAAAGAAGATTGTCCAACCTGAGGTCAAGTCAGAAGTCTTGCCACTCTTTTTGTCTTCTACAATTTCATAAAATGGACCTATAACATGCAGCAATTCTTCAACTTTCTCAGTCATAGGCATAGTTTCAAGAATCTGTAATTAAGAGAAAGAAATACTATAAAATCACCAATTAACTTGATCTATAGTTATACAAAATCTATTATTTCAAGTCTGTCAATAATTTCCAGATTTGAAGTTCATCAGCAGACTCTCCAAAGGGACTACAATAATTATATAAAGTACATAAACTAAATGTTTTCAAGTATACTAAAGATGTAAATACTAAAGATCTAAAAGTACTCTTGGAGCTGGAGAGATGGCTCAGCTGTTAGTTAAAGAGAACTTGATATTCTTAAAGAGGATCCAGGTTGAGTTCCCAGCACCCACATAGTGGCTCACAACCATCTGTAACTCCACTTCTGACCTCTGAGGGCTCCTACATGCATGTGGTCTACATATACTCAGGCACATACACATAAAATAACTTTTGTATTTTAAAAGTATTTTCATTTGAAGACATTTTACACAGGCTTCACATGAAAAGATTATCTGTATGATAATCTTTAAGTTGTACATTAAAAACTGGGGTTTATTAAAAAATAGTGGAGCTAGAATAAAATTATATCTAATTATATATAACTATTTTATATATAATAAAATTAATTACATATTATATAATAAAATTAAAGAAATATATATATAATAAAATTAATGAAGTATCTAAGAGAACAAAAAAATAAAGCAGGAATAATAAACTCTTTGATACCTCAAAGACTATGAGACAATTCAGAAGCATCCATTTGTTTATTTTGGGTTTGGGTTTTTCATTTTTTTTTTTGTTTGGGGGGGTGGTGCAGAATCTCACTGTATACCCCTGGCTGTCCTGGAACTCCCTATGTAGACCAGGCTGGTCTTGAACTCATAGAGATCCTCCAGCCATAGCCTCCAAAGGGCTGGGATTAAAAGTGTGCTTGACCATGCCCTACTAAGACAAGGTCTTAGCACTGTAGCCCAGGCTGGCCTCAACTCCTAGCAATCCTCTTGCTCAGAGTCTAGGTTGCTGGAATTATAAGCACAAGTCACGGCTCCTAGCTCCCTTTCTTACTTTAAACTGTGGATAAAACCATTATTTAACAAACCATGGATAAATATTATGTCAGTTCAACTTTATATTGAATTATAGAAATGTAGCCTGAAAATTATACACTATTTAAAGTGAAGAAAGAGGTCAGCAAGATGGCTCAGTGAGTAGAGGCACTTGATGCCAAGCCAGACATCCTGAGGTTGTCTCAGAACACACACAGTGAAAGGAGAGAGTCAAGTCCTACAAGCTGTCCTCTGAGTGTCACACATGCACTATCACACACACACACACACACACACACACACACACACACACACACACACACACAAATAAGTGTTACTTTTCAAAAAGAAAAAATTATCAAGCCACAATGCCTTTTACTTCTCTCTGCTTCTGAAGGGCTCCTTTGTTTTTGTGCTACCAATACAGATAACACTAAGAGAATTAACTCTGCCCTCTGTTCTAAAGTCCACTAAACAAAAGTTGTGAAAATGGAGCAAAGGGCACAACAAAGACTAGCACAGGCAATACTAATAAAAGAAACAGAAAAATATCATTCTGAATAATCCAAATAAAAGTTATTAAAAATCCTCTCGGGGATCGGGAGACTGATTCAGTTATTACAGATTTCCTTTATGTTCAAAAGCAATTTCTTTAAGATCATCAGACAAGGCCGGGCATGTAGTTAGTTAATATGCTTGGTTTGCATGCATGAAGCCATGGAAGTCTATCTCCAGCACCACATCAAACTGGGCTGTGTGGTGCCTGTCCGTAATTCCAGCACTCAGGAGGTAGAGGCAAGATAGCCAGGTCATCTCTGCCACATGTCAACTCTGAGGCTGCTTAAGCTACATAAGACCTTGTCTCAAAAAAAAAAAAAAAAAAATGTAAATTAAATTAGAGGTGCTGGACATATAGCTCAATAGTAGAGTAGCTGATTAGCATGGGTTCAATCCCGACTACTGTCACACACGACAAAGGTAAATTCAAGCTGCTTTAAATATTTTCATTCTCTACTATGAATTAGTTCCCTACCTTTTTCATTTCTTCAACATATGCAATCATGGCTTCTTCTTTAGTCATATCACCCAATGAGCTCCAAGCATCCCTAGAAATGAAAATATAAAAGCAAAAACAAAAGACACTTGATTTTTGAAGTAGAAATGTTAGCTCATGCCTAAAGCTATTAAATAATGAAGTTATGCTAACTGTAGGAAAATGGATACAACCAGAGAAAATCATATGAAGTGAATTAAATCGATCTCAGAAGGACAAGCATCATATCTTCTCTCATTCATGGAGCTTAAACTTTGTACATAAAATCATGTCTGTACTGATGACATAAAGGTAAGTGAAATGAGGAGACAGGGGACTGATGAAGACAGGGAGAGGAAACAGGAGGGAGAAGGGACGGTAGGAGAGTCCGGAAGAATGTACGTAAAGTCTATTGCATGCAACAGCCTTACATAACCTTTCATAATTATTTTTGAAAATATAAAATAAGAGAGAGGATTTTAAACATTAAGCATCCAACCTATCCACGTATGTGTAGACCACAGAAGACTATAGACTATTCATAAATATATCCTAAGGACCCTTTAAAAGTTAAGGATTTTTAAAAAATTTATTTGCGTGAGTATGTTTGTAGTTATTTATGTACACTACTGTACAGGAACTCAGTAGCCAGAAAGGTTGTCAGATTCCCTGGAACAGGAGTTACAGGCAGTTGGGTGCTGGGAACAAAACTTAGGTCCTCTGCAAAAGTAAGTACACTTAACCACTGAGCCATGTCTCCAACCTGAGATCTATCTGTTTTTAATTTTTGTGTGTATGTATGTGAGCCTGAGTGTATGCATGTGAACCATTTTCAAGGAACTGCTCTGAAAGGCCAGAGGAGGGCATCAGATTCCCCTGGAACTGGAGTCAGTTGTAAGACACCCACAGTGGGTGCAAGGAACTTAATCCAAGGCCTCTGCAAGAGTACCAAGTGCTTTTAACCACTGAGCCATCTCTCCAGCCTCAAAAAAGCTTTTATGTCATTATAAAGAATAGTAACAATAACAAATCGTTTACAAGACTATAAGAACTGTAAAAGCCATGTTGTACATAAACAGACGTTTTGGTAAAAATTTTCCCATTAATTTAAATGTGTATGTTGTTGTTTGTTTTTGCTCTTTGGGGGAGCCTGCCACCTCACTCCTAAATAAATCACACATGGAGGCTTATTACTGATAAATGCCTAGCCTTAACTTGGCTTGCTGCTTGCAAGCTTCCCTTAGCTTGAATTATCCCGTCTACCTTTTGCCTATGGGCTTTTCCCATTCTCTTACTTCTATAAATCTTACTCTTACTCTGTGGCTTGCCATATAGCTGGGTGGCTGGCCCCTGATGTCCTCCTCCTTCTCTGGTTACTTCTTTCTTTGTATTAATTCTTTCTGCCTGCCAGCCCTACCTATCCCTTCTCCTGCCTTGCTATTGGCCGTTCAGTTCTTTATTAGACCATCAGGTGTTTTAGACAGGCAAAGTAACACAGCTTCACAGAGTTAAACAAATGCAACATAAACAAAAGTAACATACCTTAAAATAATATTCCCCAACATGTATAACTAATTTATATACTAGAAATAAAGATGAAATAGGACTGAGGATGTAGTTCAGTAGATAAAAGTATTTGCCTAGCATACACATGGCCCTGGGTTCAATCCCTAGCACGGAATAAACTGAGTATTGTAGTTCATGCCTGTAATCTTGCCTATAACCTCAACACTGGGAAAGTAGAGAGAGCAAGCAAAAGTCCAAGGCTACATATGAGTTTTAGAATGAGACTGTCCCAAAAAATAACACAAATCCCCTCTTCATAAATTTTTTTTAAGCAGTTAACTCTGCCAAAGGTCAACTGCAGGGGAAAAAATAATTTCCATCTGTGAACCCAGTAACTTAATTATTTGAAAAACATGATGCACTAATTACCATACTCTATTGATAAAGTATAATCTAAAATTAACTTTTGTCAGCATTTTGTAAATCTGCAGCAGTAAACATATCAAACTGTTCACAAGTATTAGTCAATTCAGAAAACGGTACAGCATCTATATATTTAATGACTCGTTTTAACTATAACATTAGAAACCAATATTCTATTCAAGTCTACTGGGTCAGAAGTCATCTTAGACCAAAGTTAATGTAGCATCCAAGTCATGCCTAGTTACACATTACCTTACAGTCTCAAAGCAAACAACTCACTATACAAGCAAAGGCCACTGTTTTCTTTGGCAGTTCAAAGAGTAAAAAAGTTTGGTTTTTGCTTTTTTTGAGGAACCCTCTCATATAGTACAGGCTGGCCTCATACTCACTTATGTAGCCAATGATGGCCTTGAATTCTTGATCCTCCTGCCTCTATATCGGACTGCTAGAATTACTGAGTTGTACTACCAATAGCAAACTTTTTCATTTACTATGGGGTACTGATCTAGGGGTGGAGGGAGGGACCTCCACAAAAGGAAAGGGAGACTAAGTGCGAACATTTTCTCTCTGTAGAGCACCTACCTACAACACTGCTGTTTTCCTAATTGTACAAAAGTGTATTAAGGACACTTAGAGAACAAAAGTGTGAGCAATATATAGGATGCGTTATGCACAAAACACAGAAGTAACAGCTGTACAATTAATTGATTTGAATGACAATTCTTTCTTAGCTCTATAAATGAAATTACCATTTATATCTTCCAATAGGATCCCAGAACCCAGGCCTTGAGAGTTTACAGGGTCCTTCAGTTGCCTGTTTGTAGAAGCTATAGAACTTGAGCATCATTTCATTTGTTGGCTGGAATGATCCTGTGGGAAACAAACATTAAATACAGATCACTTGGGACTATAAATCATAATGTAAAGCTGTGTATTAGCTTAGCCACACCACACTAATAGTGGATTTCTTGTTTGATTTGGTTTTAGTCAGATAGAGTCTAACACTGTAGCTCAGGCTTGCCTGGAACTGCTAAGTAACCCAAGCTGGCTTCAAACTCAATCTTTCTGAATCAGCCTCCTGAGTGCTGAGATAAAGGCAGGAGCTATCACACCTGGGCTACATCTCTTTATAATTCAGATAATTCATTTCAACCTGAAATACATCAGGTATTAGTTGCTCTCCTTTGAGTTCAAAAAGTTCTGAAAGTTTAAACTTTTAAGAACAGTATCAGTTCAATAAATAAATTAGCAACCATTTTACAAATATAACTGAAATAACCAGCAAATATTTCATTAAAAAGAAATGTATGAAGAAATGTCTTCAAAGAAATTAATGTGTCCAAACTTAGAGGTATAAATTGAGAAATCTGTTATATTATTATTATTATTAACCAAAGTTCATACTAACTGGCTCTCCCAAAGTTCTTTGTCTAGTGAAAACTTGAAATTTGGTCAAGAAGTTGATATTTACTGTTAAAATGTTAATAATCAAAGTAAACATGCAGCTTTTTCACTTATGCTACACAGTTTCCCTGTAGACTGCGCTGACCTGGAATTTACTATGCAACCCCACTGTTCATCCCATACTGGCCTTTACCTGTAATCCTCTTGCCTCTGCTTCCCAAGTGCTGAGATTACAGATGGGTAATTTCAGTTGGTATTCTGTACTCTTTATACACACACACACACACACACACACACACACACACACACACACACACACATACCACCTTACTTAGGTCTTACTGTATATGGTTTTTTTTTTCCCTTCTTAGTGTGTGTGAGACTGTTGTGCCTGCTTGCATGTATATCTGTGTATTCTGTACCTGTCTGGTGCCCATGAAGGCTGGAAGAGGGTGTCAGATACACTGGAGATGGAGTTACAGATGGTTGTGAGTTGCCATGTGGGTGAATTAATTTATCTCCTACCAAGAAGTGCAACACAATATGCATGAAAATGTTAAAAAGGGATGTTTCTGGATAGTAGGTAGGGATGCAGATTGTTATTTCATTTTCCCTTTTTCTGTTAAAAAATTCAGTGTTGTTTGTTTTGTTATATGTAAGTGTGTGTCTGCATGTGAGTGCAGGACCTGTGGGAGGCCATAGGCACAGGATCCCCTGAAGCTAGAGTCCCAGGAATTTGTGAGCCTCCTGATGTGAGTGCTGGGAACTGAACTCGGGACCACTGGAAGAGCAACAAAGCTCTTAACTGCTCAGCCATCTCTCCATCTTAGTGCTCATTACTTTTAAAAATGGAAACTGTTATTAAAAATAATAATTATAAAGGTAGTTTAAAGATAATAGATTATATATCAGGTACAACATGAAGTAATCAAAAGCTAGTAGTTTTTGTTGTTTTTTTTTAACTAGAAATTACAACATATACAAATTGAGAACTAGTAGTTCAGGTTTGGTCAAGAGTGTATAATTAATTCCAAAATCACAGTACCAATTACCTATATAATATATGAACATTTAGGAGTATGTCTTAGACACAGTATCTCAACAAGGTTGTTACTCTTTATACAGCAAAGAATAAAATAGAAAAACCACAGCTAAAATGAGTTAATGATGAAAATCTAAATTTAAAATTTCAAAAACAGTAAAAAGGGGCAGGGTGGTGAGACAGCTCCACACAGCTAAGGCACTTGTAACCAAGACATGGAAAGAGAACACTAACTTCTGTAAGTTGTCCTCTGACAAGTGTAGAGACAAGTGCGCGCACACACGCACACACACACACACACACACACACACACACACACAAGTGTAATAAAAATTTTAATTAAACAACTTCATCTCATATCTTCAGTAAGCTAACAAAATTTACAAGTTTATTAGCTTAAGTAAATGGTACATATTATAGTGAATATAAGCCAAAACTGAGAACATATACTGAATATATTACATATAAGATAGCATTACTTCTGTCCAAAGATGCTCCTATGACATAGTAAGATATGTGTTTGAACTATTATCTAACAATTTATATGTCTACTAAGGGTCTATCAAACACATACTTTACATAATTCATTAACCTAGATTTGTTTATAACTTTCATTTGTGCTCCTGTGTATATACATATGCATGCCAGTACTTGTGGAGGCCAGAAGATGCCATTGTATCCCCCAGAGCTGGAGTTATCGGTGGCATGGGTGCTGGGAAACAAGCCTGAGTCCTCTGAAAAAGCAGCAAGTGCTCTTAACCATTGAACCAACTCTCTAGCCACTCCTTACTTTAGGCTTTAAATAAATATTAGGCAATAAATAGCAAAAGCTGCAAGATCTCATTGTAAAATAATTCAAAGCCAACCAAACAATTTAAAATAGGACTGGAGATAAAGCACAATGGTAGAGAACTTGCTCAGGATGATCAACACCCAAGGTTCAATCCCCAACATTGCCAATAAATAAATATAAATAAACAAGCAATACATAAATAAAGTATTCTAAGCCAGGCATGGTAGAGCATACCTATAATCTCAGAATTTGGGAGGCAGGAACAAGAGGATCTCCCAAATTTGAGGCCAGCCTGAGGTACATAGTAAATTTTTGTCTCAAAAACCAAAAAAAAAAAAAAATTTAAATATTCATTGTAGCAAATGTGCTTCAGTCAATATCAATTAGCTTTCGGGACAGCACAGAGGTGTCTTTCTGTCTGTACTATTGATAGCTTTACGCCTGCTAAATACCTACTCTGCCACTGAGCCATGCCTGCTCCCTACCCTTTTTTGTTTGAAATGTTGAGGATTAAACCCAAGGGCTCAGGCAACCTCTATCACTGAGCTACAGCCCACCACATCTGTCACAAGGGCCACTGAACAAGTTTATCTTCATTTTGCAATACTTTGGTTTGGTTTGTTGTTGTTTTTTTTTTTAACAGTAGCCCAAACTGGCTGGCCTGCAATCCATTATCTATATTTGTATGCAATCCATGTATGTATGTATATATATATATTATATATATTATATATATATACATGTTTCTTCATAATAAGTAGAGTGTAAAATAATAAAGTAGGAAGGATTGAAAAATTAGGTCTATCTTATCAATTTTCAAAAAATTATAAAATGCATGGCTTAGAAAAGCACACCACCTCGTTGGGCAGTAGTAGTGCATGCCTTTAATCCCAGAACTCAGGAGGCACAGGCAGGTGGATCTCTGTGAGTTCAAGGCCAGCCTGATCTACAGAGTAAGTTCTAGGACAGACAGGGCTACACAGAGAAATCCTGTCTCAAAATACCAAAAAAAGTGAAAAAAGTGAACACACTCCTTACATAAAACTCTTAAATCATACTTTCCTATGAATATTCTTAATTGAGCATTTTAAAATATCAATATCTAATTGAATTCCTATATTATTTCCTTTTTTGTTTTTTGAGATAGGGTCTCATTATGCAGACCAGACTGGCCTCAAACTCAAGAGATCCACCTGCCTTTTCCTCTGGTGTGCTGAGATTAAAGGCATGCACCACCACCTTGGGTTTATTAGTTCCTTCATTTAGCTGATTTGTATTTACCCTTTAGTTTTCCATGTATTCTCCTCCAATACAATGTTAAAGGTATAAAATAAAACACCATGGAAGCCTAGAGCTTGCACACACACTAGGCAAGTGCTCCCTCCACTCCTGAACCATATCTCCAGCCCTCTTGATCCTCCAAAGATCCTGGGCCACTGTTTTGGAGGGGTGTCGGAACTGAATCAGGGCTTTGTACATGGTAACCTATGCCCTACAAGCTTTCAAAACTGTACTTGAAGAGTTTTTATTGAAATGAACTATGCTGACTATTCATTACTTAGCCAAAAGATGATAAATGAAACGAGAGAAGACATTAAATACTATAGTAATATAACAACGCTATGTTTGACTTGGCCTACAAATCCAGCACACACGGTAACAATGCTTAAGATAATTTTTAATCTAATTTATTATGAAATGTAAATCATAATGCAAACGGATATAAATTTAAAAAGTAAAAGTCTCCCTTCCCAAGCCTCTCTACTTAGAACAGAGAAAAATAAAATAAAATTTAGTGATGGAAAAAACTTCCTTAACACTGTCCAGACAAAATTACAAAACTTTTGCAAACTGTTAACAGAATACATACCCAGACTCTTTTTTAACATACCAAATACACAGTTATTAAGTGAGAAGGCTTGTTTTCAACGATATACACTACTTAAAATCTGGATAACACATTCGCCTTTGGCCTCAAAGATCATGGGTTAATTAACTCACACTCAAGACCATCCTTTCAATTACATTCCTTTTAATGACTGAATGGGAGGAGGACGCTAAATAAAGAAGACCAGAACCAGCTGAGAGGCTTTAACGGGGAGCCCAGTGCACGTACCATTTTTCGGCAAACTCTGGATCACCTTCACCGCCGCCTCAAACCTGGTTTCATACACCGATCTCGTGTCCGCCATCTCCAGCTGCCAGCTCCGGCCCCGGTCCCAAGGTCTGTCCGCGGGAATCAGACAGCAGCAGCAGCACCAGCTTTCCCAAGAGCCTGCATGAAACTGAACACCGAGCGCAGCCGCGGATTATGATAGCCCGAAGTGAGGAGGCCGGGCGAAGCAGCTGGTCGATTCCCCTTTGCCCAGTCCAATCAAGGCCACACCGACCAAGGTGGCCTGTTCCTTCCTCCTGCGTGGGGCGTGACTACGAGTACATCCCAGCCAACAAAAACAGCAAAACAACTCACCGAGAGGAAGAGCATCTCTAGCAGCAGGCCTTGGGGATTGCGCCGCCCGTAACAGCGGACCCTTTCTCCCACCCGGATGATGCTGGCCGACCAGCCACACCCCCCATTCCGGAGCAGCCGTTCAGTCGGGGGGCACCCTCCCCGCAGCCCCGCCCCGGAGTCACCGGAGGACCCACTAGCTGCCGCCCGCCGCCGCCGCCGCCGCCGCGGTGCAGCAAACCCCACCCACCCGCCTCGCCGCGGTGACGCGCGCGGACGGAACGTTCTCCGAGGAGAGGAAAGAGGCTGCCGGGCGCCTCGGCGGGGGTCGCTCTGCGGAGGACCCTGGGCTTGTTTATGTTCCGGCTGGGGAGACCGAGGCTGGTGACGCGCTAGGATTCTACACCTGGTCCCAAAGGTGCCCCCTGGATACCGCTAGTGTTTAATAAAAAAAAAAAAAAAAACAGTCCGCGGTCCGCAAACCTGGCCCCTGGCCCCTCTCGGGTTAAACTCTGGAAGGTACTGAGTCATGAAAAGTTCGCTTCAAAACCTCCTTTTTTTTTTTTTTTGCCACTTCATCTCTGTGACCTAGGGCAAGTCGCTCGGCCCCTCCTGCGGATTTACACCACGCTAAAGGGTAGGAAGGGGGATTAAGGACACGGATGGAAGTGCTGCTTAGCCTCGGCCCACCGGACTGCGACAGCTTTCACCGCCTCCGCCAAGGGCGGCGGGGGAGCGAGCACAGATGAGCGGAGGTCGCCTGCTCCTCAACTCCTCTGCGCCCCACTCTTCACGCCCCGGAGTCAGGCACAGCCCACCTCCTGCCGGGCCAGAGGCTAGGGGTGGAGAGGCGCGCGCGGGCGGAGCACAATCCCCGCGTCGTCCGCACTGGGAAAGCTCGCAGGGGCGTGGGGTCCCGTGGCCCGGAAATCTCAAGGACGCCCTATTGGGCGCGTCATTTTTGTCGGTTTAGGATGGGTTGGGAGGGTTACTCGCACAATCTAGTTGCGAACCGTAAGTCAGCTCTTCCCTTCGAGCCGCGGTGTCGGCATTTACCTTGGTATAGCCAAATGACTGGCAAGGCCTGTCCGGTTATGTCTCGACGCCTGCCCCTCACCTAGCCCCGCGGGCTTATGGGAACTGTAGTCCCCCGGCGCTTCCGGACACCTTCCTCTGTGGGCTGGCGTCATTCCCTCCTGTTCCGGTTCTGTTTCTCAGTGTAACCCACCCTCCCTGGGTCTGGCGGAAGTTCCTTTCTTCCGGGTTGCGTGTGTCGAGTCTCTGAAGTACGTCCTGAGCTCTGAGCAAAAAGGAATCTCGGTAGTTTTTCTGACAGCCGGTTCACCTCGGTGTTGCGGGCAGTGTCACCTGAAGAGTTCCCTCGGAGCTCATGCGCCCTGTACTCAAAAGTGACCGGGTGTTACTTAGCCTGGAAAAAACTCAAGACTTAGTGATTAATCAGAAAGTAAAAGGCGCTGGAGGAGAGTAAGCGCAGGCATCGGGAGAAAACCGCTCGCAAGTGCCACACCACCTACATATGTGTGATATTTGGCAAGCATATGATGTTTTTCAAAAGCACTGTAGGGTGTTTATAAATGAGGAAATGTTACTTGCCTTGCCCAAGGTTCTAAAATTTAGTAAGTCAGTAAGTTAAGTATCAATCAAATCATAAAACCTGCTATAAATTAGACTTTTCCTAATCGTGCGAAAGACACAACTTTTCTTAAGATGAGAAGGCTTTGTGTGTTTAATTCGTTTTGCCTCACCTCTTTTCTTGGACTGAGGTGTTTCTACTCAGTTATGCATATTCATAAAAAAGGGTTTGGGTGTTTATTTTTAATACTTCATCTTGACAACTGTTAATTAGGCTTATGTAATAAGCTACCCTGCTGGTTGTGTTGATCTTTAGATAATAATGACTTCATGTTTGCCACTGATTGCACTGAATTTTATTGTATGGTTGTATGAATTTCCAGTTATAGAATAGTATAAGGATAAAGAAAATTGAGGTTATTTGGGTAAAAGACTTTTTGAAGTAGGTTTTTTTTTTTGTTTGTTTTTTGGTTTTTGGGTTTTTTTGCCAAGAAGTAGAAGCAAGCTAAGTGTCAACCAATAAATGGACTTCTTTTTAATGTGATATATATACATGGAAAACTGGTGAGCCTTAAGAAAAATGAAGTCCTCCCATTCCTTGTTTTTGTTACATTTAGTTGTGTGTATGCAGGGTGAGTCATGCATAGCACAAAAGTGCTGGTCAGGACAACTTGCAGAATCAGTTCTCTTTTTCCACCATGGAAATTCTGGGGATTGAATTCAGGTGGTCAGGCTTGGCAGCAAATATTCTGACCCACTAAGCCACTTTCTGACCCTCTTTGGTGGTCACAAATCCTGTTATTCCTGACAGTATGAATGGAACTGGTGATTATGATAAATCAGGCACATGAAAACAGGAATTGTATGATCTCATGTGTGAAGTAAAAAAAAAAAAAAAAAAAGTTGATCTTAGAGGTTGAAAGTAGTTGTGGGGCATACCACCCTAAAGGCACCAGATCTGGTCCAATCTCAGAAGCTAAACAAGGTTAGGGCTGCTGTACCGGCTAATTTTATGTCAACTTGACTGACACAACCTAGAGTCATCTGAGAGAAGGGGGGATCCCAATTGAGAAAATGCCTCTGTGAGATTGGGCTGTTGGCAAGCCTGTAGAGCATTTTCTTAATAAGTGATTGACATGGGAGAGCCCAGCCCATTGTGGGTGGTGCTGTCCCTGGGCTGGATTCTATAAGCAAGCAGGCTGAGCAAGCTATGATGAGCAAGTCAGTAAGCAACCCCTCCTTGGCCTCAGCAAGGCCTGACTTCCCTCCAAGATGAACAGTGCTATGGAAGTATAAGCCAAATAGACCCTTTTCTCCCCAGGCTGTTCGATCATGGTATTTCATTTTAACAGTTGTAACCTAAACTAACACAGCTGCCTATGACTTACTTGAGAGAAGTTGAAAATACAATAAATAATTACCAGAGGTGGGATAAGAAGTAGAGAAGCCTGAAGTTTGACTCATGGCACTAAGTTATAGGTAGATAAGAGTAAGAAGCTCTCGTGTGATAGTATACAGTGGAATAACTATAGATAACTATGTATGGTATATTCAGAAAACTAGAAGAAAGTGTGAAGTTTTTACCTCAAAGAAATAATTCAAGGTCCTAGAGAGATAGCTCAGTGGTTAAGAGCACTGGCTGTTCAAGAAGACCCAGGTTCAATTCCCAACACTCGTGGTAGCTCATAATGTCTGTAACTCCGGTTCCACAGGATCTGACACCCTTTTACTGCTTCCTTAGGTACCAGGTACACACATGGTGCACAGACATACATGCAGCCAAAACAGTAGTACACATTAATAGGTTTTCTGTATTGCGCTAATAGGTTTCTCTGCTGACACAGTAAGCCAAATCAAGCCAAACTGAAAAAGTAAAAGAACAGTTTTATTTGAGTAAAGCAACTCCCAGGTGAGGTCTCCAGCCCCAGAGATTGAGGCAGGAGAAATCATGCACCTGAACTAAAGCAGGGAGGTTATAGAACCTGTTGGAGAGGAGTGATGACGTGTCTGCCACAAGCTGGGTTTGTGCCCAAGTATGGTCAAAAACTGACGGCTTTAGGAGGGGTCTTAGGCTGCTGGCAACTTCAGGGGAGGAGCTGCCACAGCCTCCAAGAATGCAGAACTGGGCTTTTTGGTGCCTTGAACCTTTGTTCAGGGTTCTCTGAGAGGGCAGGGTTTAGAGAGAGAGAGAGAGATAGGGCTTCTCAGACCATGCAGGAGTGAGCTGGAGGTTCCAACCAAACACATGTTAAAAATAATTTTTAAAAATATTTAAATGTATTTTTTAAGCTGGGCGGTGGTGGCGCACGCCTTTAATCCCAGCACTCGGGAGGCAGAGCCAGGCGGATCTCTGTGAGTTCGAGGCCAGCCTGGGCTACCAAGTGAGTTCCAGGAAAGGCGCAAAGCTACACAGAGAAACCCTGTCTCGAAAAACCAAAAAAAAAAAAAAAGAAAAGAAAAGCTGGCAGCAAGAAACAAGGCACGCTAAGGCTGGGCATTTATAAGTAATAATAAGACTCTGTGTATAATTTATTTGGGAGCTGGGTGGTGGGCCCCCAAAAAGAGCAAAAACAACCAACAACAAATGTCTCAGTAGCTAAGAGCACTTGTTGCTCGTATAGAGGACACAGATTTGGTTCCTAGCACCCACATGGTGGTTAACAACCTCTAATAACTCCAGTTCTTGGGAATTCAATATCCTCTTCTGATATCCTCATACCAGACACTCTTGTGGTGCATATACATTGAAGATACAACACACTCATAAAATAGGATAAAAAATCTGCTCTTTTAAAAAGGGTTTTGTTTGTTTGTTTGTTTGTTTGGGGCTAGAGAGCTCACTCAGCAGTCAAGTGTAGTGGATAGCCATGCCAGCTTTGACCTGGAAGTTCCAGTCCCCATTGAGGCTTCGGTAATGGTCACGCCTACAAGGCGGGGCTGAGAGAGGACGCTGAAGACCCCAGATCCAGACGCCCTGGCTCTCTTAGTTCCTGGACCCTGGATGCTGGAGCTAGACTGAGCAGAGTTCTCCAGAGAACACCACTGGACTGTGCCACACCTCTCCCAGACCCTGTAGCCTATCCCTTCACTTGTAAGTTACCCCACAAAATAAACCTCCCTTTTAACTACGTGGAGTGGCCTTAATAGTTTCACCAATAGTCAAGAACATGTATTGCTGTTCTGTAGGATCAAAGTTTGATTCCTGGAGCCCATATTGTGTGACCCATTGCCACCTGTAACTCCAGATCCAGGAGGTAAGACTCCTTTGTCCTCCACAGGCACCTGCACACGCATGCACATAGTCACACAACAGACAGACAGACAGACACACACACACATACACACACACACACACACACAGATATTGAAAATCAATTTTAAAAAGGAAAAAGTAATGTCTATATTTATATTGATTTAAAGTGTTAAGTCCTGCTGTAATATATTCATGGATGTGATAGATTGAATCAGTTCCCAGAATGCCTTCTAATCATATGAATCTATAATTATAACTGAAAATGTGATCCCATGAGATACTATTTAATGTCTTTAAGTATTTTCAGTATATGACCTAATGTGAAATATTTTTGATCATGTATTGCTATTGATGTTTTATTTTAAAATATATCTGCTTTTGCATATGATCATAAGAAATATAAAATGATATATCCATACATCTTAAGAAGCATAAATGAATAAAGATTAAGTTTTAAAGGATTATTTTAGGTGTTCCTTAATTTACAAATACTTCCTAAACTCCTACTATGTTTGAATGTAGTTGGGAGTGCATCTCAGTGGCAGAGTTCTTCCCCAACATGTCTGAGACCATCCCTGGAATTGGCTTCTGTTCTGCCAGAAGCTGAGTCTGGGGGATTGCTACAAGTTCTAGACCAGCTTGTTCTACATAGTTCCAGGCCAGCCTGAGCTACCATATGAGACACTGTCTCAGAAAAACAAAAGCAAAAATGTTCGAAATAACACTATTTGACAATATTCTATGATGTTCAATGTTGACTGTCAATTTGACAGTATCTGAAATCTTCTAAGAGAAAGCCTCTGGCCCTGTCTGTGAGCTGAGGTAAGAAGCAAAGGAAAAGAGGGTGGAGAGAAGCCTCAGCAGTGTAGTGTGTGTTCTGCTCTTTCAGAGAACCTGAGTTCGATTCCCAGCACCTATGTCAGGTGGCACACGACTGCTTGTAACTCCAACACCTCTAGCCTCTATGGGCACCCACTCTCATGCATATACCCACACACAGACACTTATACATAATTAAAAGTGAAATAAGTTAATTTTTTAAAAAGAAAGGAAGCTCAGCACCCACATTTATCACTGTTTCTTGACTGTGGATGCAATGTGACCAACCATTTCCTGTTTGTTTTCTTTTAATTATTTCTTTTATTTTTGAGATTTTAATATAATTATATCATTTCTCCCTTCCCTTTCCACCCTCTTCACACTCTCATATATCCCTCCTTACTTTCTTTCAATTTTTTTTTTTTTTTTTTTTTTTTTTTGGTTTTTCGAGACAGGGTTTCTCTGTGTAGCTTTGCGCCTGTCCTGGAACTCACTTGGTAGCCCAGGCTGGCCTCGAACTCACAGAGATCCTCCTGGCTCTGCCTCCCGAGTGCTGGGATTAAAGGCATGTGCCACCACCGCCTGGCTGCTTTCTTTCAAATTTATGGCCTCTTTTCCTGCCTTCTTTCAATGCTGCCATCCATCCCATACATTCCCCGCCAGGATGGACTGTGTCTCGTAGAACTCTAAGCCAAAGTAAGTCCTTCCTTCTCTCAATTGCTTTTGTCTGATATTTCGTTATAGCACCAGCACAAGTAACTAATAGCCCAGACTTGGAAACAACTTTGTTACCATCAGCAATGGAATAAATAAATATTAGGTACTAAAGAGCAATGAGACCAAAGGAACTGAAACTATTAAATATCTCATAATCTCAGTCATAAAGTTGGGGGCTGAGGGAGGGGAGAGCCTGAATTCCGAAGGAAAAATATTATACGATTCAATATAGAAAGTGTTTCAATAATTGTATTAGAATTGAAGCAGGAAGCCAGGCATGGTGACACATCATATTGAGCAGTGGTGGCAAGAGGATCCTGGACTTTAAGAACTACTGAACTGTACTTTTTGAAAGTGTTATGTTTCAGTTGAATTTATATGGAGGGCTAATGAGATGGCTCATTAGGTTAACCACTTGCCATGCAGGTGTGAGGGTCTGAGTTGGAGTCATCAGAATTCAGGTAAAGCTGGCTGTGGTTGTGCACATCTGTAATCCCAGCACACTTACTAGTAGATGGGAAGTGGCATCAGGAGACTCTCTGGAAGCTCCCGGACTAGATGACCTTGCATATGCAGCAGAAAAACAGCAAAGAGACCCTGTCTCAAACAAGTTAGAAGACGAAAGCCAATACCTAAGGTTGTGATCTGACCTCCACATTTATTCTGTGGGTGAGTATGCCCACATTCACATAAAGGTGCAAACTCACACATAATTTTTACAGTAAGTTTATGTTGAATGCTTTTTGGTAAAGGTGTTACGGAAGCAAAAAAACTTGATTAAAGATATATATTGAAACGGTACACAGTTGAAGCTACATTTGAGCAGGCTTTTCAAGAATGAGAAGGTATTTACATGCAGAAATTACGGGAAGAAGAACCATTCTAAGAAGACAAGGGAACTACAAAAGCTCCTAAACCTGAGAAGCAGAAAGTGTGCTCCTGTGATAAGTGGTATGGACCGCATGGCGACCATTGCTGCTTGACAAAGCTCCAGCATCTCAACATTGCAGACCACACTTCTCCAGCACCTTTTAACTTCTATTTTTAATGATTCTCACTATTAGTGCCAATCTTGTTAATATTCTGACCTGCCCCTTGAAATCCCATCCCTTGGCACTGCCCTGTGTCTTGACATAAAAACCTCATTCTAAGGAAAAACTCCTCGCCTTCCTCTCTCTCTTCTGCTTTTCCTCCCACAAGCTGTGCACCCTTGACCTCTCTCTCCCTCTTTTCTCTCTTTCTGTCTCTCTCTTTCCTATCTCTCTCTTCATCTCTCTGTTATAATAAACTCTCCACATGGATACAGCATCTGGGTTGGGAATTACTGGCCACCACTGCCCACAGGCATGCATCTGCCCAGCCAACCACTGCATCTGCCCAGCATGTTTCCCTGCACTCACAGGATATCCTCAGGGGTCCCCCCACCCGAAAGTGATTCATAACATTGGCACCCAACATTACCAGGCAATCCCACTGCTTTCTCCTGCCCAATGGCAGTCTGAGGAGCTCTGGGATCCCGTGCCACCTGCCATTTTCATGCTGGATCACCGCCAGGGACTCTTCACCCTACTGGATCATTAAGATTCCTCCCTTCCCTTCTGGCCATATTCCCACAAGTGTGGATTCATCTCGTTTAGCTTGCTGGTACCATGTGTCTCTCGGGCTCTAAGCCCCTCGGCTTCCATCCCTTGTGACAGCATATGGAGAAGGCCTGTGCCCTCTCATTTCCACGGCTCATAGCATTTGTGACAATGGTCCATTGGCTATTTTGCGCCGTTATTGTTGGCCCTCACTGACCCTCTGGGATACTGGAGGTCAGTCTGCTGGGCCTTATACCTCATTGTGGAAAAACACACCTATGCCCCCCACCCCCACCCCCGCTGACCCTTAGCTTGGGTTCATTCCCCTGCAGCTGCAGGTACCATGCTGCAGCCCAGGGTGGCCCTCTCTCCTGCCAGGCTGCTCTGCTACTTCTCCATCTTTCTTTCACAAAGTCTATTTCCTATGTTCAAATGGAAATGTATGATTGATATGGCCATCTATATTTCTTTCTGACTGACTTTTAAATACTTCAATTTATCTGTTCCTTATCTGCTCAGTTTATTTTGGGGGGAAAAAACACATACATGAGCACGTGGTCAGGTGCCATATTTGATAGGGGAGATCATGTGATTAGGCAGCACCATCTTAAATAAGGACAATCATGTGATCAAGGCGCCATCTTAAATAAGGGCAACCACATGATCTAGCCGCCATCTTAGCTAAGGTCAAAACAGGTAGGTCATATGAACTCACCACCATCTTTACCAAGGGCATCATGGGCAGGGCCTGGAGATGTATGGGCTCCCCTCTGGGGCATCAGCAGAACCACATGCAGGTAGTATCATTATATTAAGATTTTAATATTTCATATCTTGGGCTGGAGAGATGGCTCAGTGGTTAAGAATTCTGACTGCTCTTCCAAAGGTCCTGAGTTCAGTTTCCAGCAACCGCATGGTGGCTCACAACCACCTGTAATGAGATCTAGTGCCCTCTTCTGGCCTGCAGGGACACATGCAGGCAGAATACTGTATACACAATAAATAAATCTTAAAAAAAATTCATATCTTAACATTAATACAATTCTGATACACTTTGGGTCACAAGCTCAGGATTTTAAATTTTCCTTGTCTACTCATTATCTGCTTTTCCATGATTTGGATTTCAGTACTGATTGATAATACTAATTTATATAAAACTTTTATTTTTTCCTCACTTGTCTATTCCTAAGGATGATATTTTTTCTCCCTCCTGGTCTTGGGACTCCTGCTCTTCTCAATTACTAAGACCATGGACCAAAAGACTCCAAATAAATTCATGAATTTTAACTCCCATCTCTAGTCTATATCTCAGCAGGCTGGCAGACACACCAGAGCAGCAGTGTGGGCCACAACCTGCACTGCTTTCCCTGATACAAATGTCAGCAGAGATTCTTGTCCATGTGATATGGACCAGCCCAACCAAACGTAATTGTTCCCTGCCTCTACAGCCAGGTCAGATGACCACATGCCTGGGTTCCCTCCTTACCTTTAACTAGCCAGAGTTCTCCTGACCACCTGCGCCCTGTTTCAGTTTGGAGCAGCCATGGAGAATATGTCACCCTGTGCTTCCTATTCCCAGGACAGGCTATAGGGCTAGGTTAGGGATGGAGACCCTAATTTGGCATGACATTCCCCTCAAGCTCCTGGAACACCACTGCTGCAACCTGCCTCCTCAGCTCCCTCAAGGAACATTCCTGAGATCTGCCATGTGTGACTGCCAGTTCCCCCCTCTCCACTTTGCCCCTTGTCAGCTTGAAGTAGCCTCAAGAATTCAGTGCTCTTGTTCCCCCACTTGCTCCCATAACTCACCTCTTTTTATAATAATCAAAATGGAGGAATGTTAACATTCTGATCTACCCCCTTGAAATCCCATCCCCTGCCACTGCCCTGTGTCCTGATGTAAAAGCCTCATTCTAAGGAAAAACTGCCCCCCTTCCCCTCTCTCTCATCTACTTTTCCTCCCACAAAGTGCTCACCCTCTCCTTCCCTCTCTCTCTCTCTGTCTCTGTCTCTCTCTGTCCTCTCTTTCTCTCTCTCTCTTTCTTATCTTTCTTTTCATCTCTCTATTATAATAAACTCTCCACATGGGTGCAGCATCTGGGTTGTGAATAACTGGCTGCTTCTGCAGCCATGCCCACGAGGCGTGCTTCTGCCCAGCATGTTTCACTGCACACACAGGATACCCTCCAGGATCCACCCCCCCCCATGCAATAATTCATAACATTTCCCTTTGGGAAATTTTGTATAGGCTTTGGTAAAGGATGAAAATGTGTACAATGGTAGCCTCTTTAAACAAAATAATTCTTTGGGAAAAAAAATCCCTGCCACCATGGAACTAGGAAGTTCATTGTGCCTTCCTAGTTACACCAAGAATAGGAAAGTTAGAGGTGTACTAGACACATCTGATCCCAAGGATGAAATGCCTACAATTCAGATCCCAGACCTAAGGCCATTAGGAGCAAGAGTTCAGCTGATAAATACAGAGAAATCAGAATGGTATGGTATATTGGGAAAATAGTAAGACATTAGGACTTCCCCTTTGGGGAGCATTGTGAAGGGAACAGGCCCATATAGTAAGACTGAGAAAGTATCCCCAGAAGTCCTTTTTCCAAGGTTGGACATTTGGATAAGAGTCTCCATTCCCTTGGGAGCTTGAGGAAAGTTCTTGCTTGACAAAGCAGTCATTTTTCTTATCACAAGAGGAACTTGTGGCCCTTTCGTTAACATATGGCTGGTACCTATTGTCAAGGTTAAGGCTTGCTGTTGAATGATCCTCTTTTACACTGTAAAGATTTGTCACTCAAATTGCTTTAATAAAATGAAATTATAGGCGGGACAACCAAACTAGGAGAATGATGGGAAGGAGAAGGGCAGAGTCAGAGG
The DNA here is from genome assembly GCF_007827085.1 of Peromyscus californicus insignis. NCBI lineage: Eukaryota > Metazoa > Chordata > Mammalia > Rodentia > Cricetidae > Peromyscus > Peromyscus californicus. The sequence continues at coordinate 75,497,035 of NW_026294606.1, read as the reverse complement.
AGCTGCCAAGGAAGCAGGATGTGCAGAAAATGAAATAACAGGCCTTGAGCCACGTGGCAAAGCACAAGAAATATGGGTTAATTTAAATGTAAGAGTTAGGTAGTAACAAGCCTGAGCTATTGGCCAAGCAATTTATAAATAATATTAAGTCTCCAAGTCAGTTATTTGGGAAGCAGTTGCCAGTTATTTAGGACAGGAAGCTCTCAATCCCTATCAAGCCACAACCCAGGTCACATGCCCCGCCACCCCCCCCCCACCCTCACCCCTCCCACTCCCGTCAAAGCAGATCACTGGCAGATAGGACCATAGATATGGGAGGTGAGACAAAGCATGAGATAAAAAGTTGAGGCAGGTTAAAAAATCACATACATCACACCTTAAAATGCTAGTTTCAGGGCATGGAGAGACAGCTCAGTGGTTAAGATCACTTGCTGGTCTTGCAGAAGGATCTAGGATCTGTTCCCAGCATTCACATTGAGCAACACACAACCACCTGTACCTCCAGTTTCAGGGAATTCCACATCCTCTTTTGCTCCCACAGACACTGAGTGCACATGGCACACATACAAACACACACACACACACACACACACACACACACACACACTCACACACACACATATATATACATATATATGTAAATGAATATACATATATATGTAAATGAATATTTAAGCAGTTTCTAGCCAGGTGTAATAGGATACCTACTACAGTGCTACAGCTCGAAAGCAGGAGTTTGAGTTGACCCAGGGCAACAACATCACATCTCAAAACAAAACAGCCATTTCCCAAAATTCAACAATGAAAAAAATCAGTTTCCAAAATGGAAAAGACTTTGATAAGTAGTTCTACAAAGGGCCAATAATCTTGAAAAGTGCTCAATAGCCTTAATTATTAGGAAAATGCAAGTCAACACAACATCCACCGAATGTTGTCCACTATCACATCTGCTTTCCCAGTACTCATACCACCATACCTGGCCACCAGAAACTTTTATGCACATCTTTGGTTTTGATTTTTTTTTCTTTTAAACAACATTAATTGTGAATATTGCCTGTTTCTATGCTTCAAAATGATTTGTTCTAGAACTTTCTTCTTGTGTCGTGTATGAAACAATAGTCACAGCAAAACCCTGTTTCTCTTTACATTTTACTCTTATTCCTATTTCATCATCATCATCATCATTATTATTCACTATATTGTAATTATTGTTGCTGTTGTGCAACCCAGGCTGGTCTTGAACTTAAGATCCTCCTGCCTCAGATTCCTGAGTGCTGGGATTGAGTTGTTGTCTATAAAGTTCAGCTAAAGAAATACTACATGGATTGTCATTTGTTCTTGAAACTTTTTTTTTTTTGAATTCTGGGTACTGACCCCAGGACCTTGTATCTGGATACAAAGCCTATGCTCTTCCATCTCTGTACATCCAGCTGATCACCTGAGAACATCTTACTGTGATTCGTTCAATTTTATCAGAGTTCACTTAAGAAAAGGGAAATTGCACTTAAGAAAAGGGAAACTTCACACAGTAAAGGATTTATAAAAAACAAAACAAAACATTGAAAAGGTTGGCGGGAGAAAGTTAGGGACTTGTGTGGGACTAGTTCCCAGTTTAATGAATGAGGTACTTGTTAGTGCTATCCAGGTCAACTGCCACAGAAACTGCTTTGATTGTTAAAGATTTCAATAGTATCTTACTAAGTTGAGAAAGAGAGGTGAAGGAGGGTGTATTGATTGAGCAGATTCCAAAATTAACAAAACTAAGTCATCCAAACCGTGTTGCAAATATTTCAGCTCCTGGAAAAGAAGTGAAACAGCAGAATATTTCACTCACAGACTATATTATTCTGCATAGACACAATGTATATCGCATTTCCAGCCCCTTGATAATTTTTCATTGCTTCTTCTTTTTTTCTTTTCTTTTCTTTTCTTTTTTGGTTTTTCGAGACAGGGTTTCTCTGTGTAGTTTTGGTGCCTGTCCTGGATCTCGCTCTGTAGACCAGGCTGGCCTCGAACTCACAGAGATCCGCCTGGCTCTGCCTCCCCAGTGCTGGGATTAAAGGTGTATGCCACCACTGCCCCCGGCTCATTGCTTCTTGATTATAGCTTTTTCCACACTAAACTACCTTTGCTGTGGCTTGGCATAAGATCTCCTGAGATCTCAAGAGAGATCTTATGCTGTACAAAACTGGAGATTGATCTACGATAGCCATACTTTTGGTTTTAAATGGATGAGTTTATTATGTATATAGCAAGTCAAAGTAAAAGAATAAAGAGCGAGAGGGAAGAGACTAAAACACCAGTTTTGTACTTAAAACAAGCCCTGAAAATTGACTGAGAAAACCCTGTTGGAGTTCCCAAGAGAGAGAAAAGACCTGGGCAGTATCCCCTCAAGTGAACCTTTGGAGTGAAAGATAAATAGCAGACAGATGACATCATCGAGGCAGGGGTTTACAAACACCCAGCCAGAACTGACTGGGGAAGATGAGGTAGTCAGTTGAGTTCTCAGCTGAGCTTTCTCTCCACGGATGAGCTTCCCATGGGTGAGCCCCCTTCCCTTTTGGACGGTAGGCATGTTTCTCTCATGGGATGAACGACAATCTGTTTAAAACAGTTTACCTTCTGACTGTCCTCAAGCACACAGTATTCTCACTCTCGGGCTGTTTTGTTGCTCTCCCCTCCCGCCACAGCTCCTCTCCAGACAAAGGGGTCTCAGAGGACACCTGACATAAACAACCTACTGGGGGCTGAAGTGGATGGGAGGGGGCAACGCTGCTTCCAGAGCCAGCACCTCAGTAGACTGGGAAAGCACGTGACGATCCACCAACATAATGCACGCTATGAAACTTCTCTACCGTGCTAAATTAATCAGATCTGCCTGGAGTCTAGCTTGTGGGTCTTTCATGTTACAAATATTGTAACTACATAAGATGATTTCTGCCACCAACTGCAATAAAAGCTGAAGGGAGGTTTGTACCTCATTCTGGCTTCTGAAATCCTCTCGTGGGCTTTGCTAAACTGGAAGGAATGTTCTATTCATCTTTCTTTCCTTTCTGGAGTTTCCTGGATAGCAATGTTATTTTTTTCCTCAATGCTAGGGACAAAGTCCAGGACCTTGTACCTCCTAGACATACATTCTGTCACTGAGCTGAATCTCCAGCCTCGTAATTTGACAAGAAGCAAGGGGAGGCTGGATGTGGTGCCTCACACCTTTAATCCCAGCATTTGGGAGACAGAAGCAGGCAAATCTCCATAAATTCAAGGCCGGCCTGGTCTATATAGTGAGTTCCAGGCAAGCCTGGGCTACATAGTGAGGCCCTTTCTCGAGAAGAAGAGGAGGAGAAGGGAAGGGAAAAGAAAGGAAGGGAAGGGAAGGGAATGGGGGAGGGAGAGAGACAGAGATAGAGAGAGAGAGAGACAGAGAGACAGAGAGAGAGAGAGCTGTGGGATGGTCTTTCTGTACTCTGAATATGTGTTGCTCCCATCGGTTAATAAAGAAGCTGCTATGGCCTATGGCAGGGCAGAATAGAGCCAGGTGGGGATTCCAAGAAGAGAGAGAGAATAGGAGAAGAAAGGAGGAGTCAGAGATGCTGAGCACTGCTGGGGAGCAAGATGTAATGGAACACAGGTAATGCCACGAAGCCACGTGGCACACAGAGATTAATAGAAATGGGTTGAATTAAGTTGTAAGAGCTAGTTAATGACAAGCCTGAGCCATAGGCCAAAAAGTTTGTAATTAATAGAAGCCTCTGTGTGTTTACTTGGGACTGAGTGGTTGTAGGACACAGGAAAACTTGCAGCTATGAATGAGAGAGAGAGAGCGCTCAGTAGTAGAATACTTGAATGGTATGTGCTGTCAATCCCACCAAACGAGAGTAAAGACCATTACACAAATTCTTCTTGTTGAATTAAGCAAGCTTTATTTTCTGTCAGACAGAGCTATCTCCCTAAAGTGAGGTTTGAAAAAAATAGCATGGAACACAGGAGAAGGTGGGGTTTATATTTGCCCCAAAATTGCAAGGCTAGAGAGTTTTCAAGTGTTTTGGGTTATGTAGAAACTTGGCAGAACATTTCAAAATTATTTGGCAGCACGTCTTATCTTATCAGGGTGGAGGTCAGGGTGGAGGGTGTGGAACATGTCAAATTTCAGAAAATAGGTCAAGACATGGTCAGACCCAAGTTTTATAGAAAACAGGAATGAACTTATTTTGCCTCATAACAAGATGGCTTTTCATCTTCCGATGGAGACAGGCTGGTCCATCAGCACCAGACCCTGGGCTCAATTCTCAGGGCCAGAGGAGGAAGAGGGAGAAGCCGTAACAGCATCAGTGGCAACAGCAGCAACAGTAGCAGCAGAGAGAATATAGTTGATGGTTTCAGAACTTCAGAATGTTAGTGAATTCTCTTTTCCGAACTGAATTGTGTCCTTTCTTCTTATGGTTTTGATATGAAGTGTCCTCCAAAAAAGTTTATGTGTTTGTTGGAGACTTTCCCCTAGCTGTTGATGCTATTGAGAGATGATTGGATAGATCATCAGGGCACTGATTTCATCAGTAGTTTAACCCACGAATGAGTTTGTAGCAGAGTGTGCTATTAGGAGGGAGGGCTGGGTTGGAGGGAATAGGTCATTATGATTCATTCATTCTCTCTCTCTCTCTCTCTCTCTCTCTCTCTCTCTCTCTCTCTCTCTCTCTCTCCTCATAAGATGAGTAGATTTATTTCAGCACGCATTCCCCATGCTGTTCTGCCCCAACACAAGCTCACATCAGTGGGACCAAACAAGTGACAGACTAAAACCTTGAAATCTAAGAGCCTACGAGCCAAAGTAAACCTTTGTTCCCTAAGTTACTTTTCCCAAGTGTCTTGCCAGGGTGGTGAAAACGTTGACTAGTACCCCTCCCAAATTCCTATGTGGACTCCCAACTTCCTGTACTCTGCGTTTGACTGTACTCGGAGTTAAGTCTTAAAATAAGTAATTAAGGGGAAAATGAAGTAGAGTAGGGCCCTAATTAAGTAAAACTGGGGTTTTGAGTCCTTATAAAAAGAGGAAAAGGCACAAGGGTCGATGTGTACAGAGAAAATGTCGTGTGAGGACCCACAGATTATTCGTGCAAGGAGAGAGCCCCCGGGAGAAACTTGGATCAGGACTGTGTCATCCAGAACTCTGAGAAATCCCTTTCTGTTGTTGGAGCTACCTCTCGGTGACACAGAACCAATACTATTTTCTCCACTTTCTGTGCACATGGAAGAGAAATGTAATGGCTTATTTTCTCAGTTTGCTGGGATTTGGAATCACTAAGGAAACAGAGCCGTATGTGTGTGTGCGTGCGTGCGTGCGTGTTTCCAGAGAGGATTAGCTTTCAGAGAAAGGGAGATTGACCCACCTTTCCAATGGGTGGCTCAGACATAAAGAAGTCTGAGGAGGAAGCCATGTCACCTGCTCCTGAGCAGATGCACACATCACTGCTGCTGCCACCAGACTCCAGATTCTCTGGCCTTCCAACACGAACTGAATCCTGGTGATTCTCCGGGGACCTTCCAGGCCTGGCTGTTGCTGAGGCATCCAGCTTCGTAGACTGAGCAGCTACTTACTGCGTTCTCTGCCTCTCTTTTGTGCGGACGGCTGTTGCTAGACTACCCCACTTCTATCCTTTTCCAATCAAATAACTTTCTTAAGTCACTGTACTTTTGCTGTGAAAAGACACCATGGCCACAGCAACTCCTATAAAAGAAAGCATTTAATTGGGGGTTTGCTTAGAGTTTCAGAGGGTGAGTCCATTAGTGTCATGGCAGGGAGCATGGCAGCAGGCAGGGGTGGTTTTGGAGTAGTAGCCGAGAACTACATATTAGTAGTTCCTTAGGCAGAGAGAGAGAGAAAGAGACACCGGGCCTGGCGTGGGCTTTTGAAACCTGATAGCCCACCCCAGTGACACACTTCCTCCAACAAGGCCGCCGCCGTTCCTCCATTTAATCTTTTCAAACAGTTCTACTCTCCAGTAACCAAGCATTCAAATAGCCTCCGGGGCTATTCTTATTCAAACTACAACCATACCCTCTCTATATTTTCCTTTGAGTCTATTTCGCTACGTAACCCTACCTACCACAAGAAATCCTGTCACGGGGGGATGATTGCAATGGAGGTGGTGGGAGTATTTTGAGGGTGGAGGACAGATGGGGAAGAGTCTTGGGGGGACTGCTAGTTTCTTTCCAGTATATCACATTGACATTCTGTATTCTGGTTTGCTGACCACCTACTTAATGTCCTGGGATGCAGCATTGTGAATTATCTATACAGAATCTTGAAGTTAAAACAAACAAACAAACCAGAGTTCTGAAGTTTTTCCAGTATTCATTGTATGCCTGATAATATCAACAATTGTGTACCAAAATAACCAAATTATGATTTTTGCCTATCACATCTCATCTACTCCTGATAAAGTCACTTGCCCTGTAGGCCAGGCTGACCTCCAACAGGCCATCCTTCGGGATCAACCTCCCCAAGTGCTAGAATTACAAGGCTATATTACCATGCTCAGAAATATAGGCTATCTCTTAATCTCTCTGGAGCCAAGTCTGTGACTGTCAGCAAGCTAATGTTTTAAAACTCAGTCTGTCAAATTTCCTCCCATATGTCCAGAACGTGCAGTTCACCAACACTTTTCATTACCAAATTAATTCACTCATGCCTATGAAATGAAATGGACGGGTGCTGGAGAGCGCAGCTTAGCTGATCTTTGCTTGCCTGGTATGCACAAAGCCCCAGGTTTAACCCTCAGCACTGCAGAAAACAACATGTGGTGGCACCTACCTGCAATCCCAGTACTGAGGAGATTGGAAGCAGGGGGAGCGATTCGAGGCTATCCTTGGGTCCATGCTAAGTTTGAGGCTAGCCTGGACTACGACAGAACTGTCTCATTAAATGAGTAAAGAAATAAATGGTCTGATTTATAGGTTGAATGCTGGTAATAGTCATTAGATTTAATACAAACACTGTTGCTCCTTATTTTACTGCAATTTCTTTTTCTTCTAGCCTGGTGTGTGTGTGTGTGTGTGTGTGTGTGTGTGTGTGTGTGTGTGTGTGCGCGTGGAGGCCTGAAGTTCCTGTAGGCTGTCTTCCTCAATCACTTTCCCCTTGACTGATTAGGAAAGAGCCCCCCTCTCTTTTTTAAAATGTACATTTACTCATTATTTATTTGCTAGAGGATGGGCATAGCACACAGTGAAGGTGAGAGCCACTTTGGGTCTCTCTTCCTGCCGTATAGGTAGAGACTTAAGTGCATATCATCAGGCTTGGCTGCAAACTCTTTCACCTGCCGAGCGTCTTGCTGGCCCCAACCTGGCTAGTCTAGCTAGCCAGTTTGCCCCAGGGGATCCCCTGTCTTGCAAGTGTTGTGATGACAAGATGTCAACTCTTTATCCACTGAGATCTCTCCCCAGCCTTTATTTTGTGTATGGGTGTGTGTGTGTGTGTGTGTATACCTGTGGGTTCATGGGTGCACACATATGTGCTGTGTGTGGAGGCCGAAAGTCAACTTCAGCCATTTTCCTTCAGGAACCTTTCACCATGAAGTTCTTGTTGTTGGTTGTTTGTGTTCAGCCATTTGGCCAGTGAACCCAGAGATCTGAGATTCCAAGCAAGCACCTCCACCGTAGGTACTTTTTAAAAAGATACGTCTTTATCTGGAGATAAAGTCTTCATGCTTGTATGACCATCTCTTTACCCACTGAGCTCACTCCCCAGCTCTCTGTTGAAATTCTTTTCTTCTTTCTCCTCTCTTCTCTACTTCCTCCTCACCTTCCTCTCTGTGGTGCGTTCGAGGAGTGTGTTCAAGTTCATGTGCCTTTGTATACACATTCCAAGGCCAGAGCAGGACATCAAGTGACTTTCTCTAATGTTCTCAGCCTTATTTCGTTGAGACCAGGTCTCTGACTAAAACTGACAGTAGCCATTTAGGTTAGGCTGGCCGACCAGTGAACTCAAGAGATCTGCCTTGTGGTGATATTGTGTCCCCCAATATGTTGTGCACCCTAATAAATTTATCTGGGGTCAGAAAACAGAACAGCCACTAGATAGACATAGAGGCCAGAAAATGGTGGCACACACACCTTTAATCCTAGCACTTCGCAGTCAGAGAGCCACCCAGATCTCTGTGAGTTCAAAGCCACACTGGAAATAGCCAGGCATGATGACACATGCCTTTAATCCCAGGAAGTAATGGCAGGAAGCAGAAAGGTATATAAGGCATGAGGACCAGGAACTAGCTGCTTTTAAGCTTTTAGATTTTTAGCAGCAGTTCAGCTGAGATCCTCAGGTGAGGATTAGAGGCTTCCAGTTTGAGGAAATAAGATCAGCTGAGGAATTGGTGAGATGAGATTGACTGTGGCTTGTCCTGTCTCTCTGATCTTTCAGAATTCACCCCAATACCTGCTCCCAAGTTTTTTATTTAATAAGACCTTTTAAGATTCGTGTTACGCCGGGCGGTGGTGGCTCACGCCTTTAATCCCAGCACTCGGGAGGCAGAGGCAGGCGGATCTCTGTGATTTCGAGGCCAGCCTGGTCTACAGAGCGAGATTTAGGAAAGGCGCAAAGCTACACAGAGAAACCCTGTCTCGAAAAACCAAAAAAAAAAAAAAAAAAGATTCGTGTTACATTCTGGGTTGACACACTTCAGTTAACCAGAAGCTAAACTACTGAAACCAAAAGGCAAGGTTAGTACGCTTAGAGACTTTCCCATAACTATGGACTTTGATGGGTTAGGCCTTTGTTTTAGTTTTGGCAGGCGGTGCTATACGCTGAGTTTCACAGCCTGAATGGTACTTCCACCATGGAGTCAGTTGTGCTAAGGTCTCAAGGCCTACTAAGGGCTAAAGCCCTGTTAAATATATATGCCACATTTTCATTTTATTTTGTGTGCATGTACAAGTGCACATGTGTGCAAGTAAGCATGTGTGCAAGTGCATATGGAGACTTGAGGACAAGAAGACAACCTTGGGTGTCATCCCTAAGGAGCTGTTCACTTTATCTTTGAGGCAGGATGTCTCATGACCTCTAAGCTCACCAATTAGGCAAGGCTGGCTGGCCAGCAAGCCAATGTGCTCTGCAGCACTGGGGTTATAAGTGCGTGCCACCAAGTCTGGAGTTTTTAAAAGTGAGTATATGAGCTTTGGATTCAACTCGGGTCCTCCTGTTTGCCAGGCAAGCACTTGACCGGCCGAGCCATCCACCTCCTCAGTCCCTGTATCACAATTTCTTCATCCATCCCTGTGATCGTTTGAATGTAACTGGCCTCCATAATCCCATAATCCCATAATCCCATAAGGAGTGGCACTATTAGCAGGTGTGGCTTTGTCAGAGTGGGGACAGACTTGTTGGAGGAAGTGTCACTGCTGGGGTGGGTTTTTTGAGGTTTCATATACTCAGGATGCCGCCCAGTGTGTGAGTCGACTTCCTATTGCCCGCAAGATGTGGGGACACCTGGCTATTTCTCCAGCACCATGCCTGCCTGCATGCTGCCATGCTCCCTGCCTTGATGGACTGAACCTCTGAACTGTAAGCTGCCCCCTCAACCAAATGTTTTCTTTATAAGAGTTGCCATGGTCATGGTGTCTCCTCACAGCAATAGTAAACCCTACGAAGACAATCCCTGTGGTGGTTAAATGAATTGTCGCTTCACAGGACCAAGAATGGCAAAAGTCTGGGCATGTCTGTAAGAGAGTTTGCGAATTAGTTTGGTGTAGACAGGAAGACCCACCTTATGTGTGAGTACACCGTTCCATAGACTAAGAATAAAAAGGAGAAAGGAAGCTGAACGTCAACATCCAACTCTCTTAGCTTCCTAATTGCATATGCAATGTCACCGACTACCTCCTACTTCCATCACTGTGGATTTCCCACCATGGTGGACTAGATCACCTTGGACATTAAACCACAGCAAACCATCTTCCCTCTGAAGTTGATTCCTGTCAGGTACTTGTTCACAGTGAGGAGAAAAGTAACCCATATGGGCCAGTGAGATGGCTCAGCAAGTAAAGGAGCTTGTGGTCAAGCCTGATGATCTGAGTTTGATTCTGGGACCTACATGATGGAAAGAGACACAACCAACTTCTGTAAATTGTCCTCTGACTTCCACACACTTACCATGACATACAAGCTCTCTCTCACACACACACACATACTTTCACACCCACCCGTACCAGGTACACATACACACAAGGTAAGTAAATTATGTAATAACTTTTTTTAAAGAAAGAAGGAATGGGGGCTTTAATTAGGGAGGGGTAAATTAATATAGAAGAAAAAGGGAAAAACTGTTAAGGTGTCAGAAAAGTCATAAGGAATTGTTATCTATCTACCTAAAATTGCATAGAAGTCTGTATATACATACATAGTTGGGGTGAAATTTTTCCATCGAGGCTGACAATGCCTCTTCCTCCAGAGCCATAAATTATTTAACAAAAGCTCCAAACACCAGGAATGAAAAGCCCCTTTCAGTTGTTAGTCATGCCCAAGAGTCTCATGAAACATTGCGGGCTATTGATGTTCTTCTTGGTTGCCTCCCAGAACTTGAAGGTAAGTCCCCATGCTAAAGACATCACATGCACATTGGCATATGCCTTTAATCCCAGCTCTCGGGAGGCAGAGGCAGGCAGATCTCTGAGTTTGAGACAAGTCTGGTTTACAGAGTGAGTTCCGGGACAGCCAGGGCTGCACAGAGAAATCCTGTCTCGAAAAACAAAACAAAACAAAGACACCATATGCTTCAGACATCAGACCCAGAGGATCTGAGCTTGCTATAACCCGAAATCTTCTTTCCTGAGGACTAGCTTTCATGATATCAAAACATGCCATGCAGGCTTCCATAGGAAAGGAGAAACCAATAATCCTCCCAGCTGTGATGCCATAAATCATAATACTGGCCAGCATTGCATAATAACCCTAAGGGTGCAGTAGTGAAAATGCACTATTGGTGGTAATCAAGAGCTTCCACTTGTATTTAAAGCCTACATGAAGAGAGAAATTGTGCCTGGCTCTGGAAACCTAGCCAACTACTCAGGGTTAATGAACTCATGGATCTTGGAGAACTGATAACCGCCACTTTACTAAGCCAGCATAATCCCTAACTACACTCTAAATACATGTCCTTATACCCATAGGTAAGCGTAGCTCTCAGACCTTGATCAGGAAACTTCTCTTTGCAATATGTGGAGACCATTATAGGAAACCGCAAGTGATAAAAATGCAGAGAACAAGTGACCAGGTACTGTCTAGCTCCAACTGGTAGATCTGCAGCATAGCTCCTGCACCTAAGGCCCTTGCAGAAGAAGGGGTAGAAAGACTGTAAGAGCCAGAGGATGTTTGCTGTGAGATTTTATCTCCTAGAGACATCAGAGAAGCCTCACTGCTGTGGAATAATCCTCTTGTACACTGTAAAGATTTGTCACTTGAATTGGTTTAATAAAATACTGATTGGCCAATAGCCAGGCAGGAAGTATAAGCAGGGTGACAAAACAAAGGATGATGGGAAGGAGAAGGGTGGAGTCAGGAGTTGCCAGCCAGATGCAGAGGGAGCAGGAAGAATGTGCCATGCTAATAAAGGTACCGCCATGTGTCAGAGCGTAAATAAGGAATATGGGTTAACTTAAAATGTAAGAGTTAGCTAGAATCAAGCCTGTGCTATCGACTGAGCATTTATAATTCTCTGAGTGGTTATTTGGGAATTGGCCAGCAGGATAGAAACATCTCTTTGCACCTCACCAATGAAGTTTCATCAACATGGCTGACTAAACAAAACCTGAAAAAGGACACCAATAGATATGATAACATGGAAAGGGAAATCTCATCTGGCCTCCCTCAACCTTTGACAAAGAACTATAGGCAACTAGCAGGAGAAATAGTCTTCCCCAAGGAAGAGCCCTCAAATTGGCTATCCAATACCAAATGGTCAGCTTTGAAATCATATACATACAAATACATTATAGAGGTTGTATTTGCATATTTTGACATATATATATATATATATAACACACATATATGTAATAATTTAAGAAATAGAAGGGGTTGGAGATTTAGCTCAGTGGTAGAGCACTTACCTAGCAAGTGTAAGGCCCTGGTTTCAATCCTCAGCTCCGGAAAATAAAATAAAGTAAAGGTGTGTAAAAAAAAAAAAGAAAGAAATAGAGGCCATGATTTGAGGAAGAACAAGTGGGGGATACATGGAAAGAGCTAGAGGAAGGAAAGGGAAGGGGGAATGAAAAATTATATATATATTATAATATATAATTGCATTTTTTTTTTTTTGGTTTTTCGAGACAGGGTTTCTCTGTGTAGCTTTGTGCCTGTCCTGGAACTTACTTGGTAGCCCAGGCTGGCCTCGAACTCACAGAGATCCGCCTGGCTCTGCCTCCCGAGTGCTGGGATTAAATGCGTGCGCCGCCGCCACCACCACCCGGCTTAATTACATATTTTTAAATTACAAAAATTCTATATATATGAAGGCAGACAGGAGAGATACGGTGGTTAAGTGCACATACTGCTTTCTAGAGGACTGGAGTACAGTTCTCAGCATTCATGCTGCGCAACTCACAAGTGCCTGTAACTCCAGCTCCAGGGACATGTGAAATGTCTGGTCTCAGCAGGCACCTGCACTTATGGGCACATACCCACAAACAGACATACACTCATGAACATAATGTTTTAAAAATTGAGGGGAATAAAAGGAAACAGAAAAGTAACGAATACAAGTCTTCTCGATGAACACCTGTGAGGGGTCTGTATCTCAGCTATTGAAAACAGAAGAGCAATAAACACAGATGTGCATGTATCTCTGTGGTATGCAAACATACAGTCCTTTGGGCATATATCAGGAAGTGATGTAGCTAAATCATATGGTAGCTCTATTTTTAGTCTTTTGAGGAACTTCCATGGTGGTTTTCATCATGACTGTACCAGTTCACATTTCTTGTACCAGTGTACAAGGATTCATCATTCCACAGGTCTTTGCCAACATTTGTTGTCTTTTTTAATTTTTTTTTAAGGTAGGGTTTCTCTTTGTAGCCCTGGCTGTCCTGAAACTCATTCTGTAGACCAGGCTGGCTTTGAACTCACAGAGATTTGCCTGCCTCTGCCTCCCAAGTGCTGGGATTAAAGGTGTGTGCCACTACGTTCCACTATTGTTCTCTTGATACAGCCATCCTTCCTGGGGTGAGACAGAATCTCAGTGTAGTTTCAATTCATTTGAATTTCCCAGATTACTAAAGTTGTTGGATGTTTTTTCAAATATTTACTGGCTAAACTGTGCTTTTTCCTCTGAGGATTGCCTATTAAATTCATCAGTACATTTTTTAAGTTAATAATTTAAATTTTTTTGTATTTCCTTGTGCATCCTAAATATTAATCCCACATTGGATATATAGTTAGCAAAGATTTTCTCTTCTTTAATAGGCTGACTCTTCACAACAATAGGCTAATTGTTGCCTTTACCCTGGAAAATATTTTCATTTCATGCAATCTTATCCATTCTTGGGATTACCTCCTGTGCTACTGGGGTCTTTTTCTTCTGTATTGTCCTTGTCTATTTCTGTAGGTTTAGTTGTCGGTGGTTTTTGTTTTTGTTTTTGTTTGGTTTTTGACAGGGTCATGGGTCTCTGATTGACCTCAAACTTTCTATGTAGTCAGAAATGGCCTTGGATTACTGATCCTCCTACCTCTGCTCTCTAAATGCTAGATTACAGGTGTGTGCTGCCTTGCCCAGGTTTATATAGATTGGTCATTGACCTAGGGCTTTACACATGCTAGGCAAGCACCTTACCAACTGAGCCACATTTTCACTCCGTTCTTAGACCATGAAGTGTTTTCTTCTAGCACTTGCAAGGTTTCAGGTCTTATATTAAATGTCTTTGATCTATTTTGAGTTTATTTCATGCAAGGTGAGAGATATGGCCCTAATTTCATCCTCATTTTGCATCTAGTATTCCTAACACCGGTTGTTGAAGTGGCTGTCTTTCCCACCAGTGTCTGTTCTTAACATCTGGGTCAAAAGTTTATGTCGCTGTGTAGGTTCATTTCTGGATCTTCTACTATTGGCCTTTATGTCTATTTTTGTGCTGGAACCATGCTGGGTTTGTTTCTAGAACTCTACAGTATGGTTTGAGACCATGTATCATGAATCATTCTTTCTTCAAAGAGTCATTTTGGCTATCCAGACCCTTGTTTTCACATATGAATTTTAAAATGCTTTTTTTCTAGTTCTCTGAGGAGTGACATTTCTGACTATTCATGTTAATTGTCAACTTGACATAATCTAGACCATCTGGGAGACAAGCCTGTGGACACACTTCTGAAGGGATTTCTAGATTGAGTTTAGTCTCTGAGGGACTTTGAGATGACTCAGCAATTAAGAACATATATTGCTCTTCCAGAAGACCCGAATTTGGTTCCCAGCACCCATGTCACGTGCCTCACAACTGCTTGTAACTCCAGCTCCAGGGCATCTACCTCTCTCTTCTGGCTTCCTCTGATACTGTACTTATGTGCACAGACTCATATTCACAAGCACAAATCCACACTCACATAGACATGTAGTAATTTAAAGTAAGTATCATAATAAAAAGAAGGGTAAACTTCTGAGGATGTCTATGGTGGATTATCTGATTAGACAAACTGATGTAGGGAGACTCACATTAACTGTAGGTGGGATCACTCCTTGAGCAGAGATCATGGACTGTATAAAACGGAAACAATGCTAACTCTTACTGCTTTCTGTTTCTTCAGTATGGATATGGTGTGATCAGCTGCCTCAAGCACTTGACTCTGTGGCTTCCTCTCCAAGATGAACTGTGAGGCAAAACAAATCCTTTGCCCTTAAGTTGCTTTTGTCAGGGTATTTTGTGTGTGTGTGTGTGTGTGTGTGTGTGTGTGTGTGTGTGTGTGTGTGTGTGTGTGTGTGTTTGAGACAGGGTTTCTCTGTGTAACAGCCGTGGCTGTCCTAGAACTCACTCTGTCGACCAGGCTGGCCTCGAACTCACAGAGATCCATGTACCTCTGCCTCCTGAGTGCTGGGATTAAAGGTGGCACTACCATACCTGGCCCTGTCAGGGTATTTTTAATCACAGCACCAGGAGAAGTAATTAAGACAGTATTAGAATTTTGATGGAGATTTTATTAAATCTACAGATAGATTCCTTACTGTAGTATATTCCTTTTATAAATTCAGAACTTCTGCATTTATTACTCATTTCTGTTTTTTTTTTATTTTTTTATTATTTTTTTTTGTTTTTCGAGACAGGGTTTCTCTGTGTAGCTTTGTGCCTGTCCTGGAACTCACTTGGTAGCCCAGGCTGGCCTCGTACTCACAGAGATCCGCCTGGCTCTGCCTCCCGAGTGCTGGGATTAAAGGCGTGCACCACCACCGCCTGGCTCATTTCTGTTATTTTAACATGTATTTGTTTGTTTGTTTGGTGTGTGTGTGTGTGTAGGTCAGAAGATAAATTCCAGGTGACCACCTCATTGGTTCCAGTTACTTGGATCTAGTTAAACTTTTTATTTTTCATTTAACTGTTTTTATATGTATGGGTGTTTTGCCTGCATGTGTGTCTGTGTGTACTATGCATGCCTTGTGCTCACCAAAGTCAGAAGAGGGCAGTGAAATCCTTGGAACTGAATTACAGACAGCTGTGAAATGCTATGTGGGTGCTGGGAATTGAACTCATCAGCAAGTGCTCTTAACTGCTGAGCCATCTCTCCAGTCTCTCTACATAGTTTTTAAATTCAGTCAGCCTGTCTGTGTTTGTTTGTTGGTTTTTTTTTTTAAATTGGTGACTTGAGACCTTTACATTGAAGGTTATTGTTGAGAGGTGCTTATTAATTTTAATGTTAGTTGATCTGGTGGATTGAATTATTGTTGTCATTCTCTTTATTACTTATTGGTATTGGAAGGTTTTCCATTTTGGACATGTGGTATCCCTTCATAGCTGTCCTTTGTTCTTCGATCTCTCTCATGAAATTTGTCTTTTCTTGTGTTCTTGTGCATGAGACTCTTTCTACCTCTTCTGTATGTAGTTTTCCTTTAAGAGTCTATTGCAGTGTTGGCTTGGTGAATATGAATTGGTTTTGTTTGAGCTTGTCTTGAAACGCCCTAATTTATCTATCAATTTTGCAAGACAGCTTTGCTAGGTGTAGCAATCTTGGTTGGCAGCCATTCACTTTCAGGGCTTGGAATATAACCTTTCATGTTTTCCATTCTTTAGGTTGTTAATGAGAAATCTCCTGTTAATTTGGTATGCCCATTTTCGTAGGTGAGTAGATGATTTTCTGTCACAGCTTTTTGTATAGTTTGCTTTGTATTTTTGACAGCTTGGTTATAACATATTGTGAGGAGGTTCTTTTTTGTGTTCATATGTCCATTCCTTTCCCTAGATTTGGGATATTTTCAACTAAAATTTCATTGAATACATTCTCTATACCTTTGGCATGTATCTCAATACTTCCTTTTATCCTGTAAATTCTCATGGTTGTATTCCAGAATTCTCGGATGTTGTGGTCATGCTCATTTTTTTCTCTTTTTTGGTATTTGCATGTGTTTAGTATTTTCTTGACCTTCTCTTCCATTTCTAACATCCCTCACCCCTACAGTCCATTGTGCTTTTCATTTGGAAGGTTTCTATTTTTTCCCCCGTAAATCTCAATTTGCTTACTAACATTCAATTTTCATACTAACATTGCTGATATTCTCCTTCATTTTGAATGTTGCTGACTTTTCTCTCCAGGGGTGAGGTTGAAGTCACCTGCTTGGTGTATCATCTTTGAGGTCATTGATCATTCTATTAACAAACTTGAGAAGTTTTTAGCTGATAGCTGGCCTATTTTAGTATTCAGTCGTTGAGGAGTTATTATCTTTTTGAAGAACCACACAGCCCAGCTTTTTCATGTTTCTTGTGTTTCTGTGTGGTAATTTGCTCATCTTGGCTTGGTATCTTTCCCATTGTTTTAAAATTTATTTACTTATTTATTTATTGACAGACTCTCACTAGGTTTCCCTGGTTGTCCTAGAACTATCTCTATAGACCAGGCTGGCCTTGAACTCTCAAAGATTTTCTTTCCCTAACTCCTGAGTGCTGGGATTAAAAGGATACACCACCACCATTCCCTGTCTAAGCTTCCAATTTGCTAATACTTAAAAAAAGGTTTATTTTATATGCATGAGTGTTTGCCTTCATGTATGTACATGTCCTGTGGTGACTGAGGAGGCCAGAAGAGGACATTAGATGCCCTGGAGCCGTACTTGTAGATGGTTGTGAACTGCCATGTGGGTTCTGGGAGCAGAACTTAGGTTTTCTGCAAGAGCAGTCAGAGCTTTTAACTGATGAACCATTTCTCTAGCCTCCTAGCTTCTAATTTCTATATACTGTGTTGATGTGGTAGTGAGTGTGTACAGAGGCCAGAAAACTGGAAAGGACCCATTTCGGAGGGAACAAAAGTGGCTTTAAGTATTGGGGGATGGGTAGGTGGTAAGCATGGGGGTAGGTGGTAGAAGCATGGGGGTAGGTGTAGAAGCAGGGTCGGGGGGTAGGTGGTAGAAGCATGGGGTAGTAGAACACGTCTGATACGAAACTGAAGGAAGTCATACTGGGGTGGGAAGGATTAAGTAAGGATGAGGGGTGAGGTCAAGAAGAAAGGGGTATGGAGACAGAGAGTCAATCCAAACCAGGGATACATGAAAAATCCTTAAGGAAACTTGTTATTTTGTAAACCAATTAAGAACAATAAAATCAGGGTTTGGGGAGGTGGCTTAGTGGGTAAAGCACCTGCCATATGAGCATGAGGACCCGACTTTGAATCCCCAGCACCCAAGTAAAAGCTGGATGTGGTGGCATGCATCAATAATCCCGGCCACTGGTATGTTTACGTGTGAGAAGCCCTGGAGATGGTTGGCCAGACAGCCAGTAGGAGCGATAGGCTCCAGGTTCAGTGATAAACTCAGTCTCAAAAAGAAGACAGAGACCAACTGAGGAAGATACCGACTTTCTGGATTCCGTACACACACACACACACACACACACACACACACACACACACACACACACACGTATGTGTACATGCACATATACACGTACCCACACAGACATGTGAAGGCTGTAGGCTTGTTATACAGGCATGGCTCCTTATCCCTTTTCACCAGCCACCTGTTTTGCTTAGGGCGGTTTCTAAAATTTGGCTGAGTACTGTTGTGACTCCTATGAATTGTGATTCTTGCGGACCCCAGGACAGGACTGAAAATAGGGGTTTGTAAATAATGTTTAAATTTGGGCAACTCTTTTCATAGCCTAGTATATCAAAATAATTTAGTACTTCTGGTGATATGACAGCTTGAAATAAAAGACCTTGTGAGACACTTGCAGAGCAAATGGCAAGAAACGAGGAAAGCAAAACAATTTTGCACAACTTAGAGAAAAAATATGCACAATACTTAAAAAATAGGAAGATATATGTAAAGGAGGGTGAGAAAAGAAATTAGAAGAGGAAAGTACTAAAATTATTTGCTTATTTAAAATTTTACTTATTTATATATATATGTGTGCATGTATGTTTGTGAGATGTATGTATCTATGGCTGGGCTCATTGCCACGGAGTAGTGTGGTCTGTCAGGAGATAAATTACAGGAGTCTGTTCTGGCCTTCCACCATTCTGCTTTTGGGGTTTGAAATGAGAAAACGCCTTTTATCTGCTGATATCTATCTTTTATATGGCCATTTGACAGCCATAAAATTGTGTACTTTAAATTTTAGCCTACTTCCATCTCTTTCTCCTTCATTCTCTCTCTTAGACATCTCCCTTTGTAGTTCGGACTGTTTCAGTTCAACGTCAGCCTCCCGAGTGCTGGGTTCACAAGGCCTGCAGCCAGTCTTCTTTGAACTTTTTTTTTTTTTCCTTCCGTGATAGGGTTTCGAATTCGCTCTGTAGACTAACCAGGCCGGCCTGGACTCACAGAGATCCTGCCTCTGTCTCCCCAGTGCTCAGATTAAAGGCATTCGCCACCACTGCCCAGCTTTCTTTAAATTCTTAAGTCTACAAACTATCCTTAATGCAATATCAAGCACACTGCTTGATGCACGCCCAAGAATTGATACTGTTTCCTAAGTTTTAAAGGAATTGGAGCCTAATTTAAGAAGGCAAAGTCTTAGTCACATCTCTCACAAGAAAGGCAAGATTCAGAGTTTCTGTTTTTAATCCTGATCTGATTGGATGTCTTTGATTTACTGACATTTTCTAATTAAGTTCAGCCAATTTTCAAAGTCTTCTCATAGAAATAATTCCGCTGCCTAGATCACCCTGTGGCGCCATCTTCCGGGGTCTAGAGTAGACTCTAGATGTAAAACTATGGTCTGTCTTGATTCTCCAAGTTCCAGAGTTTTGGGAGGCTCCTTAGACGCATGCGCAACCTAGCTTGGAAGAAACTACAACTCCCAGAAAGCAATGCCACGGGGGTTGGGGGTGGGGGGAAAGTCCCCTTGTCATGGGGGAAATGAGTCTCGCGAGAAAGTGAGGTTCTGGCGGCTGTGCGTCCCGGGTGGAGGGGGGCGGGGAGAGTAAGGAGGAAGAGGAGGAGGTGCAGTCCCACAATACCCGGCGGAGGGCGGGTGGGTGGTTAGTGTCTGGGCTGTGCGGCGCTCCGGTCCCCGGCGGACCCTGCTGCCTCTGTTTCTTGAACGCGAGAGGAAGCGATGCGGAGGGGTGGAAAATGGCAGAGCTGCAGATGTTACTAGAGGAGGAGATCCCGTCTGGCAAGAGGGCGCTGATAGAGAGTTACCAGAACCTGACCCGGGTGGCGGACTACTGTGAAAACAACTACATACAGGTGAGGAGCGCGGGCGGCCGGCGGGGGCGGCCGGGGCGACGGGCAGGCTGGGCGCGGTGGGAGCTGCCCTCCTCCGCCACCCTCCGCCCCGGCCCGAGCGGCCGCCGCGATACAGGAAGTGGCCGCCGCGAGAAAATGGGCGAGGAGCAGGGCCGCCGCTGGCGCCGCCGGCCCCGACGCCGCTTCCAGTATGCCCAGCCGGGCGTGCTCCCGGCAGCTTGCCCCGGCCCCGCCGTGCTCACCGCAGCCTGCCCCGGCCCCGCCGTGCTCACCGCAGCTTGCCCCGGCCCGGCTGTGCTCATCGCAGTCTGCCCCGGCCCCGCCGTGCTCACTGCAGCTTGCCCCGGCCCGGCTGTGCTCACCGCAGCCTGCCCCGGCCCCGCCGTGCTCACTGCAGCTTGCCCCGGCCCGGCTGTGCTCATCGCAGTCTGCCCGGACCGCCGATCCCCAAAGCCTTCCCTGGCGGAGCTCTGCTTCCCGCAGTCTGCCCAGCCCAACTGTGCTCCCCATCGCCTACCCTAGCTGGGGTCTGCGCCTAGACCCCGCAACTTTCCCTGCCCGGGCTCTATTTCCTGCAGCTTCCCTTGGCCGGGTCGTACTCCCCGCAACCTCTCCTAGCGGAGTCGTGCGCCCCACGGCCTCTCCTGTCCCGGTCGTGCTCCCTGCAGTCTCCCCTGCCCGGGCTCTGCTATCCGCAGTCTCCCTCTTGGCCGGGCTCTACTCCACGCTGCCTCTTTTGGCCAAGGTTCGTCCCAAGACCCCTCAGCCTCCCCTGGCCAGGGTCGGTCCGGAGACCCCCACAGCCACTCTTCCCCTGTCCGAGGTCCCGGAGATCCCGCATTCTCCCTTGGTTGCCTTGGTCCCCCACAACTCTCTGTCGCCCCTCTGCCGAATGTGATGACTCTAGTACCGAGACAGCTGCAGGAGGAATGGGCAGGGAAGAGGTGCTGGGAAAGGAAAAGCGGGATGTGTGTCGTTAGAGGGTGGGGTAGGGGTGATTATGTCAATTCATGCTAGAGGGTGTGCCTTTTATTTATTTAAAAAAAATGTCACGAGTCACATTTATACAGACCTCCCAATCAGGTGCAGGGAGTGACTACTGAGGGTTTGATAGATTTCATCTAAAAAAATCTTTTAATTGAAGGTTTGGAAATCGCATGCTTGACGGTTTTCAAGTCGGGTTTTTCCTCCTCATCATATTTACTTCCGCTTTAGGATAATGTATACTCGTTATTATAAAGTACGAATGATTCATAGGGGAATTCATTGGGAAAATGTCTTAAATACTTATCTTCCTCCAAGTGTTCTTGGATTGTTGCCTTTGAACTCAGTAGTGTCATAGTGGTTGCTTAGTTTCTGAGATTTCTTTCTAACCCGTTAATGTATAGGAGAATATGAATAAAATAGATTAGCAAACATTATTTAGTCTTTAAATCGCAATGGGAAATTACTTATTTATCAAGAAGTTTTTGGCATTTTGACTATGACAGATGCATGCTTGTGTTTCTTAGTGATTGTAAGTGAATTGTATGCAGTAGTTTGGTTTGTGTATCGTGATTGTGTAAAAACTAACAGTTTGCACTAGGTGCAAATAAAGTAGTAGATTTCTTTGTATCAGATAAGGAGTATAGAAATTCACTTCTGGTTGATAAGGCATGACCAGAGCGGTCTTTGAGAAGTAGGGTTAGAGTACTTCAGACTTGCAGTGTGGAAACGTGCCTTCAACGTGATTATCATTTTCAGGAGCCAATGGTTTCTGTGCTAGCAGATGCTTTAGGCTTTATTTGCAGAGGAAGATACTGTTTTCAGACTTGTTTGAATATTTGTCAGTTTCCATATTTGTAACATTCAATCTGGAGCAGTACTCCAAGGAATTTGTCTTCATATTTTCTTTTCCAACCTTTGACTTTGGTGATCTGCTGATACACTTGTTGAATGCCTGCTATGCCTACTGTATTACTTGTTTTTGAAAACTATTTATAGCTGATTAAAAACACATTTTAAGGGGTTGAAAGAATGGCTCAGTGGTTAAGAGCAGTTGATGCTTTTGCAGAGGACCTGGGTTCAATTCCCAGCACCCTCACAGTGATTCAAAACTATCCTTAACTCCAGTTCCGGGGATCCATGCCCTCTTCTGACCCCTGGGGACACCAAACACACACCTGGTATACATACATACATGCAGACAAACACTCAAAAATAAAATGAGTAAGTCTAATAAACTCATTAAACACATTTTAAAATTACAGAAATGCGGATATAGTGTAAAAATAGAAAAGTGATCTTGTATTTTATATACTAAAAAAATGTACAACTTTTATTTATTTTAGCATGAAAAGTCTTGAAATTGCTGCATTTTTGGTTTCCTGCACTTGTATCATGCAGCATATGACAGCCTGTAACTCCAGCACCAGGGGACCCAACACCCTGTCTGGACTACATGGGGGCCTGCACCCATAAGTGTGTAGACAGACCCACAGTTAAAACACAATTAAGCACAACCCACTTTAATGGTAATAGCCCTGATTAAGATAAGTAGCTGTGTTATTTCTTTTTCTTTGCTTTGTGTGTGTTTGTTTGCAGATAGAACCTCATTCTAGCCCAGGCTGGTGGAACTCTTGGTCCTCCTGTTTGGCCTCTGGGTGCTATGATTAGAAGTGTAGCTAGCATACCCAGCTGTGAAAAAAAAAATGATGTTTTTTGAGGGGACAGGGTCTCATTAGGTAGCCAAGCCAAGGCTGGTCTGGAGCTTGTTGTTATGTAGACCGGGCTGGATGACAGAGATCCCCTCCCCTGTCTCATCTCCTGGGATTAAATATGCACTACCATGCCTGGTGAGGAAAATTACTATACCTGCTGTGAGGCATTAGTTGCTCTGTGAGTTTTATCATGGCACTTATTCTGTTGTTTTCTTATGTTTTGAGAATTCAGGCCTGTTCTGCTGAGAAGTTGGGTGAGTTCTTGCGGTGCTTTGTGCGCTGCGAGTTTAGTTCTTACATTGAGTCATTAAAAGCCAAATTTATTAAAAGATTTCTTCAGCTGTCTTAAAAAGGATGGAGTTTAAAAGTTAGGAGGAGGGACTGGAGAAATGGCTCAGCAGTCAAGAGTGCACATTACTCTTCACTGAGGACCAGCCCAGAGTTCAGATCTCAGCACCCTCATGCAGCTCAAAAATGCCTGTAACTCTAGCTTCAAGGGATTCCATGCCCCCTTCTGGCATCTTTGTGCACATGCTTACTTATGCACACACACAAGTCTTTTAAAAAATGTTATAGGGAGGCTGAACATGGTGGTGCACACCTTTAATCCCAGCACTTGGGAGGCAGAGGCAGGTGGATTTCTGTGAGTTTGAGGCCAGCCTGGTCTATAGAGCGAGTTTCAGGGGAGCCAGGACTGTTACACAGAAAAACCCTGTCTCGAAAAACCAAAACCAACCAACCAAACAAAATATTAAAATTATAAGATATTTATAAATTGGTATTTAGAAAAGCCTTTGCTGTTTCTGTTTGATGTAAGATTGCTTTTTTTTTTTTTCCTGGTAGATTAACTCTAGAACCATTGATCCTTGAGCACAGCCAGTTACTTTAGAGTTGTTAGTGTCTTGCTACAGGGCCTATCTTGGGGAACTAGGAAGGAAGGAAAGCTAAGTGAACAGTAGAAACTAAAGAAAGGTTGCTTAGGATGAAGATTGTACTGGCTCAGATAAGGATAGAGAGGTCTTTTGAGAAGTTAGGGTTAGGGTACTTCAGACCTGCAGTGTGGAAACGTGCCTCCCATGTGATTATCATTTTCAAGAGCCAATGGTTTCTGTGCTAGCATTCCAAGGAATTTGTCTAAATATTTTCTTTTCCAGCCTTTGCCTTTGGTGATCCTAGAACTTCACTTCTTAATTTTTCTGCCTGAAATTTTACCAACTTCATTTGGATTGGCAAATTTTTTTTAAAAAGTATTTTTATTGTTTTCAATTATGTGTGTGTTTCTTTCTCTGCATGTGTGTTTGTGCGCATGCGTCACCAGAAGCACTTTTACCTGCTTAGCCATCATGCTGACCCTAAATTCTTCCATTTTCCTACACAACAGTTTTTAGGAAATAGTGACAAGAAAGTCTGTATTGCTATGGAGAGTCCTTTAAAAAAGAGTTTGGCTCAGCAGGAAGGTTAATACATGGTTGTTGAAACACACAGATAAAGAGGACCAGTCCTAATTGATCCTGTTTATTGAGTGCCTGCTCTGTTAAAATCTCTTCTACTTTGTATTTACTCCTCATCAAGTGTCTGTCATAGGGAGTGCCCTCGTACAGATGAGGGATTTAAGACTCAGAGAAGTGAAATAAATCTTGCTTGGCTGTACAGTTAATGACTCGCAGATTCCTCAGCTGTGACAGACTCCTCGGGTGGAGTAGTTTGCATATCACAGTTCTTACAAGAATCTAGACCTCAGACTAGTTCAGGAGTGTTACCGGAGTACGTAGACCTGTTGGACAGGTCTGGGAGCCTCACAGTTCCAGCACCATTCCTAAAATACATTCTAAGTTGTAAGATGCAATCAGAAGAGCAGGGAAGTTTGTGCTTTGGAGATTTGCCAGTAAGGCTCATGCTAGCTCTTCCCTCAGCAGGTAAGAGTGCAGCCTGCTCTTCAGAGGACCCAAGTTGATCCCAGCACCCTTATCAGGAGGCTCACAATCCCCTGTAACTCTAGCTTCAGGGAGATCTAATGTCTCTGGCTTGTGTAGGCACCTGCAGTCATGTGCATATGCTCAACACATAGGCACATATGCATACATGTGATTTAAAACAATAAAAATAAATCTTAGCTGCATATGGTGGTGCACACCTTAATCCCAGCACTCGGGAGGTAGAGGCAGGCAGATCTCATGAGTTTGAGTCCAGCCTGGTCTACAGAGCAAGTTCCAGGCCAGCCATGACTACATAGTGAGATCCTGTCTCAATGTGTATGTGTGTGTAGTACTCCAACCAAGACTTCTCAGATATTCTCAAATTTACATTGAACTGAAGTTTTATCTTTTTCATATGAACACTGTTCTTACTGAATTTATAGAATGATATTTGCATAATCTAATATTAGATTCAACCTCTTATCCCAATTCCTTTTTAATATATTTTTTGTTGACTCACAGTATCTAGGTCTTAGTATTTAACTTCACTAAGAAGAAATATGTACTGTAAATAGTACTGTAAAATACACTTTACTCTTGACTCTACTAATTTTCTCCATTTAGAAAAATTTCAGAATTAATTGGTAGTTTATCAGTGTTCATAAGAGAATCTGAGGGCAAATAGAGTGTCTAAGAAGGGCAATGTGTTATTGTTGCTAAGTGTACTGAGGTGTGATGGCCTGGTGTGATGGCTATTGCCTGTAATCCTGTCACTTAGGCTGTGGTAGGAGGCTCACTAGGAGTTCATGGCAGCCTGTGTTACTGAGTTCCAGGTCAGCCTAGGCTAGACTAGAATGAGACCTTGACTCTTAACAGATGCCAACAGAATTAAACAACTAACTTCCTTCTTTCTCTCTCCCTCTTTTCTTCCTTCTTTCTGCTCTCCTTTTCTTCCCTCTTATGTAGCCCAGGCTGGCCTCTAACTTGTTATGTAGCTGAGGATGACCTTGAACTCCTGCTCTTCCTGCCTCTGTCTTTGCTCTGGAATTCAGAACCACCTTGCCACACAGCTAGCTGTGCATGGTTCTTCACACTGTTATCCTTCAGCTCTTTCCTGCATTTCTGCCCCAAACTAGCACTAGTTCATCTGACGGGTTCTATTATTACTATGTTTTTAATTTTACTTTTCATTAGTTAGGGGTGTGTGTGTAGGGACAGAGGAAGAGAGAGAAGGAGAGAGGGGGGAAAGAGAGTTGTTTACATGCCACAGTGCCCAATTTCAAGAGTTGGTCTGTTCCTTTCCCTGTGGGTTCTGAGGATCAACCTCAATTTCAGATTAGTAGGCTTTCACTGGCAGCCCTCCCTGCTGAGCCATATTTCAGTCCCTCCATTGATTGTTTTTAAATGACTTAAAATAATCCTTCCTTCCTTCCTTCCTCCCTTCCTTCCTTTCTTCTTTCCTTCCTTCCTCCCTTCCTTCCTTCCTTCCTTCCTTCCTTCCTTCCTTCCTTCCTTCCTTCTTTCTTTCTTTCTTTTTTGAGATAGTCTCATCATGTAGCTCAAGCGGATCCAAAACCCATGGCAACCTCTACCCTTTATCTCCTGAGTGCTGGAACTGTGGAGTGAACCACCACACCTCTTTCTCTCTCTCTCTCTCTCTCTCTCTCTCTCTCTCTCTCTCTCTCTCTCTCTCTCTTTTTCTTTTTTTAATGGAATATAATGCTCCAATACGAGGAGAGGCGGCACTGAAGAATGTCTCCCAGCTGACTCACTAAGTGAGTCACTTAAAAAAAAAAAAGCAATCTGTTGGACTTCTGGCCTGCTCAACAAGAAGGAAAGCATGTCTAGTCCTGGAAACCTAGCCAACTACCCAGAGCTGGTGAAGTCATGGATCTTGGAAGAGAACCTACAACCGCCACGTTCTAAACCAGCAGAATCCCCAACTACATTCTAAATAATTTTTTCATGCAACATATTTTGGTCATATTATTTTCCCCCTCCAACTCTTTCCAGATCCATCTTACCTCCCAACCAGTGTGTGTATGTGAGCAGGGCACCTCCAAAAGCAAAAAAAAAAAAAAAAAAATATATATATATATATATATATATATATATGTATATATATATATACACATATACAGAGAGAGAGAGAGAAAATATCAAAACAACAACAAAAAAACCTCAATAAGACAAAAAATGACGACAAAACAAAAAGTGAACAAAAAACCATGGAGTCCATTTTGCTTTTTGTGTTGGTCACCTGCTCTTGGTATGCAGCTTGCTCTGGAGTGTGGTTGGTAACCACAGTGCAGTAACACTTCATTGTAGAAAATTGATTTTCCTTTTCCCAGCAGGTATCAGTTGCAAATAGCTTCTTGGTGTAGAGTGAGACTTTTGTCCACTTCACCTTCCCTTTTGCTGGTCCTTTGTCTGGTCTGATGTCGTGCAGGTTTTGTGTGTGCTGTCTGTCAATCTCCGAATTCTTGGGTGGATCAGCCCTGCTGTGTATGGAAGACACTGTTTCCTTGGGGTTGCCTGTCACCTCTGACTTTAGGACCTTTCCACCTCCTCTTTTGAATAAATGCATTGCACATCGATACATTCTAAACAGTGATCCTTAACTGTAGTCCTCGCCTCTCATCAAGGAACCTTCTCTTTGCAATAGAGGCACACTACAGAAAACAAAAACTGACACAATGCAGAGTTGTGGAGCCCAGTTCCACCTGTTAGATTTACAACACAACTCCTGATCTAAGGCTCAGGGATCATTGCAGAAGAGGGGGTGGAAAGATGGTCAGAGCCAGAAGAATAGGAAGTTTGATGTGGGATTGTCTCCTAGAAATGGCAGAAGCTGTACTCATGAAGTCTCACCAACATGCCTGCCTAAACATCACTTGAACAAGGACTACACCCATAGACATGTGGAAGAGAGAAAGCCCACAAGACCTCAACCTTGACAAAACAAAACAACAAAAACCAAAACAAACAACTACAGGCAACTAAGGAATTCGGGAGAAATAGTCTTCCCCAGAGAACCCCTCCCTTTCCCCTAATTGGTTATGAAATACCAAAAGACCAGCCCTGAAAACATACATACAAGTAACATTATATGGACTGAGCAGGTTGTACTTATGTATTTAGGAATACATACACATACACAGACACACTCCAACAATTAAAAAAAAAGAGGCCATGACCTTGAAAGAGAGCAGTGTGGGGGTGTGTAATGGGAGGGTTTGGAGGGAGAAGAGGCAAGGTGGAAGTGATATAACTGTACTCTCAATAAAAAAGAAAAGAGCAAAGTGTTTCTGTTGCAAGACAAAAAGTGTTTGGACCAGTCACAGCCTTGACCCCTAGCATCAATTACAGTCTTTAAGGCTTATGTTTTAGGCCAGCTGTAGCACCAGCCTCCACTGGGGGCAGCACCATCCCTCTGGCTAAGGTAGTAGTAGTTGCAGGGCCACTTAGGAGTTCCTCAGGGCATGAGATAGTAAAAGCCTGGTCCCAGTATTTCAGACAGCCCTGGCTGGTGCTGTTTCTTGAGGATTTGCAGTCTTAGCCTAATTATCTCAAGGTGTCTAGGGTGAGAGTGCTGGGGGTGGCATGGTCCAGACAGCTAGTGCCAGCATATGGGTGTACACCTGACTCTTTAAGTAACTTGTTTTGGGTAATTTTTCATTGTTTTCTCTTTTGTCCTTTGCAGACGGGCTGTTCTTGAACTTGCTGTGTCCCTAAAAACCATATCTTATTTCAAATACTGGGATTACAGGAGAGTGTCACCACCCCTGACTTTATTAAAATATTTTTAATGTTTATTTTATATTTTATTTATGTGTATGAGTGTTTTGCCTGCACACCACATGGCTGTCTGATGCCCATTGATGCCAGAAAAGTTGCCAGATATTCTGGAACTGGAATTGGGAATGGTTGTGAGCCATTATATGGGTGCTGGGTAATGAATCTGGGTCCTCTGCAGGAGCAACAATTGCACTTAATTGCTGAGCCATCTCTCCAGTCCTCTACCCCATGCCTGGTTTTTAAGTGACTCTTAAAGTTGCCTGCTCAATATCCACTGCATTAGTTGTTGATTAGACACTTGCTATAGATTCCCACTCGTCCTCTTCTTATCCTCACACATCTTCCTCTGACCCATTATCCACATTGAGCAGCTTTTGTGTTGCAATACTATGGTACTTTTAAAATCGAAATCTGAGCTGATGAGATAGCTTATTAGGTCAAAGCACTTGCTGCCAAGCCTAATGACCTGAGTTGATCTTTGGGATCCATGTGGTGCACTGAGAGAATTGACTCCCACCACTTGTCCTCTGACTTCCAGTTTACAATGTGGAATGAATGCGTGCATGCAAACAAATAAATATTTTAAAAAAAGATGATGAGCCAGGTGTGGTGGTGCACACCTTTTATCTCAGCCCTCAGGAGGCAGAGACAGGCTGATCTCTGTGAGTTCAAGGCCAGCCTGGTCTACAGAGTAAATTCCAGGACAGCCAGAGCTATGTAGAGAAACCTTGTCTCAAAAGAAAACAAAACAAATCACTGTCTGCTTAAAATCCACTAGTGATTTACCATAAATGTACTGCTGTAGTTTGAATTATGGTGCACCTTCAAAATTCATGTTCCTGGAGCCTTTTGGGAGGTGCTTGTCATGGGGATTCTGTCCTCATAATGAGGGTTACTACCCAAGGGTTAGAAGGAGTGAGTTTGGCTTGTTTGAGACTCTCACTGTATACAAAATAAATGTCCACAACTTGAATTTTGGGTGTCCCAGATTTTAAAACTGAAATAAGGGGCTGGGGAGGTAGCTCAGTGGTAGAGCACTTGCTGATTTTCCAGAGGACTCAGGTTATGTTCCCAGCACCCATATGATGGTGTCCAACTGTCTGTAACTCCAGTTCCAGGAGATTGGAACACTCTTCTGGCCTCTGCAGGCACCATGCACACATGTGGTACACACACCCTTACACATAAAATAAACTGTTAAATAAGTTTCTGTTATTCATGTATTACCTAGTCTGTGATACTTTGCCATAACAAGATGTATACTAAGTCTCAGTGAGGTCTGGGGGCATCTGTAAATATAGTTGGATTTACCTCATTGGCCTTATCATGCCTGCCATACTGACTTTCTTAGTTACTTTTCAATTGCTGTGACACAGCACCATGACCAAGGCAACTTATGGAAGAAAGAGTTTATTGGGGCTTACAGTTTCAAAGGATGATTTTATGTCCATCATGACAGGAAGCATGGTGGCAGGCAGGCAGGCATGGTCCTGGAGTGGTAGCTGAGAACTTACATCTGATTTACAAGCAAGAGGCAGACACACACACACACACACACACACACACACACACACACACACACACAGAATGGTGTGAGCTTTTGAAATCTCAATGACTGCCCCCATTGGCACACCTTTTCCAACAAGGCCACACCTCCTAATCCTTCCCAAACAGTTTAACCAACTGTGGACCAAGTATTCAAATAGATGACCCTGTGGGAGCCATTCTCAGTCACACTACCACATTGACTTTCACTTTTTCTATTTTTCTTTTTAAACTCACTTTTATGAGTTTAATGTTGTTCTCTGACTGAGAGACTTTCTTTTCATGGATATTACTAGTGCTTTCCTTGTCTAGATGAAGAGTTGTCATATTCTTTAATACATTAATACTTGCTTATTGTGTCTATTCTGGGTCCCCGATATAATAGTAACTGAGGTGAAGACTCTACCCTTAGGAAATTTTCATTATGGGGACAAGGGGACATGTGTGTGCATACACACATAACCAAAAAACCAAAAATAAACTAAAAGCTGCTTATTTCAAATAGATAAATAAGTAGTAAGATGGGAGCTAGAAGATCAGGATTTGGAAGGAAGATCCTCTTCAACTATGGGGGTTAGTATTACTCTTTGAAAGTAACTTCTTTTCTATCTAAATATCTTTTTATGTATATTATGAGTGCCTGAATGTGTGCACTGATTGCAGAGGCCAGATGAGGGCACCAGATTCCCTGGAACTGTAGTTCCAGGTGGTTGTGAGCCACCTGACGTTAGTTAGAGCTGGGAACAGAACCTGGGTCCTATGGAGGAGCCATGCCTTCAACCACTGAACCATCCTA
Source organism: Peromyscus californicus insignis (assembly GCF_007827085.1). Classification (NCBI taxonomy): domain Eukaryota; kingdom Metazoa; phylum Chordata; class Mammalia; order Rodentia; family Cricetidae; genus Peromyscus; species Peromyscus californicus. The sequence continues at coordinate 75,466,428 of NW_026294606.1, read as the reverse complement.
CAGCCCCTGTGAAAGAGACCATCAAGCAAAGCTTTGCAGGATTCAGAAGATCCAAGGAAAACAAAATGGAACTGTTAGGAAATGAGAAAAATATATTTCTAAGGATAATAATGCTGGAGAGTAGTTTGTGAGAGGAAGATCACTCAGAAATGATCAGGAGCCAGTTTGCAAAGGCTTGTGGGCCACCGAAAGGAAGCTGGGGTTTATGTAAGTCTGATGGGGTGAGTTTATTGTTGAAGCTCTTGACTCACTTTTCTTTTTTTAAAGACAGGATCTCGCTATGTAGTCCTGTGTAGATGTAACCGTCTTTTTAAATAAGAAACACAGAGCTGATTGCAGATTTAAAAAGCCCAAGAGGTCAGAGCAATAGCTAAGAGCTAAAAACCTTACCCTTCACTGCTGCTGCTGTCCTCCTCAGCCAGAGAACTACTTCCTGTGTGTCTGTCTTCTTATAGACTTTCTGTTCTGCCTTCTCATTGGTTGTAAACCCAACCACGTGACCTCCTCGTCACTGCCCATCTATACAGACCTCCAGATCTTCTATGGTTGGTATTGAGATTAAAGGCGTGTATCTCCATGTTGGTGGTATCCTTGAACACATAGAGATCTGTCTGTCATGTGATCGGGATTAAGGGCATGTGCTACCACTGCCAGACTTCTGCTATGGCTTGCTATTAACTCTGACCCCCAGGAAACTTTATTTATTAACATACAAATAAAATCGCATTTCAGTACAAATAAAATGCCACCGTAGTCCTGGCCTGCCTGGAACTCAGTATGTAGACCAGGCTGGTCTCAAACTCACAGAGACCCACCTGTCTCTGCCTCCTGAGTTCTGGGATTAAAGGTGTGTTCCACTATGCTGGGCTTGATTTAATTCTTAAAGGATTAGACTGCTGGAAAACAGATGGAATAGGTGAGAGCAGAATCAGCCAGCAGGGGAAGTATAAGCAGGTAGAGAGTATGATACTGAGGAATTGGATCAGTGCATGTTTTTCAGACGCAGTGGAAAGGATATGTTGGGTTGCATATGGTGTAAGAGAAAGAAATCTAAAGATGACTCCTGCTTGAAGCACCACTGTGTTCCTTAAGCATGTGGTTAGATGATAGCAGATGGCTGGGCCCTGGGGGTGGGTTGCAGGGAGAAGAATATGAAGGTGTCTGTTTTGGTTACGTAAACTATGAGATACCTATTAAGCACATGGGCCAATTGGCCATGCTGGAGAGAAAAACTCTATGCAATGTCATATTCACTAACATTACCAAGGTTTCATAGGAAAAAATTTAAAAATTGAAAAGCTTTTAAGCTCAAGTTGATGAATATGTTTTCCCAAATTCTTTTTTTTTTTTTTTTTTTTTTTTTGCTTCAAAGTTTCCATTTTACTTATTGATGACAAATCAAGTGTTGCTGGTTATTTTCCTTAAGTGGCGAGCTTTATACTCATCAGCAGGAGACTGTCTACCAGAACTCAAGCCTGAAAGCAATAGTTTGTGTGTCAGTTTTTAAAAAAGTAATGATATATACAAATGATCTCGGTTGACAAATAAGTTGTATAGCTGCTTTTTCCTAAAAGTAACCATCATACTTAGTATGTAACAAGGGCAGCTTTTGTGTATTTAGCTGCTTTTGGGGGGAAGAATTGGGGATAGGGTCTTGCTTATGTATCTCTAACTGGCCTGGAATTTGCTGTATAGACCAGGCCGAACTCACAGAAATCCACCTCCTCTGCCTCCCAAGTGCTGGATTGTAAAGTTCAAGGCTAACTTGAGCTACATAGGGAGTCCCAGTCTAGGGAAAAAAAAAGTTTGACCTTGATCTTGTGAACATCTCCTTCTGAAGCAGACCACACTAAAGAACCTTGGTTACAGCAGGTTGATTTAGTAGACCGTGGTAATGGGATCCTGAATTTTAAATAGCATAGGATACTTATATATTGAGCATCTCTGACTAAAGTAGATTGAGTAATCTCATAAAAAATTAACATTACTTGTGCATGAATCTTCTTGGCATACTACACAGTGTATTTATTTTAATAATTTTAGATAGAGGGATTGGAGAGGGTTAAGGGAACAGCACTTGGTACCCTTCCGGAGGACCTGAGTTCAATTCCCAGCACCCACAATGGGTGGTTCACAACCACACATAACCCTAGCTCCAGAAAATCTAACATTCTCTTTTGGCCTGTAAGGGCACCTTCATTATATGCACACACCCACATATGCATATAACTTAAAAACAGTAGGAGCTGGAGAGATGGTTTAGTGGTTAAGAATATTCTTCCAAAGGGCCTGAACTCAGATCCCAGCACCCATGTCACATGGCCCACAACTGCCTGTAACTAGTTCCAAGAAGAACTGACACCTTCCTCTGGCCTTGGTGGGTATCTTCTCACATGTGGCTGACATTTAGCTAACACACATGAGTGAAAATAATAAATCTTTTTTTTTTTTTTTTTTTTTTTTTTTTTGGTTTTTCGAGACAGGGTTTCTCTGTGTAGCTTTGCGCCTTTCCTGGAACTCACTTGGTAGCCCAGGCTGGCCTCGAACTCACAGAGATCCGCCTGCCTCTGCCTCCCGAGTGCTGGGATTAAAGGCGTGCGCCACCACCGCCCGGCGAAAATAATAAATCTTAAAAAAAACTTTGACTAGATATTTAGATCCAGAGTCTTTCTGTTCTGTATATTTAAAAAAACTTCCCTGTATCTGTTTTCTACAGTCTGTGTTTACCAAAACTTAGTTATATGGTTAATTTTAGGCTCATCAAAATGATTTTTAAGAAAGAGTGAAAAGCCGGGCGGTGGTGGCGCACGCCTTTAATCCCAGCACTCGGGAGGCAGAGCCAGGCGGATCTCTGTGAGTTCGAGGCCAGCCTGGGCTACCAAGTGAGTCCCAGGAAAAGGCGCAAAGCTACACAGAGAAACCCTGTCTCGAAAAACCAAAAAAAAAAAAAGAGTGAAAAACAGATTTTTACTCTAAAATGAAGGAGTAGTCATTTTTAATTTGAGCATGTTTGGATTTAAAGAAATCTCTTATTGGGCTGGATAGATGGCTCAGCAGTTACGATTACTGCTTATTCTTGTGGAGGATCTGAATTCAACTCCCGGTACCCACATGGTGGCTCATAATCATCGTAACTACAGTTGGAGGGGATCTGATGACCTCTTCTGGCCTCCACAGACATCAGGCTTGTACATGGTGCATATACATGCAGACAAAACACTCATGCATAAATTAAATAAATCTAAAAATAAAAGGAAAAAAAAAGAAATCTGTTGTTGGGAGCCAATGAGATAAAAGCACTTGATCCGAAGCCTTAATACCTGAATTCTTTCCCTGGATCCTATATAGTAGAAGGAGACAACCAACTCTCACTCACAACTTGCCCTCTAATTGCCACACACATTTACACATCTACCAATAAATGTTAAAAAAGAAAATCCATTGTTAATACCCTTGATACTTATAAATCTCTCTTTTCAGTACACACACACACACACACACACACACACACACACACACACACACACACCCTCAAAAATAGAAATGACTAAATGAGAAAAGGAAAAAATGACTGAGGGTATTTTCTTGTTTGAGCTCTTTGGCATTTTCCTTACCTCTTTTATTTGACAGGATCTCATTAGATTGACCTCACAATTGTATTTTCCCCCAATCAACCTAAGGGGTTCTATAATTAGGATACTGAAGCCATTAGACATGGTAGATTTCCCCTGCTTTACTTGACATCCTTCTTTGGGTGGTGGTTGTTGCTGTGGCCACACTTCTTGCTACAGTTTATAGCACAGACATGCAGGTGAGCTACCAATCATCTTGTCCTACTTGTACTTCAGGGCAAGCTGTCACAGGGAGGGCCAGTGGCTACCACTGCACTAGGTGCAGGGTAAACTCTTAGGGATACTGTAGTTGAACGTAGTGCAGCCATCCTCCAGCTGTTAGACAATGACATCAGATGTAGTGGTGAGGTGGTCACATTCTTGGTAATGCCACTGGGCTTGATATCAAGAGCTATGGTCTTGTGAGTCAGGGTCTTCTCGAAGACCTGTATCTTGGCTGCCCTGTTGAAGAACCTTTTGCCTTAACCTCCCAAATGCTAGGATTGCAGGGCTCTGACACCGTACCTGGCTCTTCGTTTTATTATATACAGTTACTACTTTGGTGAAGGGGGGCTTTGGATGAATTCATTTTTCCTTCAAACCTTGCCATTTTTAATAATTTTTTTTTAATTTTTATGTGCATTGGTGTTTTGCCTGTGTGTATGTCTGTGTGAGGGTGTCCGATCTTGGAGTTATAGACAGTTGTGAGCTGCCATGTGAGTGCCGGAAACTAAATCCAGGTCCTCTGGAAGAGCAGTCAGTTCCCTCAACCTCTGAGCCATCTTTCTTTTCTTTTTCTTTTTTTTTTTTTTTTTTTTTTTTTTCTGTTTTTTTTTTTCTAGGCAGGGTTTCTCTGTGTAGCTTTGGAGCCTGTCCTGGAACTCCCTCTGTAGACTAGGCTGACCTCGAACTCACAGAAATCCACCTTCCTCTGCCTCCCAAGTGCTAGGATTAAGGGTGTGTGCCACCACTGCCCGGCTGAGCCATCCTTCTAGTCCCCATATCATTTTTAAAAAGTTCGAAAATCCATTTTGTTTTTCCAGTTCCAAGTTCCATTAGAGTTTATAATATCTAGATTTACCGAATTGTGGGTATTTATCTTCCTAGTTTGTCCTGTAATGTTTTGTTTTTGAGTATTCACAGAATGCCATGAAGATCCCAGAGGAAACCAGTAAAATTTTGTATGATCTCAAGTTAGAATCACAGCTTTCCAAAATAAATGCTTAGTAAAATGAAATGTATCTATAATAACGGGTGGGGATATTATTAGTTACTTGTTCAGTTATTCAGCAACTTAAAAAACTGCACTCATTTGCGTGTGTGTGTGTGTGTGTGTGTGTGTGTGTGTGTGTGTGTGTGTGTGTGTAGAGAGAGAGAGAGAGAGAGAGAGAGAGAGAGAGAGAGAGAAGAGAGAAGAGAGAAGAGAGAGAAAAGAGAGAGTCTGTGTGTGTGTGTGAGCCTGTGAACAAATATGTGCCATGGTGTGAATGTGGAGGTCAGAGGACAACTTTCAAGAGTCAGTTCTCTTCTTCCACCATGTGAGTCCAGGGGATCAAACTCAGGTCATTAGGCTTAGTGGCAAGTCCCTTTACCCACTGAGCCATTTTATTTACCTTTTTTATTTTGAAAGTTTATGGTTTTTTTTTTCCGAGACAGGGTTTCTCTATGTAGCTTTGCACCTTTCCTGGAACTCACTTGGTAGCCCAGGCTGGCCTCGAACTCACAGAGATTCACCTGGCTCTGCCTCCCGAGTGCTGGGATTATAGGCGTGCGCCACCACCGTCCATCAAAAGTTTATGTTTTAGTGTGGTCTTATATTGTCCAGGCTGGTCTTGAGCTCCTGATCCTTTTGCCTCCACTTTCCAAATGCTGGATCACAGGGGTGTACTGGAGTGCCAGCTTGGCCTTTTGGAGATGAGGTCTCATTAGTTGTTCACGCTGGCCTTGAAGTCCTAGCCTCAAGTCCTTCTACCTGTGAGTGGAGTTAAAGTTGTGAGCCACCATATCTTGTTCAGTAACTTTATACCTATTATGTATGCCGGTGGTTTTGTCAATACGATATAATTACTCTCCTCAAAAGATTTTTCATCATAAATGACATAGGGAAAACACATTGATATGACAAAGTTCCTCTACATAGCTTGTTATTTCAAAGAAGAAACATGAGGATTAAGATCTGAAAAGTGTTAATCAAGAAAGCTGGGGCAGGGAGGGAGGGAAGATAGTGGCGTGTATGGGCCAGAGGGATGTGAAAGAGAAGGATTTCTAAGTTTACAAGCCTGGACACTGTAGGACAGACAAAAGTGGGGAGCAGTCTGTAGAGAGGTAATGGGACTAGATCAAGCAAGACCTTATCAAGCCATATTAATGACTTTGGCCTTTTTTTCCTGAAGCTGATGAAAAAGGCACTGAAAGTTTTAAACAGTGGGATGACATTAATCCCAACACTTGGGAAGCTGAGGCAGAGCCGTCAGGAGTTCAAGGCCATCCCTGACCACAGGAGACCCATTCTGAAAAACCAAATAGAACAAAACGGGCTGGCGAACTGACTCAGATGTTAAGAGTGAGTACAACTCTTACAGAGGACCCAAGTGTGGGTCCTAGCACCTGTGTCACAACTGCATGTAACTCTAGCTTCAGGGGATCCAGCACCCTCTTCTGGCTTTTGTGGTACCTGCACTCATGTGCACATACTCACAAACAAATACACATAATTAAAAATAAAATAAGTTGAGACAACAACTGCAAATCAAAAATAAAAATTACTTTTATATGGTAGCATGAAGGCTCATGCCAATAATTTAAACACTCAGGATTCAAGGCAGTAGTATCGCTGCAAGTTCAAGGTTAGTTAGGGCTGATAGTTTTAGGCCAACCTGGGCTACAGAGCAGGAGACCCTGTTTCAACCCCCCCCCCAAAAAAAAAAAGAAAAAATCAACCCAGAGCCTCCCCAAACCAAATAGGTTACATTTAGAGTGGAGAGAAGAGGGGGGAGATAGAGCTGTATTTGGGAAGCACTCTAGAGAGCTGGGGGAGAGGTTGGTTTGGAGATGTAGTCCTAAATGGTGGCAGAAGTCTGGTATCAGCACAGTAGGCTTTCTAGTCTAGAAAGAAGAGTGTTTGACACTGGTGGGTTGTGTTGAACAGGGGTTAGAAGGAGACTCATTAAACAACACTTGCTAGTTGCTTGCTCTGTGAAAGGCTCTTTTTTTAGGTATCATGATGGGGTATTATGTTGCCTGTGTTATATAGCTGTGTAGAGATCATTGCTTGATGGATATATCTAAGGAAATGGAAATTGGTCTATAGTGAGTGCATGCACCCATGCACGTACCCACCAACACCCAAATCTTTTTAGTTTTTTAATTTGTTTTGAGACAAGGTCTCATGTAACCTTGGTCTGGCTTTGAACCCCTGATCTTAGCCATTGATGAAAGACATGGGTCCTCTGAAGAGAAAGCTCAGACCAGTAGTCCCAGTACTAAGGGTGGAAGATTGAGAATTTCAGGCCAGCTTGGGCTATGTAGTAGACCCTGTTCAAAAGCCCCCTTTCCAAACAAACAAAAACAACAAAAGAATGCTCAAAGATGGCTTATTTTACTTGTATCTGTTCTCTTCCATCATAAAGCGATTATGCCTACAAAAGGCAACTTGCACTTAGGAAAGAATCTGTAACCATTAGTACACAGTTGGTTTCTGACACTTTCCAGCTTTCACTCCTCCACAGTGGGGTTGATTGGCAGAGCAGTGGGTTGAAGAATAGCAATAAGGCTTGACTATTAGCTGGCTGTGTGGGCAGAAGGGGGGAGAGGGAGAGAAAAGAGAAAAAGGACTCCAGGGTCTCCGGCTGTGGACTATTGTGGCATGAGGTTAAACTATACAGTCTTTGTCTTTTAATGTTCATTTTGCTGTTCTGTATTATAGATCCCTGGCATTTTTATATCTGTAGTAGCTTTTTACAAATGATTTCAAAGCATACATGTCTTCTACATAGATTGAAAACTATCCCTCTTTGAAAGGAACTTCCAGAGTATTCTAAAGAACCATAGTGCAGTGTCTGGAGAGGGAGCTGTCTCATCAAGTTTAGCTGAGTCTTGAATTTAGAAGTTGAGGGGAAAAGGAGGTTTGAGAGGTAGCAGATGCAGATTGTAGTCATAGCAACATGACGGGTGTTCTTGAGACCTGAGTAGTGGCAGATGCAAGGAAAGGTAATGGAGTTGATGAAGAAAATGGAGGTTTATAAAGGTAAAAGGGGAAACTTTGTGTTAGGGTGAGATGTTTAATTTTAATTTGGCTCATGTAATGTTAATTAGGGTAGTCAAAGGGGCCTTTTGATTGCTGGACTTCAAATACTTTGATAGATGGATCTTGGTAGGCAGCTTCAGGAGGAGGAAGTGGCCAAATAAGGGAATAGACTTGGGTGGCTAGCGTTAGGAATGTAATCTAACGGTTTTTAGCAAGGCAGAGGGATTGGGGGAGAAAGGCAAGGCCTGCCAGAGCCATGCTTGCCCTGCTTGAGTTGGCAGAGTCCCTTTCAGTAACCTTGAACTCTTCTACCTTCTTGACTTCACTTCTCAAATGCTAGAAGTACATGTGTGTAACCTAACAGCGGTTTCTTGAATGTTTTGACCTCATTGATACTATAAATCACTGTGATAATTATTATTATTACTTTGCAGTCCTGACTGGTTTGGAACTCACTATGTACAGCAGGCAGGCTTCAAACTCACAGAGATCTGCCTGCCTCTGCCCTCCAAGTGCTGGGATCAAATGCGTGTGGCCATACCTGATGATAACCTGTAATGGTCTTGTTACTTAATCTTTGTGGAATTGTGAAAGAACCAAATGTAGAACTAATTTATTATGAGGAACTTTTTAGTCTCTGTGTTAACCTACTGCTATTATCTTTAAAACATCAAAAAAAATTATATGTATTGGGTAAACTACACGTGGTTGTGAGCTGCCCTGTGGGTGCTGGGAATCAGACTTATGCCCCCTGGAAGAGCACACAGTGACCTTTACCAGTGAGCTATTTCTCTAGCCTGCTGTTATTTTTTATGCTATTGTATGTCCTGAGTTATATCTTGTATATTTTGTTTGATTACACATTTTATATTAGTGTAGATTATGACCCTATCCCATACCAAAGGAATTTGAAATTTGCATTTTTGGGGAGAGGGTTAAATTGAGCTCAAGGATCTGGATTTGCATGCCCCATCCAGTAAAATAGACAGTATTGCTCTCTGCTGCCCAGGCTTGTGCTTCAGGGCTCAAGAATCCAATGGCTGTGACTGACCAGAGACCACCACGCCACCCCTTGTCTGTTTATACTTAGATAATGTACGAATTGTGTGAGCACACCCAAAGCTACCCACTGTCTCTGTCACATACAGATGGAACATGCTCTGAGTGTCTAGTCCTAAAGTAGAAGACTAGGTGAGGGCTCTTTTAAATGCTTCTGAAAAGCATGCTGAGATTTGGGGATCCATAGACTATTTGAATGCCTTTGAGTTTCCTTTAAAGTTGGATAAAGAGGCCTAGCCAGTCCAGCATATCCAGGAGTTCAAGTTCTGCAATATCTAGAACTCCCAGGAAGGCTTACTTGTTTCAAGGTCTAAGGGAGGGTGAAGTTTAAAATAGGTTGAATACATTCAGATCTCAAGGCCTGGGTACTTGTTTGTTGGAATTACACTCAGATAAGTGACCTTGCGTTGGTTAAGTGAGCCTTGTCTTGAGACACCTTCTGTTTTCTTTCAGCCAAGAAATTTAAGAGACTCAGTGGCCTGGGATATTTTGTTAGGGCCTACTGAAGAGAAGGCCATCTACATACTTTAGCAGTGTGGTTTGGTAGTGTGTTTGATCTATCAGGTCTTAAGACAAGGGTAACCCAAACAGATGTGGCGTGTTTCAACCCCCTCCCCCTCCAGTGGCATAACAGTCCAGGTGACTTGTCCTGTGAGTAGTTCATCAAATGCAAACGAGAGCTGACTATTATGCTGTAATGGAGTGGGAGAGGTATTCTTGAGATCTTACACTGAATAAAAGGTGATCCCTGAGGGAATCTGAGTCATTAGTGTATAGGAATTGGGCACAACCTTGTTAATGAGAATGAAGTCTTGACCAGTTTCTGGTTATTTGGTCCCTTCCTGACTCTTAGGATTGGTGTGTTATAGGTATGTAAGCATTCAACCAATAAACCTTCTCTTTTGAACCTCTTGATCATGGGATTGGTCTTTTCCTAGCCTTGTGTTTCAACAGTGGGTGTTTTGAATGAGCATGACCCCCATAGACTCATATGCTTGGGTACTTAGTGGAACTATTTGGGAAGGGTTAGGAGGAGTGGCCTTGTGGGAGGAGGTGTGGCCTTGGGGGAGGAGACATGTCACTGGGGAAGGGCTTTGAGGTTTCAAAAGCCCATGACGGGCCCAGTCTCGATTTCTCTGCCTCTTTTCTGTGGATCAGGATGTAGGCTCTCAGCTACTGGGGGGCAGCCATCCTGACCTACTGGTAGTTTTCCATCTGTCCATACCCCAGTATCAATTTTGGCTGCCCCCAAGAGCAGCCAAAATACTGTTCTGGCAGAAGGAGATTAACCTTCATTTTACCTAAGAGGTCTCTTCCCATAGGGGATGTGGGGTCTCAAGGACTATTAAAAAGGATAGAAATGGAGATCTTCCCAGGAGCAGGCAAGAGGCTGAGTAAAATGTCTTTTAAGGGGCTGGCCGATGTATTCCCTACATAGTAGTCTTTTGTTGGGATCTAGGGTCAGGAAAACAGGGGAGGACTGAGAATCGGGCTCCTGTATGGACAAGGAAACTGGACTGGTGCTCTCCCACAGTCAAGAATGTCCAGGGTTCCTCAAGATAGACTGGCATAGTGTTTATGAGGGGAGGCCCCAGGTCCTTTAGGGCAAGAAGATGACTTCAGTCTAGACAGAGTCTGAAGGCACTGAATCTTCTAGTGATTGTCATTACAGACGGAGTGGGCCCTGGAGGTAGCCTATGTCTCTGAGGACACTGTTGGAGAGATGGCTTGTGGTTTAGAGCATTGGCTGTTCTTCCAGAGGAGTTGGGCTCTAGTCCCAGCACCCACATTGAAACTAACAATAATCTGTAACTCCAGTTTTAGGGGTCTGACACCCTCTCTGGCCTCCTCAGGCACTGCGTGTATGTGGTGCACAGACATATATGAATTTAAAACACCCATTTACATAAAAAAAAAAACAACAACACTAAAAAAACTCCATTTTTTTTTCCCCTTAAGAGGAAACAGGACCTTCTGGCCTGGATTGTGTTTCTGGAGGAGTTCCCATGGCAGCCAACAGTTCACTATGATACTTGTCTTTGCCTTCTTTCTCCAATTTTTTTTTTCCCTGCTTCTGATCTCAGTTATAAAATACCAGAGTAGCTGCCTGACCCAAATCATTTAGTGGCTTGCTTGACCCAACAGTCAACTTCTGAAACCTGTTTTGAGTATCAGGAACTGATTGATTAAAACAATTATCCTTTAAGAGGATCTCTTCCTGTGATCTCACCTTTATGTTGGTATACTCTTTCATAGCTCAGCCTCTAAAAGAAAGCCACAGGGGCCTCCTTTTTCTCTTGGCAGATAGTATTCATTTGTGAATAATTTAAAGGTTTAACTTTGGTCTCCCGGAGATTCTTTCTAAGACAGAATAGAAATGATGCCTTCTATTCTAGATACCCATTTATCATTAGGGCCCCATTTAGGGGCTTGTATAGGGACCACTGCTGGCCAGTTGGGAAGCTAGTATTTCTCCCTTTCCCCTTGGATATTTATTAATTGTTTCCCTTCCAGATGGGGTCAAAGTTTGTCTCAAGTAACATCACCTCTTTCTAGGCCAGATCATGGAGCTGGGTAATTTGTTCAAAAGTTTGTACATACTTGTCTCAGTTATCTGTGTTACCTAAGTCCTGCCTTATCTTTGTTAGTGCTGACAAGACTCAACACCTATTCAAGAGTGATGTAACTGGGTCATGTGCTAGTTATGATTTTAAAATCTATTAGTTACGTGTGTGTGTGTGTGTGTGTGTGTGTGTGTGTGTGTGTGTGTGTGTATACATGTGCATACTACAGCATGCCTATGGAGGCTAGAGGACAACTTGAGGGAGTCCATTCTTCCCTTCCATAGTAGGTGCTAGTGATCCAGTTCAGGTCAGCAGGCTTGGCAGTGCATGCCGGTCATCAGTGAGTAGAGTTCCTCCTCCCTCACGTACTTGCTCGGATTGTTAGGTTTTTTGATTTTTGCCATTTTAATTGTGATGAGATTGAATATCAGAGTAGTTTAAATTGTATTTCATTGGTTGCTAAGTATTTAGCACACTTAAAATATTTATTGGCCATTTTTTCTCATTTCTGGTTTTAATTAGCATATATTAATTTCTATAATTATGCTCTTCATTGTGATATTTTCATATATGTATATAATTTTTGAACCCCCCCCCCCCCCCCCCCCCCCCCCCCCCCCCCCCCCCCCCCCCCCCCCCGTTATTCTTTGCTGTTCCCCTCCCACTCCTGTTGAGTAACTTCCTCTTCCCTACTTGGCAGGCTCAGTCTTGTGCAAGTAATCATGCTGCTGTGAGCTCGAGTCTCACAGCATTGTCATGCTTGCAGGACAGCTCTCCACAGCACTCCGCCTGTCTTCCCTTCTTCCATTCTTTCAGCCACTCTTGCTCCAGTCAGCAGTATAGTGGAGTCCATAGCTGAGGAAGCATGATGATGGCAGTACTTCCTGTTCCAGCTCATTTCTTGTTGACTGGACATAGGTTAGAGTTATCTGCAAAGAGGAACCTCAGTTAGGAAACTGTCTCCATCAGACGCCTGTAGGGATGCTTTGATTTCATCCTTTTCTATTTGTGGCCTGACTTTTCTGTATTAATGCTCTAGCTAAGACTTTGAATACTATATTGAAACAGAGGAAAGAATGGGCACACTTGTTCCTGATTTTAGTTTTTTCCATTTAGTATGTTTGTTATATATAAGTTTGTATTATGATCTTTACTATGAGGCTTTTTTCTTTTGGTTTTTGAGACAGGGTTTCTCTGTGTAACATCCCTGGAACTTGCTTTGTAAACCAGGCTGGCCTCAAATTCACACAAACCCACCTGCCTCTGCCTCCTGAGTACTGGGATTAAAGGCATGTGCCACCACACCCAGCCTGAGGCATATTCTTTTTAATTATTTTACAATTAAAAAATTTTAATCATGAAGGGTTGTTGAACTTTTTCAGTCTTTTTATGTATCTGTTGAGATGACTATGTGGTTTCTGTCAAAGTGTATTTATGTGCTATAATACATTTGTTTGATTTTTATATATTGAACCATCCATGTGTCATTGTAATGAAGCTAATTTGGTCATTTTTTAAAAATGTAAGTTTTAGTAGTAAGTTCTTTCAGCTGTCAGCTATGAGAGCTGATTCCTAAAGGTTCTAGGAAATTGTGCTTTTGTTTTTCTTTGATTGTAGGATTTTTAAGAAAGACTTATTTATATTACATGTATTAGTGCTAACCTGACCGTGTGTATACCATGTGTGTGCCTGATGCCCACAGATGCCAGAGGAGGGAGTTGGATCCCTGGAACTGGAGTTATGTATAGTTAAAAGCCACCAAATGGTTTCTAGGAAATGAACTTGAGTCCCCATGTGCTCTCATGACTGTTGAGCCATTTTTCTTGCCCCTGATTCTAGGAGTTTTAAAATTTTATTCCTAATTTTTTTCATTGGCCCACTGGTCACTCATGAGTATATTTTTCAGTCTTAATGTGTATGTAGTTTCTGTATTTTTGCTATTGGTTTCCTATTTTATCGAATTGTGATCTGATAAGATAAAAAATTTCGATTATTTTGTATTTTTTAAGATTTACTTTGTGAATTACAGTGTTGTCTATTTAACTTAGCTAATTAATTAACTTTTTTCACCTTTATTTTTGTGTGTGGGCATGTGTGTGTCATAGTGGAGTGTATGGACCAGAGGACAACTTGTGGGAATCAGTTCTCCCTTCTATCATTTGGGATGGAGCTTGGGTCATCAGATGGCAAGTGCTTTTACCCACTGAGCCATCTTGCCAGCTCCTGATGTCTAATTTTACAGGTTTTTCTGGGCTGTTGAGGAGAATGTGTGTTCTGATTCTGTTAGATGGAATATTATGTGGGTACCTATTAGATCCATTTGACCTTTGGTGTAGCTGAATTCAGAAATTTTTTGTTTACTTTAAGTTGGATGTTTTACCCAATGATGAGAGTTGGTGGGATACTCAACTTCACTAGTTGTTAATGAATTGGGGCTTTTGTGACTTTTTATGCCCACTAATGTTTGTTTTATGAAATTGTGAGTTCCCAGTATTTGGTGCATATAGACTTAACAGTTTGTATATCTTCCTGGTAAATTGTTTCACTTTTCATTTATTCATATATAATACAGCTTTTAAAAATCTTTTGTATAATTTTAGTTTGAAATATACTTTATCAGCTATCAGAGCAACTATGATATCTTGTTTTGGTTTCCATTTGCTTGATAAGTCTATTCTTTGATGCTCTCTGTGAGTATTTTTTGCTAGTTAGGTGCATTTCTTGGCAGCAACCAAGAGCTGGATCTGTTTTTTTTTTTAATTAAAAATTTTAATTTATTTTACATACCAACTACAGTTTCCCCTCATTCCTCTCCTCCTGTTCCCTCCCCCACCTCCTTTCTACCCCACCCCTCACCCCATCCACTCCTCAGAAAGGGTAAGGCCTCCCATGGGAGTCAACAAAGTATAGCATTATCAAATTGAGGAAGGACCAAAATCCTCCCCGCTGCATCAAGGCTGAGTGAGGCATCTTACCACAGGGAATAGGTTTTAAAAAACCGGATTGTGCACCAGGGACAGATCCTGGTCCCACTGCTAGGGACCCCACAAACAGATCTAGCTACACAACTGTTACCCATATGCAGAGGGCCTAGGTTGGTTCCATGTGAGCTTGGATCAGCTGTCTCTGTGGGTTTCCCCATCATGATCATGACACACATATCCCTTGCTTATATAATCCCTCCTCCCTCTCTTCAACTCCTGGAGCTTGACTATGGATCTCTGCATCTCCTTCCATTAGTTACTGGATGATGGCTCTATGATGACAATTAGGGTAGTTACCAGTCTGATTACAGAAGGCCAGTTCAGTCATCCTCTCCACTATTTCTAGGAGTCTTAGCTGGGGTCATCCTTGTGGATTCCTAGGAGTAGCCCTGGCACCAGGTATCTCCCTAACACCATAATGTCCCCCTATATCAAGATATCTCTCCTTGCTTTCCCTCTCTATCCCTCCCCTACCTCGACCATCCAGATCCTATGTTCTCATCCCCCTCCCCTCACCCTCTTCCCCACCCCTAGTTTACCCAGGAGATCTCATCTATTACCCCATCCCAGGGCTATCCATGCATCCCTCTTAGGGTCTTCCTTGTTACCTAGTTTCTTTAGGGCTATTGTAGCCTGGTTATCCTTTGCTTTACATCTAATATCCACTTACGAGTAAGTACATACTGTGTTTGTCTTTCTGGGTCTGGGTTACCTCACTCAGGATGATTTTTTTCTAGTTCCATCCATTTGTCTGCAAATTTCATGATGTCATTGTTTTTTACTGCTGAATAATACTCCATTGTGTATATGTACCACATTTTCTTTATCCATTCTTTGGTTGAAGATCATCTAGATTGTTTCCAGGTTCTGGTTATTACAAGTAATGCTGCTATAAATATAGTTGAGCAAGTGTCCTTGTGGTATGATTGAGCATCCTTTGGGTTTATGCCCAAGAGTGCTGTTGCTATGTCATGAGGTAGATTGATTCCTAATTATCTGAGAAGCTGCCATGCTGATTTCCAAAGCGGCTGTACAGGTTTGCACTCCCACCAGCAGTGAAGGAGTGTTCCCCTTACTTCACATTCTCTCCAACATAAGCTGTCATCAGTGTTTTTGATCTTAGCCATTCTGACAGGTGTAAGATGGTATCTCAGAGTTGTTTTGATTTGCATTTCCCTGATGACTAAGAATGTTGAGCAATTCCTTAATTGCATTTTGTCTTTTTGAGATTCTTCTGTTATGAATTCTCTGTTTAGATCTGTGGCCCATTTTTTAATTGGATTATTGTTATTTTGATGTGTAGTTCCTTGAGTTCTTTACATACTTTGGAGATTAGCCCTCTGTCAGATGTAGGGTTGGTGAAGATCTTTTCCCATTCTGTAGGCTGCCATTTTGTCTTACTGACAATGTCCTTTGCCTTACAGAAGCTTTTCAGTTTCATGAGGTCCCATTTATTAATTGTTGATTTCAGTGTCTGTGCTATATTCTGTCTATATAACTGGTGTTATATTCAGGAAGTAGTCTTCTGTGTCCAAGGCTACTTCCCACTTTCTCTTCTATCAGGTTCAATGTATATGGATTTATGTTGACGTCTTTGATCCATTTGGACTTGACTTTTGTGCATGGCGATAGATAGGGATCTATTCACATTCTTCTACATATTGACATCCAGTTTTATGCCAGCACCATTTGTTGAAGATGCTTTCTTTTTTCCATTGTACAATTTTGGTTTCTTTGTCAAAAATCAGGTGTTCATAGGTGTGTGGATTTATGTCAGGGTCTTTGATTCGATTCTATTGATCCAAGTGTTTTTATGCCAATACTAAGCTGTTTTTATTACTATAGCTCAATAGTAGAGCTTGAAGTTAGGGATGGTGATACCTCTGGAAGTTCCTTTATTGTTCAGGATTATTTTAGCTATCCTGAGTTTTTTTTTTTTTTTTTTTTATTTTTCCATATGAAGTTGAGTATTGTTCTTCCTAGGTCTGTGAAGAATTGTGTTGGGATTTTGATGGGGATTGCATTGAATCTGTAGATTGCTCTTTGTAAGATTGCCATTTTTACTGTTAATCCTACCTATCCATGAGCTTTCCATTTTCTGATATCTTCTTCAATTTCTTTCTTCAAAGACTTAAAGTTCTTTTCATATAGGTCTTTAACTTGTTTGGTTACAGTTACTCCAAGATATTTTATATTATTTGTGGCTATTGTAAAGGGTGTTGCTTCTCTGATTTCTTTCTCAGCCCATTTATCATTTATATATAGGAGGGCTACTGATTTTTTTTTTTTTTGAGTTAACCTTATATCCCGCCACATTACTGAAGGTGTTTATCAGCTGTAGAAGTTCCCTGGTAGGATTTTTGGGATCACTTATGTATACTATCATATCATCTGTAAATAGCGAAAATTTGACTTCTTCCTTTCCAATTTGTATCCCCTTGATCTCCTTTTGTTGTCTTATTGCTCTAGCTAGAACTTATTGGTGAGTTCGGCCTGTTTACATTTAAGGTTATTGTTGAGAGAGGTTTGTTATTGTAGTTATGTTGATTTTCTGGTTGGTTGAATTACTGTTTCTTCTTTTCTTTCTTCCCTGTTAGTATTAGGGATTTCCTCTTTTACACTGTTGAATGCAATGATTCTTTTAAAGTATACCTCAGTGCTGGCTTGGTGGATATAAGCTGCATTGTTTTGTTCTTATCTTGATGCCCTTATTTCTCAGTCAGTCAATTTTATGAGACAGAGTTGGTGATCTTGCAATTCTGGTTGGCATTCATTTACTCTTAGGCCCTTTAATAGTTCCTTCCTTCCTTCCTTCCTTCCTTCCTTCCTTCCTTCCTTCCTTCCTTCCTTCCTTCCTTCCTTCCTTCCTTCCTTCCTTTCTTGGTTATTAGTTTTGGTCTGTTGATTCTATCTTGAAGTTCTTGGATGTTTGGGTTATGCTTATTCAGTGTTGTTTTCCTTTATTGCTGTTTAAATATAGTATTTCCTAAATCTTTTCCTTTATCCTTGATTCCATTCATTTTTTCCCTGCTTGTTCCTGGTGAGACTCCATTATGTTTTAATTTAATTCATTTAGCTTTTCATTTCCACAGCTTTTTCTTTCCCTTAAAAAATTTTCTTTCTGAATTTTTAAAAGCATGGTACTGACTTTCTTATCCATGTTGATGATTTTCTCCTTCATTTGGTGACTCTCTTCTCCAGTGCTATATTTCCTGTCTAGGTTCTGGATTAATTTCTTCATTCATCTGCTCATTTGTATATCTTCCTTTTTTTGCCAAGAAATGTGAGGTCTTCATCCACCCAGCATTTAACCCATTTCAGTTTTTGAGTTTACTGATTGAGTTACATGTTTTATGAGGAGTCATGTTGCCTTGCTTTTTTAATGTTCCTTTTTTTTTTTTAATTGTGTTGCCTTGCTTTTTTAATGTTCCTTTTTTTTTAAATTGTGATCTGCGTCTTTGATTTGTAGATCTCTTTGACTTTTATTTGAGATTCTTTACTGAATGGCCTAGCCTGAAAATTACTTTGTAGATCAGGCTGGCCTCCAATGCACAGAGATCTGTCCACCTCCATCTCTAGCTTGCTGAAATTAAAGAGCCACCTAGCTTTTGAGGGCTCAATATTGATTACCACTCAGAGAAGAGGAAAAGTGTAACAGCAGTCACAACAAATGATGCAAGATACAAAGTACATACACACAGTAATGATAATAAATTATATGGGAGAGTAATTTAAAAAAAAGTTTGGAGCTATTCTGATGAGTCTTGGGATTACAGGTAAGTTTATAGATAACTGACTTTAAAACACTAGTCTTGTGATTCTGCAGTGTTTCTAAATTCATTTATTAACTTTAGCCACTTTTTACAGATTACTTAAGATGTTTAAACAATTATGCTATCAGTGTAAAACAAGTTTACATTTTCCTTTGAAATTGTCTTGTTTCTTTTTCTTGCTCTTTTAGTGGCTAGGAATACAAATACAATTTTCAATAGACTTGAATAGAAGTAGCCATTCACACTATTAAAAGCAAAGTCTTTTTGCATTAAAACACAGAATCTAGGCTAGGAATTTTGTTGCATGGTAGAGCACTTGTCTAGAATGTGCAAGGACATTAGTTCTGGAATCAAAATTCAGAACTCTGGGGGTGGTAGTGGTGGTAATATGGGTTTTCTAAGATTAAAAAGGCAAAATAAACATTTGTCTACAAAACCAGGTAGACTTAAACTTGAATAAGGTAAATATTTTCAGCCATCCATTATATTGTAGAATTTCATTTGCCCATTTCTTTAGGTTTCAATTTACACATATTTTTCCATCACAGGAGTGGAAGGACTCTG
The DNA here is from genome assembly GCF_007827085.1 of Peromyscus californicus insignis. Lineage (NCBI taxonomy): Eukaryota > Metazoa > Chordata > Mammalia > Rodentia > Cricetidae > Peromyscus > Peromyscus californicus. The sequence goes on along the minus strand of NW_026294606.1, from coordinate 75,447,627 downwards.
GGCTAACGTCTCTTTCTCCTTTCCTCTCATGTAAAAATTTGTATTTTATTTTCCAGTTTTCTTTATTATAGAATCATATAACTATGTACAATCAATTAAATGTTAATAGAAATGATTCTACTTATAAACCTACACATAAGAACCTTTTCATTCTGCTGCAATAAAGTACAATGCAGTACAATGCAGACAAACAATAATGTCATACTTAAGCAAAGACAGAATTTTACAGAGCTTCCATTTTAAATTTTAAAGTCAGGGAAGAGTACAACAACTGGTTGTTAAGTTCCGGGTGGTGAGCCTGAAGACATACATACAAGTAACATTTTATGGGCTCAACAAGTTATTTTTAGGAATACATATGTATATATGTATACATATACACACGTAGTAACAATTGATTTTAAAAATGGCCGTGAATCTGAAGTAGAGCAGGGAGAGGCATATAGGAGAAAGGTTTGGAGGGAGCAAAGGAAAAGAAGAAATAGAATTAATATAATATAATCTCAATTTTTTTTTAGTATTAGAAAGTTTTAGTAGTGATATAGAGAAAATAGAAACTTTGTAGGTCACTGGCAACAATAAAAAATGATGTATCTCAAGAAATTAAGTTTTGCCGGGTGGTGGCGGTGTGCATGCCTTTAATCCCAGCACTCAGGAGACATAGCCAGGCAGATCTCTGAGTTCAAGGCCAGCCTGATCTACAGAGTGAGATCCAGGACAGGCATCAAAACTACACAGAGAAACCCTGTCTTGAAATACCAAAAAAAGAAATTAAGTTTTTGAGAGTAATTTTTATTTTATCTGTACAAATATTTTGCCTGCATGTCTACACACACACACACACACACACACACACACACACACACACACACACGTATGCCTGGTACCCAGACAGTTGTGATCCAAACACGTGTGGATGCTGGCCATCGAACTAAGTTCTTTTGCAAGAACAGCAAGTATTCTTAACTGCTGAGCCATGTCTTCAGCTCCATCAAAGTAGCTAAATTTTAAACTTCATTTTCTTGGGGGCTGGGAATTTAGCTCAGTTAGTAGAATGCTTCCCTAGCATACATAAAAGCCTGGCTGCTATATCCTGAACCAAAAAAAAAAAAAAAAATTACCAGCTAGGAGTGGTGGTACATACCTGTGGTGCTAGCATTCAACCCAAGAGTAAATCAAAAGTGTCAAATTCAAGGTTGTCCTTAGTTATACAGCGGGTTCGAAACCAACCTGGGTTGTATGAGATCTCACTCCTCACAACAGAAAAAAAAATTTTTTTTTTCATTTTCTCTGACTTGCAATATTTCAAGCATTCAAAAGCCATGTGTGGCTAGGTGGTGGTGGTGCATGCCTTTAATCCTAGCACTTGGGAGGCAGGAGCAGGCAGATCTCTTGAGTTTGAAGCCAGCCTGGTCTACAGAGTTCCAGGACAGACAGGGCTGAACAGAGAGACCCTGTCCCAAAAAAAATCATAAAACAAAACAAGCAAAAAAAAGCCATGTGTAGATGTAACACCTTGCTGGAGAATGCCTTTCAAGTTACCATTAGTTTCCACTCATAAAAACTATAAATTTGAACAGCAAATTTGCAGAAAATGACTGCTGCTAGTTATTTTGTTTGTAGCTTCCTTATAATCACCAACCAATCACCTTAGCATGCCCAAGGAGAGAACAAACGGATCACAGACTATAGACAACTAAGAATGTATCCACAGAACTAAGACCAGCATTAACTACAGTAGGCTCCCTGTTAACTGATGACACTGGGATTGACTTCTGATAGGAAGCCCATTTATCATCCTTGTTTTATACAATGGATGAAGGCCTCTTAAAGGGAATCAAACACACACAGCTTTAAAAGAAACGTTAATTGTTTAAAATAGCTGCACTTGAAATAAGCAACACAGTGAACACACTTAAAATAAACCATACAGGAAATTCCTTAGATAACTGAACTCTGTGATCATCTCAACCATTACCAATTTTCTTCTTCCTCCTTCCTTATCCACCTGCAGAAATCAAACTTACTAAATTAGGATCTGCTAGCTGGAGTAGAAACTTTTAATAGTAAATCTGCTTCCTTTTCTGTCCCCTCATGGCTTCTTCAAAGGAAAAGGAAAAAAAAACAACCCTATTTTCATTGCATGAAATAAAAAATGGCTGGTTGTAAGCAACCTCAGTCTTCTGCATCCTCTGTCTCCCTTCCTCCTTTCCGTTGGTACCAACCCCCATCCATACCCTTACTCCACCTGCCTTTCCTCTTTCTCACTCTTTCTTCACCTGCGGGTGAAATCTTTTTCCCGTTTAGTATGTCAGTACCTGACTTCCAAAAGAGAAAACATCCTTGTCATAATGCTCATCAGAGAGGTAACCAGGAGTCCTAGTCCACAACCATAATCAAGCATTTGGGAGGTAGGAAGATGACCGGATTTGAGGACAGCCTGGGCAACACTGGAGAACCTGCCTCACAAGAGAAAAAAAGGAAAAATGGAGGCATGGAATGGGAATAGGATTTGTGGCATAGTCTGTTCTTTAACTGGGAAGCTTACACAGAACAGTCAACTACAGCTGCACTTAGCCTGTCTTCATCTTTAACCGTATTCCCAAACGCTCTGAAACCTTTGTAGTCAATTTATATCTTCCTGGTATTTCTAATAGAAAGATAACGCAGCTCTGAAATTTTAAGTTTTATCATAGTTACAACCCCAAAAATCCCTTTATCATCAGTATCACAATGCATTTATACTTTAAAAGTCTTAGGACACAATCTAGGGAAACCCTATTTTAGAAAGAGCAAGTATATTTAAAAATTACAAATAGGTTCAAGGCCAGCCTGGGATACAATAGCAAATTCCAAGCCAGCCTCAGCTACAAAGTGAGACCTCCCATGAAAAAAACAAAACAAAAAAACCCCAACAAAACAAAATTCGCTGTTAGACAAGACAGGCCCTAATAAAGAGGACTATAAGCAAGGCAGCAGAGCCCACCTCCACCAGTGTGCACTCACAACACCGCCACCTAAGGTCAGCACTCTAGCTGCTGTCAGGTTGCACAGGTCACCCACTAGCCAGGTCTCCCACTCCCTTGCCCAGGGAAACAGTGCCCCCATCATGTGACCTAAGTTATGCACATCCATTCCCCTTCTTCAGTCACAGAGCACAGATAACATGCGAGCCCCCAATTCCCGTAGGAAGTCTTCCGTGTGAACCAGGGAGGGCAGATTCAGGCCCCTGTGGACAGCTAAACCTTTGCCTGGAAGGACAATCTATCGTCATGCCTCTCTCAAACTCCTCTAAATACCTGACTTAGTACATATTTATGTATTATTCATATAAAAGACCTCATTTTAGCCCAAGATACTGGCTTTCCTTCCACTTAGTCCTTTGCTGTCAACTAATTTACTTCCCAAACAATTTTAGTTCTTCTTAAAAAGAATGATTGCAAAACACTCCACGTCCTGGACAGTGCAGCCAGACAACACATATCACAACTGCTTAAAATCTATGTATTCTTCACTTCTAGGAATTTGCCCAGAAGAAAAGCAAGGGCAAGTGCAAACAATATGCATATCACCTCAATTTATGACAGCAAAAGAAAAACTAGAACCAATGTGAAGAACCAATGACAGGTGACAAAATTCATTTTGACTACCATGTAGTCAAAATGTATGTAGTTATTTCCAACAAGGAAAATGTGCTAAAGTCAAGATTTAAAGCAGGAAGCAGTCCAGTGTGATTTCTAGAGAAGGTATTTATTCTGTAATTTCACTTGACCTTTATAGTAATAATTGAGGAAACAGTGAAGATCCAGGGAGAATGGAAATCAGAAAGTAATAACCAGTCAACTTGAGAAGCTAGAGCATCCAGCTGCAGAAACCGGTCTGCAAAGGAAAAGCTAATGCTTTCGGAAGTTGTGCCACTCTAGATTTGCCAACCACACCTGGAGACCTGTCACATGAGTGGGGCTGCTGTCAAAATCAGGAACAGAGAGAGAGAGAAAGGTCAAGCTGGAGCCCACTAGTTCCTCCATGCCTCTTACTGCATCTAACCAGGGACACCTGCAGATGGTAGACAGCGTTGCTTATACAAACCCCTCTTTTGGCTAGTTCTAACCCAGTGTGTTTGGCAGCCATACAAAGGAGAAGATTATGGAGCACATAGTCTGAGCTTGAGTAAACAAAACAGTAAAAACCACCACAGTACAGTCTGTCAATATGGTATATGCGCATATCTCTCTCTCTTTTTTTTTTTTTTTTTTTGGTTTTTCGAGACAGGGTTTCTCTGTGTAGCTTTGCGCCTTTTCCTGGAACTCACTTGGTAGCCCAGGCTGGCCTCAAACTCACAGAGATCCGCCTGGCTCTGCCTCCCGAGTGCTGGGATTAAAGGCGTGCGCCACCACCGCCCGGCCTCTCTTTTAGATGTACAGGACTCATGAGTAAAGACAACAGAGAAAACATGCTTCAGTCCATCATGCACAGCTGTCTCTCTTACATGACCAGAACTAATTATTGGTTATTTTCCTCATTGCTGTAACAAGTACCTGGCAGAAAAGCAATTGAAGAAATGTTTGTTTTGGTTCAGTCTGAGAGTCCAGTTCCTCATGATGGCATGCCATGGAGTCAGAAGCAGGAGATAAGCTGGCTGCTTAGCTCACTCTCTTTATTATTCAATCCAGGACTCCAGTTCAGGGGACACTTTTCCTTTTCCTTTGGTTTTCTTATGATCTACTGTGTTTCCCTTTTGCTTTCTATTTTTCTATACTGACTTTATCTTATTAAGATTTTGTTTTTATGTTCTATTCCTCTTCTATTTAAGCTTATTCTTGTTACTGAGAAGTCTCATTCTTTTCATTCACTCACTCATTCATTCATTCATTCATTCATTCATTCAGGCTCTTCTAGGGTCTGAATTGTAGGCCTTGTGAGCTCAACAAACACATACTTACCACAGGGTTATAACTCTAGCCTCCCCCCCTCTGCTATTTTCTCTTCTTCATAACAGATATTTCTATTCCTCTTTTTTCCTTTGATTAAACCTTGCTTGCTTCTATTTTCCGCTCTCCCTGCCACCTATCCTTTATCTCATCCATTTACTATAGCCACATAAATGTTACACTGAATGGTTTTTAACTTATTAATACACTCTGCACGCTTGTGACCATTGGTGACACTGGTATCCTGTGTCATTTGTTGTGACTGCTGTTATACTTTCCTCTTCTCTGAGTAGTAATCAATACTGAGCCCTCAAAAGCTAGGTGGCCCTTTAGTTTCAGCATAAGTTGTGCATAAGTGTGAGGGTACCAGTGCCACAGCATGCATGGGGAGGTCAGAAGACATCTTTGGAGCTGTTTTTCTCCTTCATCTTTAAGGAGCTTCAGGGAATCAAACTCAGGTCACCAGGCTTGTACAGCAAGCACTTTGACCTATTGAGTTATCTTGCCAAACTGATTTGGGCTTTTTTTTTTTTTTTTTAAATTAACTTTATTTATTTTACATCCCAACCACAGTTTCTCCTCCCTCCTCTCCTCCTACTCCACCCCACCCCCACTCCTCTGTTTCTGTTCAGAAAGGGGCAGGCCTCTCATGGATAGCAACAAAGCATGGCATATCAAGTTGCAGTAGGACTAAGAACCTTTCCTTAACTCTCATCCCCCACCCCCTTCTCTTACCCTCCATTACTCCCCTTCACCCTCCCAGTTTGCTCATGTAGATCTCATCCATTTCTCCATCGCTGGGCAATCCCTATGTCTTTCCTAGGGTCCTCCTTACCAGATAGCCTCCCTGGAGCTGTGAGTTGCAGTCTGGTTATCCTTTGCTTTACATCTAGTATTTACTTATGAGTGAGTACATACCATGTTTGTCCTTCTGAGTCTGGGTTACCTCACTCAGGATGATATTTTCTAGTTCCATCCATTTGCCTGCAAACCTCATGATGCCATTATTTTTCTCTGCTGAGTAGTACTCTATTGTATATATGTACCACATTTTCTTTATCCATTCTTCAGCTGGAATGGGAACAGAGTGGGAGAACAAGGAAAGAGATACCATGATAAATGAAGGCACCATGGGAATAGGGAGAAGCAGTGCTAGGGAGGTTCCCAGGAATCCACAAGGATGACTCCATCGTAGACTACTGGCAATGGTCGAGAGGGTGCCTGAGCTGACCTATTCTGGTGATCGGATGGCTGAATATCCTGTCATCATAGAACCCTCATCCAGTGGTTCTATGAAAGCAAATGCAGAGATCCATGGCCGGGTCCCAGGCAGAGCTCCAGGAGACCAATTGACGAGAGAGAGGAGGGATTCTATGAGCAGGAGCTATCGAGACCATGATTGGAAAAAGTACAGAGACAACTAGCCAAACTAGTGGAAACACATGAACTGTGAACCAATAGCTGAGGAGTCCCCATGGAACTGGACTAGGCCCTCTGGATAGTTGAGACAGTTGTTTAGCTTGAACTATTTAGGGGACCCCAGGCAGTGGGATCAGAAACAGTCCCTAGTGCATGAGCCGGCTTTTTGGAGCCCAGTGCCTGTGGTGAGACACTTTGCACAGCCTTGGTGCAGGGAGGAGGGGCTTGGACCTGCCTCAACTGAATGTATCAGGCTCTGCTCACTCTCCGTGGGAGACCTTGTTTTGGAAGAGGTGGGAATAGGGGGTGGGTTGGGAGGGAAGGCTCAGGGGTGGGAAGAGGGAGGACAGGGGAATCTGTGGTTGATATGTAAAATGAATAGAAAATCTCTTAATAAAAGAAAAAGGAAAAGAAAAAGAAAAAAATAAAAACAAAAACCAACCCCCCCCCCCCCAAAAAAAAAACCACCAAAAACCAAAAAACCCAAAACCCAAACAAACCCAAAAAACCTTCCCTTGCGTTAAGGCTGAGCAAGGCAATCCAGTATGAGGAATAGGTTCTCAAGAGCTAGCCAAAGCATAAGGGACAGCCCTGCTCCCATTATTAGGAGTCCTACAAATAGACCAAGCTACACAACTGTCATATATATGTATGTAGAGGGCTTAAGTTGGTCCCATGAAGGCTCCCTTGTTGTTGGTTCAGACTCCGAGTTCCTATGACCTAAGTTAGTTGATTCTGTGGGTTTTCTTGTAATGTCCTTTGACCCCTTTGGATTCTACAATCCTTCCTCCCTCTCTTCAGCAGGATTCCCCAAGGTCAGCCTAATGTTTGGCCATGGATCTTTGTATCTGTTTCCATCGGTTACTGGATGAAGGTTCTTGAATGACAATTGGGGTAGTCACCAGTCTGATCACAGATGGCCAGTTTAGGCCACATATTCACTATTGCTAGGAGTCTTAGCTGGGGTCATACTTGTAAATTTGTGGGAGTTTCCCTGGCATCAGGTTTCTACCTAACCCTGAAAAGGTGCCCCCCCCCCACTTTTCAGTCATCTCTTCCCCTCCAACCATCCTCCACCTGATCCCTCAAGTTCCCATCCACACCACTCCCAGTCCACCTGGGAGATCTCTATTTCCCCTTCCCTGGGAGAGCCATGTGTCCCCTTTTAAACCTTCCTTGTTACCTAGCTTCTCTGGGTCTGTGGATAGTAGCATGATTATCCTTTACAGCTATTTTCCACTTAGAAGTGAGTACATACCATGTTTGTCTTTCTGGGTCTGGGTTACCTCACTCAGGATGATTTTTTTTCTAATTCCATCCCTTTGCCTGAAAATTTCATGATATCATTGTTTTTAACAGTTGAGTAATACTCCATTGTGTATATGTACCACATTTTCTTTATCTATTCTTTGGTTGAGGGGCATCTAGGTTGTTTTCAGGTTCTGGCTATTACAACTAAAGCTGCTGTGAACATAGTTGAGCAAGTGTCCTTGTGGTATGATTGAGTGTTCTTTGAGTATATGCTGGCTCTTGATTTAGATAGATTTCTAATTTTCTGATAAACCGCTATTTGATTTCCAAAGTGGCTGTACAAGTTTGTACTCACACCAGCAGTGGAGGAGTGTTCTCCTTGCTCCACATCCTCTCCAGCATAAGCTGTCAATTGTATTTTTAATCTTAGCTATTCTGACAGGTGTTAAGATGGTATCTCAGACTCATTTTGATTTGCATTTCCCTCATGGCTAAGGATGTTGAACAATTCTTTAAGTGTATTTCAGCCATTTGAGATTCTTCTGTTGAGAATTCTCTGTTTAGATCTGTACCCCTTTTTAAAATTGGATTATTTGGTTTTTTTTGATGTCTAGTTTCTTGAGTTCTTTATATATGTTGTCTCTGTCAGACGTGGGGTTGGTGAAGATCTTTTCCCATTCTATAGGCTGCAGTTTTGTCCTATTGACAGGATCCTTTGCCTTACAGAAGCTTTTCAGTTTCACGAGGTCCCATTTATTGTTGATCTTAGTGTTTGTGCTTCTGGTGTTTTGTTCAGGAAGTTGTCTCCTGTGTCAGTGTGTTTAAGGCTGTTCTCCACTTTCTTTTCTGTTAGGTTCCTTGTAACTGGATTTATGTTGAGGTCTTTGATCCTCTTGGACTTGAGTTTTGTGTGTGGCAATAGATATGGATCTATTTGCATTTTTCTACATGTGGACATCCGTTTATGCTACCACCATTTGTTGAAGGTGCTTTCTTTTCTCCATTATATATTTTTGGCTTCTTTGTCAAAAAATCAAGTATCCATATGTGTGTGGATTTATGTCTGGGTCTTCGATTTGATTCCATTGATCAATGTGTCTATTTTTGTGCTAATACTAAGCTGTTTTTATTACTATAGCTCTGTAGTAGAGCTTGAAATCAGGGATGGTAATACCTCCAGCAGTTCTTTTTTATGGTACAGGATTGTTTTAGTTATCCTGGTTTTTTTTGTTTTTTCATATAAAATTGAATATATTTTTTTTAAGGTCTGTAAAGAACCCCCCCCCCCCCCCGCCCCGCCCCCCCAAAATATCAGCATGCCATTTGGCTAGTTAGATATTGCCGATTTGGGCTCTTTAAATGGGGAAAAATGACTGTATAGAATGTGTGTTTAATGAATGTTAACTAAGAATTGGTTATTTTTGTTCTTATTTCAGGCTACAGACAAGAGAAAAGCTCTAGAAGAGACCAAAGCATATACAACCCAATCTCTAGCTAGTGTTGCTTATCAAATAAATGCATTGGCCAACAATGTACTCCAGTTGCTGGATATCCAAGCCTCTCAGCTTCGGAGGATGGAGTCTTCCATCAACCATATCTCACAGGTACCAGCTTGTAAAGTCTTTCAGGTTCATGTTTAGTCAAATGGCAGCATGTATCTTAAGTATAGTCATACATTGCTTAATTATAAGGGTATATACCTGCTAAGAAATGTGTCACTAGGAGATTTTGTTGTGGTGTCAACATTGTAGAGAACACCTACGTCAATCTTCATGGTATATAAGTCTACCCACTGTTCCCTATGGATGGTTGATGTTGTCAAGAGTGGGAAATGCAAGGTTCATGAGGCAGTTGGAGGTGTAGAAAAAAGTTTTTTAAATAATTAAATAGTATTAGGCTGGAGAGGTGGCTCATCAATTAAGACCACTGCCTGCTCTTCTAAAGAACCTGAGTTCAATTCCCAACACCAACTTGGCAGCTCAAAACTATAACTCCACTTCCAGAGGATCTGATACCATCACAACAGACATACATGCAGGCAAAACACCAGTACACATTAGCTAAAAAAAGATATCATTTTAAAAGGTTTACTCTGAAAAAAAAGAAAAAAAGTAGGAGTAGCGTTCTTTAATACACTGGTAACAAGTGTTGTAAATATATAGACCAGTAGGAAGTTATTATCATTACCAGCTGTTATGCAATATAAAAGTGTGACTGGCAGTACAGTAGATATGTTCACACAGTCACTACCATGAGACATACGAGTAATTCATTGTTCTTGGACACTGATATAAAAATCTCAGTAGACCTCTGGTATATATGCAATCTCAGACAAATGGAATGTAATGATGGTATAGATAATCTGGGTATAGATATCCTTACCTAGTATTTTACTGATTGATTGTGGTCATGATCACTTTTAGTTTTGTTTTGAGTTGAGTAAGCCTACTGTTTTGTTAAGTTTTGAAATGGCCTCATTGTAGCCCTGGATCTCTTGAACTGAGATCCAGCTGTCTTAGCCTCTTGGGGAGAGGGGGTGTTTTTTTTTTTATGTACGTGAGTGTTTTGCCTACAATATGTCTGTGTACCACATGAGTGCCTGGTGCATGGATCTCCTAAGGTTGGAGTTACAGATGATTATGAGCTGTCATGTGCATCCTGGGAATCAAACCTGGGTCCTCTGTGAGATGAACCAGTGCTCTTAATGGCTGAGCCGTCTCTCCTGCCTGCAGCTTTAGCTTTTGGATGCGGGGTTCGTAGGTATGCACCACTGCGTTTGCTTTACTTGTATTCTTTCAAGTCTTCTTTTACACTGGGAGGAAAACAACACAAAACTGAACGTTTAAGGTGTTTTGTTGTTTGGATTGGGGATGGAACCTAGGGCTTTTGTGTATTCTAGTCATGTATTCTACTACTGATCTGCACACCCTGTTTCTTTATTTTGAGGTAGCCTTATGGTAAGCTGCCCAGGCTGGCCTTAAACCCTTTATCATTCCTCCTTAGCCTCCTGAGTAGCTGGGATTACAGTTATATCCCACCATGCCTGTCTGTTGACTTTTGTTGAGGTAAACTAAATTACATTTAATTAAAGCTTATAATAGTATCTTGCCACTTTTCACATATTCCCAAGAGATCGTCAACATAAAGAAAGGAAAATGTGCTTTTGTAAGCCCTTCCCTCCTTCCCATCCCCTGTTTTCAGGTTTTCTGTCATTATAGAAGAGTTCAGATTTTCTAGAATTTTGTGTGAATGCATTCACGCACCTATCCCATACCCCATTCACTTTGTTTTGGCCTTTTTCACATAGCATACTTACCTTGAGATTTACCCATATTGTTCCCATATAAAAGAATCTGCTTTTATTGTTGAATGATTTCTATTGTTATCTGTTTGTATATCTATTGTTGAAAATACAGGTTGTTTTCATATTTGCCAATTACATATTAAACTTCTATGAACATTTATATATAGATCTTTCCATAGTCAAATGCTTTCCAGTTTTTAAAAATTACATTTTTATTTATTTTTGTGTGTTTGGTACATATGTGCCTCAGCATATTATGTTTGGAGGTCAGAGGCCAATTAGCACGGGTGGTTCTCTCCCTTCCAGCATATGAGTCCTGGAGTGTACTCAGGCTCTCAGACTTGGTAGCAAGTGCCTTCAGGTTCTGGTCATTCTCACTGGTCCTGCTTTTGTTTCTGTAGGGCAGCTATCTGTGTGGAATGAATAGTTTACATGGTAGATGTCCGTTTATAAGAAACTGTCAGGTTTTTTAAAGTGTTTACTGTCTAGTCTGTTGAGAGATCTTATAAGGAACAAGATCATAGATTTTGTTATTTTTTTATGCATCTGTGGACAGGAACAAGGTTATTTGTTTGTTTTAAATCTCTTAATAAAAATGAATTACATTGCTTTTGTATGGATTTTGGATTTACATTATTTTAAATGTTAAACATTCTTTGCTGTCCTAGGATTAAATTCCAATAAATTGCCAATTTTATACATTGTCAGATTTAATTTGATAGAATTTTAAGGAAATTACTTGTATGGCCTTGAGAATTATTGGTTATGTTTTTGTAGTATCTTTGGCTTTGGTGTTGTTACTGTAATTCTGGTTTTATCCGAGCGGCTTTCCATTTGAACCTAGACTTTTCACGTGGAAGTTTTGTGTGCGCGTGCGTGCGTGCGTGCGTGCGTGCGTGCGTGTGTGTGTGTGTGTGTGTGTGTGTGTGTGAGAGCATGTGTTTATATGTTTAAAATACTGATTAAATTTTTCCTTTGACAGTTTCATACACGTTTCTGGTACGTTCTGCTTACTCTCACTTCCCATCCTCTCATCTCCCTCCCACTTATGCAAGGCTGCCCTGGGCCGGCCCCACAGGTCTCTTTCCCACATTCATACTTTTTTGTTTTGTGGTCCTTTGTTTTTAAAAGAACTATCATTAGACTTCATTTCACAAATCCCTCACCAAATTGGGTACTATGTGAAGGTAGCAAAACGCCAGTCAGTCTTTCTTGAGGGATTATAAGAAAAATCCAAAGTCTGTTCCACTTCTTTCTATCCCTAGTCTTGCTCTCCAGAGTGCTTCTGTATGATGATACATACAACATGGCAGCGTTTTTACACATGTCAATAAGTATGAGTTAATTTATCTTCATAACAGCCTCCTTACAAAGCCTGCGTGATGGTACACACCTTTAACAATCCCAGCATGCAGGGGGCAGAGCCAGGCAGCTCTCTGAGTTCCAGGATATCCAAGGCTTCATTGTAAGACCCTGTCTCAAAACACAAATAATCAAACAAGAAAACAAACAAATAGCACCCAACTTCATTACAGATGCAGATGCAGAGGCCAGGCAACTTATTCAGGATTATATACTATTAAAAATGGCGTGTGAACAAGCAAATTTGGTCTTAGAATCTGTTATTACTTGTTTACTATCCGTATTTTTCCTAGACTTTTGTTTCTTTGGTGGTGGCAGTGCTAGAGTTCAAACCTAAGGCCTTCCATATGGCAGACAAGCTCCCATCCGCTGAGCTCCCTACAGCCCTCCTTTAAACTTGTATGTCTCATCTGTTCTACCATGTTATTGAGGTAGAGAGCCGTAGGCTCTGGGTCTAGGGATTTTCTTTTTTAAAGACAGGGCTAAGGGTGGTCTAGAACTCAAGATTCTCCTTGCATTCCTAGGGATTACAAACACACTCCATAATTTCTGGATGGTTCTAAATGTTTTGTTTTTAATTTGTCTTTTCTTCTTTCAGATAACTTTTTGAATATTTTATTTAGTGGCCTGTTGCGTGCATGTGCATGGAAAGAAAGCTCTTACAGGGCTTGCTTAACTGTGTCCATCTTCTAAGAGGAAGGGATCTTTCTGTCTGGAGATGAGGTCACTACATTTCTGAATATACTTTTTTATTTCTTCTGCTGTGTTATCTTTTCTAACCCTTTTCTAAATATTTCTAAATTCTTATACATCTTTTTAGGAGAGTTTCCTCAGTTTTAGTTTCTGGTTTTGTCTATTACATTTTTTCTCCTTTTTAAGTTTCAGTAGTTAAAAGAATTATGTTATTTTATTGATTAGTTTTTATTCTTCATGAAAGTCCTTTTTTTTAATTTTATTCCTTTATTCTTTGTTAAATTTTTTTGTGGTTCACTTTTCAGTTTTGTTTCAGGTCCCCCTTTCCTTATAAAATCTGGTAATCATTTTTCTCAATATTTAAGAATTTGAGACTAAAATACCTAAGTAGAGCTTAGTTGTTATATTGTTAATATTCTTGTTTTTATTTTTTTAAATAAAAATATTTAAACGTGTGTGTGTGTGTGTGTGTGTGTGTGTGTGTGTGTGTGTGTGTGTGTGTGTGTGTTTCTGCCTGCACTGGTGTCTGTCTGTGTGCATGCACATGCCTTGGCACTTGTGTGATCAGAGGAACTTACTGGAATTGGTTTTTACCTTTTATGTTGTGGGTTCCAAGAATTGAACTCAGGTTGTCAGGCTTGGTGGCAAAGCCTACCCACTCAGCCATCTGGCCATCTAAATCTAGCCTTTCATTAACAAAACAAAACTTTTGTACATGTACATATTATATGTTTGCCATATTCCCTAACTAGCTTCCTCTCCTCTTTCTCCTGATCACCCTCTCCCATTGGTCAGTTTTCCTAGATGGCCTTATTTCTGTTTACTTATTTATTATGATTGTGGCAGGGTGGCATGGCATGGTATGCATGTGGAGGTAGAGGACAACTTTGGAGTTAGTTTCCCCTTCCATCTTTACATGGTGTCTTGGTTAGGAACACTATTGCTATGATGAAATACTGTGACCAAAAGCAAGCTAGGAAGAAAGGATTTATTTGGCTTACACTTCTACATCATAGCCCATCATTGAAGGAAGTCAGGACAGGAACTCAAACAGGAAAGGAACCTGGAGGCAGGAGCTCATGCAGATGCTGTGCATGGATGCTGCTTACTGCTACTCAAGGCTTCCTCAGCCTGCTTTCTTTTAGAACCCAGGACCACCATCCCAGGGGTAGCCTCATCCACAATGGTTTGGGCCCTCCCCCACAATCACTAATTAAGAAAGTGCCCTACAGCTTGCCTATAGCCATTTTCTTAATTGAGGTACCCTTTTCTCTGATGACTATAATGACAAGTTGAAATAAAAACTGGCCAGCACACATGGGTTCCACTTACGATTTCAGGTAGTCAGGCTTGCCTAGCAGGCAGCCTTCCTTCCCTAGCAGGCCATCTCACCCTCCCTCACTTCTGCTTTCAAGTCTTGTAACTCAGCTTGGCCTGGGACTTGGGTTCTTCCTGCCTTTGCTCCCGAGTGTTGCTATTATAGGCATGGGCCACCATGCCTAGTTATTTTATAATAATTCTGACTTAAGTGTTTCCATGGAGTCTGATTTTGCAGTTCATATTTTCTTAAGAAATCTATTTTGTAGTGTGTATATATAGGTCATTCTGAATCAAGTTAATTTCAGAGTTGATTGGGACCTTGTTTCGGGCGTATTGAACAGAGCTCTGTAACAGAATTTTGGGCATAGGGCCATTTCCAGAGTCTGGCCCAAATGAGCAGGAACAGACAAAGGTTGTCTTTTTCTTTGCTGAAGGCTTTCTCTGTGTAGCTTGTCTCAGGACTCTTACTTTTTTTTTTCTTCTTCTTCTTCTTTGTTTTTTTTTAAAACCCATCTCCGTTTGCTATTGAGGGCAAAAGGATTTAGATTTTCATTTCTTAGTTGTTTTCAGCAAATATATATTGTGGCCTTATTTATATGTAAAAGTCTTTGCTTGAAACCCACAATGCTCTCTCTGTAGTGGCAGTTGTGAGGCTCAGGAGGCCTCCTGATAAATACATTGTAGAAAATAAGGACATATCAAGTAGTATTGCTGTGACACATCTCTCTCCTGCCTACTTTTCTGTGTTTTGATCATTGGAACAAACCTTTTATCTGAATTTTTAAAGGAAACCTATCTGTACCCCCTACCCACCCAAGTGACAAGGACAGGAAGGAGAGCACACTTAAAACAATGTATTTCTTTGTGGTAATTTTACATAATCAAGTGTTTTTTTTTTTTTTTTTGGTTTTTCGAGACAGGGTTTCTCTGTGTAGCTTTGCGCCTTTCCTGGAACTCACTTGGTAGCCCAGGCTGGCCTCGAACTCACAGAGATCCGCCTGGCTCTGCCTCCCGAGTGCTGGGATTAAAGGCGTGCGCCACCACTGCCCGGCTTGTTTTTTTTTAAAGATTTATTTTTTAACTTATGTGTGGGTATGTGCAGATGTGTGCAGGTTCCATCACAGCCAGAAGAGGGTGTCTAATCACCTGGAGCTGGAGTTAGAGGCAGTTGCCTCTGATGTGGATTCTTGGAACTGAACTTGGTCTTTGGTGAGACCATGCCATCTCTCTAGCCCATACACTCAGATCTTAGAGGATTCTATGAACTGAAGTTCTCAGAAATCAACAAAGCCACGCCATGTTAAAGATGCACAAAGCCAATCACCTGGCTAAAACTTGCTGTGGGAGCCCAGCTGGGCGATCAGCTCCCACATTTTATGACAGGGTACTCTTGAGGAGTGAGGGATAAGAGATATTAGATAGAAGGATAGAGGGGAGAAAAACAGAAACACAGGATAGCCTTGGGAGGGCCTGGACCATTATCCACTGGCCCCTTCTGTCTCTTCTAAAGGGCTTTTTATAGGAACGCCAAGGGGTGGAGCAAAAGACCTCCTCCTAGTACAGCCAAGTGCAGACCCTTTCCAATCATCTGGTAACCACACATGTGGTCAAGCAATTCTCTAATGCAGCCCTGCTGGGTAAAGCAAGCTCAGATCTCACTAGGAAACCTTTGTGGGCCTCCACAACTTGCTCAGAGGAGAGAGCCTCAGTGTTGCTTATCTGGAGCCAGATTATCTTGTGCTATTAATAGCCAACCATTGTCTTCCTCTGTGTTTTACCTAGCAACCATTCTTGTGACTATTAGGTACATTCTTTTGGAATGTACTAATAGGCCACCAGCCAACCCAAAGGCTGAGAAAGTTATCAGGTAATTCTCTGTAACAGAGATTCCCTACCTTGCTATAACCAACCTACTTGATGTTTCCACCAATGTATTTGAGAGATACCATCATTTCTTAACATTCTTTTGTTCTATAAAAATAAAACTTTCACGAAAATGTTACCATGTGGGAAGTATTTGTTCTTATTATATATGTATTAGGGTAACCTGAGTCTGTGTTCCAGGCCATGGTCACTCATACTTGGTTCCAGAGTAAACTACCTCTTGTTCTCATGGATGCTAGAGCAGTTTTTGTTGCTGTTGTTTTAAAGACAGAGTCAGAGTCTCACCATGTATCCCTGGCCTGGAATTCCTTTCATAGACTGCGTTGGCTTCCGACTCACAGATATCCACAGCCCTTGATTTGTGGTCCACCATGCCCACCTCCGCGCGCTCGCGCGCTCTCTCTCTCTCTGTTAATCAAAAGATAGTTTTACTTCCTTGTGAAATTTACCACAAATTTTGTGTTTGAGTTTGATTTTGTTTGTCTCTTGTAGCCCAGGCTAGCCTCATATTCATACTCTAGCTAGGGATGACTTTGAACTCCTAGTCGTCTTGCTTCTACACAAGTGTGTACACCTAGCCTTCCACATTTATCCTAGAAAATACTTTTTTTCTGCCAGATAGAATTGCTTTGGTGATATTTTAATCATTCTTTGAAAACATTTACTTACCACACAATTTATTTTTACCAAATTTCTAACATGTTAATTCATTAAAGGCGGACTTTAAATTAGTGTGGCTCAGTAGGTACAATCACTTACGCAAGCAGCAGTACTCGTGTTCAGATCCCAGTACCCACATAAAAAGTCTGTGTGGACTGGCTGACTGGCCAGCTTACCTGTGTAATGTAAAAACAGCAGGCTACAGGTTTAACCAGAGCCCTGTCCTAAGGGGATGAGGTGAGTAATAGATCAGAATGACTGATTCCTCCGCTGGCATCACATGCTGGTGCATGTTCTTGCTCACATACTGAAAAAAAGAAAAAGAAATTGTCAACCAGGCATGGTGGCACATGCCTTACAGTCAGGAGTCTGAGAGTGACAAGTTCAGAGCCTGGGCTGCATGAAGAGACCGTGTGTGTGTGTGTGTGTGTGTGTGTGTGTGTGTAAAGGTAAAGAGATGGAGAATATGAATTAGTGAATTGATGTGTTACTGAATAGTAAAGTGACTGTGGATATCAACAATATGTTGATATATTCAATATATAGACTATTTCAAAAGTCTAGATAAAAAAGAAGGAAAGTTAGAAATGATTTTTAAAGTTTGTCACCATAAAGAAATAATAAATGTTTAAAGAAATAAACATTTAGCTTGAATTAAACATTCAGTTTACACACACATCAAAAAGTTAACATAGTACTTTTAATGGTGTGTAGAGGAGAGAGGGTTAGGGTTTATGTCAGGGTGTTCTGACATTTTTTATGGGTAGAATATTATTTTTTTAATTAAAATTTTATGTGTATGGGTGTTTGGCCTGCATGTATGTCTGTGTACCATGTTTGTGCCTACTGCCTGTGAAGGCCAGAAGAGGGTGTCACATTCTTTGGAACTGGAATTACAGATGATTGTAAACCACCTGGTTCCTGGAAGAGCAGCCAGTGCTCTTAACTGCAGAGCCATCTCTCCAACCCCCACCCCAACATCTTTTAAAAATTAGTTGTAGCTTTTAGTACTTGTTTACCTTATACTCACTGAGTTTTTAACCTGAAGAACCTTAGTGATTATCAAGCTAGATCTGAGAAGCTGTCCAAAATCCTGTTACTAGTGGAAAACTGGAGTGTGAACATGATTTCCATTATGTTTGTAATATATAACGTGATGTGTCTAGGTTCTTAACATCTTAGAAATGCTGTATTTACTTATTCCTTTATTATTTATTTATTTTTATGAGATAGGCTTTCACTGTGTAGACCATGCCCATTTCACCAGTGTGAAATGCTTTATCTTAATCTAGGAATGTAGAACTGGTTAGTTTGATAAATGAGATTTATATTTGATACATTTTGGGGGGGAAGGTGGTTGAAATAGTCTCATTATGTAGCTCTGGTTGGTTTGGAACTCTATCTATAGATCAGACTGGCCTCAAACTCAGAGAAACAGAAGTCTACCTGCCTCTGCCTCCTGATTAAAGGTGTTGGCCACTGCATCTGTCCAGATTTGTAAAATTTTTGAGTGCACTTTGTATAAAGCAGTGTTAAAGATTCTGATACAATAATCAGAATGGATGGGTGTGTACACATGTATGTTCTGTATACCAAATTAAAGGCCTTGCACACGCCACCACTCCACTACTTAGCTCTATTCTCAGCCCCATCAAAACAGAATCTTAATGGGTTAAAAACTGTATAAAATTTTATAACAATTAAGTGAAAGAGCCAGTGTTCAAACCTGGGTTTTCTGATTTCATGCTTGCATTTTTCAAATCACTGGATCTCATTGTTCCAGGCCCTTTTCTACTGGGGTAACTCTTATTGGTGGGATGTGCATTGCTGGACAGAATATGATTTGGATTCTTGTGATTCAGAATCAGGATAGTGGATAGGAGAACCAGAGGAGAACTTTTCAAGTAATTTAAAAAAAAATATATTGAGTACTTGTGCAGTATGTAAGAGGCAGGAGAATGAGCAAAAGCTGACTTTCAGAAGCAGACTGTAGACACATAGGAAAGGTAGTTGAACCCTTTTAAACTTACTTTTCCCTTGAAGACTGGAACTGTGTGGGATATTCTAGGAGCTAAGAAATTTGTTTTCTTTCTGGGTGCCTTCTAATGGTGGGAGGTAGGTAAAATTCATGTGATTATGTTATAAAGAATAGATTGGGGGAAAAGTCCAGATTGCATGTCTGTGGACCAGTTAGAAGACTAATGTGTGAGATATGTAGTAACTTAGGGTTGAAGTATTAGAAGTAGAAGGAAGCAGGTTTCTGATATTTAAAGGTAGATGTGGCAAGATTTAGTGATAATAAATATGAAATAAAGAGTGTATATAACTTAATCGACAACTGAAGTAGACTTATTAAAAAATAGGCTTGTGTGGACTTAGGTGTTTGGTTTGTGCCATATTTATTTTGAGGCATCACCAGAGGAACAGGAGAAAAGTGTGTGTACATGGCAGTTTAAGTCTGAATGTGGATGAGTTTGCTAAGCAGAACTGACAAAGAACGTATCTCAGATTAATACTGTATAAACTGGCCTTGTGAAGGAGATGGAGTAAATATGAAAGTAAGTAGTGTCCATCTCTTCCACTTCTGAACAAAATTTCAATGTTTCCCCTTTGTGGAGCTATAGAGTCCTGAACTTAATTTCATGCCAAGTAGAATTTAACTACAATTAGCGCTTAGCTAAGTTGCACTGGATCTCTTGAAGATGATGTAGTGACGCTGAGATGTAAATCAGTGGTGGAGCACTTACCTAGCATGTGTTAGGCTATGGGTTCTATTGCTAGCACCACAAAAAAGAAAGTTTACAGCCTGGTGGTGGCGGTGGTGGTACATGCCTTTA
Organism: Peromyscus californicus insignis; assembly: GCF_007827085.1. Taxonomy (NCBI): domain Eukaryota; kingdom Metazoa; phylum Chordata; class Mammalia; order Rodentia; family Cricetidae; genus Peromyscus; species Peromyscus californicus. The sequence goes on along the minus strand of NW_026294606.1, from coordinate 75,427,966 downwards.
ATCCCAGCACTCAGGAGGCAGAGACAGGTGGATCTCTGAGTTCAAGGCCAACCTTGTCTATAGTGCAAGTTCCTGGACAGCCAGAGCTACACAGAGAAACTCTGGAAAAAAGAAACAAAAGAAAAGAAAGTTTAGAGGCATTCTAAGGATACCATTCTTCATTTTGTAATACTATAACTATATTAAATAGTTTGCAAAATTACTGAGGGAATATGATCAAAGAGTATGAATCATTTCTACTATAGAAACTATCTTTAAAAGATTAATTTTATTTGCATTTATTTGTGTGTGTGTGTGTGTGTGTGTGTGTGTGTTCTCTGTGTGAATGGTATGTGTGTGTCCAGAGTAGGGTGTTAGACTCTCTGGAGCTGGAGTGACTAGGCAATAGTGGGCTGTTTGATGTGGATGCTGGGAACCAAACCTGAGCCTCTATAAGAGCAATAAGCATTCTTAATCACTGAACCATCTCTCCAGCCCTTTTCCCTCCCCTGCAAAACCTATTAAGATGAACAAACAAAAACCACAAGCAACTGTGAAGTCTCTTAAGATTTTGCCCTCCATGCAGACTAACAAGGTAGTTCCCTACAATTTCATAGATGATAGAAGACATAGGACTTTACTCACGAGAATAGTAGAATGTTAGCATTTGTGCCCTCAATTCCATGGAAGATCTAATAGAACATCCTGTAATGATTCCTTTTATTTTTTAATTAAAAAGTGTGTGTGTGTGTGTGTGTGTGTGTGTGTGTGTGTGTGTGTACATGTACGTATGTCTCACTATGGAGATCAGTTCTCTCCTTCCACCATGTGGGTCTTAGGAATCAAACTCAGGTCATCCAGCTTGGTAGCAAAGTGGAGTTACTAGCTGAGCCATCTCACTGGCCTTCACACCTCATCTTCAGTGATGTAGTTCAGCTTGTTACAGGAGTGTCATCTCTAGGGAACACATGTTAGGGAACACAGACTGTTGGAATGTGAAATAAGCTCTACTTTTGCCTTGACACCTTTGCCCTGGAGAGAGAGGATATCTTTAGTATACTGGACAACAAACAAACCTTCCCAGATCTCCAGAGGGATACATTATTTCTAGACCCCAGGACTGTTTCCGGTACAACTGTGCTTTAATAAGAAAATATGGAGCAGAGAGTCAATGCCTGTATTCACAAGATGGATAGAAACACACAGATCCAAGTGTATATAATATTACCTTTTAACAAGGTTCACCCCATGCTTACTGTACCTTCTTGACTTCTGGTAAAACTTCTCATGATTGCACACTTAATGGTCACTGGTAACTGTGACAGAGGCCAGCACCAGATCTGTTCTGTTTAACTTAAAAGAAAGACATTGAAATTGAGGTTATTACCCAGTGAATGCTGAGCTCACTTACACTGCCCAGGATTTAAGACCCAAATAGCTGAGTAAATGCAAAATGCTGCTTTAGAGAGCCAGGTGGCTTTCTCTGAGTTCTTGTACTGACTTTCCACTTGGCCTAAGGCATGAATATAGGTATTGCAGGATACATTGTGCACATAGGGCCTTGTCTTGCAAACGGAATTGCTATTCTGTCATCCAAAACAATCCAAGCTACTGAATTGAACTGACACAAATGCCCCTAGGGCCACGGTGGTTGTCATTGATTGCTTTAGCTAGCCAGGGACAAATTGTAAATCTAACTGGATGACTTCCAGTGTAGGAATAATTGCCTCAGAACATATCTAATTAACTTATTAGTTTTCCTGTGGGATCCCTCCACTCCCTCAAGAATAGCCTTCCTTAAACACTTGAAGGTCTCTTATGATCACCTCTAATTACAAGTCACAACATTTTTTGTTACTCCGTGATTTTTACACAGGAAGTACTCCACAGCTGCACTTTCCTTTAGGATTGCTTCTTTAAACAATGCGCTGCCCTGTTTAGAATTGCCCCCTGCTAACTAAAGTTGAGAAGCATAGGATGACAGTTTCTCTAGTGTGCCATCTTGGTTAGCCTTAGGCTTCTCACTTCAGTTCATGTAATTAGTACCTTATTTTGGAGAGTGTACCTGAAGGCAAGCAGTACAATCTGTTCTGTTTTATCTGTGCCACCAGCGAGGTGGCATTCATTTGTCCTTTGGAATGATTGAATGATAGATGTAGGAATGGGGATAGAACAGATACCTGGAGGTATTGATGGGTCTTTTTCACAAGAGAATCAAGGGCTTTTGAGCATCCTCTTGTTCCCAAAAGACTGTTGTATGAAGTTAAGGAAAATAATAGTCAGAGCTGTCTGGCAGGGCTTGGGCAGGTCCCGCCAAGTCAGTTAAATTTAGAATGTTCGAATGGCTTGTGGTAACTGTACTAGAGGATTTTATTTTGTGAAGAAAGCTCCAGGTGTAATCTCAAAGACAGATCCAGTACCTCCTTTTTCTTTACCCTCTGAGATGTATTTCTCCCCTGGGTGCCAAGGTTATTGACTTCCTTTCACAGTCAGAAAATCAGTGCACACTCAGTATTTAAGGCCTGTTGTTGGGAATGGTTAGTTGCAAGAAGAAAAGACATTTTAATTAAACTTATGGTGATCTTTTTATGCCTCCCACTTTGATCCACATGGTACCATCACCACCGGGGGTCATGATGAACAGTGTACTTAACCAAGTGTGCATTGGTAGATATCTTCCCTATCTTCTTTGGAGAAATTGTCTATTTACGTTCTTTATTTTCTCCCCTATTCTCTTGTGGTGCTGGGGATCAGACTCAGGACCCTGTGCACACTGAATACATACTCTACTACTGAGCTGTAATCCAGGTCCTCCTTTGCTCAGTTATGGGTTAAGGGCTTAGGTTTTGTTTTTGTTTGCTTGTTGGTACTAGGTGTCCTGTAGCTCAAGCTCGTCTCTTTCCTCACGTAGCCAAGGAGGATGACTTTGAACTTCTCATGTTCTTGTCTCTGCCTCCTGAGTGTATATGTAGGCAAACACTCTGCCAACCAAACTATATCCCCAACCCTTTCAGTATTTTGAGTTGCCTGTTTTGGGGGTAAGCTTGAGGGCAATTTTATTAGTTTAAAGGAAAAATTTTAAGGCAGGCAAGCTGTAAATGGTGGAAGCTGCCTAGAGGAGGAGAATGGAGAAGTAAAGAAGGGAAAAAAGCAAGCAGCTTGAGTTCCTAAGCTGCTGCATGGCAGCAGGCAACCACATGGCCTAGTTGGGGCTTTAGGGAAGCGGTAGGGAAACTCATGGTGTCAGGGAAAGCACACTTAGAGCAGAGCCAGAGAGATGAAAAAGAAAAGTTACCCTTCACAGTAACTCAGAAAAGCAAGCAGACTTAGGAAGAAGCAAAGTGGCTGAGGTCTGTGAGAGACTATCTTGAGTTGCTTTTTGAAGGAGCTGTTCAATATAAGATGCTTGTGGGTGGAGAATGTAGAAGCTATCAGTCCCTCAGCTAATAGTCCATTGTTGAGTGACTTGTGACTTAAAAGCACATTGTCAGATTGTAAATTGCAGTAAAAAACCTGATACTATCAAAGAGTAGTGTGGCCGATCAGGTGGTTTTTTGTGAATAGCCAATACCAGACCCTGCAAAAGAGTCAACAAGACTGAGGACCAGAGGAAGCGAGAGGAAGGAAGGAAGGCAGCCAAGGTCCTGTGGAGCCAGTCTGCTACTATCATGTAACAGCACTCTTTCCAAGACTCAGTTCTGGGAAGAGGTGGTAGCCTCTGTGTTAGATCATCTGAGATCTACTTTGGTGGTAGGTATGTTGTGTTTGGTATGAAGAGGAATTGGCAGCAATGTACAGTGCAAACTTTGTTTTCATTAGATAATGACTCTTTACTAATGAATGTCTGTATGAATGCCCATGTGGTTCAATCTTCAACTAAAGCCATCTCCACAGTTTGTGAACAGTCTGTGAATTATGTCACTTTTTAAATTATATCATGCTTTAGTTTTTCAAAAGGTAGCTCAAAAAGCTAGGCCATTGGTAATAGGTCAGGACTCAGCAACATAAAAGGATGTTCTCTAGGATAAAGTTCTGCCCACAAGGCAAAGCAACAACATTTATTTTTCAATTCTGTCTCATCTGCACCAAGGTTGAACAGTATGGAAGCCTGTTGGATACCTGTTGGACATTTATAGGCTTTGAGTAGTTGAATCATCACAGGCCCAGGCACTTAGGGAACTTTGGTGTAGGTGGCAGACAGAACAGGGGGAGCAGCCGAGCTTTCATAGGATCCTGAGATGCCGTAGAGGAGAGCCTGGCTACACTATCTCTCTCTGTCCCCCTCAGAACCCAGGGCCTTTGTTTGACATGCTAGGCAAGTGTTCTACCACTAAACTTTATCTCTGTCCTAGCTGCATTCTCAAATACTCCATTTCCTTGTAATAAGAGAAAGTTGTTGGCTTTTCAATCTTGTTTGTTGTTGGACTTCAATAGACATCCTAAATTAAGGATCTTTTCAACATGGGAATGCTTAGTAGTCGTGTCAGGGAGGCGTTGAATTCCAATTATAGCCACTGCAGTGGAGAGCCCTCCTACAGAGAGACTTGTACTGAAAGGGGCCGTAGTGTAAAGCGTTAAAGCCACTAGTGCATCTCTACATGGGCTGTTTAGTAGCCATAGACTTGATGACCGTTCACAGTATAGCATGTATAATACAGACAACCACTATGTGTCTTCAGCAGTGAAGACTACAGTGGTAGATATTAAATGGCTTCCAAAGGCTCTACCAAGAAAAAGAGCTCATTAGCTTCCCTTCCCCACTGAGAACTCCACTCAGAGCAGCAATCGCCCCCTGAAGGCGTTGCTGTTCTCTATCCAGTAGTGCCACACAGTTTTGAACAGGTCCCCAAAGTAATTTATACTAGTTTGAAGTGACATTTCTAATTATTTTTCTCTTTAAAGTGGCTGAGGGACGGTGATTGAGGTGAGAGTTAGTAGGGTGAGGGTGATATTGGGAGGGAACAGCTTTGTACCAGTTCTCAGAAGCCATTTCCTTTCTGTGTTGGATGGTGTGGTGACTTCATGCTGTAAGGGAAGCTGTTATTTTTTGGTCCACCCAAAGGCCCATATACTGTGCAAGACCCAGGTCAGCAGCTAGAGTCATACCACTTTTTGGCAGAGGCAATAAGGTTTTGCATCCTTTCATTGACTTGGACTCAATCTGTGTGTAGTATCATTGTTTTTAAAAGTCTATCTTAATGTTGCTTATTGAGCATGCATAGGGTAGCATCTCTAAAATTCTTGATGAAAACCAGATGTGGTGGTTAATACTTAGAATTGGCCAAGGAAGGAGGATTGCCTTAAGATTGAGGACAATATCGGCTGTTTATGGTACTCTGCCTTTAAAACACAGAATAGAAAATTTCTTGATTTTTAGTAGAAGAGTTAGAGCTGACATTAAGAATTTTCTAGATTCTTTGATCTAGTTTCTTAGGTTCCAGTTACCTTCACCAGCATTTTGATACCTGTCTGTAATAATAAAAGCCCACAGACTGGTCAATATACCACTCAGGAGACAGGTGGATCTTTGTGAATTTGAGGCCAGCCTGGTCTGCATAGCAGGCTCCAGGCTTAGCGGGGCTAGGTAGTAAGCCAGTGTCTCACCTAAACACAACAAAGATAAAGAGAATGTGTTGCCCAGTTAGGCATCATTTCCTCTTCAATGCTAGGAATTAAACCCAGGGCCTTGTCTATGCTGGAAACCACTGAGCCCTTCCCAGCCTGCTGTCCAGTTTGTGAAGTTTGATGACTAAATGAAAATTGTAAATGTATTTTTATTTGCTGAGGTACTCAGGGCCTTGTACATGCTGGCAAGTGAGTTATATCCTAGCTCCTCCACAAATGTTTTACTTTAAAAACAGTTCCATAGGCTCCTACTGGGTAAGATGAACCAGACAGGTATGTAGGAGACTTGCTGATAACTATAACCTTTGCTGTTTAAGTTTTTTCCTTTCACGTTGTCTGCACTGTGCAGTTCTTTCTGCCTTCAATAATTTCCATATTTGCCTCTTACACTCCTGTTTCTCTTTTAAAACCTGTCAATCTGTAAAGCCTTTAAGTGAAGCCTTGCACTGCACACATTTACATTAATTCAAGTAACTTGTGCGTGCCACTACAGCACTTATATCATTGCACTGTAATCACTGATTTGTTGTTGTTGTTGTTGTATCTGTTAGTAAAGTAAAAGTGACCAAGCAGACATCCTCTCTCCTTCCACACATTACAGGTTTCTAGGAGACAATTTTCCTCCAACAGTTGCTTTAGAAAATCTATTAAGTATTTCCTGATTTGAACCTTAAGGAAATTAATTTACCTAATTTTGAAGGAAGAGACATACTCATTAGAAAATAGGTACAAGACACAGTCCCATGGTCCAATGCATATGGACAGCATATATATTATCTACTATACCAAATAATATTTTCTTGCTCTATTTAAATTTAAAATATAGACTGTGGATATTCATAAAGAAAAAGTGGCTCGAAGAGAGATTGGTATTTTGACAACAAATAAGAATACATCAAGAACTCACAAAATAATAGCACCTGCAAATATGGAGCGCCCTGTCAGGTATATTCGGAAACCTATCGACTACACAGTTCTGGATGATGTGGGCCATGGCGTTAAGGTAAGCATTTTGTATTACTTAAGTGTGAATTACTTTGAATTTTCAATAAATATTTTGGATAGAAATTGTGATAGGATTTTCTTATTTGATAGATTCCCTTTAACTAGCAGTATTATAATTTTCATAGAAAATTTATTTATTTTAAAGATGTAAGTGTATAAATGTTTTGATTGTATATGTATATGTGTACTACATGCATGTCTGGTGCCTTCAGGGGTCAGATGAGGGCACTGGATCCTTTAGAGCCTCTAGAAATGATTTGTGGATAGTTGTAAGCCACTAATGTGGATGCTAGGAAGTGAACCTGGGTCCTCTGCAAGAGCACCCAGTGCTCTTAATCACTGAGCCATCCCTCTAGCCCTTGAGAAAATTAATTTCATATGAGTTACATGTTTGACTAAGCTTGGAGTAGAATTTAATCCACAGAATAGGCACTACTTGGAAAAACTTAAAAACTTGAAAAAGCTGGGCTGCTAGGATGGCTTAGCAGGTAAAGGCACTTGCCACTAAACCTTTTGACCTGAGTTCTGTTCTTAGAACCTTTATGGTGGATAGAGAAAACAGACTCCCCAAAGTTTTCCTTTGATCTCCTCCATACACAGTGCTGTTACTTGTACCACAAACAACAACAACAACAACAACAACAACAGGCCAAACAAACACACAACTTGAAAAAGCCATTCTTTAAATCATAGATTATGATTGGTTTAGAAAATAAATTGTAAATAATTTGGCCTTTTATTCCTAAATGTTTGTGTACCCTATGTGGTTTTCTTTTTAACTATTAAAAAATGCAAACATTAAAACACTTTTTAAAAAAGTGCTTATCATAGTAAGATAATATTACCCCAATTTTTACTAATCAGTTTTAAGTATATACTTCTGAAATATAATCACATTGCTTTGGTAACTAAATGTTTTAGACCAAGACTTAAGAAGGGTGGGTGGCCAGTGAGAACAGTATATTTTAGAAACTGGCATGTGTTGGTAGAGTGCTTGCCCAGCATGAGTACAACCCTGGATTTGAGCCCCAGTAGTACAGTGGTGGTACAGTATTGTAGTCCCTAGCACTTGTATCATGAGGCAGGGGCATTAGAAATAGAGAAGCTCAAGATCATCCTTGCTCACATAGTAAATTTGAGGTTAGTCTGATAGACGTGAAACCAATCTGAAGCTGATAGATGTCACATTTATCTGTATACATACAAAATGCACACAATTACTTTTTTCCGGCCTTATTACTGTTTTATTTTTTTGGTTTTATGACTTCTGTAAGAGTTTTCATACTCTTATCTTTTTTCCTACAGGACTATAGATATGTGTGAAATTAGGAAATAATACCATAGTTGGGTGTGGCAGGTGCATCTCCGAGTTCAAGGCTAGCCTGTTCTAGTGAGTGAGTTTCAGGCTATCCAGGGTTATGTAGTGAGACCTTGTCTCAGAAGAAATACTACTAGTACCAGGAGGCAGAAGGAACAGGATGACCACAAGCTTAAAGGCTAGCCTGGTCTGCACAGTGTTCTGGGTCAGCTGGGCCACACAGTGAGACTGTCTCAAACAAACAAAAAACCTGACCAACCCATCCCCTTATTTATTTTTATTTATTTATTTATTTATGTTTTTTTTTTTTTTTTTTCTTCTTCCGTGACAGGGTTTCTCTGTGTAGCTTTGCTTTGCGCCTTTTCTGGAGCTCACTCTTTAGCCCAGGCTGGCCTTGAACTCACAGAGATCCACCTGCCTCTGCCTCCCGAGTGCTGGGATTAAAGGCATGCGCCACCACGGCCCAGCTGGGAAGAGGTCTTAAATACAGGCTTACAGCACAATGGGAGAACCCTGGAGGGCAGAAGTTTGCTATGGATGTTTTACAATCTTGTATCTAAGCTGTTAACACCCATTATGTAGGATACACAGACAAAGAACTTCCCTTAAGCATTCAGGAGGTTGAAACTCGGGAGGGAATTAGCATAGGGAGGATATCAAGGTCAGCAAGCAAGGCAACAGTTACCCAAAACGGGCGGGGGGGGGGGTGGGGGGTGGGGGGGGGTGGGGGTGGGGGGGAGGCAGGGCCCTACAGGTCCCCCTTTTACTAATAAATGAGCTTCTGACTTAGGTTGTGTGCGACGTCAGCAGGTTACCTTACCCATCATGGACACGCCTGTCCAGGCCACACAGGCGCTCTGTCTTAGGTTGGTGAGCGCCCCCCCAGGAATTACCTGTCTTTGAATACTCATTATCATACAGGCTCAATCATGTGTGAGCTGCAGAGTTAACTGTTACCAAAGATCTCAAAGTGGCGCTTGCAAACTTGTGTGTTCGACACAGAAAAGACCAGCAGAAGTCCTAACCCACCCATAGCCAGTAGCCAGAGATCCGCCTGCCTCTGCCTCTCGAGTGCTGGGATTAAAGACGTGCGCCACCACTGCCCTGCGTAGCTACCACATTTTATATCCAAGATTTTCATGCTCTTAAGATTAATATTCCATCTTATTTGTAATACAAATTTTAGTGTTTTGGAATTTGTGTATTCTATACTTGGGCTTCATTTAAATAGATTATGCACATTTAAATAGCATTTAAATATTTAATACATTCATTCTGAAAAGTATATGGTTTCTATAATTTTTTTTAGGAGTTTAAAATAAAAATAAACTCAGGAAATCTGGCTAGATTTTTGGGAAACAGAATAAGATACTGATAGGAGGAACCCAGTATGCAGAACCTGCCAGAGTATGCACATGGAGAACATAAAAGACCATTTTGCAAACAGGTACTGCATTTCCAAATGAGCATAGGAAGGAAGGCTTGAATACTTAGTAGAGAAATTTAGAATTAATTTTGGTAAGCATAACAACGAACAGATTTTTAAATTAGTTTGTAACTTACAGAGGAATGTCTGTTGTATATGTTTAGTGCCTATGTGAAGATCATAGGTGAAGATCAAGAAAATAAGACAGAGACATTTTATTGGTTATAATCAGTTGCTGTTTTCTAAGGTAAAGTCTCTAAGGTTAACTATGGGTTTCTGGTCAGTTATGGAGTTCCGTTTTAGTTTGCTTTGTAGGAATCCAGAACACCAGGGCTGCTCAGCTTTAATGGTCTCTAAATTATTAGTTCTTTTAAATTTTTTTTTCCGGACTTATTTTTTTATCTTGAATGTTTTTGCCTGTATTGTACCATGTGTGTAGATTGCATGTGTGCTACATATATGTAGCACTTGTGCATACTGTGCATGTGTGTATGTGTGCGTGTGTGTGCGTGCGTGTGTGTGTGTGTGTGTGTGTGTGTGTGTGTGTGTGCGCGTGCGTGCGTGCGTGCGTGCGTGCGTGTGTGTGTGTGTGTGTGTGTGTGTGTACACGTATGTACTGTGTATACCACATGTGTGTGTTTGGTCCCTCTGGAGATCAGAAGAGAACAGAGATTGGGTGGTGGTGGCACATGCCTTTAATCCCAGGCAGGCGGATCTCTGTGAGTTCAAGGCTAGCCTGGGTTACAGAGTGAGTTCCAGGAAAGGCACAAAGCTACACAGAGAAACCCTGTCTCCAAAAACTTCAAAAAAAAAAGCAGAATAGGACAGAGATAACAGTCAGTTGTGAACTACTGTAAATGTGGGTGATGGGAACTGAACTCTAGGGCTTCTGCAAGGGCAGCAAGAGCTCTTAACGACTGAACTCTCTCTAGCCTACCTCTTCTGATTTTACTATTTTTAACAGTATAATATCTATGGAGGGTGTTACTTTGAAAAGCTTCAATTTTATTAAGATGAGTGAGAGCCAGAAAGAATTGGTCTCATTGTCATTTGACAATTACTGTAGAAAAATAGAGTGTACTCAGAGAAAATTCTATTGCTGCTTTTAACTTCATATTCCAGGTAAATAGTGAAATTACTCATTCATAATTTTAAATGTGCAGAGGAAGAGAGATCTTAAGGATACAAAAGTCTTATTCTGTTTATGTTTGGTTTGGGAATATTTAAGTAGACATTCCATATACAGTATTGTTAGTTGCTAGCAGGTATATTTGAGCTTTAAGAGTCAGAGATGGGGGGCTGGAGAGATGGCTCAATGGTTAAGAGCACAGACTGCTCTTACAGAGGCCTGGGTTTCAGTTCCCAGCACTCACATGGCAGCTCACACCTATCTGTAACTCCCAAGATCTGATATCCTCACACAGACATACATAGAGGCAAAACAACAATGCACATAAAATAAGAATAAATAAATTACTTAAAAAAAAAGAGTCAGAGATGAATTTTACAACATTCTCATTTGGAGCACGTTTACATTACATAAACTGTTCAACAGAGGAAGCTGAGCTTGAACAAAAGTTGAAAGTTACACAGTTGTGTAGTGAGTGGCAGGGTTATATAAAAGACTCATTTCCCATTTAATTTTGTTGTTCCTTCGTCTGGGAACAGATTACATATAAATGCTGAGCTTTTTTGTTTTTGTCTGTATTCTTTCAGTAAAAAGAAATGAAAATGTGTACTTAGAATACTTCTATGCACAATTATATAAGACACAGTGCATACACGGTAAATAGTCATCATACATATAGATTATGTAGTACACTAGTATATCTTATCAAGGATCTTATTTAAATGTATTATTTCACACCCAGGTGTGTGATGTGGTGATTAGGTAGGTTTCCAGACAGTGTTCCCAGGTGACAGTGAGGAACACTATTTTTTTTTTTTTTTGGTTTTTCGAGGCAGGGTTTCTCTGTGTAGCTTTGCGCCTTTCCTGGAACTCGCTTTGGAGACCAGGCTGGCCTCGAACTCACAGAGATCCGCCTGGCTCTGCCTCCCGAGTGCTGGGATTAAAGGCGTGCGCCACCACCGCCCGGCTGAGGAACACTATTTTAAACAATGAGGATCACCAAAGTTCTAGCAGTGATCCTGCTAGATTGGAAGATACTGAATTTTTTGCATAAGATTTTATTTGGTGTTGCCTTTGAGGTCATCTGAAAAATGGCAGATACTTGTGGGAACACCAGATGTTATTGATAGAAATCAAAATCTTAAAACTTTATAGACAAACTATAGAAACAGGATTTTTTTCTTAATGGCATGGTTTAAGGATTGGCACTGTAGAATCAAGCACATTGTTACAGGTGTGCTAGCTGGTCGTCTCTCACAGGTTAAGGTAGCTTTTCTTTCATTTTGATTTTTTGTTTTGCTTCGTTTTGTTTTTCAAGACAGGGTTTCTCTGTGTAGCTTTGGCGCCTTTCCTGGAACTCACTCTGTAGCCCAGGCTGGCCTCGAACTCACAGAGATCCACCTGGCTTTGCCTCCCGAGTGCTGGGATTAAAGGCGTGCACCATCACTGCCCGGCCCTCATTTTGAATTTTGACTGAACTTTTCAGTAAAAACATGGCAACAAGCTTCCTAGTAGTGTAGGCTTGCTCAAGACTTACATAGTCTAGAAATGTGTTTCCAGAATATTCATTCTTCAGTTAGAATTTGGCCAAGCTACTAGTAGATGATTTCATTTCTATAGTTTTGTTTTTAAATGTTTTTATTCTTTGTCAGTTTTATACATACACATATATTATCTTATTCATAACACACCACCCATATTTTTGTTTTTATTTTTGAGATAGGCTGTCTTGTATCCCAAACTGGCCTCAAACTTGCTTTGTAGCTGCACCAACCTCCCAAATTCTAGGTTTTCAGGAGTATACCACCATCCCTGAGCTATGTGATGCTGAGAATGAAACCCAGCATTTGCTGCTCGCTCTACAAACTCTCCCAACTGAGCTACATTCCCAAGCTTTAGTTGGGGCGTCATTATTTCATTTTTTTTTTTTTTTTTGGTTTTTCGAGACAGGGTTTCTCTGTGTAGCTTTGTGCCTTTCCTGGAACTCACTTGGTAGCCCAGGCTGGCCTCGAACTCACAGAGATCCACCTGGCTCTGCCTCCCGAATGCTGGGATTAAAGGTGTGCGCCACCACCACCCGGCCTCATTATTTCATTTTTAAACACTGAGATGTATTAGGCCACATCATTTTCTGAATTTGAAAGCAAATTGTGAGTTTTTATTTTATTTTGAGACAGAGTCTTACTTTGTAGCTCTGGTTGGCTTGGAACTCTCTCCATCGACCAGGCTGGCTTTGAATGCAGCGATCCGCTAGTCCCTGCCTCCCAAGAGCTGGAATTAAAGGCACCATACCCAGCTCCACCTCAAGCCCTCTTTATTCTATATTTTTAAAAAATTACAACTGTTTGGCCATTAGCTCAGGCTTATTACTGTCTAGCTCTTACACTTAAATTAATCCATAATTCTTATCTATGTTTAGCCACATGGCTTGGTAACTTTTCTCAGTTCTGCCTTCACAGCTTGCTTCCTTTGTGGCTGGCTGGCGACTCCTGACTCAGCCTTCCTCTTCCCAGAATTCTCTTTGTCTGCTTATCCTCCCTATACTTCCTGCCTGGCAACTGGCCAATCAGCATTTTACTTATCAGCCAATCAGAGCAACATACATTCACAGCACACAGAACATTCCACAGCACTTCCCCTTTTCTGTCTAATCAAAAAGGAAGGCTTTAACATAGTAAAATTACATATAATAGATCAGTTATCAAGCAAAAATTACAGTTATAATATCTAGTCTATTTGTATTTGACAAAATTAAAGAAATTAAAGAAAATATTTTATCTATCCTATATTTGTGAGTCTAAAGTTTCATATCTAAGTTATCTTTTATCATAACCAAGGAAAATTGTAACTGTCTAGTCTTTAACTCCATCAAAGACCTCAGAAGGATATACTATTACCTAAGTAAACAGGAAGAACATTGTCAGCAACTTCCCATAATCTAGAATGACAGAGAGAGCTGGCTGCCTGGACAGTCACCCAAAGGTCTTCTGCAAATTTGGGGCATCCATTTTTCAGCCCACAGGCCTAGAGTCTCTCAGTCAGTTTCTCTCTGTGTCCTGTAGAATGTCTGCAAGCCCTCTTTAAAAGCAGTATGCGCTCTTAATATCTGAGTAATGTTTAACCATATGTTCATTAGTTATTTACTTTAATATTTTTTGTGGTATTAGGGTTTAATTTAGAGACTTCCACATATTAAACTACTTTTGAGCTAGCTATACCTAGCCTTAAACTGTGATTTCAAATTTTAGTATTCAAGGTTTATATTTTTATAGTATAATACTACCACTCAAATAATGACTTGGGCTTTCATTATCCAATAAAGTCTTAGATCTTGTATACTAATAATTAAAATAGCTTTATATATCGTCTGTATTATTATAGTTTAAGTCATATTAAAAATATTTTTATTTTTAATTATGCATATATGTGTGTATAGGGGTGTGTGCACATGAGTGTAGTGCCTGTGGAGGCCAGAAGAGGGCATTTGACCCCTTGTCACCGGAATTACAGGCAGAAGCCATCCCATACTTTTAACTGCTGAGATGCCTTTCCAGCTCCCAGTCATGTGTAATTCAATTGGATTAGATGCATGGGTTAAATGCTGACCTAAGAAATGTTGAGGCCTACTTGTGATTGGCTTAATTAGTTGGTAGTTTCCTTAGAAAGTAACTTGTTTTTAAAAGTGCAAGTAGGTTAGACCTGGTGACAAAAGCCTGCAATCCCAGCTACCTGGAAGGCTGAGGCAAGACAATCATAAACTCAAGTCTTGTCTGGGCCACAAAGTCAGTTCAACCCCAGTCTGGGAAACTTGGTGGCTGGATGTAGCTCATTGGTAGAGTGCTTGACTAGTATGTGTGCAGTCCTGAGTTCAGTTCCCAGTACTGTGGGAAAATAAGTGTAACATACAAATATTTCCCTAGTTCCTATAGATACTTTTCTTTTACAGTGTATATGAAATATGGCTGGATAAAGCTTGTTAACATAAATTCAGTAATAAAAATGTCAACCTGTCCTGTCAGATACAACTTACCTAGAATTAATTTCTACTTTTTCCCCTCTTTTTTGTTTTTGCCAACATAAAGTGGCTAAAAGCCAAGGTAAGACACATTACTTATCATTTGATCCACAGTACTTCCTCTATGTTGACAGAGGCTGCAGAGCCACTAAAATGTGAAAACTCTTATGTCTGTCTGCTTTTTCCTGTAGGATTTACATAGATTAAATATGCTCAAATTTAGATCAAATCAGTGTTTAGCTTGGCTGTGTTAATATATCCAAGATATATTGACGTTTGCACTTTAGGAACATTAATCTTGCTAACAGTTACTGCTTTGCTCATGTTTTTACAGTTGCTTTGCTTCCATTGACTTAGAGTTAGGTTTCCCAGACGTCATATGTGATTTTGTTGCTGAATTATTAGGATAAAAATTATACTTGAGACGAGTATTTTAGCAGATTGACAGCTTTGTGGTTTACATTTATGAAATATAAATGTTTATTCAAGCATTTTAATGATCCTAATTCTTGAATATAGATAAGTTTGATATCAGTGAATATGTCTGACAATAAAATATAAAATCTAGTAGTCTCACCTGTATTTTGCATAAGTTGATAGAGTAGCACAAAATGATGGGGAGAACTGAATGCAGGTGGCTTTTGAACTTTTAAAATATAATACCAAACTGTATTAGTACTGTCTGGGAATCCTTACTTCACATTCTGATATTAAAGAAAAGACATCATGTTAAAACATCAAGAGAACAAGTTGATACAAAAATAAAATCTTTCATTCCACATTTTAGCACGGAAATAACCAGCCTGCAAGAACTGGCACATTGTCGAGAACAAATCCTCCCACGCAGAAACCACCAAGCCCTCCTGTGTCAGGCCGAGGAACTTTGGGGTATGAATTCAACTGCATTCTACAAAGAATTCCGGAGCCCTAAGTGCATGCTTCCTTGTTTTGTGTTCTCTCTGGTGGTACTACCCTTTCCATTCATTTATTTTGTGAGTGTGTGCATGTGTGTAGGGAGGTCAGAGAACAGCTTGTAAGGCCTGTGGGTCCTGTGATGACACTCTGGGTGTCAGCTTGGCAGGATACCATCACTTTCTGAACCATCTTGCTGGCTGAGACTGATGTTGATTCTTCCTTCCCTAAGCAGGATCTAAAACCAGTCTGCTTGCTTTATAACCTGTGTGTATGCATGTGTGTGTTTAATGTATACATAGGCGTACATGCATGAGTGCATGTGCATATGTGGAGCCCCAAGGACAACCTCAGGTTTTACTCTCAGGAAAGCTGCCCACTTACTTTAAGTTAAAGACAGGATTTCTTATTAGCCTGAAGCTCACCAATGAGGCTAGATTGGCTGAGTAGTAAGCTAGATTGCTTGTTTCCAACTCCTTAGCTTTGGGATTGTGGGTGCCACCATGCCAGGTATTAATAATCTTTTGTGTATGTGTAAATGAGTATCATTTTTTGTTTGTGCATTTAAAAATTGTAAATCTGCTTTCCATTTTATTTTTAAATGGATTAACCAGAGAGTTCCTTTTGGTGCCTCCCCGTGTGTTTATGGCCCTTTGAAAAGTGGTGTGCTTTGTGTAGTTTTCCTTAGTCTCCATCTCCTGCTTCTCTTGTTCCATGGCATCTTACCCTGAAGACCACTCAGGTGGCTCTTGGTGCACCAGCTGGTCACAGGCCTCTTCACACCAGAGTAGCTTTGGAAAGCTGCAAAAGATAGTGGTAACTTCTTGTCCCCGGTCTTGGTACTAATTGTATCAATATTTTCCAAGATGTTTCTGAAAGATTAGTTACTTGGAAATACCATATTAAATTTCTTGCTTTTGTGGAGGGGATCAGTTAGTAGCCAACTTTTCTTAGTTGTTGTTTTTTGTCCTCCTCCCCCCGAAAGGCTTATGAGTGACAAAGCTAGGTCTAATGTATTTTATTATTATATATTATTAATCATTAAAAAGATTATAACCAACATTTTTAGTGATATTAGAACTTTAAATGACCCTTTTCCAATAATTTTCCCAAGAAAGCAATAAATTTTAATTTTTATGTTAAGACAGCAAAGTTTATGTCACAGTTAAAGTTTTTGTTTATATTACTATTAAAAATTTTTCTGAGCCGGGCGGTGGTGGCGCACGCCTTTAATCCCAGCACTCGGGAGGCAGAGCCAGGCGGATCTCTGTGAGTTCGAGGCCAGCCTGGTCTCCAAAGCGAGTTCCAGGAAAGGCGCAAAGCTACACAGAGAAACCCTGTCTCGAAAAACCAAAAAAAAAAAAAAAAAATTCTGTTAGTATTAGAGAAAGAGAGAGTCAATGTGTATAAATTGTGCTATACACTTTTTAGAGGTCAGAGAGCAGCTCTGTGTGTGTGTGTGTGTGTGTGTGTTCCCATGTGCAAATCAATGGGTTCTAGGGATTGGACTAAGGTCTCTAGGCTTGGGTGACAAGCACCTTTACCCTCTGAACCATCTTGCCAGTCTTAACTTTCTTTAAATTAAAATAGGAAAAAAAATTCTGTTATAGTTAATTCAGATAGAGATTGCTGTAAATTTCGGAGGGTGCTATTTTGTTTCTCTTATTCATTATCTATTTGTTCATTCTTCCTCTTTAGACGGAATACCCCTTACAAAACGTTAGAGCCCGTTAAGCCTCCAACAGTTCCTAATGACTACATGACTAGTCCTGCGAGACTTGGAAGCCAGCATAGTCCAGGCAGGACAGCTTCTTTAAATCAGAGACCAAGGACACATAGGTAAGACTTCTGTCTGAACATTTGAACTCTTGAGAGTGTATGCTTTGACTGGTAAGTGATGATTTTTAAAGCCGCAGCACACAAATGAGGTACGACTTTAATGCTGATAGTGAGTGTAAAAGGTGAGATCATTCTTCTTCATATTTCTGATCCATCAAATTTCAGTTTTTCTTTTGAGTTTGTTTTCATTTGTGTATACTATTAGTAGGATATATTTCCTCTTTTTGACAGACACAAGTACATATTGGGATTAAAACTAAAGACTTTTTAGAGGCTGAAGATGTAGCTAAGATGGCATAGTGCTTGTCTACCATACAGGAAGTTCTAGATTTGATCCCCTGCACCACATAAGCAGGCGTGATGAAGTACGTCTGTAATCCTAGCACTTGGAGACAGGAGGATATGAAGTTCAGGGTCATCCTCAGCTACATAGTGAATTTGAGGCCAGTTGGGATACATGAGGCAATGTCTCAAAAAGCAGAACCAAACAAAAAACCCGGATAGAGCTTAAATTTTTTTTTGCTCTCTTAAATTTGCATATAAGGTATCCTTATGACATTTATCCTTATGACATTTTGGAACAAAGTGTGACCCCTCATCATCCCCATCCCCCTGACACAAGGATGATTTTTTTAATACATCTTTAAATGTCCTAAGGCCGGGTTAGGGTTTATATAGCTCAGTGGTAGGCTATATCTTTAGTATGTATGAGGCTCCTGGGTTCGTTTCCTAGGAACTCCTGCCCATTAAAAAGGGCACAGGGCAAATACTCTTCAATGCTTTTAGGCAAAGGGTTAAATGCCATAGAAGTTACATGACATATCGAATTCTTTGGAAGATTCCTGTCGGAGGAGGAACACTTAGCTTGTTTCTGAAAAAGATTTCTGAACAGAGTTGGTAAACTAGGCTATGTTAAAGTGGCGCACGCCTTTAATCCCAGCACTCGGGAGGCAGAGCCAGGCGGATCTCTGTGAGTTCGAGGCCAGCCTGGACTACCAAGTGAGTTCCAGGAAAGGCGCAAAGCTACACAGAGAAACCCTGTCTCGAAAAACCAAAAAAAAAAAAAAAATCCTTTAGAAAGTAGCTGCCCAAAGTGCTTTATGAAGTACCTAGCTTGGTTTATGTATGTCGCTGCTGAATTACAGGGTCAAAGTATGGTTTTTCCAAAGTGGAGGTAGTATTAGTTTAATCTTATTCAACCACTAGTTATTTAGAATGACTTTTATTAAATGCCGGTCAGAAGCAAATAAAACATAGTATTGTTATTTTTTCCAGAAGCTCATTGTGTTGAAATACGAACATCTGTTTTAAAATATATTTCTAGAACGTCATTATGTCAGGGTTTATGGGTTCTTTAATCACTGTTGCAGATGTAGTGCCATGGCAGCCATAGATAGTCTGTAAATGGATGAGCATGACTATGGTCTAGTACAATTTTACTTACGGTACTTAAATTTGAATTTCATATAACCTTAATGTTTTGCAAATTAGCTTTCCTCTTTTGAGTTTTTTCCAACTATTTAGGAAAAAAAGTTAGCTCATAGGCAAAAATTGGGCTGTTGTCCAGTTTTAGCCCACAGGGTGTAATTTGCCAACTCCTATCCTTATGTTAGATAAGAAGCACTGAAGTCAGGAATTGTGGAAGAGCTGAAGTGGACAAATAATCCTAGGTCTGATACAAAGTTGAGTATTGAGCTCCTGGCTTGAATGAGTTGAGAATTTCATATTTAAGCTAGTTTGTTCTGTCAGTGGCTTTTTTTATACCTTTTATTACAATGTGATATTCTAATTATAAATTGATCATATTGGAGAATAAAATAGTCTTACCCAGGCACTGTAATTCTTTGCCTTGTTGGGTTTGTGGGCATATTGAACAAATAATATTGCTTTTAAAATACAGTGTGAACCAGGTGCTGTGGTGTGTACTTCGAAGGTGGTAGCTTGAGATTAGAAGTTTGGAGCTAGCCTGGGCAACATAGTGAGGGACTGGTGTGCTAGACAGTAATTAGTCTCAGCTAGAAGGACAGACCTTTGGCCCCAAGAGAAGTTTATCAGTAGCAGCTATTGTAGTCAGTGAAACCTGACTACATTTAAACTTTGTTCTGTTCTTGCTGTGTTAGGCTCATTGTCTTACTCACTGTTCTATTGCTGTGAAGACACCATGATCGCGGCAGCCCTTATAAAGGAAGACATTTAATTGAGGCTTGCTAAAAGTTTCAGAGGTTTTATCAGCATGGCATCAAACAGGCAGACATGTGCTGAGAAGGAGCTGAAAGTTCTCTATCTTGATTTGTTGGCAGCAGGAAGAGACAGATACTGAGTCTGGCTTGGGCTTTTGAAACCTCAAAGTCTACTCACAGTGACACACTTCCTCCAACAAGGCTGTCACCTAATCCTTCTCAAGCAGTGCCACTCCCTGATGACTAAGCATTCAAATATGTGTGCCTGTGGGGGCCATTTTTACTCAAACCACCACACTCGTTTTCCAGAAAATTCCTTAGAACCTTTCTTCAGTTTGCTTTTCTATATTATATTTTGTTTTGTTTGTCAGTTTCTTTGTTTGCTTGCGTTTGAGGCAAGATCTCACTATATAGCCCTGGCTGGCCTGGAACTTGCTATGTAGACCAGGCCTCAAACTCAAACTCATAGAGACCCACCTGCCTCTGCCTTCCCAGTCCTGGGTTTAAAGGCGTGCGCCTGTGTGTCCCGCTTGTTTATTGTTTTGAAACCTGGCTTTGCTGTAGAGTGCAGACTGACTTAGAAGTTAAGATACCCTTCCTCAGCCTCCTGAGTGCAGGGTTCCAGGTGTGTGCCACCATGTCTGTTTCACTTTTCTCTGAGATCGGGAGAGATTTCATGTCTTGTACATTCCTTTTTGTATTATCTGTCACACTGAATTTTGAGTCTGTGTTCTCATGTTCAGTTTTGTGGTGGTATGGTTCACTGTTGTTTCTGAGGAAGAAGGAGAGGGAGACAAGCCTCACTGTGTACTCCAGGTGGCTTCAGACTTAGAGCCTGTAGCTGTAGCCAGTGATAAAAGCTGTGTGCCACCGCAACAGGCTCTTTGTTGTTAATCACATCAGGCTTTAAATAGACACTTGTCGGGGTTGGGGATTTAGCTCAGTGGTAGAGCACTTGCCTAGCAAGCACAAGGTCCTGGGTTTGGTCCTCAGCTCCGGAAAATTAAAAACAAAAACAAAACGAAAAAATAAAATAAAATAAATAGACACTTGTCACTCACTGTACTGTGAGATTGTAATGCTCATACAACTCTTCAAGATTATTACCACATTAAGGCAAGGTCTCATTATGTAGCCCTGACTGGCCTTGAACTCACAAAGATCCACCTGTATCTGCCTTCAAAGTGCTGGGATTAAAGGCCAGGTCGGGTTTTTGAGTCCGGGTTTTGTATAGGTTGGTTTCAGAGTTTTAGAAGAACAGTGAAACATGAGCACAGTTGTAAGTAGTAGGGTAAAGGTTTATAACCAAGTTAAAATGAATGTATAGTAGCTCCAGTTTATGATGACGTTTTTTAAAAATCAGTCATTAAAAATGATTTTCCAAATGCCTCTCTTCTTTGTAGTGGAAGCAGTGGAGGAAGTGGAAGTCGAGAAAACAGTGGGAGCAGTAGTATTGGCATTCCCATCGCTGTGCCCACGCCTTCGCCTCCCACTGCTGGCCCAGGTATGTTGTCTAGTACCCTCCGGTTTAGTCTGTGCTATTTGTTAACTTCATAGGGAATCTAAAATAAGTTAATCATAGTGGATAAAAGTTATTTATTAGATTGTGATTATAGCTATAATAAAGGCTAATAACGTATTTTTAGATTAATTTTCACAAAGTTGTTGGGGTCTTACCAGCTGTAAGTGTATGACAGAGAAATAGTTTTGTTAGGTCAGTTTTGGGCCATTTTGCTTTTAGTATTACTTGTCTTTGTGAATAGTTAAGATTGAGGTTTATTATTTCAAAAGCAAGTCAATATTATATGATATTTCATTCAGAAGGTCAGTGTTGCTAAACTAATGTATTTGTGACTTTCCTAATTTATGTATGAGATTCATCACCTATTTTAGTGAAATGCAGCGACTATAAGATGAGATTTAAAAATAGGAAAATTTATTTTACCTTTTTAGAAAGTATATAAATTTAACATATTCTGGGAGAACGTTCAGTTGACCCTTTGGAATTTAGTCAGTGAAATGGAGACTTTTTTGAGATAGGTTATTTCTGTGTAGTCTAGGCTGTCCAGAAAGGAAGACTTTTACAGTATTTAAAAAAAAAAAACATTTGAAAGATAAAGCATAGTGAAAAAATAATTAGAAGAAAATATTCTTAGTTTTTCAAATACATTGTTTAAGGAGAATGATCTAGTTATAAAAACAGGCTCATTTTTTGGTATTGCATTTCTAAACTCAAAGGCCTTTTTACCTAGTAAAATTCTTATTCATTTGAATGTGTTTTGCATATGGATGTTTCTTTTTCTCTTTGTCTTCTTTCCAGTATGTTGCATTTCCCTGCCATTTTGGAATGCTTAATTCTGTTTTCTTATACTCTGACCTGAATCATAAACCGTTCATTGGAACGCATTTCTGTCTTGATTCCCTCTGGAACCCTACTTCTCCTAGTGAGCACTGTGGAGGGTGAGACTGCATAGGCCTCAGGGAGCCGCTACATGACACTTTGCATATTTGCAGTAAGCTCCTGTAGCCGATAGATTGCAAATTTTTAACAGTTATTCGATTGTAGATGATAATGCTAAGGTTAAAGAATTAAGTCTAATATTAATGTCTTCTAGTGAAAGACCTTTGAAGTTAACAGTGCTCTTGACTGCAATACACAATGGTCCTATAACAAACTTAATGGGGTTTTTATTTGCTATTTATTTAGATTGAGGAAAACTAGCAGTTATTGTTCAAAAATTATTTTAAAATAACAGTGTCACTGATGTCCTTTCAGTGCATGAGACATATTTGGAACTCTCTTATATATTCAGGCAATCAGGCCTGGGGTGAAGGTGGAGACAGGAAGTGGAACATGGAAAGGAAATTGTAGTGTGATACAGGGGGTACTCTGATGCTGTCCTTTGGATCATACTTTGAAAACTTTTGATGCAGCCTAGGTTTTAAGATAGCTGAGGATGCTATGAAATAACTCTCTTGCCGGGCAGTGGTGGCGCATGCCTTTAATCCCAGCACTCGGGAGGCAGAGGTAGGCGGATCTCTTGAGTTCGAGGCCAGCCTGGTCTACAGAGTGAGATCCAGGACAGGCACCAAAACAACGCAGAGAAACCCTGTCTCGGAAAGAAAAAAAAAAAGAAATAACTCTCTTAATAGGATGAATTCAAATTGTTTTCTACTTGGGAAGGACTAGACTGAGTTATAAAGATTTCTACATTCTGTAGTTGGTTTTCTTTACTCTTTGCTCTTTGACTCTTTGGGGGCCTGCCACCCAGCTCCCAAATCAATACACAGAAACTTATTCTTACTTAGGAATACCCTGCCTTAGCTTGGCTTCTTTCTAGCCGCTTTTCTTAAATTATCCTGTCTACCTTTTATCTCTGGGCTTTTAACTTTCTCTATTCTATATACCCTTCTTTACTTCTTACTGGCTGTGTGGTTGGGTAGCTGGCTCCTGGTGTCCTCTCTGCTTCTTCTCTCGCTCCCCCGTTCTTCTTTCTCCTCTTCTTTATTCTGTCTGCCTGCCAGCCCTGCCTGTTTCTCTCTCTATTGGCTGTTCAGCTCTTTATTAGACCAATCAGGTGTATTAGACAGGCAAAGTAACACAGCTTTATAGAACAAATGCAGCATAAAAGAATACAGCATATCCGCCTCATTAAATAAATGTTCCATAGCATAGACAAATGTAACACATCTTAAACTAATATTCTACAACAACATTCAATTTTGAAGTGCACAATAATCTGGATAGGAATAATGAGGTGTTCTTTATGAGAACT
Source organism: Peromyscus californicus insignis (assembly GCF_007827085.1). Classification (NCBI taxonomy): domain Eukaryota; kingdom Metazoa; phylum Chordata; class Mammalia; order Rodentia; family Cricetidae; genus Peromyscus; species Peromyscus californicus. Next base: position 75,404,762 of record NW_026294606.1, on the reverse strand, counting down.
GAATTTCAATTTAGGTAAAATAAACTGACAACATTTTCACTTTTTTTCCCCCAAAACATTTACATATACCAAGGGAAAAGCATAGAGGTGGGAGCGGGAAGGAGATAATTTAAAAAAAAAAATGTGATTGGAGATAGCATTGAAAGAAAAAGTCTTTGTAAAAATAAAATTCTTTCAGCCTACTTAATAACTGGAACATGATCATTGAAGCCACAATGAGATGCTATTTTTATGATCACTGGATAAGTAAAAACGAGGATGTCTCTATGTACCAATCTGGGTGGAGAGCAGACATTTCTGGTGGAGTTTGTTGATGTGCTCACTTTACAAAATTCTGTTGTTACCTAGTAATGTTAAACCAACATTTACTCCATTTTATCAGTTTCAGTTCTAGATATTAACATTAGAGTACCAGTTCTCAAAATATTAGTTCTTAAAAAGAGTTCTCCAAGATTTTTGAGGTCAAAGCTTTCTTCATTGTTTAATTTTTTCATTCTGTTAGAGTTTTTTTTTCTAGAGGCTCCATGAAGTCATCACTTTGATGGCTAATGCAATATGACTTGCATATTAATGCATCTTACAGCTGTACCACTTTGAATTAAAATATGGTCATTATATAGGTGCAAACCACTCCAAGGATAGCTTGTGGGGGTCTTCTAATTTTTCATTTTTAAGAGTGGACGTTTGCAAACCACTTATTTAGAGCAGTAGGCCCGACCAGTCGTTATCATGGAGGAAGGAGGTAGAGATCTCAGTCCTCGGACCCTATCCTAGACCTACTTAGTTAAAACTCTGAAGACGGGACCCAGAAGTCTTCCTTACAACAAGCCTTCAAGAGGAAACCTACCATCAGGGCTGAAGTTCACGAACAGTTGGCCTAGGGAAATTCAGGAACTGTATTTAGCAGTGTTCATTCATAAGGAAGAATATTTTTTAGTTGTGTTAAGAATAGCACCTCAATACAATGTTTAATAACAGTAATTATTAGCAGTTGTTAAAAAATCAGAAAAATATACTTGACTGACAGTTTATACTGTTTATTACTTAACCTGGATTATTTAGCTAGATAGAATTTTGAATCAAATTCTGAAACTCCTGGCTGTGGAAAGGAAGTTGTTTATGAAGCAGTTATGAATGACCTACAGCTAATAACTTTTATATCAGGCTATCTGTAGTACTAATTTTGTTGGAGAAAGTTTACGTATAAAACTCTATATAGTTGTTCTTTGTTTCCTCAGATGATTCTTGGACACCCCCACCTCCAGTAAATACAAAATTCGTAGATGTTCAAGTTCTTTATCAAAAATGGCATGATGCCTGAAGGCAGCTTACACATAGACTCCTTATTATATTTTAAATTATCTCTAGGTTACTTATCATACCAATATAATGTAAATGGTCTGAATAGTTGTTATTGTGCATTGTTTAGGTAACATTCTGAAATGCACATGCAGATTACATGTAATATTAGCGAAATAGCATTTGGGATTGTGCTTTTGCCAAAGGTTTAATAATAATGCACCATGTTCACTTTTGTAGCTCTTCACTCTGGCTGTTTCCCTTGTTTATAAACTTTAGAAGTAGAGCTAATTGAATTTCATTATCCTTTTTCTTTATTTTGTGCTGCGGGCTTTACAAAGTAATAAGAACCCCCACCCCTTTGTTCTGCCACTTTGGGTGTTTATAATGCTTTGTTGGTTGCCTTTAACTAATGCTTTTCAGCAGCCCCTGGCTCAGCTCCTGGTTCCCAGTATGGCACAATGACCAGGCAGATTTCTCGACACAACTCTACCACTTCTTCGACATCTTCTGGTGGATATAGACGAACTCCCTCTGTGACTGCCCCATTCTCTGCTCAGCCTCATGTTAATGGAGGTCCACTTTATTCTCAAAATTCAAGTAAGCTTGTGTTTTGCAGGCATACAGAAATAGTGGAGCTCCTTTTGAAGGAAATTATTTGAAACTGTTATTCTTAACTGTGATAGACAACAATTTAAGCCATACTATTTCATGCTTATTTTTGTTTTTTGTTTTTTTTGAATGTTAATCATTGAATAACCATCTTAAAAGCAACTGTTTATCACTTACTCTCCAAGGTTCACTTGAATATACTTAATCTAGCCAAATTCAATAAATGCTTTAATGCACTATTATTATTACAGTATAATTTGAACTAGAGAACAAAACAATCTAAAATTTTATGGGCATGATTTTGATGGTTCAATAATGATACAAAGACACCAACATAGTCAAAGATTTTTAAAAAAATAATAAAAAGAAATTGCTGGCTATCACTTCTAAGGTTGTGGGCTTCTTTTGAAATGCTTTCAATTGAAAACATTTACAATGCCTGCTTACTTTCTCTGTCTGAATAATTCTAATGGATGGGAAGGATCTTTTGATTTCCTCTGTTCCCTTCAAATTGCACATCCCAATACTAATTACAGCCAGTGTTTAAAAACATAGAGTTAGAAAGTAGACATAGAATTAGAATGAAAAGGTTTGAATATCTGAGGATAGTTACTGAGTTCACTTTCCATGTTAAGATGCTAAATCCAAAAAGGAAACTATTTGAAATAAGCCTGTTGTGCAGTATTTATTTTTGCCATGAAGTTAGTGGGTATTGACCAACAGATTTTTCTATGGCAGCTTTTTTTCTCTTTTAGGTGTTTCTAGAACTGAATGTCCTATAAAAAGAATGGTGACTACTCTGTATTTACATGGGATTTTGCTTGGTTCTTTTTGTTCGTGTTATGTGTGTGGTTTTTGTTTTGTTTTTCTTTTAGCAAGGCCTTCCTTTGTAGCCCTAACTGGCCTGGTGCTGCCCATCGTATACTGGCCTTGAACTTGCAGCCCTCTTGCTGTTGGGCTGACAAACAAGCACCACCATGCCTGACTTAAGTAGAACCTGTGGTCTTTGTTTACATTTTTGAGTTACAGAGTGATTGGATTACAGCAAATTGAAAAGTGCTTTCGCATAAATGTCTGTATTCACAGAGAACCCCAGGTTTATGCAACCTTTTTCCAGACTAGAATTTTCATTCAGGCTACTAAGAAATATAAAACTATTAGCTGATCTTTTACTTCACACTCCCCTTGGTGTCCTGTTGGGTTTGAATGGTAGTTTAGTGTCTAAATAGATCACAAATCAATCATTTATCACTAGGTTTTTGTTGTTGTTTTGCTTTTTTTGAGACAGGCTGTCCTAGAACTTTCTATGTATATCAGGCTGACCCTGGATTCAGAGATATACCTACCTGTTTCCTGAGGCCTGGGATCAAAGGCATGGGCCTCATAACAAATTGTTTGTTTATCCCACCAGTTTCATGAATTTCTTTCCATGTTCTGCTTTTTTAGATCACATCCTTATGTTCACCCTCCATACACACACTTTGTTTTTTAATTTATTCTGCAAATAGGGTTTTCATTTCACCAATCCAGGCTTGACTAGTTTCACAAATGTTTGTGGGACTGTTCCTTAGTGAATATCTGTATTTCTTTTGAAAGTGGAAAGCAAGCTTGGCTTCAGGTGTTGAGTGTATTTTGTTTATACACTTGTCCTTCAGTATGAGCTGCTGGTGTAGTTTGACTGGTGTGTTTAGTGTTGTGATGTGCACATTTTTCTCTCGTGTAGATGTGCTGGTGATGAGCATCTTCAGAGCATATCTTGTCTTTGTCCTCCCACTACTAACAAGCATGACTAGCCGTTAAGGGTTCTTCTAAAAATTATTTGGCTAATGGGAGGCTCTTGGTTGTTTTTGTTGTTTTAAAACCAATACCCTCTAACCCTTTAACAAGTCTTCTCTGTAACAGAATGAAAGAAGACTAGTTTCTGTTAGTGAACTGAATGCTATTTTTAGATATGTTGGACTTTTAGTGCATATATATATATATATATCACTAATTTTGAACTTGGAACCTCTTTCATATTTTTATACTTACCAACAAAATTTGTATCCTGCATTAGATGAAAATTATTTTGATATAATGATCTTGGGAACCAATAATGTTGTTTTTCTTGGTTAATATAGCATCACTTGTTGGTGACCACTACTAAGCCGGATCTTTCCATTTAAACCTGTTGACTTTTAGAGTCATCTTTAGCAGTTACTGTCGTGTTAAAATGAGACAAAGTAGTAAACATGAGTCTTTGCTTCTAGTTTGTGTCAATCTTTCACACATTTGTTAGCCACATGAACATTTGATATCAATTTCCTATAAAGTATCTCCTGAAAAAGGTTACATTTTTCAAACCAGCCAATGTCTCATTAGAAATTAATATAATGCAAATAATTGTATATTTTGACTGATTAGAGATTGTTTCCTTTTTCAGTATCCATAAAAAGACCATCTTTGATAACTTCCCTTGAGAAACTGAATAATCACAGGGTACATGGAACATTCTTGTCCCTTAGTAAGTTTAGGGCTGATTTCTTACAAATAAAGCTGCCAACTTAAAATGTAACAATAATCATATTTTGTAAGCAAGAGTGTTTCCCAGAAAGGTGTTTAAATTTAGATAAGAACCTTCTTTAAAGGAAATTTGTGATTAATGTATTGATTTATCTATGTATTTATACAAGTGGTCAAGAGCTGTTACACATTTATTTGGTTCAGATTTGCAGCATTACCTCAAAGCTAGACAAATCTGTTAGTATATAGAGTTACAGCAAAAAACAGAATTCTAGAAGGCTCTATAGGTATTTAATTGTGACATATTATAGAAGTATTTCTTTAGAATTTGAAAAACATTGTGCCAAAATAAATGTTATAGTAAATTAAAAAGTTCCCCATATAATGTAATGCTAGGTTAAAATAAGTGTATTTGTTTCTTTATGCTCTTACCCATGTGGCTGAGCACAGCTTGGCCCTAGATTCTGTGGGGAAAGACCTTGAAGGAGACCGCAGGGTTTGTTTGTTTGTTTTGGTTTTGTTCGTTTTCATTTGCAACTGTTCTTGGCATACTTATTTGTGTTTGTGGTCCTGGTAACTGACTTCTGCTTTTTGTTTGTTCCTTTTCTTTCTTTATGTTTTATTCCCCATACTGTGTCTTCTGCCAGTTTCTATTGCCCCCCCTCCTCCCCCTATGCCTCAGTTGACTCCACAGATACCTCTCACAGGCTTCGTGGCCAGGGTGCAGGAAAACAGTAAGTCTGCAAACCCAGCTGGCAGAGATTAGAGGCTGTCTCCTCTAGCATGCATGGCTGCTGAGTCACCATTTTCCTCCTCCTTACTGAGAAGCTAATCTTACCTTGAAGAATAGGTACAGATGTGTGTTACTGAAACTGAAGAGCACGGGCTTCAGTTCTTTCCTCTTGTGTGCATGACTACTGACCCATATCAGTTTCAGAACTTCAGTTTTCTTAAGTATTTAGGCGATCTAAGACATGAGATCTGTTATTTGCATATTTTCAAGCAAAGACTATTGAAACACAAGAATGCAAATTCCTAATAGTCATTGGGAGAATTAGAAAACATTTTGCAGCTGAGTATGGTGGTGCATGCCTGTAATCCTAAACCCTTAGGAGGCCGAGGTAGGAGATCTTTGTGTGTTGGAGGACACTGTGGGCTAGTATATAGTAAGACTCTGTCTTTGAAAAAATAAAGAAGCCAAAACAACAACAAAAATGTGTACTCTTAACAGATTTGTCAAGATATAATTACACTATACTTTTATCAGGAAATTGAAACAGGGCCCCTAACCCCCTCCTTTATAGCACACTATTTGAGAAACTGCCAGTGAGGTGGTTCAGTGGTTAAAGACCCTAGTCATCAAGCATGGTAATCTGAATTCAATCCTTCGAACCCACACAGTGGAAGGAGAGAACTTACTCCTGTAAGTTGTTCTCTGATTTCCACACATACACAAAACAAAAAATGTGAAAAATTAGAGAGTGATTGTAGATTCTGATCTATGTGAAACTTCATTATTAAGAATGAATCCTGGGGGCTGGAGATGCTCAGTGGTCAAGAGCACTTGTTGCTCTTGCAGAGGACCCTGGTTCAGTTCCCAGCACTCACGTGGTGATTCAAAACAGTCGAACTCTAGTTCTAGAGGATTCAATGCTGTGGACTCTGCGCTCATGTTATACACATAGCATAAATGTAGGCAAAACACTCATATACATAAAATTATTAAAACCCTGAGTCTCCAAGAATAAGTGAATCACATGCATTTTGTCTGTCTGAAGGACTGACAAGGAAGTTGGAGTCTGCCTCATGCCCTGGCCAGTGAGTGAGTGAATCACATGCCATAGATAAACAGACCTGTCTCTTTTCTTAAAGTATGATCTTAGTGAAGACTAGGGTCAATAACTTAGGTTGAATATTTTTAATATGTATATTGATCTAGGTAGACTATATCATTGCTGATTACCTTTGAGGTTAACAGAAGATTCTGCATGTCCAGAGTGAATATTGTGTGGCAAATGAGAAGTACAATTGCCAAATTATTCAATATCCAACATTGAAATTAAGATAGTATTTAGTTCTAATTTACTTCATTTGGGATCTCCCTTCAAATAAATTTCAGAATTATTTGAGTAGTGAGCAACCTACTTGAGCAGCCCATGTATCAGGACAATACATTTGTTGCAAATTCTGTCAGCTTTTGCTGACTCTTACATTGCTTCTCTCATTCCCTCTCTTCCAGTCTTTATTCAGTGTTACATGCTAGGCTCTGGTAAGGATAAAAACAGTTTAAGACAAAGTCTCCTCCTTCATGAGATATATAAGGAGCTTATTGGAAATGTAGATTTGGAATTTTGAAATTTCTGAGTGCAAGCCTTCTTCTTATTACGTTCAGTTTGAAAATCCTGTGTTCAGATATTTAAAATTAAGTGGATCTTGGGTGTTTAACAATAAGTGACAAGGGTGACTTACTAGTCACTGTTGCTTTTTTCCCCATTTTTGATGCTCTTGGCAATTGTACCCAGTTGTGCGTGCTAGGTCAGCTGCGCTTTGAGACTGAATAACATTCTCAGTTCCTGGGTTTTGGAGTGGCTCACATGTGTCATTCAGGCTGGCTTGCAGTAGAGTCCCTTCTGCCTCAGCTCCTGAGTAATGGGATGGCAGGTATGCTCATCATACCCAGCGATACTACTGTTTCGTGATGCTAAAACAGTTTAGCAACTAAAGCTATCAGAGATTGAAAATGCCAGTTCATCTTTTTTTTTTTTTTTTGGTTTTTCGAGACAGGGTTTCTCTGTGTAGCTTTGCGCCTCTCATGGATCTCACTTGGTAGCCCAGGCTGGCCTCGAACTCACAGAGATCCGCCTGGCTCTGCCTCCCGAGTGCTGGGATTAAAGGCGTGCGCCACCACCGCCCGGCTCCAGTTCATCTTTTTGCATTGCTCCATTATGAAGAATTGCTAGGAAATAATTTTAGTAATTTTGAACTTTTTGGGTCTAGAGATCATTGACTAACTGGTAACTGGAAAGAACAGAAATTAGTATTCATGTGCGTTATTGCCAACGAGACACCTCAGCACAACTATTTTTGTTCTTTTTAACAAACACATGATGTTGGGTTGTTATTCTCACACCACTGATATTCAAGTTTATTTCTATTGTGTATCTGCACTTTAAATATTTTATGAAGTGCAAATATTTTATGTGCTTTCAAACACCTCTGGGGCTCAGAGGAAGTGATAGTAAAGGCACGTAGCTTTTAACCTAATCTGGTTTAAGATAGGAGCCCTGATGACTTAGGCCTTTTATTATTAACACCAGAAGGCCTTTTGGACCAAATATGAATAGTGTTAGGTCAAGTATTAGGGCAGAAAGTTCGATTGACCAGACTTTTTCCCTAAAATTAAAGATAAGCCAGTGTACACTTAATGACAGTTGAGTGGAAATCTTAAATGAGTACATTGTAAAAATGAAGAGTGACAACAATTTAGGAAATCCAGCAAACATGCATTGTATACAGTAAGCCAAATGAAGGATATGTACTGTGGCTATTTGATGGCAGGATGGGTTCATACCCCTTCTCTTCCTCCACACCAGAAAGCTCTGTGGAGGAGGTAGGTATAGGCAGAAGTAAAGTGGATCAGTGCATGTGGTAGACAACCCAACTGTAGACTTGTTAGATGCTGTGAGTGAGCATCACCACATAGAGTTTATTTTTATTATCTTTTTCATCTCAAGGATAAAAGTGGAAATCATAGAATTGAAGTAGTAATGAAGTGGGACTGTTCTTTGCATGCTTTACGACTGGGTCTTTTGGTTATATATATTATCAACATATCCTGTCAGGAAGAATAACCTTTAAAACCTACATCAGTTATATAAGAATGTTTCCCTTCCTTCCTTTCTTCTCTTTCTCTTTTTTTATTTAGGGAAAAAAAAAAATCCCAAGAGCCTTTTTGTGTAGCTATGGATGGCATAGAATTAGCTGTATAGACCAGGTTGGCCTTGAACTCACAGAGATCCACTAGCTTCTACTTTCCAAGTGCTGGGATTAAAGACATGCACCACCTTGCCTGATTTTTTTCCCCTCCCTTAAACTTTTAAAAGGAATTTTGGAGTAGAAGGTTGAGCGTTAGTTGTATTAGCTTTGAATTTCTAATCCTAGAAGCATTGGTGGCCAGTAAGTGCAATTCTAGTTCCACACACCCATGCCACTGTTAACACCTTACTTTTTAAATCATGTGTACACACACACCGTAGCCATCTAGAATCTGAAGTGTGATTCATTTTTATTGTTTATTTATTTTTGTTTCTTTTAAAATTACTACATCTTCAACATTTTGTGTTTAAATTTTAATTGTGTGTAAGTTAGAAAATTGGATCTTTAGGATCTGGTCTCATCTCATGATTGTTTTATCAGCTGTGATGAAAAATCTTAGTTTCTTTTCTACATTAAATTTTGATTATGAATATAACCAAGTCTTTTAAAAATATTTAATGCATTTTTCTAGTTGGGAATTATTTTTTGTTGTTTTTATTAAAATTTAAATAAGAATAGAAAACAAACAAACAAAACCTTACACAAAGATGCAAACCTAATACTACAAACTTGGCTTTTCTATTAAAAAAATAAATAAAAAATATGTCCACTTGAGATGTAGTTTCTAGGGCACTAAAGCTATTAAAAGCCAAAATCGAGGACATGAATATATGTAGTAAAAACGATCACACCTCTAATGTAAGATACTTAACGGTGTTCCAAATGACAGAGTTCCTTAGGCCACCAGGCCTGGTGGAACATTTGTTTTGACCTGAGTCTTAAGATAAGGAAACTTCTTTACTCCTGTAATTTTTATGAAAGTAGATACTGTATCCTAACCTCTTGCATTCATTAATTTGTAGTATTTATTGTGCTTATTTTAGCTCATTTTATTATTGCAGAATCATGCTTAAAAGCTGTAAAAACTTTAACACACCCAGCTTTTATTTCTAATCACTGCATGTTTTATATTAGTGCATGCTGTATGAGTTAGAATTCTGTTAAGTTCTGTTAATTTAAAGCTTTCATTTAGATTAATTACTTGTGTGAATCCTTTTAGTTGCTGATAGCCCAACTCCACCACCACCTCCTCCACCGGATGACATTCCCATGTTTGATGACTCTCCACCTCCACCGCCTCCTCCTCCGGTGGACTATGAAGATGAGGAAGCTGCCGTCGTTCAGTATAGTGACCCATATGCGGATGGGGATCCTGCATGGGCTCCCAAGAACTATATTGAGAAAGGTGAGGTACTGCTATCATGGACTGATTGGAAGGCAGTAACCCAATTACAGAGTTTTATTACTGTTAAAAAAGAGCTCATCCACACCGGGCGGTGGTGGCGCACGCCTTCAGTCCCAGCACTCAGGAGGCAGAGGCAGGTGGATCTCTGTGAGTTTGAGGCCAGCCTGGTCTACAGAGCAAGTTCCAGGACAGGCTCCAAAGCTACACAGAGAAACCCTGTCTTGAAAAAGAAAATAGAAAGAAAAAAAAAATTGATCTTATCCAGTGTTTCTTATCTGTCTTACCAGTCAGGATGGCTTCTCTTAGCTTCCTGAGCTTGCTTTCTTATTGCGTCCAGGACCACCTGCCCAGGAGGTACCACCCATCATGAGCTGTGGTCACCCACATCAATCACCAGTCAAGAAAATGCACCACAGACTTACAGGCCAGACTTAGGGATGCATTTTCTCAATTAAGATTCTCTTTCCAGATACGTTCCTAGCTTGTGTAAATTAACATGGAACAGTGAGTATATTTAAAGTAATAGCCACTTTTGTAATGACAAGATACTGAAACCTGTTTAATTTGGATCAACAGTTTATGACATGACTATTCCAAAAGCCTTGTTCTTACTCAGATTTAACCTAATGTATGCTGATGTGATCCTATTCTCTGTATTAAACTAATAGATTTAAATTCTAGAGAGCTTTATAGTACAGAAGGGAGAGTTTGACCCTATATTTTGATTAGATCCTGGAGAATAGAGTCAATATCAAGTTAGTATTGGTGGTTAAGTATCGATAAGAGAAATTCTATGAGGGAGTATATACATTGAGATAAGACTGTTAGAGAGGAACCCTTGAAAACTGTGGTTCAGTACCTCTCTGAGCCATTTGCATAAGAAGATCTAAGAAGATGAGATTGTTTTTTTCTGCTCAAAGACTTGAGTGCTTTGGGCTTTTGTCGTCAGTTTCAAGTCAGTCTATAGCACCGAATCTCACCTCCTGTGACTCTAGATACGACAAGTATTACCAAAGTTAAATTAGTTACAGAGCTTTTCTTCATTAATAATTGTTAATCCCTTGCAATCACTTGATCCTTTTAGTTTGTTATTTAGCCAGAGATATTTGATAGTATGTGTATTTTTAAGCTATGATAAGCTATTGTGATTATAATCACTATACTGTGATTTTGCTGTAGAACTAAAATGGAAGGAAATGCGCCTGTTGGATCCGCTTACTACAGTGTTTTGTAAGGATAAAAGACTGCCTATTTAACTTGATAAATGATGGCAATCGATCAGTACTTAATCTTTCCCCATTTCACTAATTTAGAGTTAGCAAAGGAGACAGGCTATCTTTCTTAGGGTAAAAATATGAGCATCATAAATGCTTAAAAAATTACTTATTTAAAAAAAACTGCTAAGAATAAATGAAGTTAAATGTAAAAATCACATAAATTACCATTCACATATAGTAGAAAATTGCATGTAATTTTAGAATTGTTATAAAAATGGGTTTAAGGAAATATTTAAATTCCCAGAACAGTAGTATAGAAAGTGGTGCATGTAAGTTGCTTTCCCTTTCTACAACTGGAAAGGAAGAATATTTTGAACTTTGTGTCACACTTTCTGGGTTTTCCCTTACTTTGCCATCTTTAATAAAAAAAACTTTTCAAGTGAGGAGACTTTTGTTTTTTCTTTTTTTCTTTCTTTTTTTTTTTTGTATTTTGAGACAGGGTTTCTCTGTGTAGTTTTGGTGCCTGTCCTGGATCTCACTCTGTAGCCCAGGCTAGCCTTGACTCACAGAAATCTGCCTGCCTCTGCCTCTAGAGGCGTGTACTACCACCACCCGGCTTTGTTTTTGTTTTTGTTTTTTTTAAACCTGAGTATATCACCATCAATTAGCATGAAATTTTGAATAAGTAGATTTATAAATGTGTGGTATAGTCAAAATAAACATAGAGTTGTTGAAAGTGTGAGACCAGTCTAAGCTAAATAGTGAGATCTTGTCTCAGAAAACCAAAACTAAAACCACCTAAAATTTAAAATTATTACTTCATTTATTTTATGGGGGAGGGACACATGCCGTAGTCAGTGTATGGAGATCAGAGGACAACTAACAGTTCTCTTGTGCCATGTAGCACTCTAGGGATCAAATTCAGGTCATCTTGCTGGCCCTTAGGTGTTTCTTAAGAGATTTAGAACCCAGTGCCTTCTTTAGTGTGATCATACTGTCAGTGTGATCAGTGTGGTTAGGGATTCAGGGACTTGGTTGGCCACTTACTTAAAGTGGTAGGAAAGTGAAGTCCAGCCAGGCGGTGGTGGTGCACACCTTTGCTTCCAGCACTTGGGAGGCAGAGGCAAGCGAATGTCTGTGAGTTCCAGGACAGTCAAGGCTACACAGAGACACCCTGTCTTGAAAAACAAAAATAAAGTCCTCATAAAAATACTTGGTTTTCCTATACTATTTAGATTTGTCATTACATTTTAAAATTCAAGTAAATGTTGGAGATAGTACTCTCATGTCATACTTTGTTTTTTCCCACAGTTGTTGCAATATACGATTATACAAAAGACAAGGATGATGAGCTGTCCTTTAAAGAGGGCGCAATCATCTATGTCATCAAGAAGAACGATGACGGCTGGTTTGAAGGAGTTTGCAATCGAGTGACTGGACTTTTCCCTGGGAACTATGTTGAATCAATCATGCACTATACCGATTAGTTTTTTTTTCTTTTGTTTTCTTTTCATGTAGGTTATTACTCCGTCATACCGTGGGACTATATGGTTAACAGAATTGTTTTAATGTTTAAAATGTGCCCATATTTTCAGGACATAATGTTTTATTGGTATATTTGGATGTCTACCTGTAAGCATACATTTTGGAGGCAGTTCACATATTGCTGAACAGCAATTTATACCAGAGACTGCCTGTAATTGATTATGCATATGTACTCACACCTTGATAACTTTATGACCAGCCTAAATATTCTGGGGATGTGGGTTATTATGTTTAACAAATCATGGTTCAGAATGCATCATTTCATGTTTCAGTGCAGCATGGTCACTAACATTATGTCAGACTAATAGGAAAAACAAAACTGAAATGCTGGTGCTGGTCATACTTTTGGTTTAAATTCTCATTTTTAAAGAATACTGTGTTTAAAGCATGCAAATTTTATGTATTGAAAGATACTTAACAATTCAAGATGCTTCCAATTTGTGTAACATTTATCTGGAGTACTCATACTTGAGTCTCTAAGTTCTTCATGTGAAATGAAAGATTATCTGTAATGTTGTAATTTGTATCTAAGTTTTTTAATGAGTGAAATTTGCATTATAAATTTTTCCATTCATAAATACATAAGTGAACCAAAGGATTTTGTCCTCTCCTTTACTGGTTTGCTTTAAACATGTGTGCTTGTGCATATGTATGCACACACAATCCCAACACAAAAGATTTATTGCAGAATTATGGTTCTATTTTCTCAGTGTAGTAGCTTGGAAATATTTTAGCTTTATCTCAATGTGTCTGAACAACAGTGTGACAGAATTTTGCAGATTTTGTGTCAAAGTAAGCACATCATCCCCTAAGTAAAAATCCGAAGGGATGCCACACCAGTCCTGTGGTTTTAATGAAAATGAATTTACACTGGTTCAATGAAAGGAAAATCTTTTACGTATTGTAAAAGTGAATGCAATTAATTTGTCCTTAGGTATATTTAATCCACTACCTGGCACTAATAGCAACATAAAATTTTACAATTGGGAAAGAAAGTAGGCCATGTATTAATCTGTAAACAGGTAATAAGCAGGTTTGTATTGTAACTGAAATGCAACACATGCACTTTGTGTGTCTCCTGGATTTAAGGGAGGGTTAGAGGGATCCTTCTGTTGTATATAATTCTATACTGCTTAGGATATTAAAGTAGGTCACACAGTGTGGGTTTCTATGTATTGAGGATTACAGACTTAGGACAGCATAGTAAATGGTGAGGAGATCAGTGCAAAATATTCTGAAAACTAAAGACCATTGTTCCTACCAAATCATCAACTATTTCATATATATTTTACCTTTGTTATTTTTGAAGTATTATGTCATTAGTGATCAGATAGCTATATTATGCCTTTTCTTTTTGAAGCAGAATGTTTTCTTAATTTGTAAATAACCTGTTGTCTAAATTTTATCTACAGTCTTTTATAATAAACTATGCTCCTATATGAAAAAATTTGGATATTGTTAAAATATAACTAATATGGATTGAAATTTAAGTACAGACTTCAAAATTCTCTGACCTTTAATCCTATGATGAAACAAAGACAAACCACTTGAATTTTAACGTTGATTATTTATTTGTGTAATGGCTTTCCATGTGGGCATTAACAGTGTAAACAGTACCACACATAACCATCAGGATACCTCGATTAGAATTTATAGGACAATAATGACACTGGTTTAATTACATTTAAAAAGTTTTCTGAAAAACTTTGCCAATAAAAAAAATTGCCCATCAATAAGGTTGAAATTATTTCCTAAAGTGATTTTTGGTTATCTGCACATGAAGCAAACAATGTTTCACAAAATTCATGAGGCACAGTCTGGTAAAATAGCTGCCAGAAAGAGCAGAAAGAACTGTCATTTATCTCTTGTGAGCACACTTTCTGAGAGCTGAATGAGGGCGTCCCTTTCTGTGGATGGCCTGAGTTTCCTGATCTCTCTCACTGCTTCGTGGCAGTACCGCTGGGCGAGGTAGGTGGTTTGCTGCACACCATCACTCTGCAGGAGACAAGAGGACAGACAGATCACTGAGGAGCTCCAGGAATGCTGCCACGATAGATTAAACCACAGTTTGAGATTAGATGAGCTATAGTGAATAATCATACTATGTCTTGAAGTTGTCTTTTCAGAAAATGGCTGTTGCTTCTATTTTCTTTCCATCCTTTTGGATATGGAAACACACTTCAGTTGTTAGCACACAGACGTCAACTCTGTTAAGCAGCTAGCCATTTTCTGTTACTTGTACCTGAAGCATTAAAAGTTTCAAAAAGTTCTACCTATATAAAACCTTCCTGTTTTAAATGAAAACCCAAAGGGCTTGTGATGAAAATGCCTTTCATATTGGAAACGATACAGCTCTTCCTTGGTGTTTCCTAATCTAATCATTATCACTGTCTTCAGTCCTGTGGATTACCTTTGCCATCATGCCATCATCATCCTCGCCCTCTCTGTGCCATTTAAAGATCGTTACATTCTGGAACTGGATTTATTTTCTCTGATATATTTACTGTGGAATTAAGTTGTATAATAAAATACTTCCTTTTCCATGATTCTCTTATATTTTTGGTTGTGAGCCTAGCCTTTAATGGCTGAGCCATATCTCTAGCCCTTCTCCACGGATCTCAGTCACTGTTATTTAGAATACAGCTTTCCTCGTATATGGTTGAAAAACTGCTCAAAACATGAGCATAGTTTTCTGTGCCACTTTGCAAAGAAGCATGTTTTCGCTTCCTTGGTGTTGCAACACATCTTGCTTACATACCTGTGCAAATAACCTACTTCAAAGGGTATTTGAGAAACTTTATTTTCTTTGAGACAAGATGTCATGTAGCCCTGGCTGGCCTAGAGCTTAACTATATAGATCAGGCTGGCCTCAAACTTACAGAGATCCAACTGTTCTTTGCCTTCCAAGTGCTAGGATTAAAGGTATGCACTTTTATTCTCTACGTGTCACTTCAGCTTGCCTGAACCTATATTGACTAATTTAACTCAGTAAAGAACTCCAGGTTTAAGATGACTACTTGGATGACCATTTAGAAGGCCTTGCTCCACTGTCTTCTGGCATTCAGTTTGTTTTTTTTTGCAGAGCCAGTTTTGCTTTTTTTTGTTTTTGTTTTTCGAGACAGGGTTTCCCTGTGTAGCTTTGCACCTTTCCTGGAACTCACTCTGTAGCCCAGGCTGGCCTCGAATTCAGAGATCCACCTGGCTCTGCCTCCTGAGTGCTGGGATTAAAGGTGTGTGCCACCACTGTCGGTTTAAAGATTCATTTATTTATTATGTACACAGAAGAGGGCACCAGATCTCATTACAGATGGTTATGAGCCACCATGTGGGTGCTGGGAATTGAACTCAGGACCTCTGGAAGAGCAGTTGGTGCTCTTAATCTCTGAGCCATCTCTCCAGCCGCAGAACCAATTTTGATATCTTTGCCATTTGTTGTGACTACTTTGTAGATTGTCGTCTTAAAATATCTGTTACATTATGGCGCTCTCATACATACATGTTATTACACTTTGTTCTTACTGATCCCTCCTGCTGTTGTAACCAATCACCATTTGTTACTGGTCCTTTTTCTCAATGTTGTTACCCTTTGCTGCTTTTATATAAATGAATCCCATTAACTCTTTCTCCGCCACTTAAGATCTTTTTTCTTCTTTTCTTCTTTTATGATCTACACATGTACAAAGTCTAGTGTCTGTTCATGAGAAATATTTTTTTGAGACTTATTTTACCTAACATAATGATCTCTAGTTCTGTCCGTTTTCCTGTTAATATAATTTAATTTTTAAATATTTTTAAAAATTATGTGTATGCCTGTATGTGGGGTATATACATGTTGAGTATAGGCATCATGTAGGCTAGAAGAGGGTGTCTGAGCTCCTGGACCTGGAGTCACAGGCAGTTGAGCTAGCTACCAGACATAGGTGCTATGAACCAAATACATGTCCTTGAAGAACAGAAAGCTATCTCTCCAGCTCTGACTTCATTTTTCCTTATGGCTGGATAAACTTCCATTGTGCACACGTATCACATTTTCTTTATTCATAAGTTTGTGCAGAGCTAGGTTACTTCCATCTTAGCTACAGTGAACAGTCCAGCAGTAACCATGAACTGTAAGTATATTTGATTATAGGCTGTCTTAAGAGTCCATAAGATGTATACGGAGTGGTACAGCTATGCCATATGGTAGTTCTCTGCACCGATTTCCATAGTGGCTACATGAGTCTGTATTCCGTTAATAGTAAATAACAGTTCCCTTTACCCTGCACCCTCCTCAGCGTTTATTACTATTATTATTTTTGAGACAGGGTTTCTCTGTGTAGCTGTGCGTCTTTTCTGAACTCACTCTGTAGACCAGGCGGGCTGCGAACTCATAGAGATCCGCTTGCCTCTGCCTCCAGAGTGCTGGGATTAAAGGCGTTCACCACCACTGCCCGGCTTGTTTGTTTTCTTGATCACAGCCATTCTGATGTTGGGCAAGATGGAATCTCAATTTTAACGTGCATTTCCCTCATTGCTAAGAATGCTGAACACATTTTCAAATACTTACTGGCCATTTGTATTTCTTTTGAGAATCATCTGTTTAGTTCATTAGCCTACTTAGTGAATGCTTAAATTAGTGTTTACTTTTTGGAGTTCTCTATATATTTTGAGTATTAAATATACAGTCTGTATAGTTGGTAATTTTTTTTTTATTGTGCATGCCCTCTGTTGCTCATGCACAAATGACTCCCATTTGTCAGCCAGTTCTTGGGATTATTTTCTGTTTTGTTTGAGTCAGATAATGGGCTGGAAATGAGATGCTCAGTGGTGGAGCACTTGCTAACATGCAAAGCTCTGTTTAGTACCTGGCACCGGGGAATTTAAAAAAAGTCTTGTTTTAATAATTTGTTAACTTTATAGATTCTTCTATAGTTGTATAGTTTTTTCAAATGGATTTTTCGAGGAAAACTTGCAAGAGTCTTCTACTTCCACCATATGGGTCCCTCGGGTCATCAGGCTTCACACCAAGTACCTTTACCCACTGGTACCTGTGAGAAGTTCTGAAGATACACAGCAATACACTTAAAACAAGCAGGTCCTGCACAGGGTACATGGTTCTCCCTTTAAAAGAAAAACCCTCACAAATGTATAGCTCACTATGTTCGTTTCAAGTTGTTTTTAGTGACCCACTTACCTTTAGCAGGAAAGGCCATTTATGAGTAGGCTATTATAACTGTCTAGCTATAGGAGTAAGCTTTGGACAGGGTTGGGGCCAGTCCCAGACAACAGTACAGTGCTGATATTCATGGATACAGAAAGCTTATTCCAGACTAGCAGGTCTCAGCCTTGCCTGCATAGGAGTATCACTGAATAACTTGAAAGAGAAACTATTAATTGAGCTTTCTTTGGCATATAAGATAGCTCAGCAGGTCAAGGAGCTCACTGCCATGCCTAAGTGAATTTAGTCTTTAGGATCCACATAGTGCAAGGCCAGAACCAGCAGGAAAGTTGGTGTGTGTGTGTGTTTTATGAGCTCCTTCCTTAGTTTTTGTCAAATCAAGCAAGGGTTGACCAACTTGGCCCTGTATCTAAAATATTTTTTTTGTAACTGTACCTGCTGTTGCCTTCTGTAGTTTTAAATGGTCTTACCTGGGGGGTGGGGTTGGGCAAGATGCCTCAGTGAGGAAAGGTGCCTGCTGCCAAGCCTGCTTGATCCCTGGGACACACAGTAGGAAGAATCTGCTCTAACAGTCGTCCTCCGAGTTCCACTAGGTGCTGGGCACATGCAGATGCACAAACAGTGGTCTTACCTGTAATACATACTGTCGGGCTCTGTCCACATCCCCTGGCACACTGAACCGTCTCATTATCATAGCATTCATTTCTGGGAACTAACCAAAAAGAAGGGAAGCCTGTTTATTGTTCCTGGCGGAATGAAGCATTTTAATACCTGTTTATATAGAAAATAAACAAAACCAGAAATGGGGCTGGAGACAGCTCAATAGTGAAGAGTACTTGGTGCTCTTGCAGAGAACCTGTATTAGATGTCACCCACATCAGGCAGCCTACATTATTCCCATAACTCCACTTCCACAAGATCTGGCACTCCTGCCTCCAACGGCCCTGCACATAAACTGGTGCACAGACAGACAAGCAGGCACATACACATTAAACAAAGAAACCTAATTGTTCTGTCTGTGGTCCAGTTTGAGTGTGGTTCAGGACAAAGTACTGTACTTCAATCTTCCCCGGGTTCTAATTCAGTAGGATATGGGTTGGGAACACCTTTTTAATTGAATTTCCTGGTGATGTTGGATACTGCTGGTTTAGGACTACATTTGGAAAACCACTGGTTTAGGAAGAGGTTAGGAATTAGAGATTGTTGACTGCCACCGAAACCATTTGCATGTGTATGGGGCACTGGCAGTGGGGGTTGCATTAAGTGCCTAGATTGCATTCCCAATGAATCTGATTATACTGATGTCATGATTACCAGCACTTCCCCGATATTTTAATGCATAGCAAAGCTGAGATTCATTGGATTAGAGGATATAGAGGTATCCATCAACCAGGTCGGTGTCCTGAGTTACAAAAAAAGATCGGTACAGGTCAGCCCCAACACTGCAAAAACAAAAACTCATGGACTTGGAGACTTCATAGGGGAAGAAATTCTTTGTTTTTCTAGTTCAATGGTTGGTCCAAGAACTAATTCATTATAGCACAAACTAATAGGAGAAAAAGAGGAAGAACGAACAAAAGTGAAGGTGCCGCAGGGTCTGATGGCTGGAGTTTGACCTCAACTCACAACAGGAGAGAACTGACTCCTGCAAAGTCCACTCAGCCACTGCTCTCCCTGCCCTGTGTACACACACACTATAAAGAGCCTCTCCACTAAGTCGAAGTTCTTTAGGACAAAGCCAGGACAACAGACACATCACTTCTAGATCCAAGCTCCGTGTTCAGGTTCTGCCAGCAACCACCCCAGCTGATGTCAGCCTTTTCAGTCTGAAATCTCTCATTTCTAGCAGTCTGCAGTTCATGGAGGAAGAGGCAGGGTGTGTTCATTCATATCCACGCTTACAGCAGTTTCCCTGACACTATGCCTGAAGGATGAAATAAACTGTCCTGTAATAGTGACCATGGAATCTGCAAAAGGAAAAACGGCTCACAAGAGAAGCCCTAACCAAATGATAAGGAGCAGTATTCTTTTTCTACAAAAGTATGTGTTTGAGAACAAAGTTGTCAACATGTAAAGGCAGCTAACATACAGAATTTAAGGAGCCAGCAACTGATTAGTTCTTAAGTACTAATTTGTATTATTTACTGGTCTTTTAAGAATAAAACTATATTAATAAATCAAGAAATGAATCATAATATTGGTTAAAGTAAAATCTTTAGGCATTTCTTTCAGTTTGTAAAGACCTCACTCAGCCCCACCTGTTACTTCTAGGCTATATCCTAGAGCAGATGTGACACTGTCTTGGGCATCTAGTACAACTACCCTGGTTTTGATATATGAGCTTTTCTTTTTTCAGTATGAGTTATGCATGATAAAATATGCTGATTGTGTAGATTCTCTGGTGCTTTTACTGTCAAAACACCAAGAAAACAAAAAAGTTGAAATGTGCACGACCATGTTCCTCCTTTGAAATAATAGCATGTAGATTTTAATATGCAAATATCAAACTTCTGGAAGGCTGTCTCTCCCTCCCCCCACCATACATGTGAGGAAGAAGTGAGAAACAGGAAGATGGTTCTTGCCCCAGATTCAGTGAGAAGACATTTTTATTATTTTGTCTTTTGCTTGCTCATGCTGTTTTACAAGTAGGAAAACATTGTGTAAGTGAATAGGATGCTAACTCTGAAATCTGTCCACAAAACTAAGGGTGATCCAAGTGCACTGGGATGATTTGGCCCCAAAGAGTCACCGTACTAGCAGAAGCCTGGGCATCTGGTGCAGGGGCTGGTGATGGCAGATGGAAAGATGGCTACAGCCTGACATTTAGGTCTAGTGACTTATCAAGTAACAAGCAGATGAAAGGAAAGATTTTAAAAAGAACTTTTAAACTAATGTAATCTCACCAAAAACAGAAACTACTTCTATTTTGTTTCTGAGTGTTTCACAAACATTTTCGTATGTCACAAAAGATTTAATATGAAGATTTAAAACAAATACATAGAAGGGAAAAAAAGCCAGACAATTTCCTCACATTGTTTTCCAAACTGAAGGATACCACTATGTCTTACTTCCCCACATTTACATGTTTAAACATTATCTTTAGGGAAGGAAACCAGCAAGTCTAAGCAAGGGGAAAAAAGGACAAAATTGCTAATCACTTCTTTACCTTTTGGGGCATCACAAACAGCAAAAATAATTGTCAGACATTACTATAACCATACTACAGAAAATGTGCGATCAAACTTTCACAAAAATTCATATTCTGAGAAAATCATGAAGTATGAGATAGCACAGCAAATTCAGGTAGATGTTACTGAGTTAATGTACAAGGCATTCTAAAAAAGGATGGAGACTTGTTTGTTTAAGATACATGTCTTTCTTATTTCCAGTAGATTCTGTGTACAGTTCCATTATAGACATCTGCCACTGGCTCTGGTTTGAACTTGTGAATAAGGTCTTTGACAATGTTTTTGGATTTTTTGTTTGTTTGTTTGTTTGACAGAATCTCATGTGGCCCAGGATGGCCTTAAACTCACTATGTATTGAATTCCTGGTCTTTCTGCCTCACCTTCCAAGTGCTGGTGATGGAGGCCAGGGATTTGTGCATGCTAGGCAAGTACTTTACCAATGGAGCCCAAGTTTTTGCTCTTGAAGAAAATATAAACACCTATACAAGAATACACTAATATACTATCATCACTGGGACCTCTCCAGAAATCCTGGAACATTTTATGTGTGTGTGTGTGTGTGTGTATGTGTGTGTGTGGGTGTATGTGTGTGTGTGTGTGTGTGTGTTGCATACAAGCACACTAAGAATCAAGCCCAAGCTGGGCAGTGGTGGCGCACGCCTTTAATCCCATCACTTGGGAGGCAGAGCCAGGTGAATTTCTGTGAGTTCGAGGCCAGCCTGGGCTACCAAGTGAGTTCCAGGAAAGGTGCAAAGCTACACAGAGAAACCATGTCTCAAAAAAAAAAACCAAAAAAAAAAAAAAAAAAAGCATCAAGCCCAGGGCCATATACACGCTAGGCAAGTCTCTACCACTGAGCCATAGCCTCCTGAAAACACCTTGGCCATCAGGAACAATGCCTGAACAATGGCCATCAGGAAATCCTTCCCAAGGTATCAAAAATAGGAGAATCAGTCAAACAGTTTTTAGCCCAGCAAATTCTAATGTTAAGATTACTTACCATGCAGCATTGAAAATGAAAAGGCAAGCCAGGTTTGGTGGACATGGCTATTATCTTAGTACTTGGGAGGCTGAGGCAAGAAGACTGCCACCAGTTTGGGGAAGACCTAGGATCTCAGAGCAAGACCTTCAGTGTTACACAGATGGACCAGTTCAAAGACAAATTTGTGGACAAGACACCAGCCCATGGGGAAGGTTTACAAGTACCTTACAAGTACTCTAGTAAATGTGTATGTTAGTTAATCACTAATAATAGTGGATACAGTGTGCAGTGTATCTTCAGTGCTAGGACATACCAGTTACCTGGTCTGTGGGTACTATTATCCACACTGTTAGTTGCAGGAGCAATTCAAGTATAGTAAAATGAATGCTAGACTTAGAAGACTTGGAAAAGATGGCCTTCTGTGCCATCTACCAGATGTTCCGTTTTGGCCAGACATGAGCATCATTTTCATTTATATAACAAACAGTTATCTACCACAAAGCAGAATTGTGAGAGCAGGGCAATGTAAGAAAGAATCCTTTATAAACTAAAATCAACACAGTTTTATTAAAGCAAGATACTGTATAATCCTGTATTATTTTCTGAACTTGATTTACCCAAAGTTATTTTAAGCCCCATGAACTTTTGACAGATTTCTTGCTAAGAACCTCTTTTTAACAGTATAATCCATAAAAGATCCTAAATTCAGGGGTTTGAGACAATTTGTAAATACATGCTTGACTAAGTATAAATATATATTTGATTAACTTTTGGTATATGTGCCAGAATGTGAAATGAATCCTGTCCAGAGTCAGTTCCTGCTCAGCCTCATCATGTTTCCTTCTGGGGGTTGCACGATGCCTTGTAACTTGTTCCCATTGCCTCACAGGCAAACTGGGGGAAAGTGCTGTCTGGTCAGAATAACTGGGTGACTTGTGATTCTGGATTTCCCAGTAAGAACACATAAAACCATAGTTTGGGTAACCTTCTGTTCCTTTTTCTTGCTCCTACTTCAAGAACAATTAACCAACCAACCAACCAACCAGACAAGCAAATATAAAACCTCAGCAATTTCCCATCTGCTGTGAATTACAGACAGATCAATCATAAGAGCTGTGCATTCTGTTTCTGTTCCCACTTTGTACCATTATATCTGAATGCATAACCAGCTATTAATCCGTTGTGTAGAGGAAAGTAAACTGTGATTCTTTAGAAATAATGTAATGAAACAATCAAAAGAAGCCAGTCCATTCCACTTGTCTCATGTAGCTCATGACAAGTATTTACAATTGTTGAGATTTCTAAAAGCAGAACAAACCAAATTTAGTCTTTATAGACTAAATCAGGGAAAGGCTCAGGGCCTAGCTGAATCTTTACTGAGCTAGTTGGCTTTGAGAATGGACTTTACTTGAGCTTTATTTGAGCTGTCCTCTACTCATGCATACTAATCTGTGACTGAGATGAAGGTCTGTAATTGCACAACAAATGCTGGCCAATGACTGATTTTTCTATTATCAGATATACTTTCATTTATACACATTTATATACATGGCTCAGGACTACTGTGTATGTGTAGGGAGTTGTGGCATAACAGAAAATGTTCCTTACTAAAGCTTTAATGTACAAAAGGTCTTCTTAAAATATTTTTTAAACTTGGCATATATATTAGTAATCTTCCTAAATATTGGGTAGTGAGTTAGTAAGTCTCAGTCTCATGGGAGAAGGGACCCACCATTCATAGCACGCTTATATTTTGTTGTCTTTCTTTTTTCTTTTTATTTGAGAGTTTTTTGTTTTTTTGTTAAATGCTTAAATGTTAAATATATGTAGCTCAGACTGTCCTCCAACTTATGATCCTCCTGCATCAGCCTCTGGATGTTGGGTTTACAGGTCTGTACTGCCGTATCAGAACTGCACACTTTTCACTTCACTTGACCTCACAATTCTGAGAAGATGGAGTGTGGTAATGAGGACAGAAGTTTCTGAGTGCCCCATCATCTCTGCTCCATAGTCTTTATTCTTCAGTTGACTGAGACTGTCCATGGGATCCAGTCCAGTCATCCAGACATCGGCCTCCCCTAGGATGAATCACCATCACCTGCAGTGGCTGCTAGATAAAAGGGTGAAAGATCATCTCTTCCCTTTCTTGAATCAGAAATGAATCAAAAGGAAGGTCATTGGTTTTAATATCAAAATGGAGCTACTTAGTGCTACAGAAGTTATGACTTACATGTTAAAGAAAGAATATAAGTAAAATTTATGAGAACACTGATAAAAGTTTTAAAAATTTTAGACCCAAAAGGTAGTTGGTGATAATCATCTTATTACACTGATAAATAACCAATTAAAGGCCACTCAGATGGATATTTGTTTTAAAGATACCCACTCACAGCTAATGGCTCATTTACTCCAAGTAGCATTTGGCATGCCAAAAGCATATGGCTAGGGTCCAAAAGAAGCTGTGAGGACGGCTGCTCTGACAGTCACTGCAGTATCTTTGAGGCTTCCTAAGCATCTCATCGATATTAAGGATGACAAGGAAAGCAGCTTCACTTACTTCCTTGACAGTTTCCCAATCTGGAAAAGGAAGGAACTATGGTTCTGGTGCATTTAATTGACTTCTTCACATTCTGGAGCAATGGCTAAGGCTCCCAGGCTTCTCTCAGGGTGCACACAGTTCTATTAAACTCCTAGAACGTATCAGTTTCTCAGACAGACACCCTTGGCACTTCCTGGACCTTTAAGAAGCTTTGAGGCACACCCAATCGTCAACGTTGCAACACCCAAAATACATTAAATTCACACAGCACTTTCTGATTTACAAGATAATGAGTATTATCAACTAGCCCTCAGAGCAACTGAGATTATAATCTGCATTTCACTGATAAGGCTTATAGAAGTATAATTACCACCCTAACATCTCAGTTATGAAACCAGGATAAAATCTGTGGTCCCTTATCTAAATGCCTCCAGCTGTTCTTAATTTCACACTTTACCAGCTGTGCCTACAGATATTAGTTCCCTAGAGCTCCTCAGCTGTGTTTCAAAGATAATAAAACCTACCTGCTGGCAAGCAAACAAGACAGGGCCGGTGGCTAAGCCTAGCTTCAGGTCTGCAGATGTTGGCTTGCCCATCTGGTGAGAACATGAGGTGAAGTCCAGTACATCATCTATGAGCTGGTGAAAGGAGAGATGAGTCACACCCACTGTCCTCCCTGCTTTGAACTCTTTACACTGAGGCTAATGCAGGCTATGCCTACACATCACCATTCCCACAAACAGGCCAACCAACCTGAAAAGCTATTCCAACGTTTTTCCCATACTGATAGGCAATCTCATGCACCACTGGGTCAGGGCAACCCAGGACAGAGACCTGAAACAAAAAGAAGATTCTGGTAAGCTGTGGCATCCAGACATAAGGCAGCCAACCCTGATGAAGGAGCCACTCACACATCCCCTAAGAGAACCAAGCCTATGTCAATCAGGGGATGCTGGCACCTAAGGGACACCAAGCACATTAAAAGGTGGTTTTTTTTTGTTTTTTTTTTTTCCCCAGTTCTGAGACTAGAATCCAGGGCCTCATGCAAGCTAGGCAAGCACTCTACCATCCAGCTCCAACCCCAGTCCATTTTCTTACATTTATTTTAATGTTTGTGAGTGTGCATGATGTGTGTATAGGAGTGTGGATGCCACTCTGGTGTCTCTTCTCCATCTTTAAATGGGTTTCAGGGATTGGATTCAGGTTGGCCGGCTTCCTTCCTCCTCCAGTTCTTTCAAACAAGATACACAGTCTTCCAGACAAAGAACCATAAGAATAAATTCTGATAGTAAGCTAAGCAAATCTTTCTGGTATACAAAAAAAGATCCCATTGTGTACAACACTAGCTTCCCGCACTCAGTGCAATTGTTAGCTCTGATGACCTCTGAGGAGTCACTCTCATTTCAGGGGTGGAATCTCATCATACACACGACATTGCCAAACACCTCTTCATTTGTGGGTCAGTTTTGGTGATCACACTTTTTCTTGTGATCCTCCTGCCTCCACCTCCTTCAGCAAATCCTACTGGCATGCGCCACCACAACTGGCCACACTTTTTTCTCAGTGCAGCTGTTTCTTGCTATGTCTGTTAACAGCCTCAGTCTCAGTCTGGACTTGGATACTGTTTCTTCATTATGAGAAGGATCTTCCATGGACCTACTGTTTTTAGCCCTCTTTCATCAGAAGTAACTGCACTGTACTAGGACTGCTTGTTTGCACCCCCACCCTTCCAAAAAGGAGAGAAGTAGGACTTACAAAGCCTTTTAAGGCCCCAAACCTCAAACAGAAGCTGGTTAGTGCTGAGCATGCTAATCCACACTAAGCCACGGGAGCTACTTCCTGCTGCACTGTTGGGCATGCTAAGCAGGCCCAACCACATTTCAGAAATCAAAGACTGGGAAAGAACAAAGGGGAACTGGGGAGGACATGCTATGCTGAAGCTCAGTGAGGAAGCCAGAGGAACTAGGTCACTGGAGAGAAACAACCGCCCTGTCTACTTTGGTTCTCTATTAGAGAGCACATCCCCCAGACATCAGCATGGGAGGGTAGGACAGGCTCCAGAAGAAGTCTGAGCGGTGGAGGTATGCTTCTAGCAACTATCAGTGACCTTGATCTGCTGTCTGATCTTTCTGTGTGTGCTTCAGGTTCCCCACCTGTGAAGTGAAGGAATTCAACTCTTACCTCATCAGAATGAGAAATTTGCCATTATGACTCTCCTATAGTGCTGTGGATATAGCTCAGTAGTAAAGCATTTACCTAGCATACTGGTTTGGGATCTAACAAAACAGGTAGAATAAAAGAAAAGGAAAAAGAAAGAAAATGATGCTCCTGTTTAGCTGGATGTGGATGTGCGCACCTGTAATCAAGGCATTCAAAAGGTGAGGCAGGAAGATTACAAATGTGAGTCAGAAAACAGAAGAATCCCCTTCTCTTGGTCTGCATCCACAGGAAGCAGGCAGGATCTGCTAGCGGTCGGTCTCATTGCTCAGCTATACTTTTTTTGTCGTTTTCCTTTTGCGGTGCTGAGGCTCAAACCCATGGCTTTGAAATGCTCTCGGCTCAGCCCCACTCCAGCCCTGCCAATACTTTCTGATGACTTAATGAAGTACGCAGCTGTAATGCTGGCAGAACAGGACCACACTGCACATACCAAAAAGGCCACTTGAGTGAGTAATAAAATCTTAACTGTTTTCAAAAGCAAAGACCTGTAATCCATGGCCTCCAGGGAAGAGCTCTTCTTTTCAACTATTCTGTGAGACCACATGGAGGTCAATTTAGAAAAGAAGTCAAGATAGCCACCAACTTGGGTCAGAGTGAGAGAAAGGCAAGGTTCAGGCAGCTGGATATGCTAAACTCAGAACAAAATGAGCCCCTCCGCCCCAGCAGAAAGAACTAATAAAGAAGCAACCTCCAGTAGTGAGCTTCTTAACATAAAGGCAGATACCCAGAAACAAAACCTTCCTTCCAAAAAATAAAAATAAATGGAAAATGTCTTTTTAAAGTCAACGAATTAG
Source organism: Peromyscus californicus insignis (assembly GCF_007827085.1). NCBI lineage: Eukaryota > Metazoa > Chordata > Mammalia > Rodentia > Cricetidae > Peromyscus > Peromyscus californicus. The sequence continues at coordinate 75,377,425 of NW_026294606.1, read as the reverse complement.
CATTTGTGGTGCATATAACTTGCATTATGAATTCCTTAAGTTTCACAATAGCTCCTAAATACTTTTGTGGCTAATGATGATAAAATCTAACAAATTCTGGGCATTCACCATGCACTATCCTAAGATTTCTTATATACTTCCTTAGAAGCTTTGAGGAACTGAGGTGTGGAATATTCCAGGAATTACAATGCTAAGACATGCAGGAATCAGAACCCGAATCCAAATGTCTGATTCTGAAGAGTGTTCTCTTAGTCCGTCAGCAGCGCTGGTCTAATGACACACAACTGAAGCCAGAGGGTCAAGAAAGTCTCCCAGGCCAGCAGCAAGCTGAGGTCTGTCTGTACTGCCCCTTCCTGGCTCGTATATACTAACCCAGCAATGAACTCCTTATTGACTTCAAGTCAAAATTTCTGTTCAGCTTGAAGACCGCTCTGAAGAGTTCTGGTTCCCTTAACCAGGTTAAGGGACAGAAAACGACTGCCACAAGCATAAAATTAGATATGATGTAGCACAATGCACAAATGGCAAGAAGGCAAGCTGTACGGCACTGCTTGTACTCAGCACCAGAGAGATGCCTCCCATCTTCCTGAAGTAGGTGGAGTATGAAAAATGATCAAGCCAAAGAAAGTCTGACTAACTGCTGAGCAAACGCTGCTTGAGGACCACACCTAAGCCTACATTCCCACAGCCTCATGGCGGAAGGACTTGCACTGGAGGGCAAAGGTTGACAAGGCTCTCCTGTCTTTGGAATGTATACTCACACCACTAGAAGATTAGAGATATTTTCTGATGGGTAAATAGTATGTACTATGGTCTTATTTGTTTAAAATAGTATAGAAGCTATGGCGGCATACATCTCTCACCTAGTACTTGGGAGGCAGAGGCAGGAGTAGTTTATGGATTTATGGCTAGCCTTGTCTAACAGAGAGTTCCAGATCAGGCAGGACCACATAGTGAAACCCTACCTCAAAACAAAACAAAACAAACAAAAAGCGTTAGAGGGGCTGGAGAAGACTGCTCAACAGTTAAGATCACTGGCTGCTCTTCTAGAGGACCTGGGTTCTGACCTCAGTGGGCACTGCATGCACATGCTGCAGAGACACACATGAAGGAAAAACACCCAGACACATAAAAATTATAAAATACTGTAGAGACTTTGAGTCTGCACCATTATAGATAAATATACTAAACAGGTAAAGAGAAAATATATGAGCACAGTATTACAAAGAGCTGGAGGTGATACTGTAAACCAGTAATCTCAGTAGTACAGAGGCCGAAGCAGGAAGAGCATGGGCTGCAGGCCAGCTTGGAATACAGGGCAAGATTTTGCCTTAAACAAAACACAACAAGACCTTCTGCAAATACAAATTCTAAATATATAAAAAACATAGACAATTAAAAGAGAGATATGAAAACAGACCTAATCATAAACACTCTTGTCCCCCAAACCTGGCGACCTGGGTTTGATCTCTGAAAGCCACAGAAAGGTAGAAGGAGAGAACCAAACTCCACAGACCTATTGACTTTCACTCATGTGCTGTGCCATTCAGGTACCTCTCCAAATAATAATATAATAAAATACAAATCAAAACAAAACTAAAAAAACTCAAATAGCCCTCAATGATCTGAATGATATTCAGCTTTACTCAAGTAGTGAGAGATATAATTAAAGCAAACTGGATTGTCAAAAATTGAAAAATCGAGTGTGAATTTCAGTTAGTAAAACCCCAGGGAAAGAGGAAGTCACTCAAAGTGCTGACAGTAATGCCTATGCCCGTATGTAAGGAGGTCTGATGGTGCCTAACCAAACGATACATACATGGCCTCTAATTTACCCCAGAAGTGAGCCTCACCACACAGACACACAGAGTAATGGTAGTGTAGCTTAGGACTGGATACTACTGAAAACTTAAATGTCTGTATAAAGGAGACTGACTGAGCAAGTGATGCTATTGCCATACAACAGACATTGTACAGCTGTGGGTTTTGGCTTGTTTTTCTTTTGGGACAGGGTCTCACTATGTAGTTCTGGCTGGCCTGGAACTTGCTATGCAGACCAAGTGTGTCTCAAACTTAGAGATCTACCTCCCTCTGTTTCCTGAGTGCTAGATGGGGAAAAAGAAGGTGTGCATAATCAACATGAAATCGTCCAGAGTACAGTCTAGGTAGGCAAGCAGAACAAACACTAAACAGTCTACTAATTTTTACAGGTTACAGACTCGGAAATCATGTATGTGAATCTTATTTATGCAAAATGAAGCAGAGGAAGGAAGAACCAGAAGGCTCCCAGACCGACCTGCTGCGTGAAGCAGACAGGGAAATGATGAGGGGGTGGGGTGGGGTTGCTGCTGTGCTGCTGTCTCATTCCCACCAGACCTCCCGGGGAACAAATTGTGATCTTCACTGGGAAGCTACAGAGTGCATTTGGCATGACTATGAATACAAATAAATGGCCAACCATATTTTGAAAATAACATCAATTCTATTCTAATATCATTCAAAGCCTCAAAGCAGTTTCTCTAGCCAGTTCCCTCTCTGAATTTTAATATTCTTTTGGTTAAAAACCTAATAGGTAGATAAGAAAGGGTGGGAAGCATAGTAAGGGAAAAATGGTGTCTTTAGTAGACCGAATAAAATTCTGGTAAGCTTCCTTTAAATTCTCACAGCATTATGGACTCCCAAGTGCTCTGTAATGATCTTCATCTCCAAATTCTTATCTCCTTTATTTGGCACGTCTGATTTCCTTTGCATGAATGTCTTTGCTCATATGTCTGCATCTTAAATACCAAGAGCATATAAAAATAGTCATTTTAAATACCTAACACCTCTGGAATATTTCCACCCATGGGCACTTAAATATAGAACTCTTGTTCAGAGTGCTTGCACTATGATTCTGCTGGTTCTAATAGGCATCTGGGACACTGTGAGCACGCCTCCTTGTGGTTGGCACAGAATACTTCTTTTACTTTTTTGCACTTTTTCTTCTTTCTCCTTTTTTTCCTTTAAAAAATGTTTTTATTGGGGGGGGAAGGGGGCAATACTAGGGATTGAACCTAGGAATTTATGCATGCTAGGCATGTGCTCTACCATCAAGCTTTATCCTCAGTCTTAGACTATTTCATTTTTAATCAGAATTGAGTCATATTAAACTATACATCTATTGCTGGGTGGTGGCGCACGCCTTTAGTCCCAGCACTTGGGAGAGAGAGGCAGGAGGATCTCTGTGAGTTCGAGGACAGTCTGGTCTACAGAGTGAGACCCAGGACAGGCACCAAAACTACACAGAGAAACCCTGTCTCGGAAAACAAAACAAAACAAACCAACCAAAGAACCAAAACCAAACAAACAAAAAAACACCTCCCAAAATATACATCTATTACTTGCTTATCTTAATTTTTCATTACATTTATTATTCATTTATTTATGTGTGTCTCTGTATGTGGCTTTCCACCATGTGGGGCCTAGGGATTAAACTCAGATCATCAAGCTGTGGTAAGCACTTTACCTGGCGAGGCATCTCATAGTTCCTGCTTACTTGATAATCTCTGAAAAGCACGAGGAGCTCCTCACTCACACAGAGGTTATCTTTGGCATTTAAGCAGAGAGTCGTGATGGTGCCTCTCCCTGGTGACACAGAAGGATCACACCACTGTGTGAATTAGTTCCTGGTCCCATGTAGAGCTGCTCCATTGCGCCCAGAGAATACTCATTTAGTGTTTTAGAAGTAACAGCATCTCCACCTGCTGCTAGTGTTTCTAAACTGCAGTGGCAAACCTGTGAAGTTATCAATGAACTTCTCTTAACATACTAGTAGTTCCTAGGGATGGATTGTTTCTTTCTTTTTTTATGTGTCAGGACTCAAGCTGTTCATATATCCAGAAATGGGCTAAAGCTGGACTATAGGATTTCTAGTGGTTAGATAAAAGTCTAGTATTCCTCAGGAACTTGTGAAAAAGATTTTCCTTCCCCAAAAGGAGTCATTCCCCCGCCTCTGGCAGAAGGGACAAAAGGCTCCACTGACACGTCCCTGTGGTTAATTATCAAAGCCCATGCTGGCCTCCGGACTCCTACAATCCCTAATCACAAGTACTTGCTATATATTTCAAAGTCAAAGCTACTTCTTTTTCTCTCTGTTCTTGACTCTTCCAAACACCTCTGTATATTTTCTCCCTCTTATTTACAATATAAACCTCCCCCTAATAACGGAGCACCTACTTTGGCAGTTTCTTTCCTGTGCCCTCTGACATTCACTATGTAGCCTTAGCTAGCCTTGGACTCATGGCAATCCTCTAGCCTCAATACTCGGATAAGAGGCGCATGTTTCTACATCTGTCTAGGAAGACAGATTCTTCCAGGAGAGGGTGTCAGATTTCCTAGTTATATAGGTGGTTGTGAGCTGCCTGATGTGAGTGCTGGGAACTGAACTTAGGTTCTCTTCAAGAGTAGCAAACATTCTAACTGTTGAAGCCTCTCTCCACGGCCCAGGAGGTTAGATCTTGAGAGATTTGACAACCAAAGGTTAATAATAAAGCATAAATGCAACAGCTTTATGATATCCATTTATAAAAGGTCTATCATAACTTCATGTCTTCTTTAAAAACACTACATTTGTAATTTCTTGGAAATGTAACGTAATAGCTCTCTCAGGAAAAGATGAAGAGCTACGACTCTGGCCAGCTTGTCCTACATAACTCACATCTCTTGGCTTCCATTAGATCTTTTTGTGAAGAAACTGTTGGCCTTACTTTTTTTTTTTTTTTTTTTTTTTTTCGGTTTTTCGAGACAGGGTTTCTGTGTGTAGCTTTGCGCCTTTCCTGGAACTCACTTGGTAGCCCAGGCTGGCCTCAAACTCACAGAGATCCGCCTGGCTCTGCCTCCCGAGTGCTGGGATTAAAGGCCTGCGCCACCACCGCCCGGCTGTCCTTACTTTTTTTTTTCCTGGCCCATAAGTATATGTTTCTTTAACTGATTTTTGTTTTGTTTTTTCCAAGACAGGTTTTTTTTTGTGTGTGTGTGTGTGTAACAGCGCTGGCTATCTCAGAACTCACTCTGTAGACCAGGCTGGCCTCGAACTCATGGAGATCCACCTGCCTCTGCCTCCCAAGTACTGGGAGAAAGGCATGCATCACCACACCCAGTGAGTATGTGTTTCATGTAGCATGGCAAAATAGAGGCATTATCATCAAGGGACTAGAAAAAGGCTCCCTTTTACTATTATTTGCTATATTATGTTCCAAGGCAGTAATTTACACCTGCTCTTACATGTCTTTCTTTCTTCTTGTCTTGACTGCACAGGACTATTACATAGGACCATTGCTTGCTAGATTTCTTCTCTAAACCTGCTAGTCTGAGACATGCTTGGATAAACAATGTGTTCTTTTTTTTTTTTTTTTTTTTTTTCTGAGACAGGGTTTCTTTGTGTAGCTTTGGAGCCTATCTTGGAACTTGCTCTGTAGACCAGGCTAGCCTTGAGTTCACAGAGATCTACCTGCCTCTGCCTCCCAAGTACTAGGATTAAAGGCGTGCACCACCACCACTTAGTTAAACAATGTGTTCTTATTTTTGAGACAGGATATCATCTATAGCCCAGGCTAGCCTTGAGTTCACAGAGATCTACCTGCCTCTGCCTCCCAAGTACTAGGATTAAAGGCGTGCACCACCACCACTTAGTTAAACAATGTGTTCTTATTTTTGAGACAGGATGTCATCTATAGCCCAGGGTGGCCTAAAACTCACTATGTAGCCCTGGTTGGCTTTGAGCATACAATCTTCCTGTTTCTGCCTCCAAGTAAAAGTGCTAGGAATACAGGAATGTGCCACCAAACATGGCTTCTCACAGGAATAGTTTATGGAGAGACTGTTTCTTGTGTGTGAACTAACAATGACTATCAGACATTTTAATACACAGATTATGGACACCGATTTAAATATTTGGATAAAGCTGAGAAGCAGAGAGCACAATACAAAGAGGAGGTGAAGAGGACCAGGGAGACTGTGAGAGGAAGATGTTATTACTCAATTTATACTCTGAAAATTATAGCTTATATATAGGAGATATAATATAATAGGCCTACTATTTATTAACAAGTATAGAGCCAGGCAGTGGTGGCATGTAGAGAGCCGTGCACGGCTGCGCCACAAAGTTAGTACCGGCATCCGGCTTCTGCCTTCCTGATGGCCGGTGCTCCTTATTTGGCTAAGGCTAGGATCTGGTTTGCTTCCGCACACCTGGACCTAATCTGGCTTGCTTGCGTATGTCTGACCCTAGCGGCATTGTCCACGTGGCACCACGGGGTTGATTGCCCAGTGGCTATAAAGGGCGTGGGCTGGCTTTCCAGAGAGAGAGAGTGAGTGAGTGAGTGAGTGAGTGAGTGAGAGTGAGTGAGAGAGAGAGAGAGAGAGAGAGAAGAAGAAGATGGCTTTCCCCGGGGTCAGAAGATTGTTCAAGGTTCCTGAATAAACTGCTTAGAGAAGAGCCTGGCGTCGCGTCTTCCTTGCTGGTCGAGGCGGACGCGACAGTGGCACATGCCTTTAATCCCAGCACTTGGGAGGCAGAGCCAGGCAGATCTCTGTGAGTTCAAGGCCAGCCTGGTCTACAGAGTAAGATCCAGGACAGGCACCAAAACGTTACAGAGAAACCCTGTCTTGAAAAACCAAAAAAAAAAAAAAAAGTATATAGAATACTAGTGAAATCTAATAATTAAAACAATTTCTCCTAGGTAAATATGTATGTGACAATTTATTTTTAAAAGTAGAAATAATGTGTGACAACTATGACAAAGAGTTGCTCAGAATGTTACATAGTTTTGACTGGGAAATCTATTGATTGAATTTTTTATCTTACGTGTATGTAACATGTTTCAGCATGGACACACATGTGCCATGGCACATGTATGGAGGGCAGAGCACAGCTCCCGGACCCACTTCTCTCCTCACCTATGTTCCAGGAATCTAACATCAGGTTTGTGTGGCAAGCTCTTCCCTGCCGAGCCATCTTGCCAGCCTAGACTGGCAAGTATTTTGATTCTTGGGGGAAGAAAGATGAAAGAAAAGTTCCTTATTTCCATACCAAAAGGAGACAGCAAAAATGAAACCACAGCAGGAGTTGTCTGGGATGCAAGGTTTCCCTGACTTTTGGGACTTCAGGATGCTATTTTACGATTCTCTAATTAAATGGTTCTAGGAGAATTAGCCATCAAGAAATAAGTGTGGGCTTTTTTCAACTTAAAAAAAGACAGAACGTACATACTGCTTTACAACTGTTGGCTATCAGACTGGCCGTCTTCTTGAAGGTCTTTTCCAGGTAGTGGGCAAACCTTTCATTCTCATTTTCTTTTGACCCTAACTGAAGAAATTCACCTATCAAGAAGGAGAAGGGTTATTTGAGATATGGTTTTACTGTCTGGCCAAATACCAGGCTTGAACAAAACAGAAAAGTCAGAATAACTTACCACGCACCAAATCTTCAATAACTTGGCTGAAAAGAGATATAACAGCTGTGTTTCCAATCCGTGCCAGAGCTAAGGATGCTGTAGAAAGAATTAAATCTCCAGCAAGAACAGCCTGGAAAAAGGAGAAAAAAAATCGCAGATAAAAAGTTCACAGGTAGCCGGGCGGTGGTGGCGCACGCCTTTAATCCCAGCACTCGGGAGGCAGAGCCAGGCGGATCTCTGTGAGTTCGAGGCCAGCCTGGGCTACCAAGTGAGTTCCAGGAAAAGGCGCAAAGCTACACAGAGAAACCCTGTCTCGAAAAACCAAAAAAAAAAAAAAAAAAAACAAAAAGTTCACAGCTATATCAGTAGTTAAGCGCCTGCCTAGCACGCACAGGTTTGATCCCCAGGATATTAATGTGCCCAGAACAAATTATAAATCATGCAGTATATTATACAGTATAATCAAGTACATTATCTATACATGCACATTACTTTGCATATTTAAAGATATGCATCAGTACTATTTCTGTTACACAGAAATACTATAGTTAACAAAAATTTTCACTCATAGAATGTTATTTTATTTTTTAAAAAGTCAGGCTGTCTTCCAACTTGTTATGTAGCCAAAGTGGACTTTGAACTTCTGACCTTTCTGCTTCCCTTTCCTGAGTACTGGGATTATGGACATGCATCACCATACCCCACTCATGAGATGTTAGGGGTTGAATTTGGGGCTTTTTTTTATATGCCAAGCATGTGCTATACCAACAGAGCTACATACCTGCCCAAATTAATAGAATTTTCAAAATAATCATTTTAGTATTTATCTGTTCTCCAAACTAGAATAGTGCATTTAGTATTTTTGACCTTCTCTTCCATTTCTTTTTCTTTCTCTTTCTCTCTTTCTTTCTTTTTTTTCAAGACGGGGTTTCTTCGGGTAATTTTGGTTCCTGTCCTGGATCTCACTCTGTAGACCAGGCTGGCCTCGAACTCACAGAGATCCACCTGGCTCTGCCTCCCAAGTGCTGGGACTAAAGGCGTGCGCCACCACCGCCTGGCATTACTCATCCTTTTATAAAATTCATTCCCATTAAAGCATAGCCAGCACATGAGACTACTGACAATCCAACAGGAGGGAACCAGATGCTTGAAGTGTGTGAAAAACCATGTAAGCGGGTTAAGTTCTTCTCGGGTACTGTGGTTTGTTCTCCATCATGTGAGCCTGCCATTGGAGGCACAGGTGCAGGTGAATGTCTGCTCGATCACAGAAGACCTACACAGTCTCCTTTCATTTGTTCAACTTCATTCTTCAACCCATAATTTATAAATCTTCAACTCAAAGTCCCTATTTTGCATGTTTCCTTCAAGCAATGCTAATAAAATGGGAAATACGTTTAAAAATAAATATACAGGGGTTGGAGAGACGGCTCAGCAGTTAAGAGCACTGGCTGATCTTTCAGAGGACCTGGGTTTGATTCCCAGCACCCACATGGTGGCTTCTAAACACCTGTAAACCCACTACCAGGGGATCCAATGCCCTCTTCTGGCCTTCTTGTGCACCAGGCACACAAGTAGTGTGCATATCTACATGCAGGCAAAACACTCATACTCATCAAATAATGATTATATATGTATGTATGTTTACTATATCAAACACAAAAATTTCATATGTGTGTATGTGTGTGTGAACCAAATCTTATTAGGACCTCTTTTAAAAAGGTAATAAGTTTTGATGGTAGAACACTATTTCTGAGGTTTTTCTGTTTTGTAGTTTTTACTTTGACACTATTGAACATGCGGCAAATAACATATGCTTATGGGCTCAAGTGAATGTAGGCAATCTGGGTGCAACAGAAAAATGTAGGATTCCTCAAGAAATACCCATGAAAATGCCTTTCCTTATAACTAGAAGAAATTCTACATGAAACAGTGGATAAGGAAAAACACTGAATTTGTTTTTACTGTCAAGTACTTTTACAGATATAGCACAAACTTCTTTGAAATTTCAAAGACCACATTGAAACAAGTGTATTTTACAAATCTGAAAAGAAAATGCAATCCCATAAGTATATGATTTGGTAAGGAAGATTTTCCAAAGCAACAATAAAAAACCATCATACCTTTTTTTCACCCCAGATTTTATTAACTGTATGTTTTCCTCTTCGAGAACTTGCATCGTCAATAACGTCATCATGAACCAGACTAGCAGTGTGGATCATTTCTGCAATTAAGGCTATGGAGCGTTGGCTGGCTTGCATATCTCTAATTAACAGAAAGCAATGCTTTTTTTTAACAGACGCCTCCTAGAACCTTCTCAGCAATCATCTTGTGAAAACTGGATATCGGATCTAGGATAAAGAATTTTATTTCTCTAAGAGAAACTGTATAAAAATGTTAGCTGTCCTATAGAGCCATTTCTGTTATTTGGAGAACATTCTAATGATCTAGAGACCCAGCTATGACATTAGAATTTCCACTTAAAATATGGTAAGCATCTTAGAAGCCTGGCCATTGGGTGGAAGAAAATCATCTTTCTGTCCAACAGAAGTGGTCTTGGTCAGATGTCCAAGTTTATAATCAGTTTACAGTTGAGGGATGGACCAGTGAGTGGCCCAGGAGCTAAGCCTGACAACCTGAGTTCGATCCACAGACCCCACAGGTGGAAGATAATTGAGTCCTGCAATGAACCTTCACATGCATACCTTAGGATGCATGTGCCCACACACAACACACACACAAATAAAGGTGTTTTACAAAAAGTGGTTTGCATGGTATGGAGGTTTTTGTTTTTGTTTTTTATTAATGTATAGTGTTTTGCTTGCATGTATGCCTATGTACCACATGTGTGTCAGCCCAAAGTCAGAAGAGGATGTCAGATTCCCTGAAACTATAGTTATCGATGGTCGTAAGCTGCCATGTTAGTGTTGGGAATTGAACTCAGGTCCTCTACAAGAACAAGAAGTACTCTGAACTGCTAAGCCATATCTTCTGCCTCAGTATGAAATGTTTTAAAGAATCAGATATCAGGGGTTGGACATACACGCACACATGCACGCGCGCGCGCACACACACACACACACACACACACACACACACACACACACACACACACGAAATAAACAAAATATATCTTAAAGAACCAAATGCCACTATGCACAAAGCTTTTACAACTATCTTGAATATGGCATGACCAACAACTTCCTTCTAACTCATCCTTAACTTTGTAGGAATCTGAATTAATTTCTCCTTACAAATTACAGGATAAGAACTCTCAAGATGTACAGCGATGTGAACTTAACAGTAAAAAAGGGAATGCTCCAATTTCTTTTTTTCTGAACAGGGACTATGTTGACCAGGCTAGACTCAAATTTTTAGACTTAAGCAATCTTCTTCCCTCAGTCCCAAAAAGCTGACTATAAGTGCACTCCATTGACTTCTGGCTTCTTTTGAAGCAAGGTCATTACTATTTCACCATGTACAGGAATTGTAAAAAAACTGAACTTCAGTAAAATCAAACTGGAGAAATACATTGTTGTTTCTTTTTATACTAAAGCATGACATCTGATTCATGTCCTAAGCAAATGTTATCATAGGGTTGTATCTTCTGAGAGGAGGAAAGGGAGAAGCATAACAAATGGCTTTTCCTTTAAAGATTTCATCTGAACGTCTGCATAAGTAATGCTCATTCTAATTCCTTAGGTTCAGCAGAAAGTCATGACAAATAGACTCATGAAAATGACGCAGGCACGCTCTACATAATAGCCAGCATGCAAGCATCTCCTGATCTTATCTAAGCAGGATTTTGAAGTGTGATGTTGTGGTGGTTCATCTCACCCAAAGCTTTAGAACTCAGTCTCAGCCTCCTCACTGCTTCCAGCCCCAACATCAACTATAAGGTACTGCTTAGTATATATTAAATGTACTTACATACTACTATATAAATTACTTACTTTTATAAATAGTAATTTATCTAATATTACATGTTATATATTAAATTTAACAATTCAAAACAGCAGTTTCAAGTATTTCCAGATCACAAGAGTCTCTTTCAGGGGAAAAAGTAAAGAAAAAGCAATAGCAGGTATAGACAAATCATGGCACAAAATCAGCCCAGCAAGGCTGCGGACAGCACAGCTCACAGGGAAAGAAGGTTTGTGGCACGTGAAAGGCCTTGGGTTTGACCTCCAACACCAACACAAGACACTGCATCGGTGAAAGAGAAAAATCACTGTGCAGGTAGTTCTGAAGAGCTTGTGCTGAATCTATCAGTAGATCCCCCGACTTTTCATTAGGAAACATATATATTATCTAGGTAAACTTACTAGGCTCTAGTTTCTTTGAGTTGATGCACAGAAAAATATATGTGTTTTATAGTTTTAAAATAGAAACACTTTTCTAAGAATATTACCTCAACTGAATTTCAGTCTAACAAAATACATACTCTTTACTAATTAGTGGTAGAATTTACCTCTAAACAACTGTTAAGGCCTTTGACCTCTGCCATGTATTCCCAAGTTGGGCACCATTTCATTATTACAAGCTATGTCAACAAATAGGGCTCCTATTGGAAGGATGAAATCATGAACACTTAACAAGAAGCCAGCATTTAATATTTGAAATTTGAGGATATGAAAACAAAGATTTTTTTGAAATATTTTGAACTGGGTGATGTAATTATGTAAGCCCCAAACTTGGGAACTGAGGTAGGAATATAATGAGTTTGAGACCAAACTATTTCAAAAAACAGTCTTTCTTTCAAGGTACTAGGTTTTTAGACTAGAACTTTATGTATGCTAGGCAAGTGCTTTCCCACTGAGTGATATCCCCTGCTTGCAAAAATTGTCTGAAACTATAAAGACTATACAGCACATATATTAAGTGCCGTTCTGAATGGTTACATTGCTGATTTAATCAGAATTCTGGCTTAGGGTGTAACTTGGCACTGTAACATAAGTTCTACATGAGAACACGTATCATAGCTGTATCCTTTTCCCCCATACAATTGCATTTTTATGTCTTTTAGCTTCTATCTGGAAATTATGGCCACTGCTTACCCTGAATGAAGCATGATGATGGACCAATGACAATAATTTACTGACTACCAAAAAAGTTATCATTATCTTTAAGATGAAATCTTTAAAGTGCCAAGCTGAGTCATGCCTTGCGAAAGCTGGGTACAGTTCCTATTTCCTGCTGTGAAATAGGTATCACACCTTCCCAGTTTCTGGAAGAGGTGGCAGATAACGTAGCATGAAAAACAGAGGTCCCTTGTCTTGAAACCTGGCTACACCCTCCATATGCAATGACTCAGTAAACCCTTCAGGACTCTTTGTCTTCATTAAAATATAAAAAAATTACAATGAATTTTAAACATAGAAGTAAGTAAAATACAATGATTCACATATAAACCCTTCACTTAGCTTACACATGACTTTGTCTGGTTTTATATTTTTTAGATATAGGGTCTCACACGTTGACTTTGAACTCATAGGTTTAAGCAATCCTCCTACCTCAGTCCTCAGCTAAGACTAAAGGCATGTGCCATTGAGAAACATTAGGAAATGTTTCCCGTATTCATATATTAATATAGTATGTGATGTCTTAAGTAGATTACAAGGAAACCTACAGTGTGTATATGTGGGAGAACATTGGTGGCATCAATAGCAAAGGAGTTTCAAGTGAGGCATGAGGGTATACCCTTGGAATCCTAGTAGTTAGTATTTGGGAAGCTTAAGAAGCTAAATACAAGACCCTCTTTAAAAAGAAAAGTGTGTTCAATACAAGGGTATAGGAAGGATGCCTTCAAACTTGACCTTTTGGCCCATTATCCTTGGTCATACAACATGTGTCCAATGGTTAAATAGTGGCAAATGTTATCCAGTACAACCAACTGATTCCTGAGTGGATTTGAAGCCCACTCCACAGAGGAAATTCACATGTGGCACTAAAAATCCAGTCAAAGACTGTGGTTGGGGAGGTCATAGGTACCACTGGGGAAACCTACTGCTGTTGTTTTGCTAAGTGGACACGATAGGTCTGTCAAATTCCTGTCTAAGCAACTGCATATGCCCACTGGATAGCACTACTGTCAGCTTCAGTCAGAAAGGCTTCTTTCTGCTGTGAGCAGTAGGAACTGCAGAGATCCATAACTGGTCAATGTGATGAGAACAAACAGCTGGTGAAAGCTCCGCCCTAAATGGGACATGTACATCACAAGCACTAAGCCTCAGGGAACATCACTTGAGGAAGAGTTAAAAGGAGGGGGCTAGTATGGGATTGCTAATTTCTTGGTATGATGTGAATATCGCACTCTTGAATTTACAACAACTGTAATTACCTGCACAAGAACGAGCCTCTCAACATCCTGTCATGGAGGCAATTGATGGGATGAGGCCCCACCCCTTCCTGAGGATTTATGGTCAGTTAATGATTGCTTGGGGAGGGAGAGACATCTTGAGTGGTGTAGCTGTTGATAAAATACTCATGCTCCTATAAGCAAACCTAATGGCAATCACTGGGTAATCTAAAGCAAAACCAGAAGGGCAGGAAAGCAGATGGAGGGCTGGGAAGAGGGCTAGTGGGGACCAGGGAAGGTAATGGGGGAGATTTGAATTTGATAGAAATACATTAAACCTATGAACATGTGATAATAAGACCCGCTGTTATGTATATGTATACTCAATATATGCTAATAAAACATTTTGAAAAAAGAAGTGGGGATTAAAAGCATGCCAGCGGGTAGAGAATCAGAATCACTTTAATGCACACCACAATAGGAGTCAGGCCCACATGGCCGACACTATCTCTGTACTGTCTCTCAGAAGCTCTCCTTGTCAGTACCAGGCAATGAAGGCACAGCTCAAACATCCCCAAACTAAATTAATTTTTTTTTTTTTTGAGACAAGGTTTCTCTGTGTAGCTTTGGTGCCTGTCCTGGAACTCACTCTGTAGCCCAGGCTGGCCTCGAACTCACAGAGATCCACCTGCCTGTGCCTCTCGAGTGCTGGGATTAAAGGCGTGCCCACCCCCGCCGGCCTCCCACACTAAGTTTACTGCAATGCCTTTCTGTGTTATATTCTCCTCTGTTTTCTGCAACCAACCGTTTACACAATTTTAAGAGAAAAATAAAAATTTCAACTACAGGGAAAAATGGCTTCAAAAATTTTTTTTCAACACATTCATTTATTTTATGTGGGAGGGGAGTTCACATGCCATGGTGCTTATGTGGCAGTCAAAGGATAACCCAAGGGAATCCAGCTTCCTTTATTCACCATGTGGGTCCTAGGGATTGAACCGAGGCCATTAGGCAAGCACCTCCACCCACCGAGCCATCTCAGTGGCCAGGGAATAATGATTTTTAGATAGTGGAGAAAATGCTCTTTCCCATACTATATCTAAAATTAATAAACTGTCTTATGTATTTATTTAAAGAAATTCATAAACAATTTCTCTAGAATAGTAATCTTCACCTCAAAAGTAATTTTATTTAAAAAGTTACATTTACTCTTCTTATTTTGTATTTTATTCTGTGTGTATATATTTGTACCATGTGCATGCAGTACTTGCAGGAGTCAGAAGAGGAAGATCCCCTGGAATTGGTATTAACAGACAATGTGAGCCACCACGCAGGAGCTGGGAACCAAACTAGGGTCCTCTGCAAGAGCAATATGTGCTCATAATTGCTCAGGCATCTCTCCAGCCCCGAGAAGGCATTTGGCAAGGACAGTGCTATCACCTGGAAGAGTGTCAATCAGACAGAAGCCACAATGCACAGGAAGCATCAGAGCTGTTGACAACCTGCCTGATGCCTATGTTCAATACCCAGCGTCACCACCCCTACTCCCCACAAAAAAAAAAAAAGGGGGTAAGTAAAAAGCAGAATGTGGGTATGATCAAACACAGGAACAGAAGAGAATAAGAAAAAGGTCTGGCCATGTAAGGCAATGGGAAACTCTTTTCCTTTTACTATTTCCTTGAATACTAATACGTATATTTTAAAATTTTATCTATGCTCAAGATTTGAGAGCTATCAGTTGTTTTCTTTAACCGTTTCTTCTGCACAATGAAGGTCACAAGAAAGCAGTCAATCCAAGGTGTATGCATGCACTGCCCATGATAATAGCACAGAATAACACTAGAACAAGCTTTGGGCTAACTGCTATGTTTATAATTGTTAAGTGAATAGCTACGTATCTTGGGATTCTGTGGGAGCCCGTTCTCAGGTTCCTTGTGGCTTTACCTAGCAGGTCTGCATAGAAGATGATTAGGACCACGGGCCTGAGTGCAGGTGTCTGAGAATGGTCTGCACTTGGCTGTGCTGGGGGAGGAGGTCATTTGCTCCACCCCTTGGCGTCTCTATAAATACCCTGGGGCAGAGACAGTCGGGCCGTTGGAAAAGGTTCCAGGCCCTCTAAAGAGGCCATCCTTTATTTTCTATCTGTTTATCTCTGCAAGATTCTCCGCAATACATCCTTCTTTAACTTTTTTTTTTAATTAATTTTTTTCGTTGGTGTTTTGCCATGAGTGTTATCCCCTGGAATGGGACATGAGTGTTATCCCCTGGAATGGGAGTTACAGACAGTTTTGAGCTGCCATGTGGGTGCTGGGAATTGAACCCAGGTCCCCTGGATGAACAGTCAGTGCTCTTAACCTCTGAGCCATCTCTCCAGCCCCGCAATAAATCCTTCTATCTAATATTTCCTGCTGCTCACACTCAAGAAAACTCTGGGGAGCTGTGGGGTTGGTGGGTAAATGCCCCACAGGATTCTTTACTTTCTAATGGGGAAATAAACTGGTTTTCAAATGTTTCTAATATATTTATTTGCAACTCAAGTTTTCTGCTGTGGACATCTAAAAGTCAGAAAAAGAAGCAGCATATTTAGTGAGTCAGTCAGAATCTACACATGGTTTAGTGAATTCTTAGAAGCTGCTTCTTAAATGAGCAACTAATTAATAACTTTATGAAGGACAACTTTCCAAATAGAAATGAACAACAAAAGCATGGAATAAAGTAACTCACCGGGAGTTATTGTAATGAATATTACATGCTCGGGCCATTAGCACCACAATAATTGGTCTAAAGGCTTTTCCTTTGCCATCGAAGTAGTATTCGGACATGTCCTTCAATTCTTTGGTGGAGATGCACAGCTCCTGAAATATAGTTTGTTCATGTTAGCATGGCATTACAGTCACACAGACAGGATTTTTGTTTTCTTCAAAACTTTAGTTTTATTTTAGTGAACCCATTTCAATTGAGAAAATCAACACAAAAATAATGTGTGGCTTTGCCCCAAGTGGTGGTGGTGTCAGTATTAGGGCAGGATTGCCACCTGCCCCATGACAACTAGTGACAGCAGGACAAGGAAAGGAACAGAGGGCTAGGAAGCAACTTGGAAGGCAGAGGACAATGTGAAGTGTGGGAGCCTAGGAAGCAGAGCAGGCGTATCCTGGATAGGGAGTCAGCAGACAAGAAGACAGCTAGGACGGAGTACACATCAGTAAGTCTGTCTGAGCCTAATTTAGCAAAAGATACTCCAAAGGTTCATAGAAGAAATGTAGAGAAGGCATCGGCTGCTTGACTGTGGGAAATTTTCTATTGAGGTGGGGGAGACAATTTATTATCATTATTTGAGTTATGTCCTTGCTGTGAAGCCCTGGATGGCCTGGAATCCAAGACCTTCCTGCTTCTGCCTACCAAGTGCTGGATAATAAGACTGTACCACCACGCCTAATGGAGACAAACAGTTTAAAAATATAGCATATTCCCACATGCAGGCTGGGGCAGACTGCCCTGGGCTCCAGGGAAGAAGTGTGTTCCTGCTCAGTGCCATGACGGACTGAGTGGGACAAAGAGACCCACAAGCAGACCCATCCCTGGCTTTGAGGAGAAACACAGGCAGATGGGACATTGTTATGATGAGCAAATGTACGGTGTGTTATAGGAGAGGGAGGGAGGGGGAGGGGGGGAGAGAGGGGGGGAGAGAGGGAGGAGAGAGAATGGTTCATGTCCTGTGGACAGAGGCATATCTGGGCTGAGGTGGGCGGCTTGATTACCACTAGTGACATGGTGATATCTGGGTCCATGCCTTGGTTCATGGCCCTGGTCTATTGATGTCCTAGGTCTTTGATACCACCAATGGCAGAGAGGACAGGGATGTACAGAGTTGACCCCACCTCTCACTGGCTGCAACACTAGGGACAACTGGTCCTGACCCCCTCCAGCTGAAGCACTCAGGAGAGAGGGCCCTACACCTCACCTGAGCTAACCCTGTTCACAGGGGCATAGGTGAGCTAGCACTGTGGGTATGAGAATGGGAAAGCAGGTCGTGCCCCTCTTGTCTTCCATGTGGCAGCGTTGGTGAGGGAAAGATGTCCTCCTCTCCTTGCCCCTTTACACCTGCAGCAGGTGGGGGACCTGATCCAACCCCTCACCAGCACAGGCCCCTCGCCTCGCCTGGCCAGCACAGCAGAGTTGACCATGTAGACAGGGACGTAGGTGAGCCAGCCCTGAGGGCATGAGGGGGTACAGCTGGTACTGCCTCCCTTGTCTGCAGTGTGGTGGTGGGGTGAAGGAAAGATGCCCTCCCCTCTTCCTCTACCAGCTGCAACACTCGGGAAAGCAGGCTCTACTGACAAGGGTATAGGTGAGCTGGACCTGAAAACAAGAGCGTAGGAGACCTGGCACAGTCCTTCATCTGCCATATGGTGGCATGGGCAGGGAAGAGATGCCCTCCATCAATGCCTAAGGTAGGTTGGAGAACTGGTCCTGCTTCCAACCAGCAGCAACACTGGGGAGAACAGGCCCTGCACCTCGCCAGGGAAAACACAACAGAGCCAACCCTGTTGGTGAAGGTATGGATGAGCCAGCCCTGAAGCTGTAAGCATGGGAGAGCTGTCCCCACTACTCATCGTCATGTGGCAGCAGGGGCAAGGGAGAGGACCACCCCCTTCCACCTCAGGTGGGAGAGCTGTCCCTTTCCTTCATCAGCTGTGGCACTTGGATGAGTGGCCCCTATACCTTAACTGGGCAACACAGTAGAGCTGGCCCAGAAGTGTAGGTGTGGGAGAACCGACTGTGAGGACATGAAAGCAGAACTGGCCCCATCCCTTGCTCATTGCTGCAAGGGGTGAACTAGCCAGGGTAATGCTGGAGAACTCACCCTGGTGGTGAAGACAGGGGAGAGCTGGTGGGCTGACCAACCCTGCAATTACCCAGGCCCAGAACCAGGGTTAAGTGTTGGCCCACTCCAATATCCACCCCATCTGTGATCTGCTGGAGCACAGGTCTGGGTGGGGGTAAGTCTTGTGGACCCAGGGCTGCAGGATCTCCATGACACAAGGCAGCAATGGGATGTCCAGGAAGAGTCCCAGTGAGGGCTCAGTGTCGATAGTGTAGCAGAGACCCTCGATCCACACCAATGATTCTTTGCAATGAATGCCTGCATATAAAGATGTATGGATAAAGGAGCTTACTGAATAACTCACTCTGTCACACTGCAGCTTCCATGATAAGATTTTCCCTTTCTTCCTTTTTTTCTTCTCTTTTTTTTCTTTTTTATCTTAAATTTTTTTATTTTGGGGGGGAAGTTGCAGTGGCAGTGGGCGGATGATACGAGGGGATGGAAGATGGGTGGGATGGGGTGCATGTTGTGAAAGACACAAAGAATAAATAAAAAAGAAAGTTAAAAAAATGTTTGGATACCAGCTTTTGCCAACAGGACATGTTTATGATACACCATCATATTTTACTATTTTACCTTTTATGAGATGGTATGCTTTGAGCTCCTTCTGGACTTAAAATGAGAAGGAGAAGGGATAATTGATCCTTCCCAGCAATGCAACAAAATGTGCTTTATATGGCTTTATTTTGAAATCTTTAAATATATGATTATGAAGTAAAAGAAATATATAGGATATTTTTAAAGTCCCAAAGAAATTAGGAATAGAAGGAACATACATCAATATAATGTTTATAAAACAGAAATAGTCACTAACATTACTCAAATAGGGAAAAAAAACCTCAAAAACGATTCTTCTAAAGGCAGAAGAGACAAAGGTATTCACTTTCCTCATCCTTATTCAACACAGTGCTTGAAGTCTTAGCTAGATAAGATGAGAAAAATAAAAGGGACACAAATTGAAAAGAAAAAAGCTAAATTATCCCTATAGTTCACATGATCCTATATACAAGACCCTTAAGACAACTCAGAAATGATAAAACACTTTCAACACAGTAATAAACCTGACCAAAGAAGGAAAAGACCTCTACAGTGAAAGTTTTGTAGTAATAAGATAGACACTGGAAGATGGAAGAATCATTCATGGATAGTGAAAATGGCTATATATGAAAAGCTATCTATAGATTCAAAGCACTTGTGCTCAAAATTCTAATGACATTCATTTTTAGAATTATATTGGTTTATGTATTTAATGAGTACTGTGCATGCACATGCATGCCATAATAAATGTACAGCTAGAGGACAGCCTGTAGGAGTTGGTTTTCTCCTTCCACCAAGTAGTTCCTGGGGGAATCCAACAAGTCAGGTTGCCAAGCTTGGCTGCAAGTGCCCTAACCCACTGGTCCTCTAATGACATTTTTAATGGAAGTAGAAAAACAACCTTAAAATTCATACATAAGCACAAAAGATCTCAGAGAGTCAAAGCAATCCTGAGTCAAGAACAATGATCTCAAATTACACAACAGAGCCATAGTAACAAATCACGGCACTTGGCACAAAAATAGATACTTAGATAAGTGGAATAGAATAAAGAATCCAGAATCAAACCCAAAATGCTACAGATACCTAATTTTTAACAAAAATGCCCAAAACACATATTGGAAAATAAAAACCCCTTCAACAAATAGTGCTGGGACAATGGACATATATGTGTAGAAGGATAAAACTAGATCCCTGATTTTTACTCCCCACAAAAGTCAACCAATGGATCAAACATCTTAACGTAAAACCTGAAACTGCAAAACTGAAAATATACAGAAAACACTTCAAGACACAAACAGAGGGAATGCTGGAAATAGAAAATCTGAGTAAACGATTGGGAACTTCAGATGCAAGTATAATCAACAGAATGCAAGAGATGGAAGAGAGGATCTCTAGCGTTGAAGATACAGTAGAAGAAATACATTCATCAGTCAAAGATACAGACATAATCAAAGACTCTCGTTAGGACTTGTTACTTGGAAAATGATATCAAGAACTGACATACGGGATTGCATCAAATTAAAAAGCTGCACACCATAGGAAACAAATGAGTGAAAAGACAGCCTACAGAATGGGAGGAAAGTTCACTAGCTATAGATCTGACAGAGGATTAATATGCAGCACATATAAAGAACTCAAAATATCAAATACCCAGACAACGCAAATGAATACACAGACTACAAAGGGCCAAAAATATATGAAAAAGAATTCAACATCCTTAGCTCTCAGGGAAATGCAAACTAAAACTGCTTTGAGGTTCTACCCCACCCTAGTCAGAATAGCTAACAAATAACAAATGCTTGTGAGGATGTGTGTTTGTATGCATAATCCACACACTGTTGGTAGGAATGTAAAGTGGTCTAACTACTATGGAAATTAGTATGAAAGTACCCCCCAAAACAAACAAACAAACAAACAAACAATGTACAAGTCAAACTTCCATGTGATCCAGTCATAGGACTCCTGGGTATATACCTGAAGAACTCTAAGTCAACATACAAAGGTAATTTATGTCCATGTTACTGCAGCACCATTCACAACAGTCAAGTTATGGAACTAGGCTTTGTGTCCATCAAGAGAAGAACGAACCAAGGGAAGGTGGTATACATATACTATGGAGTTCTATTCAGCCTTAAAGAATGAAATTATGTCATTTGGTAGAACATAGATACAACTGTGATCACCTTATGAAGTGAAATAAACCAGATTCAGAAAGACAAAGATCATGTTTTCTCTCATGTGGATCCTAATTTTTAAAAAATAAACACATGAAACTATTTAGAACAGCAGGAAGAAGGAAGAGAAAGGAGAAAGGAATAAAATGAATACGGCCAAAATTAATGATGTATTTGGAAAAAGAATATATAAAATTTTGGGGGAGACAGCAGAGCTAAGTGGAAGGGGGAAGACAAGTAAAGATATGAGCAATGCAGATTATACACATGTATGAAATATAATAATGCCAATTTTTTTTACAAACTATTCAATAAAACATAGGGATGAAAATAAGTTGTATATGATGATGCATGCTTATAACTCTATAATTCTAACCCTTGGGAGGCTGAAGAAGGATGGCTATGAGTTCAAGGACAAGCAAGACCCTGCCTCAAAACAAAAACAAAAACAAAATAAATAAAGATTGATTCAGTGGGTAACACATTGGTAATTTATCAAAAGTCTAGAAAAAGGAAGAGATTAGTGTAGGGTAGAAAATGTGAATATTGCATGGAGATGAGCATCAAGAAACATTGTCTGAGTTTGATTTGTGAAGAACAGAGAGGGCTCTCCATAGTTGTGTACTTGTTATATTTGCCACTCAAGGAACATACACCTTTAATCAGAGCCACACCAAACTAAGGAACATAATTACTAATTTGCTAGTGCAGAGATAAAGGCACAGTCACAAAGACAAGCACAACAACCCTTGCTCACAAGGAGCCCAGAGTCTAGATAGGGATGAGCAGATCACTAACTACAGTTAATATGCTACAGTATAATGGGTAGCATCACCCAAGGTAAAGAAAGCTACTCTGGGAGCACAAGGAAAGGTTAGCTCAGGCTAAGGGGAGATTAAAAGGGAAAGAGAAGGGAGGCGATGGAGTGGCCTGGAGCCTGATGGGGTCTGAAGGCAAGACATAGACTAAAAGGTCATAGAAGGAAAGGATAAGAAGGCTCCAAGGATTCTTCTGATCCCTCCCATAATCGGGATATCAGGAGCAAAAAAACCGAACTACATATGGGATGAGAAAAGCATTCTAGACATACTAAGTTAGACACAGTCATGGATACTTCATGGAGTAATCTGCTAAGTAGTTAGCTATATACGTTTAGAAGAGACAATTCAACCTGGAGTAGAGATATTTGGGGGATTAAAAATGGAAATGAAAATATAGAGAATATGAGGGCGTGTGTGTGCGTGTGTGTGTGTGTGTGTGTGTGTGTGTGTGTGTGTGTGTGTGTGAGAATTCCAAACAACAGCACAGTTAAAGGGGTCAAGGTAGAAGAGATAAAAGAGGAACACACAAATAAACTGAGGATGGCCTAAAGACTGAGTGACTCAGGAAAACGTGGAAGCTAAAGGAACAGTTTCTTTCCAGGAAGGAAAATGGTAACTAGTGTCCAATGCTGAAGTACGTTAAGGCAGAAGAAAGCAGAAAAGTATCCACTGCACCCAGTAAGAGGAAGCTCCCATGACCTGGAAAGGAAGACACAGGCAGTGGTGGGGCAATGCGAAGGGGCAAGAGTGAACCAGAGGGTTCAGAATACTATGATGGAAAGGAAGGAGGCAGACACAAGGTTAGGGTAGTCCTGAAAAGGAGAATGGGCTGGGTATGGCAGGACATGTCAATAATCCCAGCATTTTGGGGCAGGAGGATGGTGAGTCTAAGGCCATCTTGATACAGAGAGGAAGGTAAAGGTCTGCTGAGTGGTGTCATAGTGACAGCTTACCTTAATTAAATAAGTAAGCAAACAAAAGACGAAAGCCAGTGGTAGTACACTTCTCTAATCCGAGCATTCAGAAGGCAGAGGCAAGAGGGTCACGATTTCAAGGCCAGTTTGGACTACACAGTGAGTCTCTGTCTCAAAAGGAAAAACTACTCTAGGCCTTGGGATACAGTTCAGTGGTAGAATATTTGCCTAGCACGTACAAAGTTCTCCATGACACTGCTATACTGTTGTAAGGCATTAGGCTAGAATCTTTGAGAAAAGATGATAAATGATGTATGAACATTTTGGAGCAGGATTTTATTCATTTATTTTTTTAAATTTGTGTATGCACACCAGACAACAACTTTGGGTGTCATTCACCTTTCCATTTTTGAGACAGAGTCTCTTACTAGCCTGGAGCACACCAAGCAGGATAGGCTGGCTGCCCAGTGAGTCCCAAGGATATAGCTATCTCCATTCCATCACTACGATGACAAATGGGTGCCACTACGCCCAGCTTTTTTATGTGGTGTGGGGGCTCAAACCCAGGTCCTTATGCTTGCAGCCACCTCTGCAGCCCTACTTGAACATTCTCTTTCACTGCATATTTCACACCAGTGTTATCAGCCTGTGGACAGAGGCTAGGCAATGGACTAAGGTCATGGTTTGCTCTGGCATCCGACATAATGAGAGGCCCAGGAGGATAGGCTTGCCATAATCCAATTCACACACTGAAAAGGGTCAGAAAATCCACATGATATTTCACATGATGAGTTGAATGAAGAAAGTCATATTTGGAGTAGCTTAGCAATGGCATTCAGAATTAGATACTGCAGTCATCGAAGTCACATACACATAAAGAAGGAAGGTTAAATGGCTCACTGAATAAGCACGTGTTTCCTGTACCTATTTTCTTAAGTTCTCCAACTCTGCAATAACATCTTTCTACACAGTAACATGGACTGCACCCTCTATACTGCCCAGCACCAGGCTGCACAGAGTTGTTGCTGAGGTAACATTTGAAACCTGATATATGCAAACTGAGTGGTCAATGGCATAATTTTTTTTTTCATTTGCTTGTTATTTGATATAGGGTCTCATACAGAAGAAGCCTAGTCTAGCTTGGAACTCACTATGTTACCCTGACTAAAACTGAACTTGCAGTGATCCTCCTGCCTCAGCTTCCCAAGTGCTGTGATTACAAGTGTGAGCCGCCATGAAATGGCTATATGGTTTGCTTGTAATTCTAAAATGTTACTAGGTTTCAGTAACATAAAACACTTACCTTTCTAATGTCTTCATACAGACCTTTCAAGTCTCTCCAGCCCAGTTTAAAAGGATCAGCATATTTCTCACCACTCTGTATTTGACTACAACAGCACACTGCTGGTGTCCTTTGATGAAACCTGAGGTGAGTGAAAATGCACATGGCTCCATTTTTAAGTATTATACACACATGCATATTAATACGGTGGACTTGCTAGAAGAAATCAGACATGAATCTGAAAAGGTCATCATAATTTAGAAACACAGAATTCTCATCTTGCTAAACAATACATTAATAGGTCATTTTAATGAACAGGACCTCGAGAGCCAACAGAGAAAGACTACATTATGTTCACTGTATTCTGAGTAGAACTCAAATTTTACTATATTCATTATTTTTTGAAATGGCAGAGATCATATAAAGCAAACTGTCATGGCTTTTACTTAAACATATTAATCTGTTGGCTAAGAAAAATTAGAAGTTTCCTAGCAGTGATGCTCTTTGTAGCTCTAATACGAATTATAAACTTACTGTGATATACTATGCACATTTGGGAAGGCAGGTGTTAAAGTCTTCACTAGGCTAAAATAGGGCATCTGTAAAACAAAAGCATAAAAAATGATAAGAATATTCCTCTAAAACGTGTTCATAACAACTATTCCCATAACTCACAACAACTGTGACCGTTTAGTCAGCCATTTCTAAGAGGCTGTAAGCCTTAAGAGAAAAAGGGCAGTTAGAAGTTCCCTTCCTGGATTACGAAGGTAATACATGTCCTAGCAGAACACAGGAATCAGACGAAAGCAGGATTCAGTCCTGGTGTTGCAGGAGGATCTCAAGTTCAAGGTTGGTCTGGACAACAGTGAGTTCAAGGTCGTCCTGAGCAACTTTTAGTGAGAGCCTATCCAAAAAAAAAAAAAGAGCTAGGGAATGCTCAGTAGAAGAATAGTTAGCTAGTTCTCAAGAGGCTGTAGGCTAATGCCCAGCACTGACAAAACAAAACAAAAAGCAGAAAATAAAAACCTCTGTAACAAAACATCCATTCTTCTAAAAGCTGGGTCCCTATCTATTCCTAAAGCAGAAGAGTAGCAGCAAAACAAGTCCTTCCGTTTAACTACGCCTGGTTACAGAACAGGGAAAACTGGAGTATCTTTTAAATTCTCAAAACACACAGATGCCAAAAGCTAATGGGGGATGGTTAGGAAAAGATTTTAACATTAAGGAAGGAATTGACATTTACACAAAAGCTGCCTATGTTAAGTTATTGTTATTACACATATTTGGACATCGTGCTTCTGGGCAAGTGATGTTTAATAAACAAACGGACTGGAGTACAGCCCAATGGCAGAATATGTATTTTGCACAACACAGACAAACCACCACCAACCTCAGGGACATTTTGATAATATAATCAAAGATCCAACAATCACCTGGGCATAGAAGGGTACACCTGGAAACCAAGCACTTGGAGGCCAGGGGAGCATGTGGACCACAAGTTCAAGGTCAGCCTGGGATAGTTAGAAAGACTCAGAGAGAATATCAAAGAATTATAGTAGACCACCTCTAAACAATTCAGAGATGGTAACAAATACTGAGTCTAACATTATCATTATTCTTTAAAGATTTTTTTGAGATTTATTTTTACCTTATGTGTGTGAGTGTTTAGTCTGCATATATGTATTACAGTTTACAATATCCCCTATAGGGATATAATAAATTTGTGCCACAGGCATAGGAACATCTGATGTTGGTATTTCCCAACAAATAAATGCCTGAGGACTTCCTCAATTTCCAGAGAATAGTTAGGGTAAATGACGTTCCCATACCTCAGACTTTGTTTTTCTGAAGACAAAGGTTATGCTTTATATAACCCTGAACATGCTGGGCTGTGAAGCAGGCTTCTCTTACTCCTAACTGTTATCAAAGGAGCTACGATAATAAAAATGAACCTTGTTATGCACATTACATTCAAGTGCTCAGCTGCCTTGAGTTCCCTGGTTTCCCACTTTGGTTCTCCTGGAATTAATCAGAGGCAACGTGGCCAACTTCTCCCAGTGTGTCTATGTACCACATAGGTGCAGTGCTGAGGAGGCCAGAAGAGGGTGTTGGAAGTCCTTGGAGCCCTTTGGAACTGGAGTTACAGGCCACGTAGATGCTGGGAATTGAACCCAGGCCCTTTGGAATAGTGGTCAGTGCTCTTAAGCACTGAGCCATCTCTCTAGCCCCATATATTACTATTCTTAATGACAGGATAAAAGCATTTAAAAAACTATTAACTATTTACAAATCTAATCTGGTAAAGGCTTTTATATAAAGTGTGTGAAGAAAGCTTCTTGACAAAAAGAATGAATGTGAAAATAAAACATGTGTGTTTCTTAAAGTCTTATGTTTTAAAGCCATTTCCCCCCCAGAGCCTCACAACTACTGTTTTGTTTATTTCGAGACAGGGTCTCACTATCTATCCCAGGCTGGCCTTGAACTCACAGGGTTGCTGAGATTAAAGGCATACCCACACCTGGCCACAACCACCTTTTTAAAGTTACATTTATTCATATACTTTGTGTGTAAATCTGTGTGTGCATATGCACATGCCGTGGCAGATGTGTGGAGGTCAGAAGACAACTTGAGGGAGTAAGTTCTCTCCTTCTACCACGAGGGTCAAACTCAAGGGGTCAGGCTTGGCAACTGAACACCTTTACCCAGAGTTACCGAACCAGCCCACTTATTTTTAAAGTTAGAAAACTTAGATTCCAGAGAAGTCAAGCCCGAAGAACTGACTTACAAGCATGACTACAGTTATAAGCAAGAAGTAACCTCAGAACTGTATGCACTGTCATCGCATCAAAAACCTCTACGTAAGCACAGACACAGAACAGGGTTTAGAAACATGTGGTAAAGCAGTTATTTTGAACCAAACAAGGTTGTGTGTATGTGTGTTGTGTGTGTGGGTCTTACTTTGGTTACTTATTTTTGGTATTATTTTCTGATTTTGCTTGAATGAAATATCTTGCCTTACCTATATTAAAAGAACAGAAAATGCTGACTTAGCCAAGCAGTAGCCAAGAAAACTGAGGTCTGTTGTTTCCACTACAGCATTCTAGCTATTCATTATATCTAAGTCATGAAGAGTATTTATGACCTACAGGTAACTGTAATGTCCCCAAAACACAGCAATAGTTCTCTCCCTTGATTTCATCATTATAGAACAGCCCACACCGCCCCCCCCCCCTTCTGGGATAGAGGTTTTGATATGCTGCACAAGCTGGTTATGTGCTATATGCAGCACAAGCATCATTCTGCCTAGAGAGTGACATCTTGATGGCAGAGTTACAACTATTCAGTTTAAGACCTAAAGACATTCCTCTAAACTGGTATAAAACATTAAAATTGCATGATTAATGCATGGTATCCTTTGCCAATAGGTAGCTTAAAGACTGTTAGTTGTATAGTCTTTAGAGAACAGAGCTTGGTGCAAATAACAAAAATTTCTGGCTGGGTCACTTTGTGACATCTTTCTATTCACAATTACTCACAGAAAGATGCTGAATCTTAGAGAGTAGAGTATTGTAAACTACTCAGCTGGGAATACAATATACAGCATACATTTGTTTTTATTTACTTTGCCGTACTGGGGCTCAACCCAGAACTTTGTCAATGTAAGACAAATGTTCTACTGTAAATGAATGTTTCCTGTCCCGACCACCTGGTCCCAAATAACCAACTCAGAGGCTGAATATGAATTATAAATACTCAGGCTTATTACTAGCTAGCTCTTACATTTTAAGTTAACCCATATTCCTTATTTACTCTCTGCCACATGTCGGCACCTTTATTAGCATGGCACATTCATCTCCTGCTCCATCTGCATCTGGCTGGAGACTCCTGACTCCATCCTCCTCCTTCCCATCATTCTCAGTTTGGCTTTCCCACCTAACTTCCTGCCCAGCTACAAACTGTCAGCTTTTTACTAACCAATGAGAGTAATACATACTCATAGTCTAGAAAAGGATTGTTCCACAGTAATACATACTCAACAGTGTAGAAAGGATTGTCCCTACCACTGAACTACAACTCTCAGCTCCACAGAAAAATTTCAGATAGTATTTATTCAATTACTCCCTCAGCTCCACAGCAAAGATTTAAGACAGTATCTGTTCAATCAAATTGTATTCTGTATTCTACTCAGAGCTACCTCAGGGCAGCATTTCCACAGGGAGATAATCATAGTATTTATTAAAATGAGGCTGTGCAACCAGTTCTGTGGCTCACTGATGGTATCAGTGGAAACAAATTTTTCTTTTCCGATTCTATTCCCTCTTTTCTATCACTCTCTTTGAAAGTCAACTCTGTCCGTTAGGATCTACTTTTTTTTTTTAAAGGTCTCATACATCCCAGCTTGGCACTGAACTCACCAGGTAGTCAAGGATTACCTTGAACTCCTGATTCTTCCACCTATCTGCCAAGTGCTGGCATTACAGGCCTAGCTAAGAATTAACTTTAAAATAAGAGAACATGTTCAATATGAATCAAAGACATGGTCACTCAGGTCTGAAATCCCGGCACTGAACTAGGGTGGAGAGCTAAAGTTGGCTTAATTATTGTTGCTCTTTGTTAAGGTCTGTAGTCCTTGAGTGATCAGAAGTAACTAGAGCATTCATGCCTGAAGGAGACAGCTAAATTCTCAAATACTTGTAGTGGAAAATATTAACACATGAATATGTTGGCATCATCAGTTAGGCTCTCCTTTTGCTCAAGGAGACAGATAGGGAAGCGAATGACAGATTCTTTCCAGAAAAGCACCCTTCCATGGATGAGGTTTCCTGAGATGAGGTTTCCTGATGAGCCTCTCTCTCTCTCTCTCTCTCTCTCTCTCTCTCTCTCTCTCTCTCTCTCTCTCTCTCTCTGAAACAGCTAAGATCCAGTGGCATCTTGTGGTGGATGCCACTCTTCAAAACATGTCTGCATCTATGGCGATCAAAACCAAGACCCAAACTCTCCCTATATGCCCTCTTTCTCTTATATATCATCCTTTCTATTTAAACCGGTTTGCATTTTTCTCGCCAAATTCTTTTTTGGATAATTTGTTATATGCATCCACTTTGGTACAAAGCAGGCATTTATAAATGCTACATATTTCATATTGGTAGTGTTTGATAAACATATTGACAAATGAAGCATAACAGATCTTACTAAAATCACAAGCCCGAATTTAAGGGGTGGGTTCTTTGCTGTGCGGCTGGAATGGTCTCCAAAACCCAAATTGGAAAAAAAAAAACCTAACTTCAAAAGTCAGTCTGAGGATGTTGCCCGGTAATGCCAATGGCACGGGCTGACCGCACTCACACAGAACCAGAGAGCCATTTACAGCGCTATTCTGACCGGGACAAAAAGTGAAAACTGGGGCCAAATGCAGTAGGGGAGGATTTCAAGGAATCACTCTTAGACTGAGAGAATGATTTTACGTCAACGAAGTCATAGGTCTCTCCTGCCACCCTCCGGCTCCTCCGGCTCCTCCGTCTCCTTCTAAGTGTCCTTCCAGCGCCTATCAGGTGTGCTTTGCCTCCTAAGCACCTGCAGCACTGAAGTGAGGTCCACCCCAGTTAGCATCAGCCTTTCGTCGTCTCACACCCTTTCCGAATTCTGAGGCTAACTGGATCCGACATCCGAAATTGCGAGCAGAGGTCCCCTTGGCTCTGGTCGTCTTTGCGGGAGGAACTGCGTCGTCCCGACACACCCTGGTCTCTGTGATTAACAGGGCTGCGCCCCGCCGTTCCCCCTACCTCAGCCCCAGTGTCCCCTGGGTGCCCGGGCAGCTGCTCCGCACTTCGGGCCCCGCGACTAGTCCCGCTCCCCCGGCATCCCTCCCAGGGGACACAGCGGCCCAGGCCCCGGTGCACGTGCGCATCCTCCCATTCATTCGGTCGCCGGCTGTCATTGGCACGGTGACCTCTACGCCACGGGCAGCGCGCACGTCCCGGCCTCACCTGCGCGCGGGTGTCCGAGGCGGCGCGCGTCCCGAGCGGCCCCGCACAGCCAGGGCGTTCCGGCCGCGGGCTCCCGGCCGCCCGCCTCCAGGAGCAGACCCGCCGCCAGCACCACCAGCGCGTAGCCATAGTGCGAGTCTGAAAGTCGCGGCGGGCGGTGGCTCCGCCTCTGCCCCAGGCCCGGACCCGGAGCCGGAAGCTGGGTACCGGAAGCCTGCGGCCGCACCTTTCTCCCGTCTAGTCCCGCTGCGCGGTCGCCCGCTCGCCTGGACTCTTCTCAAAGCTGCTCGCTTTGGCCCGTAGCCGCGTCCGCTTTTAACTAGAAATGTGCGTCCGAATTGTTGTCCTACGCGCAACAAAGTGTGCAGAAATCGGGTTCCGGTCCCGGCTCACCCCGAGGCTATGGTTTCCGCAGCACTCGTGGTGAGCCAGGGGACTTGCCAAGTTCCCAGTCAACTTTTGCACTCCGTCTCGGAGGTGCCAACTTTGTGTAATTAATCTACCTTGAGGGTTATTGTGAAACAAGCTAAGTTGGCCTCCTGCTTCGGCCTTTGGACTCTTCTGAAAGCCTTAGCGAGATGTATAGTTTGACAGTTTTGTTCACACCTGGATATGTGAGACCCACTCTTGGGTGTAATGAAAAAGGGTTTTGTTGTTGTTTGTTTTTAATACAGGCTCGCCGTGTAGACCACATTGGATAGGCTTCATGTAGATCAGGTTGGGTTCAGACTCACCATCCTTCTGCCTCAGCCTTATGGTGCTGAGGTTAACAACACTCCCCGCCATGTCCAACACTTTCATGGAATGATTATACATGCTCATAATTATCCCCCACACGGGAGTCAATGAGAGGCAATGCAAACACCAAGGGAACTGAAGAAACTTTCTGTGTCCCCATGTTGACTCCTAGGAAGAAATAAACCAGTTGCACTTTTCTGAATTATATTTTTTTTCTTGTTTTGTGCCACACTTAAAGAATGTCAACCCTAAAGTTGAGCACATTATTTTCATATTAAGTTTCTGTTTAAAATGAGGTTATACACATATGAAATTGTCAAAGAAAAAGAAAAAAGTTGACTGTCTAGAAGTAGTACAGTGTTTTCCCAGCACGCACACAACCTGGATTCCCTCCCAACACCACAAAATGAATGAATGAATGAGTGAGTGAATGAATGAGTGAGTGAGTGAATTAAATAATCCAATAGGTAGATTTTGTCAAGATAAGAGTGTGGCAATACTGCCGGGTGGTGCACGCCTTTAATCCAAGCACTCGGGAGGAAGAGGCAGGGGGATCTCTGTGAGTTCGAGGCCAGCCTGATCTACAGCGCGAGACCCAGGACAGGCACCAAAGCTACACAGAGAAACCCTGTCTCGAAAAACCAAAACCAAAACCAAAAAAAAAAAAAGGGTGGTGGTGGTGGTTGCAATAAAGAGACCCTTAGCCAAACATTAGGCAGAGCTCTGGGAATCCTGCAGAAGAGGGCGAGTAAGGATTGTAGGAGCCAGAGGGGTCAAGACACCACAAGAAAACTGCCCACAGAATCAACTAACCAGCTGTTGTTTGTTTTTGCTCTTTTTTGGGGGCCCGCCACC
The DNA here is from genome assembly GCF_007827085.1 of Peromyscus californicus insignis. Classification (NCBI taxonomy): domain Eukaryota; kingdom Metazoa; phylum Chordata; class Mammalia; order Rodentia; family Cricetidae; genus Peromyscus; species Peromyscus californicus. The sequence continues at coordinate 75,345,501 of NW_026294606.1, read as the reverse complement.
CAGCTCCCAAATAAATCGCACACGGAGTCTTATTATTACTTATGAATGCCCGGCCTTAGCTTGACTTAGTTTCTAGCCAGCTTTCCTTGTCTTAAATTATCCTGTCTACCTTTTGCCTCTGGGCTTTTCCCAATCTCTTCTGTAAATCTTACTCTTACTCTGTGGCTTGCTGTGTAACTGGATGGCTGGCCCCTAGATTCCTCCTCCTTTTCTGGCTCCTAGATCTTAGATCTCTCTTCCCAGTTTTCTCCTTCTGTTGATTCTCTCTGCCTGCCAGCCCCGCCTATCCTTTCTCCTGCCTTGCTATTGGCCAGTTCTTTATTAGGCCATCAGGCACAGTAACACAGCTTCACAGCGTTGAACAAATGCAACATAAACAAAAGTAACACACTTTAAAATATTCTACTACAACCAGTACTCTTAGGGGCTCACAGAGACTCAATCACAGAGCCTGCCTGGGTCTGACCTACATCCTCTGCATATATGTTATGGTTGTGTAGTTTGGTGTTCCTGTGGGACTCCCAACAGTGGGGGAGAGGAGGAGAGGGGCGGTCTCTGACTCTTTTGTCTACTTTTGGGAACTGGTTCCTCCTAGTAGGTTGCCTAGTCCAGCCTTAATATGAGTGAATGTGACTAGTTTTATTATAACTTGATATGCCATGTTTCGGTGATATCCCTGGGAGGCCTGCCCTTGTCTGAAGGGAAAGGAGGAGGAGTGGATCTGGGAGAGAAGGTAAGTGTGTGTGTGTGTGGGGGGGGGGGGGGGGGGCGTGAGAGGAGAGGAAGGAGGAGAAACCACAGTCAGGATGCAATACAGGAGAGAAGAATAAATTTAAAAAAAAATGTAGCAATAAACACTTTCATTGATATTTTGACAATGCTCTAACCAGTAGTATATTGTTATTGACCATTTCTTTTTCCATTAGGGAAACAGGAAGAAAGCCACAGGAGGAAGGATAGCAATCCATAATTCTACCGGGCATTTTTCATGTAGAGATTAGTTCGCCAGATTAAAAGAAAAGCCCTGGCTTGTAAAAAGTTGTGATATAAGTGAAAGAGCACTTCCCTAGTTTGGGCAAGGTCCGGGGTTGGATCCTCAGCCCTAATACAAACACAGACTCTCACAAAGTTGTGGTATGAGAGATGCAAAATTAACTAGGGAATAGAGGCGAAGTCATTTAAGGCCTCTGACACTATTGTGTAACTAAACTCTAACAATTAATAATCTACCAATAGGACATGCAGAATTCATAGAAGATTCCTTTGACCCAACTAGGCCAGGCAGGAGAGGGTAGTAGATCCTGGAGCAGGTGTTTGGGAGCCATAGGACACAGGTGCTGTGATCTGAATTGGGGTCTATAACATATAAACCTAACATGAAATATGAAAATAATGTGTTTAGCTTTAGTGCTAACAGTTTTAAATGCAAGTGTGGTGCAGAACAAGAAAAAATAGGATTCACAAATTTGCAGACGGTATATTTCTTCCTAAAAGCCAGCGTTTGGGGGACATAGTAAGTTTCTTGAGCATTCCTAGGCTTGTATTGACTATAATTGACTCCTTATGTTTGTAGGATTGTGGGGTCTTGTGCACAATCTAGAAACAACTTTGACCTTTTGTCAGTGCACTTGTACAAACAACCAGTACCGTCGGGGAAAAATGAGTGCAATATGTGATGAAAATATTTTCAAAATTGTCATTTTTAGTTTTGGAGGGTTGGTTATACTTCTAGACATTTTGTTGTCATATTGACGATAGTGCTGAAGTATGCTGGTAGGTCTGATAGCCAAAGAAAGATTATAAACATAATACTACATAACATTACATATATGTCTTGGTTCAAGCATTCCATGAAACATTCAAGTGTTATTAGGTAAAAGATCAATGAATTATCAACATCCCTCTGCCTAAAAAATGCTAATGCCTCACTTCTGATGTCATTTTTGCATTCATGTACACAGAGATATAATGGAATGACTTGAAATACATTAAAATGTTAGCATGATCTATTTTAATGGTACATATTTTCATCTGCTTACTTTTCTTCATATATATATATATATATATATATATATATATATATATATATATTTACAATAAATGTACTCCTTAGTGGAAGTAGGAAACATTTTTAAATGAATGTAGTATTTGCTTATATTTAAATTATGTTCATTTTTCTGGGACAAGGTCAGACTGGCCTGGAACTTGGAACTCCTGATTCAACTTCTCTAGTGCTTGGACTGCAGATATGCGTCACTACTCCTCTCTTGTATAACTTTTTTAAAAAGGAAATTGTTATTATTTTAATTATGTGTGTGTGTGTGTGTGTGTGTGTGTGTGTGTGTGTGCACATGAGTGCAGGTGCCCAGCAGGCTGGAAGCACTGGAGGTCCTGGGCCTGAAATTACATGCAGGTGTAAACTACCCAACAAGTAACCAGACTCAAGTCCTATGTAAGAACACTGAGTCCTCTTCACCACTGAGCTGTCTTCCAAGACCCTCTTGCATTACTTTTGAAGCATAGTCATAATGTGGATGTTTTCCAGTATTTACATATAATGGAAAAAAGGAGAAAGTTCTCCTTTTTAAAGTTTCTTTCTTTTGACACTTCTATTTAAAATTGTATTTAAAAATTTTGTTCAATATATTTTTATCATATTCTTTCCTCTACCCCAACTTCTCCCAGATCTTCCCCACCTCCCTACTCACTCAACTTCGTGTTTTTCTTTCTCTCTCCAAAATAAAAAGCCAAGAAAAACAACAAAACCCATGAAAATTAAAACAGACAAACAGAAAAAATAAAACAAAATAAATAAGACACAAATGTCTGCTATGGGATGTCTTTCTGTATGCTATGAATATATATTGCCCCCATTGGTTAATAAATAAAGCTGCATTGGCCTATGGCAGGGCAGGATGGAGCCTGGCAGGAAATCCAAGAGAGATAGAGAGAAGAAAGATGGAGATGGGGGAGACACTCTGAGCTGCCACCAGGAGAGGCAAGATGCGAGAGAACAGGTAATGCCACAAAGCCACATGGCAAAATATAGATTAATAGGAATGGGTTGAGTTAAGTTGTAAGAGCTAGCTAGCAAGAAGCCTGAGTCATAGACCAAATAGTTTGTAATTAATATCAAACCTCTGAATGATTATTTCATAAGCTGCTGCGGGCTAGGTGGGACACAGGAAAAATTCTGGCTACAAATGTCAGCAGATATCAATTACAAATAGCTTATTGGTTAGGGGTGGGACTCTGTCCACTTCCCCTTCTCAATGCCGAGAGCTGGTCTGGTTTGAACGTGGGCAGGTCTTAGGCATGCTGACACAGTCTCTGTGAGCTCACATGTGCCTCAGTCCTGTTTTGTCTGGAAGATGCTGCTTCCTTGGAGTCATCTACCACCTCTGACTCTTAAAATCTTTGTACCTCCTCTTCTACATAGATCCCTTAGTCTTGAGGGAAGGGATGTGATAAAGACACCCCACTTAAGACTGAGAGCTCCAAAGTCTCTCACTCTCTGCACATTGTCCAGCTGTGAATCTCTGTGCCACCTACTGTAAGAAGAAGTTTCTGTGATGAGGACTGAGCAAGGCACTGATCTATGGGTACAGCAGTGTGTCATTGGAAATCATTTTGTTGCTATGTTCCTTTAGCAGAATTACAGTAGATTCATGGTTTATCTAGACCAGCTAGCAGTGTCAAGTGTGAGTTCTGTCTCATGGGATGGACCTTAAATTAAAAAAAAAAAAGTTGGTTACTCCAAATAATATTTATACCACTACTGCACCAGTATATATTTCCTGACAGGTCACTGTTGCAGGTCACAGGGTTTCTAGCTAGGTGATACAGATTCTTTTGGAGCCTTTCCTGGAACTCACTCTGCAGCCCAGGCTGGCCTCGAACTCACAGAGATCCGCCTGCCTCTGACTCCCTAGTGCTGGGATTAAAGGCATGCACCACCACTGCCTGGCTGGTGATACTGATTCTTAATTTTATTACTTAATTTTGTCACGGTGACAAAAATAATTGGCAGAAACAACTCATGGAAAAAAGAGCTTGCCTTGCCTCACTGCTTCAGAAATTTCAAGTCCATGATAGGCAGGGGGAGGTGTGGCACAGTCACTTCCCATCGCAGTGGACCAGAAAGTCCAGAGTAGAGAGCACTACAGGCTGCATCATACGCTTCAAAAGTCCACCCCTTGCACCTTGTTCCGCCAACCGGGCCCATCACCTAAAAGATCCCAAACATTTCAGATTCAAACTGTAACGCTCCTAATGAGGAAACATTAATATCTTTTGGGAAGAGGTTTATCCTTGCAATTTTCTTCGACCAGGATTCTCTTTTAAAACACTATTACAAGATTTTTTTCAACCCTTAGGAAAATTCTGGAGATCTTTTGGACTTGGATTTTTCTGTCTCAGAAACAGATGACTTAATCCAGGTTGTAAGTGGCAGAAACACAGTGGTTGGTTCTGTTCCATTGGTTCACTGATATGGCAGCCACCAGGTGAGATCTGTGGCTTTACTGCCTGTGCACAGGTAAAACTGTTGGTGGATATGCTGTCCTGTAAAATTATTTTGCACTAATTTCCCTGCTATTAGCATATTAAGACACCAACAAGATATGCATAGAAGAATATCATTGCAACATACTTATGATTAACTACTGTCATTTCTTGCTGGAATAAGGTTAGAACTGAGATTTTTAAATGTGGGATAGGATGTAGCTCAAGGAAAATGCACTTGCTGAGGATGTGGGAGGCCTGGGGTTTGATCCTCAGTACTGCAAAACCAGTAAACAACCAATCTCTCTCTCTCTCTCTCTCTCTCTCTCTCTCTCTCTCTCTCTCTCTCTCTCAGCATATAGAGGATGAACTTAAACTTCTGATTTTTCTACCTTGGGCTCCCAGGTGTTGGAATTACAGGAGTGTGCTACCACCCCCCACTACAACTAAGCTTTTAAAAATGGAACTAGAAAAGTTGAGATAGCACAAAGTAAGATTTCTGTAAATTATTTCTAGAGAACTTAACAAAAGATTTAGCCCAAAGCCAAGTAGCATAATGTGAAAGCCTCAGAATGACAAACATATTATGATTTTGCCAGAATAATTCTACAACGAAGTTGTAAAACTGCTAGAAACACAGCAAATCTAGATTCACCGGGGTCATGGGTAGTGGGTGATTTAGCAATCTGTAAGCAATTAAGGCACGTTGTTGAAATGAATCAAAGTCTTGACAAGTTCAAGATGTGGTATCTGAACTAGAAAAGAAGTGGGATTCCAAAGACAATTCCACAGACAATTGTTGGGTTTTCTGTGACTTCTCTGAAAGACCCTGTAGGTTTTAGGTAATGCTGGGTCCCAGGACTCGCAGTCAAGTTTAACAAGGTTGGTGTTAAGTATTAAACTAGGTGTGTGGAAAGTGCTTCTGTCAGGGATTTTGATAATTATTACTTCAGGCTATGGTTTGTTGGGTTACTTAATTCCTTGTTTTTTTTCCAAAATCCTGAAGGCTAAGAAGCAAAGTAATTCAAGCTACTAGAATTGGAAAGGAAGAGCCAGTCATGGTGCCAGGCATGCCTGCCTTTTAAAAACTGAAGTTCACTTATGTTTTCTTGATTGAGATTATTTCATGATTGTTACAGTCCTAAAACGCTATAATATATTCTCAATTTTAACAAAATAACCTCAGCTATAAAAACTTCTACCAAAGCTCTAAAAGTAAGAGTAGTTGACATAAAACTTGCCCCTTTCAGCTTTCGTTTGGGACGTGGGCAGATTAGCTTGGGGATGGAAGAGCCTACCTTTTTGGAATTCATGTGAACAGGTGCCACACGTGGTTCCCATATAATAGCTTTCTTTTATACATCAACCTGAACCCTCTAATCCTCTAGGTAAATTTTTTTTTCCAAAAGGAAGGTTTTAACTTTCACATAGTAAAATTACAGATAACAAAACAATTATCAAGCAAGAATTACAGTTATAATATCTAGTCTATTTATAATAACTAGTCTATTTGGCAAAATTAAAGAAGATATCCTATCTGTCTTATATTTGTGAGTCTAAGGTTTCATATCTAACTTATCTTTTATCATAACTAAGGAAAATTATAACTATCTCTAGTCTTTACCTACATCAAAGACCTCAAAAGGATATAATGTTACCTGAGAAACGGGAGAAGGACCCAACCAACTTTCGAGAGTCTTGCGAGAATAGACAGAGACAGCTGGCAGCCTGGGCAGTCATCCAAAGTTCTTCTGTAAAGTTGAGGCATCTGTCTTCAGCCCACAGGCCTAGAGTCTCTTGGTCACTTTTCTCAGTGTCCTGTAGAATGTCTGGCAGTTTCCTCTGCAAAACAGGAACCTGAAGGACCATTTTGCCAAGCAAAGTTCAGTGGTCACCTTCCTATGGGTCCTGAATGTCCAATGTTTGTGGTTCAAATTCTTGAAAAAGCTACTTGCCTGTGGCCTTGCAGGCCCCAGGTCAGACCCAAGCTACCCTCGACCAGCTAGCTCAGTTGGTAGAGCATGAGACTCTTAATCTCAGGGTCATGGGTTCGTGCCCCACGTTGGGCGCCATTTGTAGCTGGAGTTTCCTCTCTGGGTCCTGCCAAGCCCTGGCAGTTCCACAGCCCACTTATAAAATAAACACACAGATGCTTATATTATTTACAAACTGTATGGCCACAGCAGGCTTCTTGTTATCTAGTTTTTCTATCTTAAATTAACCCATTTCTATAAATCTATACCTTGCCACGTGGCTCATGGCTTACCGGCATCTTCACATGTTTCTTGTCATGGTAGCGGCTGGCAGTCTTTCTAACTCAGCCTTCCACTTCCCCGAATTCTTCTCCTCCTTGTCCTGCCTATACTTCCTCCTGCCTTGCTACTGGCCAATCAGTGTTTTATTTATTAACCAATCAGAGCAACACATTTGACATACAGAATATCCCACAGCATCAGGGTGAAAGCTAGAACTTGTTCAAGAGACCTCATACTCTGGGTGTGGTATGGTAATATCTTTACATTCTTAATAATACTTGATGTAGCTTTAGTTACAAATGAAATCCTAAACATTTCTGTATTCAGTTCATTTATTTTATCATGTGCACATGTATGGACAGTGTGCATGTGGCATTGAGAGGACAACTTTTGGGAGTTGGTTCTTTCTTTATGCCACAGGGGACCCGGGGGGCCGAACACACGTTGTTGGTTTGGCAGCAAGTGCCTTTACTTTTGGACCCATCTCTTTGGCTCACAAATGGAAATCTTTAAAATTGTATTTCCTATAGAAATGGCGATGGCACAGCAGCACTCCTTCCTCCAGTGAGAGAATGTCTGTGTAGTGAGGCTGCTGTGCAATCAATACTTTGGGATCTGACAAGCAGGGCTTCAAGATAATCTCCCCAGTTTCAGGGATGGATCGCCCAGAAATGCATCAGTAAATGTGGTGGTGGCACATGCCTTTATTCCTAGCACTCTAGAAGCAGAGGCAGGAAGATCTCTGTGAGTTTGAGGCCAGCCTGGTCTACAGAGTGAGTTCCAGCACAGCCAGAGCTGTTACATAGAGAAACCCTATCTTAAAAAACAAAACAAAACCATCACTAACTAGCTAAATAAAGTTGTTTTGAATAGAATAGTAATCACAGATATGACAAAGTCATCTGTACTGTTATATGTAGGAGTATATGTTATGTTTAGGACTTTCTAGCACTACTCAGAAGTTTTGAATTATAAAATCATGATGTGATAAATAATAACAGTAGAGAAGTAAGTTCATGTCCCATTCTCTAAGTTTTTCACTCATAACACCTTTGTAGCAATTCTTTCAGGCATTTTCCTATGACATACAGATATGAGAGACACTACCTACAAAACCCCAAAAACACAACTGAAAGATGGGCGGGGCTCCCCACAGTGCTACGATATACAGACATATCCAGCACCCTCTCCAACACTTCTGAACAACAAACAAGGGCCGCACTCCCCACAGTGCTGATATTCCAGTGAGCGAATTAGGTTACAGGTATGTGTTTTACTTTGGTTTTTTTTTATTATAGCCTTTGAAAATTAATTTATCAATTTTTACTAGTCTTGTTCTAAGCAATATATGCTTTGTTTTATCCTTTTATTCTTTGAAAATTTTATAGTGTATATAACATGTCATGGACAGATCTTCCCTCCAACAGCCCTGCCTCCCCACTATACACTTCTCTCTCTCTCTCAACATCATGTCTTCTATTTTGTTTTTGTTTTAAAATGACCCACTGAATCCAGGTAGTACTATGTGTATACACACAGGTGTCGGGTCATCCACTGGGACATGGGCAGCCTGCCACGATCACCTACCCTCAAGGAAAAATGACTCTCCTTCAACAAACACCGACTTCCACTAACTCCTTGGCTAGGGGTGGGGCATCAGGAGCCTGTCTTCCTTCCTTGTGGGGAATTTTAAAATAGAATATCTTTTATTTATTCTTTTATAATTCCACACATGCAAACAACATATCTTAATCATATACACTCCCAAGTATCCCCCACCCCTCAGGCACCCCAACACACCCGCTTCCAGATCCTTTCCTTTTACTTTCTTTCTTTCTTTCTTTCTTTCTTTCTTTCTTTCTTTCTCTTTCTCTCTCTCTTTCTTCCTTCCTTTCTCTCTTTTTCTTTCTTTCTTCCTTTTTCTCTTTCTTTCATCCTTCCTTTTTCTCTCTCTCTTTCCTTCTTTCTCTGTCTCTCTCTTTCCTCTTTCTTTCTCTCTCTCTTCCTTTTTTTTTTCCAGTTAAGAACCCTCTAAATCTAATCAGTGCTCCCTGTCGGTATGTTGACAGTCTTGACTGGATCTCATGCAGGCAGCCACAGCCACAGTGAGTTCATGGTCTGTTGGCCGTGTAGGCCCCTGAGACAGCATTTCACAGCACTCTCCCATATCCTCTAGCTCCTACCTTCTTCCCAAACTGCCAGACAAAATCAACCTAAGAGAAGAAGAACTCATTTGGGTCGTGGTTTCCAAGGTGTCAGCTATCATGGCAGGGAAGACATACAGAAGAGAGCAGCTAGGACAGCCTGGAAGCAGGAGGAGGCCTTCAGAGGGATGCCAGAGAAATGATATTCCCAAGGGCCTGCTCCCTCCAACTAGCTAGATCCCGTCTCCTCAGATTTCCAGAACTTACCAAATAGCCCCACAAGCTGGGGATCAAGTATTTAAAAACATGAACCTGTGAGGACATTTTATATTTCCATCACAGAAATCATACCTCCTTCTTAGTAACTGATGGACTAAACAGGATATACATGAGGTTTTAGAAGATTTGAGAGACCTGTATAACAAACTTGTTTTAAAGAACAAATATATAATAATCCACACACAAGTTACATGTGAACTACATATAAAAACTGACCAAATATAAAGGCATAAAATTTCTCAATAAATTTCAATGGCTCAATTATTGAATTTTATAATTTTAATATCATAGCATCCATCATTTCTACGGTGAAATGGAATACACAAAACATGTAGCAAAGGCCTGAATGTGTATTTCTCCCTTTGAAGACTTATTGTAAAAATCCTATTTTAGGGGCTGGAAAGATGGCTCAGTGGTTAAGAGCAATTCCTGTTCTTGAAGAGGAATTTAATTCCCAACACCCATATTGGGTGGCTCATGACTGCCATGATTGCCTGTAATTCTGGCTTCTGGGGATCCAACACCCTCTTCTGACTTCTATAGGTATGCACACTCATACACACACACACACACACACACACAAACACACACACACACACGCACACGCACACGCATGCACACACATGCACACAGAAGGAGAGAGCCAGAGAGATCGAGTCAGACAGAGAGAACAAAAGAATGAAAAAACTCATTTCAGATTTTATCATGTGTCAGATTAAACCATATGTCTCATAAACTATCAAATGCTGGGTTTTTGTTTGTTTATTTATTTATTTTTTCTCTTTTTGCTTTGTTTTCTTTCTTTGAGAAAAGATCTATGTACCCTTGGCTGATCTGGAACTCATTATATAGAACAGGTTGGCCTAGAACTCACAGAAATCCACCTGCCTCTGCCTCACAAGTTCTGGAAGTAAAGACATGCACCATCATGCCTGGCTCAAATGCTGTGTTTTAAATTACAGCTGGTCTATTACATGGGTATGGGTCCTGATGACATCACTTTACAAGACTGTAGATTTTATAAGTCAAGATTAGTATCATTGTGTTAATCCCTGATTTTAGCACTTTTCCACATCCAAACATTTCTCTAGACTTCATCTGTCGTGGTTGCTCTAGATAACTCCGCTCAGGTCTAGGGAATGCTTGTAAAGCAACTTCTCAGCCAGATAAAGTGATTCTGCTTCACTGAGCAGAAATTGCAGTATTTACTGCCTGGTGGTGCTTACGCCTATAAAAGGCAAACGTCTGCTTGACGTTCACTGAAAGCATCTAAGATTTTTAGGGCTTCAGACCATAAGACTTCAGTATTGGACTTGTGCTCACACAGGAAGGCAACACAGACAAGGGCAGAGAGGTAGAGAGTGGCAGTGCTTTGGTCTGCTAGAACTGTGTCAATATTCTTTTCAGCAGTCTCCTAAAACACATACCAAGGGTTAATTTATTTTTATTTTTATTTTTATTTTTTTTTGGTTTTTCGAGACAGGGTTTTTCTGTGTAGTTTTGCGCCTTTCCTGGATCTCGCTCTGTAGACCAGGCTGGCCTCGAACTCACAAAGATCCACCTGCCTCTGCCTCCTGAGTGCTGGGATTAAAGGCGTGCGCCACCACTGCCCGGCCCAAGGGTTAAAATTTGAGAGCATCCTAGTCACTTTGAGTTTTTATAGTTCTTTCTCTGATAAAGGAAAGATCTGGCTTGGTGGTGGTGGCTTTAATCCCAGCACTCAGAGGCAGGCAGATCTCTGTGAGTTGAAGGCCATTCTGGTCTAGGACAGCTAGGACTACTACATAGAGAATCCCTGTGTCAAAAAAATTAAAAAGAAAAAAAGGGGGGAAAAAAAGAAAAGATATGGTGTAAGTAGAATTTAAGAGATAGGATGTACATGAACCCTATGGGACTTGTAGGCTTCATCTCTTAGAAAGATGTTTAAAGTGATGCTTTTGGGGTCTCTTGTGAAACTCATTACAACTGCATCCCTCCTTTTACTCTCTGGGGACCCAGGTTTTGGTCCTTTCCTTCCCCTGATCCACAATAGTGAGTTCCTGGTACTTCTTTTGTGAGCCTCATGCTCTGGCTACACACAGCTTAATAAAGAATGATGCTTCACTCCCCCTGGCCAGTGATGTCCTTCTTTAGAAAGTTTTTCCAGTTAGGGAAAACCTCTAGACGGATGACAGAAAGTTGAGAGTTTGTAGAGAGATAGTGAAGCAAATGTACAGATAACAGCAAAGGTAGGAAAAGAAGGGGGAGAGCCAAGAATGTTCCGGAACCAGTTCTAGGACCTGGGTGCTTAGACACCTACTTAACATGGGCTTCCTGGGACCCTGCTCTGAATCACAGAGGAGATGAACTTTTAGTTTGCATTTGCACTGGGCAATTTTGTTATATAAAGTCAGAACCTTAACTGGCAGAATGGGCTGGATCATTTCCAGGGTGCCTTCATCCTCCAGACTGCGTGGCTGTCAAGCGAGAACCCGTATCTCCTTCTGTAGCTATGACCGTGAATCACTATCCAAGTTTGCATACTCTGAAATAAACTGAGTGATGAGCTACTCTTCTGGCTCCAGGAGACCAGAATCCTAAGTTCTACAAATACTCCTGATCTGCAGTCAAAGCAGTTATTTTATTTTATTGCTTTGTTTTTATTTTGAGACAGGGTCTTGCTACATAGCCAGGACTGGCCTCCAACTTGATTACAAGCATACACTACCACACCTGGTTCCAGGAGTTTATTTTGATCCACATTTGTAAATCCAGATTACAATCCTTATGGAAGATCTTTTGTTTTGAGCTCTTCGTAATGGCTTCACTAATTTATCAGATTTAAGCAATCTGGACCTCTCTGCGGCCACAGACATTCATCACTTCTTACCAAACTCTAAATCTCAGAACTAGTCTCTATTAAAACTATGCCATCATGCTTGTCTGCCTTATCCCAGGGATCTGCATAATGTCTAGGGTTTGCCTGGGGATCAGAAAATTATGATTTTACTGTGTTGAATACAAAAATCACAAAACTTAAACCAGAATGAGTGAATATACGTTGGGTGAGATTTGAAGTGAAGTGTTTGTTTTCCTTCAGTTCCAAATACTTCCTCCAGAACATTTGAGATCACCTTTCTCCATGTGCCCTCCTCTGCATTCTTGCTTTACTGATTTTAATTACTAAATATGCTAGTTTTAAAACTGAATTTTTTTAACATATCAATTTAGAGTTTACTTCTTTCCAAATATTGAAATGTAAGATTAATTATCTTTAATTTGAAATCAATGCATTAAAAAAATCTTCTACCTACTTTGAGGGAACTAAAGATTTTAAAGTTTTTTTTTATAATTAAAAACAAAAACAGAGACATAAAAGGAAAGTTTAAAAATTCTACAAGGCCAACAAGAAGCTAATTGGAGAAGGCAGAGTGGAGTCACTGAGCCCAGGATATGCTGGTTTTTAAACTCCTACAGTTCATTTCTGAGGGAAACAGTCAGGCTACAGGGCACACATGAGTCTGTCTTTTCCAGCTGCTTCATTCACAGGAAATTGGTACCACTGCATCTAGATTCCCCAAACGAAGTGTTCAACTGCATATTACTTTGTTCGTCCATTTTAAAAAGCAAAGACTGGGTCAGTGAGATGGCCCAGTGTGTCAAAGTACTTGTTATGTCAGCATGAGGGCCCGAGACCTCAGGTCCACATGAAGGAGTGGACTCACTTCATAAAGTTGTCCACACACATACACACACACACACACACACACACACACACACACACACACACACACACAGACACAATCTTAAAAAAATATAAAAAAAAAGTGAAAAATATACTGTGGGTTTGTAGCTCAGTGATATGCACTTACCTAGGGGTAGGCACCCCTGGGTTCATTCCCAGCACTTCAGAACCAACCAACCAACCCACCCACCAACCAACCCACCAACCTACTACCAATCAACCCACCAACCGCCCCCCCCCCCCCCCCCATAAAAGCAGTATTAGGGCCAGAGATGAAATCAGTCAAGGAGTGTAAAAGAAATGGAAAATCTGCCTTCTTTCTCTGAAGGTCATAGGCGCTGAGAAGGAAAACAGAACATCAAGACTTAAGAAGGCACAGGACTTTAAAATTTTTAGAAAGTCAAATTTTGTTGACACCATACAAAACTTATACACTATTTCTAGAAATACTCTTTTCAGACAAACTTTAATTTTAAAAAATTTGAGCCTTGTGAATACAATGAAATGGACCTGGAATATCATTTCAGTGAGCCTGGGCTGCAAGATGAAATCCACTCAGGTGAAAACACACAGGATGTACATGTGTGTGCTTGGATGTATGTAGTTAGTCTGAAACCCTCTGCTACCTTAATGGATGAGCACAGTATTTACAACAGTGAAGAGTTTCACATGCTTTCTAGTCGGAAAACATTTTACTAAAATGAACAAGATGCCACGACAATGGAGTACAAAACATGGATGGAATTAGAAACGATCCCAGACACTAGCAGATCTCCCTAGGGAGCGTTGCCTCTTTTCTTTTGCAAAGCTTTCATGAGGTCTGACATGAAATCTTGCTCGCCGCTCCCGGCTGCACCGGGGAGTCCTTGGTTCTCGTTCCTCTTGGGGGGCACTGGGGGTCTTTTGGGGGGCATTGGAGATGACTTGGTTGTCTCCTGGGAGAGGCAGGGCGGGGGTGGTGGCGGTGGTGGCAATGCAGAGCCTTCCGCAGCCGCAGCCGGTGGGGGAGGTGGCACGAAGTCCGGTGGCTCCTCCAGGAAGGTCGGAGGTGGTGGAGGTAGCCCGCTGTTGCAATCTTCCTCCAGGGGTGGCGGCGGGGGCGGTGGTGGCAGGAAGTCCTCAGGCTGGGTGGGGAAGGTGCAGCTGCCAGGACCTTTGGACTTGGGTGGTAGGGCGGGGCTGCCACAGGTGTCAGAAGATCGTCTTACTGGAGGGGGCGGTGGCAGGCTGGACTTGAGGCGATGATTCTCCCTGGTTGCTCCTGGGTAGTGGTTGCCCAAGCCTTGCTTCTCCTCCTTCAAGAAAGTGACAACAAAGCTTTCATGGTTCTTGACTGCACATCCATCTGACACATTGACGCTGATAGGGATTGCCCCGTACCCTTCCACACTGGGACTAAGTGTGCTTATGGGCTCACCTTGCTTCAGGGACAGGAATGATACCAGATGCCTTTGACATCATTATATGTGAGCACCCAATCACCACTCTCTGTAACTGGGCACCTCAGCCACATTCACTCTAGGAAGTGTTTACTGTCTTTAGGTCAGGCAAGTCTTACACAGAAGCTGAATGTTTCTCTAAAGGATTAATAAATCCTAACTCCTTGTGGGGTTCCCTCAGTTTTATTTCCAAGCAGATCTCATCTCAAGGCAACTCAAAGTGGAAGCACACACACACACACACACACACACACACACACACACACACACACACCCCAAAAATTGTGTTCCTTTATACAACCAGTAAGTACATTGATGGCTTGTCTTAGGTCATGAGTAGGAAGTCTTAGAGAACCGGGTGAAAGTGTATTCTGGAGCTTGACCTGTGTAATATCAAGCTAGTTGACATTCCAGCACAGTTGGGACCTGTAGAGGAGCTCCCACCCCTAGCTGAGGATCTACTGACAGTGGATGGCTACTATGGGAAGGAAGAGTCAATTTTCTTTAGGGATGTGGTCCTGGGTAGATTGCCCACAACCCAGTGGATGGCCCTATACCCATGAGTATGTAGGCAACATTGGACTCAGTGGGTTATAAGAAAAAAGAGAACATAAAGTTAGGAGGGAAGCATTGTGTAGGTGAGGGGGTATCTGGGAGGATTGGGGTGGGGGAAATGGGGATAAATGTGCTCGAAATACATGTGTGCATATATGGAATTCTCAAAGAACAAATAAAGAATATTATACAAAAATCTCTTTGCTTAGATATCCTGCTTGGTTAGAATGAAGAATGTAGAAATGAAGAGAAATAATCCTGTCTGGGTGTTTACAAACCCAGCCATAAAGGATCTCTTCCTGGTAGAGAGCATGCCCCATTGCTCCTTGATTGTGAATGGTATTTCTAAGCATTATTGTTCCCAGAACAAAGGTTCCTGCTTTCAGACTGTGGACTTCAATGGAGGAGCCAATCATAAGCTCTCCCCTCTACCATGGAACTGTTCCCAAGGGAGTAGCAGGAAGTGGGACACCTGGTCTTAAGCTCTTAGTTTACTTTTCTCTTTTTATCGTGTGTGTGTGTGTGTGTGTGTGTGTGTGTGTGTGTGTGTGTGTGTGTGTGTATGTATGTGTGTTGAAAGTCAGGTATAAACCATTTGCCTTGGGTTATAATTAAACCATGTGAGATAAGCCCTTGATGAGTTCCTGAAGTTCCATGATGCATGTGCTGTTGGTAGAGGTCAGGGCACCTGACTTGGCTTAAGTCTCTCTAAAGTCTAGAGCATCCAATCCTGTCAATAGAGAACTTGACGACGATGATAACAGCAGTGTATTTATATAAACGCAACATCCCTAGCAATTTCAGGCAGCTGAATTAAATGATTATGTTTTAGGGAAAACAATCATTGCTTCAATTCACACTTTATCGACTTCTGTTTTAGCTTTTTCTCTGCTTAACAGCCTGGACCACTGAAGATTACATTTAGATATTTTTCCTACTTTTCAATAAGTTTCAATTATTTACTTAGCATGCTAAGCTAATTAACTTGTGATATAGTTCTTAAACATTTTGGATCAGGCAGCTTGGGTATTGGTATTCACATAGAAATGATTTCTATCCTGGGGTTCTTTTATTTCTTTGGCTTCTAAAACTTCTTCTTGACTAATGTTACAGAAATGAAGAAAATAAAGCAGAAAGAGCACTGCACGGTAGTTGTGTGAAGCTTGTATAGATTAGAAACAGCTTTCAAAAGTCTGAAATGGCTTTCAAAAACTCTAAGGCTTTCAGTCAACATCAGTACTCACTTCTGCCACTGAGGGTGTGAGTGAAGTAAATCAATGAAGCTCTACACCTGACCGTAGTATGTGGCTGGCAGGAAAGGGCTACAACTACTTAAGGCTGTTCTGAATCACAAGAAATACGCAGTGGACTTTACAGAGTCAGCTGAGACATATGACTGGATTAGTAACTAAATTACAGTCAGCTATGACTTTTATATAGATTTAAATTAACCTTCATTAATCTCTTTTATAGAAAAAAAGTTAGAGAGGATATTATCCTAACAGGCTGCCTGCCTGCCTGCCCATCTATCTGTCTATCTACCTGTCTATCTATCTTTGTCATGCTGGCCATGGAACCCAGGGCCTCACACTCTCATACATGCTGGGCAAGCACTGTGCCACTGATCTGCACCCCCGCTTTTGGTTGTTATCTTATATGTATTTTCTTCTCCATCACCCTGAGCATGCATTCAAATCATTAACAGGAAAATAGAAAATACACATTTTATAAGTGGACCCCTTTTAAGACTCTTCTGATCTGGTTTTGGGGTTCACTTGGCACTTCATATAGGGCTTTTGACTAACTTTCAATTGCTCTAACTCATTAAAAAAATAACAAAAGTTCAAGGGCTGAGAGAACATGAAAACCACTACAAGAAGAAAATCCCTCTGTCATAATAAATGCAGTCAACAAGCATACTTAGGACATCACAAAGCGGTATAACAGGTGATTTTAGCTTTCACTTCCAGCCTAGTAGCTTTAAGATAAAATATGAAGCCATTTCCTTAAATGAAATTATAGTATACTGACTTCCCAGTTGTTAGAACTCTGTTTGGGTTTTTAAAAAGAAAAGGTACCAGGACCCACTCACAGTCAGGGCTGGCTTTATGAGTTTGAGTGCGTCTGTGATTTATTTACCTTAGTTGTGTCAACTTGTGTCCGGGCCTCTTGGAGAACAGCAGCACCAGCAGAAGGTGCAGCCTGGGGAATCTGACCATTGGGCTGGCTGGTGCCTGTTTTAAGTCCTGAGGGGGAAGAAGAAAGAATGGAGAAGGCATTTTTCAGTGTTCTTGAGGTAGAGTCTGCAAATTCAGAGCACTTTACATCATAAAGCCAAAGGAAACATTCACAAGTATTTCACAAAGCCTTCTGAAAACTCTGAAGTCCGCTTTGGGGTATGTCTCTGTGGTTAAAAATGTGCTCTCTATGTGTGAGGACTTGGGTTTAGTGACAAATTATAAGACTTTTGGTAAACACTAAGATTTTGCAGTGGGCAGGCCGTCCGACAGGCAGATGCAAACCTGATCAAAGACTAGAATTAGAAACGGAGTGCTCAGCCCTAAATGGGACATCTTCGTTGCCCCTCCCCGCACCAAGGTTCAGGGAATACTGTGGAAGGTGGGGGGTTAATGAATGCCAGAGCTTGGGGCTTGAGAGACAGCTCAGCACTTAAATGCACTGGCTGTTCTTCTGGAGGAAGTGGGTTCAATTCCCAGCACCCAGCTCACAGCTGTCTGTAACTCCAGTTCCAGGGGATCGGACACCTTCACACCAATGCATATAAAATAAATTACAAAATAAAAAAGAATGTCAGAACTGGATGATGGGGAGGAGTGCTGAGAAACGTTGTCTTCTAGATGTGACATGCATACTGCACTCGTGAGCTCGTAAAAGTTGTGTTTACTGGCACAAGAGCAATCCAGTCAAAATTCCCGCATAGATGGTGTTTTCAGTTTCTATGCCTTATTGAGGAGCGACAGGCAGGAGGGAGAATTCTGTATTAAAAATGTGTTTTTCCAGGATTTAGTGGCTATTCCTACATCCATCACATAAAGTCAGTACTAATTGGATTTAGTGTGTTACTTAAAAAAAAGAAAGAGTAACTGAATTGAGAGGGGGCTTCACTGGGAGGACTTGGAAGGTGGTATGGGACATGAATCTGACCAGGTTTCATTGTATACATGCATAAATTCTCAGGAATAAAGAAAAATTAATATTAAAAATTGCTGTTTGAGTTGCTGACTTATTTCATGAAATGATTATTAGGACACACAATGACTTCTGAAATAGCCCTCTAAACATATTCCTGTCATTTTTGCACTATGTATTTGTGCAAAGTGGCATTCTCAGTGCCAATGATTATAAAATCAGAATACAGATCAACTCTAAGAAACAGTATCAAATATCCAGCCAAGATTTAATTCTCCAAGTAAAAGTTAAATAAGCACATCCGTATTTCATTAGTATGTAAATTTTATTTAATCGCCAATAAATGGTAAAATTATATGCATACAAAATTTGTTTTAAGGTAACACTCTTTATGATTCATTATCAGTAAGTGTTTGCTTTGCACACCTCGTTTACACTGGATACTAGTTTCTATCTATACTAGATACTAACTTCTCCCATACTCAGTTCCCTCAGTTATGAAATGGGGATTATACTCTGCATGCCATGGAGACCTTACAATCTGTGAGTTCTGAATCCATGATCCAATCAACCACTCACCAAAAGCATTTGAAAAATAAGTGGCTTTTACTGAACATATGCAGAGTTTTCTTTGTCATTATTTCTAAACAATACAGCATATCAACCATGAACTTGTGGAGTGCTCAAGGGGTTCCTAGACTCTGTCACAGATACCAAAGGACAGCTTTATATGTATAGCAGCAAGCTCATTAGGTACCTAATCTTAGTGCCCCAGTCTTCTTAAGAATACAGACAAGCCAAGGTTATGTTACCTTGAAACGTGATGCCCAACACGGGTATGAAACTCCAGCCATCATGTCACTGAGGGAAAACAGCAGGGCATGACCCCGTATCTGGTCTGAGTATTCTGCAGGGTACTAATGAGCCTTGCACAAATATGCTACTTGTATTTTGGTAAGACACATCTCCTTGTAGCCCACCCTAAAATCATGATCAATGCCTTATGTATGGGTCTATTGTGAAAAAATGGCCAAAGCTTGGCGAAAAGTCACTTGTAATTAGATACATGTGGGGTGCACATATTCCAAACAGTGTCTACAAAGTTTGTCTTGCTTTTATTTTATTTTGTTATATTCTATTCTATCTCACCCCTCATCTTTCTCTCTGTTCTTTGCATGTGTGCACGCGTGTGTGTGTGGGGGGTGTGCTCATGTATGCAGGCATGTGTGGAGACCAGAGGTTGATAGCAGGATGTCTTCCTTAATTACTTCTTCACTTGATTGGTTGATTGATTGATTGAGACAGAGTCTCTCACTGATCCTGGAGTGCACTGATTGGCTAGAGTGGATGTCTAACAAGGTCCCAAGATCCATCTATCTCTGCTCCCTAGCTCCTGGGCTCACAGACTTGTGCCACCTCCTCTGGCTTTTACATGAATGTTGAGGATCTGAACTCAGGCTCTCACACTTGCCCATCAAACATTTACCCGCTCTGCCAGCTCCCTAGTCCCCAGAGTTTGCTTTTACACAGTGTATCGGGTGATAGATGTGAGCTCTGCGCTTGGTGTGTGCATGTCACTCTCTGGGCTGCTTTTACCTGTGGTAGCCTGCGCTGGCATTGCTGCGCCAGCAGTCCCCAGGTTCGTCCACCGAGAGGCGAGTCCAGCTCTTGCTACAGCCCGCTGATAGTTATCGTAGAGGGTCTTCCCATACTAGGGAGGGAAGACAGAGAGGAGGAAAGAAATCCATTTATTTCAAAGTTTGCACTCCACACCAAGATAAAAGTGCTATTATTCTCCTGGTTCAAGTTGCTTTTTTTGGGGGGGGATATAGTTCATTGATTACTTTTACACATGTTACATAGTTTTCTAGATTAGCAGAATTAGTGAATTTTCCCATCTACACAAGAGAGGATAGGGTAGCCACAAAATTCTGACCCACAAGTCTTGATGTAACTACTTTGTAGAGTTAACTGTTTCCCTTTTTATGGCAGGGTCAAACTTGGCCTCACACATGCAAGGTGAGTGCTCTACCATTAAGGTAAACACCTTAGGCCAAAGCTCGGGTTTCTTTATTGCACACTAGGTTTGCTACTCTCTCTGTGAATCTGAAAAGTTTGGTTGAAAGTCGGCTGTGATTCTCAGGCTGCTGGACAGGTGCGGGTTTGTATAATCAACTGTACATAATAGTAAGTGAATGACTCCACTTACTGGGGCAGGGGGGCGGGGAGCAAACAGATGGGACAACATCTGTACCCAGGAGTGGCAAAATGCTGGCCCTACTAAGCAAGCTTGTTGGCTAACCCAAGAACACGTGAGGCTGAGTGCACACCCACCTTGGCGATCCTTATTCCCATAACCCACTGTCCGAGAGTTCTTGCATCATCACAGCAGAGATATTTGATATACTGAGATTCCTTCTGGATTTGAGGATGCTACAAAGAAGCAGATTTGAAGACAATTAATAGATTCAATTTATTAAGAGCCTAAAGCACCTTTCGAAAAAAAAAACTTAGAGAAAAACTTTGACAAATATAATTTACTGAGATGGTGGCAAAAATTACTAGTAGCAGTTTTAGGATCAGGAAGATACAGAGGAGTCATTCTGAAGCCCAGGCTGGCTTTGAACTCATGATCCTCCCACCTCAGCCTTCACAGTAGCTGAGATTGCAGGTGAGCACGGCCAGCTGTAGGCACTTTTACAGACTGCTAAACTGGCAGCCCGAGGCACAGGCCTGCAACCTCAGCGTCTAAGGAGGCTGAAGAAAGAGGATCGCCAGGCTGAGATCTGCTTGAGAAATGTTATGAGCCTTGTCTCAAAAGTAAAAGGTACCAAAAAGACTGGGGTGTAGTTCAGTGGTGACACCCTTGCCCAGTGTGTCTTCATCCCTCAGCACTATTTTTAAAGAAAGGCCAAGCTTTGAACGGATTTAAGAAGCCTGTTACATGATCTAATCATAAGCACTTCTTACAATATATGTCAGTAATAACCCTTTTAAATACCAGAATCCTTCATATCTGTTATTGTGGCTATCCCTCACTGGAAACTAAGTTGCTTCTCTGTCAGATAAAGGAACTTACGTAAAAAATATTTTATGTCACCACATTAATGCTTATAAAAACTATTGTCTTATTTCTCCCACCCCCAAATATAGCTCAGGGCTCATTTCTTTTACCAAGAATTCTGAGTTTTGCAATGATCTCCCTTTCCTAACAATGATCTCACATCCACATGGGCACATCCTTAAGTGGCAATGGGTGTGTGTGTGTGTGTGTGTGTGTGTGTGTGTGTGTGTGTGTGTGTTTCCTCAGAGTGGCTTGCTAGTCTTGCCAGGAGAAGCATCCTACTAAAGATCAAAGAGAATCCAGCAGATCTGGGAGCATCTACTCTGGCTTCCATGGCGGGAAAGGAGCAGAATACCAATTCCTCTCCAAGAAATTGTAGACCTTTCTACTCTTGGGTTCAGCATACCCATCAACCTTCAGGAAAGCGGCTACTCTTCAAAGGGGATCTGAGAACAGGGCACAGTGCCTTTGGAATTCATCTGGAATGTGAAGGAAAACATGTGGACTGGTTGCCCTACTAGCCTTCAGAAGTCCTAAGCATTATGTTTGACCTGCCTCCTCCACCGCCTCCCTGTAAAACACACATAGACTATAAGAGCTTGGAAATTTAGTTATTTCTGATTTTAAAAATGATAAAAACTGATGTTTGGACAGCTCCTTATATGTCTCTTGACCCCCTAGAATTTCTGAATTTATACTGAGCCACTGAAGACAAAAAAAACAGATTTTAAAGATACTTCAAGAAAAAAAAAAAAAAAAAAGAACCCAGACAATGTAAAGAACTCCTGTCTGTGGTCTTTCATGGCAACTGAGAAGAGCTGACCCTTTTAGTTGGACCACTTCCTTTATTTAGGCCTTTTTAGCCCTCAGGATTTGCATCGGCCTGGCCTGGCAGCCAGCTGGGATTACTACTGTTCCTACCAGATTCCTCTTTCCTGACTCCACCCACTGCTTGGACTGTTGCTGTAGTTCTCCAGTTGGGCCAGGAGATGGCGGCAGACGCTTTTGGATGGCTGCCGCACACTGCTTGTGTTCAAAGCTTGCTCAAAAATTCTGTGTTCAGGTTTAGTACTGAAAATGTTACTCTGATAATCATGTTCTCCGAGGACCTTAAAATTAGAAATATCAATCAAATCAAGCTGTGTGGTCCAATAGCAAAAAGGATTTGTTGCATTAATTAATCTCAAGGTCAGATTATTAAAAATGTGAATCAGGCACTTGGTAGCTGGAATGTGACATTCCATAAATGCTTGCAGCATTCTCAACAAAGAAAGAAATCTGCAAAACCAAATCAAAGTGTTTGTCCTTCAGTATCAGATCCAAAGCTGCCTGACCTACAACAGAATTCTTGTTCCGACTAACATGGGAGAGGAGCGTTGGTCTTGTCAGTAATGAATTTTTAAGTTCTTCTTAGGAAAGCACCAGGGGTGAGAGTGAGAACTCAGTAATGAATAGGGCTTGCTCCACAGTCCTGAAGACCAGCATTTGGACTCACATAACAAGCTGGACATCTCCACAGACACCTGCACCCCCAGCTCTGAGTGGGGTGGAGACAGGAGGTTTACTGGTTTCCAGCCTGGCGGAGAAATGAGGCCCAGGTTCAGGAAGAGACCGGGTCTCAATGGAATTAGGCAGAAAGTCTTAGAAAAAGATGCCAGACACACTCTTTCGACCTCTGTTTGTGTGTGTTCACACATATGCACATGTATGTACATAGATATCACAAACATGTAAAGAAATAAGAAAATAGAATAGTGAAAAAGAAAGTGTCTCATTTTTTCTTCTGCGACATTTAGAAATTTGATTTTGCTGCCTTGGGCTTGTCATTACTATTCATTATTCCATTTACTTTTGGTTTGGGTGCATATCACACGAGTCAAGTTCTCAGAGGCAGTCTGCAGACTGTGTTTGCAATGAAATGCAACAATTATTTAGAGGTGTCCATTCCACTTAAGCAGCACCATAAACTATTTGTTAAGTAGGTTGTTCACCTAAATACAGTAAAACACAGTCATATCCTGAAGTCAGATGGCTTCTGACATAAAACAGAGGCCTCTCCATTCCTTCCAATCCTCCGACTTTGTGGTTCTGAGGTGACCTAGCTGGTGGACACCAAGTTCACAGTTTGGAGTTTCCTCAGACTCTGTGACAAAGTCTCAGAGCCTGTCACAGTGCTGGCTCTGGTCCCCTCCCCTCCCCTAGGGGCTCACTTCCTTATAACTCAGCCCTTGGATGGGAAATCACTTGCAAAAGGGCTTAAAGAAAACTCTGAATCAATGCTCCTGGCCAGAATGTTCCTCACGATCCCGCTGTCTCTGATCTTGAACAAGAGATGCTTTTAGGGCGTGCGGCACAGGATGTAAGGTCAGGGCCATCACCAAACCTTCCTGCTAAAAGGGATCCGAATGTCCTCTAAGCTTACAAAATGAACAAACAGAGCACAGGACAAGGTTAAGCAATTTGTCTCGGGCCAAAGGTAATATCAGAATCAAAGCTAGAACAAAAGCCCCTTTTGTTCAGCCCCTGGGAGCTGACATATGCAATCCCCTGATATATAAGCAGACGGCTTACACCGAAACTGGGAAATGATGACTGGGGGGGATACATGTCAACAAATATGTGAGTATTCTCTGATTTCATAATAAAAGTTTGAAAAAACCTTTTGAGTGGGTGTCAGAATCTTTGGGGAATGTCAAGAAATTCCATGGAAGGTTTGGAAAGAGGCAGAATTTAAGGTGGAAAGGCGTTGTAGTCAAGGGCCCTTTGCGGTGGCAGTACTATTTCTAGGCTCTGGAGGCTACTGAGCATTTTAAAACCTCGATGACACTGAGGATGCCATGGAAGATGATCCTGAGGGATGACTAGACAGAATGAGTGAGGGGGAGACATCGGTACAAAGTCAGAAGGACTTCTTTCTGCCTCAAGGGTCCATGAGAAGCGGGAAGATGAAGGGATTTCAGGGTTGTTTCTGTTCAGTTTGGGAAGCAGATGGCTAGTACAGATTCATGAGTGCTGTAAAAAAAAAAAAAAACAACGTTGCCCCATTGTGTATGAGGCATGCTTGTAGATATCATCGGTTTAGATGAGTTCATACTGCATTAGTGTGTGCTCTAAATCCTATGATTCTCCTTCCTTACAAGAAGAGGAGAAGAAATGGACACAGACACACACATGTGGGGATGCACAAGGGTACTGGTATCATGTAGCTATGACAAGGAATGCAAGGACTGCTGGAAACTTCCAGAACCCAGACAAAAGACACAGACCAGATGTCTCTAGACTTTTCTGGACTTAACTTAGCCTTTCTTTTGTTCCTTTTTGAGACAGGGTCTCAGTTGCCCAGGGTGGTCTTGAACTTGTGATTCTTCTGCCTCGGATTCCTTAGTATTGGGAGTCACCATACCACGCTCTAGCCTTGATTGTGTGTGTGTGTGTGTGTGTGTGTGTGTGTATGTGTGTGTATGTTTATGTGTGTCTGTGTGTCTCTCTGTGTGTATATCTATGTGTAGGTCAGAGGATAACTTATGGGAGTCAGTTCCCTCCTGCTACTAAGGTTCTAGATACTGGACTCAGGTTGTCCCGCTTGCGTGGCAAACGCTCTTCCCGAACCATGATTATGATTTTTAAAACACAAGATCACTGAATCTCTATTGTCTTAAGTCAGTTAGTTAGTAGTGAGTTAGGGAAGGAGTTGAAAGGGAAACTAACACAGGGGTGACAGGACCACTAGTTTTGGGAGGGATTGCTGAGAGAGGGGGATTGGTAAGGGTGGAGAGGAGCTTGGGCCACTAAGGTGATGGGTGAGGTACCCACTGGATTTGTAGTCACTACAGGTGAGAGCATTACCACAGACTGGGAATATTTTGCACACAGGTAGTAGCTAGTGGTTAGGAATATGAATTCTCAGAGAGAGAAGCAGGATGGTAAGGACCACACTCAAGCACATTCAAGGACAAGCGTATATGAACCTTCCTCTGTTCTCGGCTGGAAACCTACAGCTTTCTAGGAATTGCAGCAGAAACCCCATTTACAGGAAAAGACAGGTTTTAACTGCCTTGTGCAGTCCTTGTGGCTGATGTTTTTGCCCTATGAGACTGTAATCCCACCCCAAGGTATCTTTGGCTTTACCCTATACTCTGAAAAAGACATGACTCTTCTTTGAGATGCCCACAGCCACACTGGAGTGCATCTGACCACTTCATTCAGAGCTTCTTTCTACCAATCCCGTACTCAAATGTATGCTAATCTTTCTTCTAAATAAACCCCAACTCTACTTTAAACAGGTTCATCCTAAAATCCTTTCTGCAGCGAAGTCAAGGATCCAGCTTCACCTGAGTGGAGGTCTATAAGAAAAAGGGAAGCCCCTGCCCCCAGGTTGCTGGCAGTCATTCTGGGCTGCACCATCACTAATGGTCTGGAGGAACAGCACCTGAGCCACACCGCTGAGCTCTGTCCTGATTGGCCACTTAGAGCTCAAGTTCTATATCCGTGAATGGAATGCTTTATAACTCTTTATCATTATTCCCACTGTCCTTTCAATACAGGCAATGGGCACAAATGTGCAAAACTCGGAAGGAGGCAGGGTGCGCTCCTCTTCCTGACGTAAACAAAGTGCGGCCTTAAGACCACTGCACTGAAGGGTCTTGCTCCTGGAGTGCTTTTCCTTCCGTTACAATTGCCCTGTAACTTGATTTATGTCTTTTGTCAAATGTCACCATCCTCTCCTGACTACCCCACCCAAGGGAACCCGGGCCCCAGCTCCGGTAGGCTCTGTCCCTTACCCTGCTCTGTATTGATTTCCCAGCTGTATTATTTGTTACCTGACAACACATTACAAT
Organism: Peromyscus californicus insignis; assembly: GCF_007827085.1. Taxonomy (NCBI): domain Eukaryota; kingdom Metazoa; phylum Chordata; class Mammalia; order Rodentia; family Cricetidae; genus Peromyscus; species Peromyscus californicus. The sequence continues at coordinate 75,319,550 of NW_026294606.1, read as the reverse complement.
GTTTTCTTCACGGCCAGTCCTTCAAACTGACCAGAAACTCAATGAAAATGGGGATTATTGTACATTTAGTTTACTTCTGTGTTCTCTGTGCCTGGAATGCGCTCAGAAGATGGCTGCCGTTCAATAATTACTAAATGCATAAGGGAGTGAATGGATCTAGCCCTCTGCTTTGCTTCAGTCTCTCTCTTTTTTTTTTTTTTTTTCGAGACAGGGTTTCTCTGTGTAGCTTTGCGCCTTTCCTGGGACTCACTTGGTAGCCCAGGCTGGCCTCGAACTCACAGAGATCCGCCTGGCTCTGCCTCCCAAGTGCTGGGATTAAAGGCGTGCGCCACCACCGCCCGGCTGCTTCAGTCTCTTTACAGTCATGGTTCTGAGAGTCATCTGATGAGCACACGATTTCTCAGTAGCGATGCTGTCAGTATCTGAGGCATGTCATTCTTTGGTGTGGGTTTATTTTGTGCAGTAGTGATAGCTAATGGTTCTGGCTCCCGTTAGATGCCAGTAAGTAGCACCTGGTCCCTGTCCTAAGTTATGAATATCAGAATGTCTCTAGATATCACCAAATGTCTACCAGGAATCAAAAGGCCCTGGCTGAAAACCACAGGGAAGCATCATGTTGACTAGGCTGGTATGGGTGTTCATTATTGTTAAAATTATTGATGAATTACTAAAAGTGGGTACATAGTAATGGAAAGACCAGGATGTCTAAATAAAAGCCACATAACATTATTCATTCCTTAATGAAGTCAGGAATTCCAGGCAATTATTTGATTATAATAAGCAATGGTAATTGTGGATGAAGACAAAATTATTGAATATGATTGACTTGGCTGAATTATTGTATTAGACTACGAACAAATGCAAACAAACTTACCTTGGTCTTAAGTCCAGAGCTCTGGAGGCCAGAAGATATTCAATACACCAAGTGTAGGTGTAAAACAACCGTCTACTGACCTGAGTGGTCTGAGATTTCAACTTTAAAACATCTAAACCACATCAAATCTTGGATCATATGTATTTCCTCCCGACAGTATGCCCCTTTAAAATCTTCAAAACCTAACCTGGTGTGGTGGCACCTACCTGTAGTCCCAGCCCTTGGAAGGTGAAAAAAGCAAGAGAATCAGGTCCCTAGGACAGCCTTGGCTACTCAGCCACTTTGAGGCCAGCCTGGGATACATGAGACTTAAAAAAAAAGTTTTACAGCCTGGGTAATTCTTTTTAAGTTTTTTAAGTCTTTTTTTGTATTTTTTTCTAGGAAACATTGTCAAGATAATTTCAAAAAAACTTCCTACAGTAGAACAGGAATAAAATAAGTAAAGAATTGAAAACCGGTCTGTTTTATTAATGGAATTTTAAATTAATTGGCTCAAAATACAGAACTTATATTTCTAGAATTGAAAAAGGCCCAGACAGATTTAAAATTCTAGGATCAGACAGCAGGCTTTGGGGAGTACTTTGCTGCTTTGGTTTAAAACTACACATTTTGTGATGTCATATTTAAAATTTATGAAATAACACTCGCCATTCTTCCTTAAAAGCAAATAATAATTCAAATGGCTTAGAAGTCTACACCAGTAACTCATGACATACCTTTAGAACGAAGCAGTGGTCAGTGGGTGCTTTGTATTTCAGTTTATACTGAATCCCATAGTAAATGTTAACATTTTCAAACTGTATAAAACACGCCAGATCTCGAGATGTCTAAAAGACAGGGAAAACATAATCTCTCTGAGATGGTAGGTACTAATTTCCCCAGATTCTTCTTGATGCTGCAACAAAGGATTTCATTTCAGCAGATAAAAAATACGGAATTTTTGAGATCATTTATAAAAACATCTTCTGTACACCGTGTTCTTTAAGTCAAGTCTACATAAACGATAACAGGCAACCAGTACCTGTCTTGCAATGGGATGAAAGATGACCATGTCGTCTTAGCATTGGCTACGGGCTCTGGGAGTCAGAACCGACTGATCACGTGCCGTTGCTTTTGCTACAATCCTGACAAGATGGCCCCTGTTGGAAGCGTCGCTGTGACTTTGCTGTTTGAAATCAGCGACGGAGTTCGTGATTGACCCTTAGAAAATAAAAGCAAGTCCCCTCAGGATGAAGAATGAGAGCTAAATTCGATGCTCAGTAAATTAGCACACGCTCCATGCTCTTTCGCGCTTTCTCCCGAGGCTGGCGGGGTTGCCATGGAAACAGAGACCTCTCCTCCGTGGATAAAATGTGTTGTGAAAATGGCAATGTCTAATCTACATATTTGGTTTCACTTCGATTAGGTGTTTGTTCCACTATCCATGTTACCCTTTCTCCTGTGTTCTGGAACCCCCACCTAGTTACTGAATAAAGAACACAGGTCAGGAGCGCTACAGCACACGGGACAACTTCCTCCTTTCTTCATGGCAGGGCATTTTTCTTTTCTTTTTTTTTGGGGGGGGGGGGTGTAGTGGGTAGCCATTCCAGCTTTGATCTGGAAGTTCCAACCCCCATTGAGACTTTGGCAACTGTCACGCCTACAAGGCGGGGCCAAGGGAGGCGCCTGGAGACCTGAGATCTGGATGGGCTGCGCCCTCACTCTGTTCCAGGACCCTGGACGGTGGAGGTGGGCCAAGCAGAGCTCCAGAGAACACCACTGGACTGCGATACACCTTCCCCAGACTCCGCGACCTACCTATCCCTTAATTTGTAAGTTACGCCATTAAATAAATCTTTTAACGACGTGGAGTGGCCTTAATAATTTCACCAATAGGGAGGGTTTGAAGTTTTAATTACAAAACAACATACACTCACCACAGTTAAATTTATACAGTACACATTTTCTTTTTACCAGCTTTTGCTTCCTCCCGTTTTTTATTCCTGCTTAGAGATACCACACATAAAATAGACTGATAGACTCCTAAATGTTCTGAGTATATTTTTTCCTTCATTCCATTTATCTATTAATTGTTTATCATCTCTCTATCTATTATCGATCTATCTGACATCTATCTATAGGTTTAGGCATAGATGGACCCCTTTATACCTATATTTATATACTTGTATATATTTTACATATATTCATGTATACACATATACACATATTTATGCATATAATTGTTTTCTCAGTGGATATGGAGCCCAGGGCCTTGTGCATGCCAGGGAAATTCTCTACTCCAAGCTCAACATAAGGATTGTAAGAGTCAAAGGCAGTAGGTGACTAAACTGTTCTTTGGCCTCAACAGGGCAGCGGCACATGTAAACCCACAGCAGTTGTGACATCATGCACAAGACCTACACAAGCTGAAGCCAGACAAAAATCCCAGCATGTGGTGGGGGCATGGTCACAAAGCTGCAGAGGAGGAGGTGTCAGTTTCTGACTCCTGGTTGGTCAATACGCCACTGGATGTCCAAACACCTGAGTATTTGGCAATTGAAATTGGACTCAATAAGTTAAAACAAACAAATAAAAAGACAGAAAGTTGGGTGGGTAGGGAAGGGAGGTAGATTTGAGAGGAGTTGAGGGAAGGGAAGTGAATATGCATGAAATTCTCAAAAAAATTAATAAAACATATTAACATTTAAATCATGAATGAGACGTCACTACAAACACTGCTTCCTGAACTTGTGTCCTTCCTTGTTAGGACACAGTTACTAATTTCCCCAGGACACACTATTTGACACTTGATTCCTGAACGATATTCTATTGTATGATAAAACTATTTAACTACTGTGCTGTACTTGATCAGAGACAAATCTAGCTTCTGCTGTTATAAAAACATTGTGTATGTGAGTATTTCTGTGGATAGATCACCAAAGGTGCAGCTGCTGTCCAAAGAGTACATCTGCATCCCCTTACATTGCACAGGACTTGGTAAATTATTCTCAACTTGGCTGTACTGTTTTGCAGTCTAGCTCTTCATTCCCAAGAATGTCCCTTTTTTCTTACCCTCTCCCACCAACATTGTCAATATTACTGATTGTATCAATCTCAAGGGAGTAAGTAATGTATGTTAACTTACTTACTGGTAAGACGGAACAGTTTTCACTAAGCTAATTTTGATGGGTTTTGCTGGGAAATCTCACTTAATAAGCTTTGCCATTTTTCTGTACACATTCATCTTTTTCTTGATTTGTTGAAGTCTTTACATATGATGGATAGTTACATTTAGTCATAGATGTTGCAAATGTCTGACTATTTAGCTAGCCTTATAGTCTTGTTTGGTATCTTCATCCATAAAGAATTTAAAACAACTTTGTGTAGTCAACACCATCAATTTTCTCCTTCATAATTTTGAATTTTATTCTTGATTAAGAAATATCTTTGTGCACTAGAATTATGAAACTATCAACTCCTATTTTCTTTTATGATTCTAGAGTAGTTTTTCTAAAGATGTCTTAATTAAGCTAGGATTTGAGTTGGTTCACAGTTTGAAGTGGAAAACTTTTAAAAATGGGTGTACATGCCGGGCGGTGGTGGCGCACGCCTTTAATCCCAGCACTCGGGAGGCAGAGCCAGGCGGATCTCTGTGAGTTCGAGGCCAGCCTGGTCTCCAAAGCGAGTTCCAGGAAAGGTGCAAAGCTACACAGAGAAACCCTGTCTCGAAAAACCAAAAAAAAAAAAAAAAAAAAAAATGGGTGTACAATTATTTCAATACTATTTATTATCTTGATTCTACATCGTTTCCCCACTACTGCAGAATTCTGGCTTTAAATTTCCTACATGAGTTGGCTCTTTGTTGATCTGTTCATTTATAACTGCTTTTCTTTTCACTGTAATTTATTGTTTAACCTCTGAGAGACAGAATTTTAAATCAATGCTCTTCACAGTTTTGGGAGTGTTCATTTTGGGGAACAGCATTCCTTTCTGATTAATTTTGCAACCAGTTTTTGAATTTTAAGTAAAAACAGTGCAACAGGAATTTTCATAGATTGATAAAACTGGTTTCTTTGTAAACATGCATCTGAACATTTTTATTCATTACTACGTGTTCTACACTTGTCACTCCTGCTCTGCACAGAATCTTGAATTAGGCTTCATTTTATATTGCTTGCATAAAGCAAAATGATTTCTTCCTTAGCTAGTTTGTTTGGTCACAGTCATTTTCCAGGCGAGTGTCTTCTATTGTGGAGACAAGCACACCAGTTGTGACAATGTGCTTTTGTCTCTTTTCCCAATGACTGGACTTCTGACTTCCTCCGACCTCCATCCCAGTGCTCACGGCAACAAAGAGAGAAATTGCCCAACTCTAAGGTGAGCGCAGCTTGTATCACTCAGTGGACTGTCTGTCCTGGGCTTATTTTATATGTCTTATATTTAACTGCTTAGGACACATGTGCTGTAAAACAAAATCATCTGTGGAATGTGTTGCGTGTCCAGTGTGGGACTGGAGCAAAGGTAGCAGAGGTAGGAAGTGTCAGGTCTAAGATTCACACCAGAGGAAAAAGGGTAGGTAGGGTAACATCTGCCTTGTATCAAGAGTTACCCATAATGGCCACAGAGACAGTGGGGTTGCCTCACTAGTGACGTCACCTGCTTGGGGATGTGGGATAAGCCTTATTAGAGGAAATCTGCAATCCATAAACATGTTCCCAGAAGCGGGCTATGGGACTCCAGCTTCTGTATTTTGCTTCTACCCTGAGGTAATGCCTTCCTCTGCCATGTTCCCTCCCGATGAAGAGCTGTCTTGCCACAGGCTTAAAACAATAGGCTTATTTCCAAAACTAAGCCAAAATAAACCTGTCTTTAGAAAAAATGCTTCTTTTAATTTTTATAATTATAATTACATCATTCCCTTCTTCCATTTCTTCCCTCTAAACCCTCCCATATACCCATCCTTACTTTCTTTCAAATTCATGGCCTCTTTTTCATTAATTGTACTACATGCATATATATGTATATGTATATACATACTAAACACAACATTCTCAGTTTGTGCGATGTTACTTCTATGGACGTTTTCGGGGCTGACCACTTGGTATCGGATAACGACCTGGTGCACTCTTCCCTGGGGAAGACTACTTCTCCCGCCCTCAGCATTCCTAGTTGCCTGTAGTTCTTTGCATAGAATTGAAGCTTCCTGGCTTTTCCCTGTCCACATTAGCATGTCTATTGTCCTTAAAATTTTTTTTTATGTGCATTGGTGTTTTGCCTGCATTTATGTCTGTGTGAGGGTGTCAGATCCCCTGGAACTGGAGTTACAGACAGTTGTAAGCTGCCATGTGGGTGCTGGGAATTGAACCCAGGTTCTCTAGAAGAGTAGCCAGTGCTCTTAACCTCTGAGCCATTTCTCTAGCCCCTATTGTTGTCCTTGTTCAGCTCATATTTATGCAGTCATGCTGGTGAGACTTTATGGATGTAGCTTTTAATATTCCTAGGAGACGCAGCCTCACAGCAAACTCCCTGTTCCTCTGGCCCTTACAGTCTTTCAGTTCCATCTTCTGCAATGACCCCTGAGCCTTAGGTGAAGGATAAACATGTCTTCTGAAAAACTTGATTGTCTCAGGTGTTTTGTTACAGTAATGAAAAGCTGACTGACCTTTGTCTTTCCTTTGGGAACGTAGTAAATTCCAGAAGCTCTCAGAAGAAAGTAGCGCCGTTTCCAAGATTTCTTCCCATCTTCTTTCAAATAAAGAGCTCCTTCAAGTTCTGGTACGATGATGGATGTGCCACAGAAACTTTCCTGAAATTGGAATCCAGAGGCATAACACACACATTCTGCTCACATTTAAAGAATAATCCCAGTTTAAGTCAATTCTGTTGGAAATGGATTGAACATGTTTCCTTTATATGCTGTCTACTAACAGGGAAGAAAAAAGAACATAATATCTAAGGTCCAGGGTGCTGGGTTCCATGTCAAGACTTCCTGCCCACTGAGCTCTGTACCCATGGATCACTGAATCTCAGTTTCTGTGTTTGTAAAAATGGAGTAGTAGTTCGATTTTGGCTGTGAAGATAATCTTATTATATTCTAGACATAAGCATTCAATAAAGTCTTTTAATGCTGTTATAAGTTGGGACATAAAAATTTCTTTCCACATGAGTAAGGTGACCACTAGCCAGGTAGTGGCTCTTGTCCATAATTTCAGCACTTGGGGAGGCTGAGGCAGGAGAATTGCCATGAGTATGAGACCAGCCTGGGTTAGTAAGTTCCAGGAAAGCCTGGCATATAGAATTAAACCCTATCTCAAAAAAAAAAAAAGAAAAAGAAAAAAGTAAACCAAAAAGGAGAATTAATATTTTATTGCCATTAAGTAGTAAAATTATATAATTCTACAATAAAATAAATTGGTATTTTATTTTTTAAAGATTTTATTATTTATTTTTTTATCTGTTCAGTCCCCATATTAGTATTTTGTTATTGGAAGTTTTCAAACACGAGAAAGGCCATTACTACTAGTATAATAAACATAAAAAAACCACATTTCCTTTTCTTTTCCTTTCTTTTTCTTTTTGGTTTTTTATTGAGACAGGGTTTCTCTGTGTAGCTTTGGAGCCTATCCTGGAACTCGCTCTGTAGACCAGGCTGGCCCCACTCCAAACTCACAGAGATCCGCCTGGCTCTGCCTCCTGAGTGCTGGGATTAAAGTCATGTGCCACCACCACTCAGCCAAACAACAACAACAGTAACAACAACAAACCAAAAACCACATTTTCTATGTATAGATTTTCAAAACCTAAAACTTGCACGAGGATGTATAAATCTCCATGAATTTCTTTTTAAAAAGCAATTGGATAAATTGCATATTATTCTATCTTTTTGCTTGGATACTCAGTTATTGTTTTCTTTTAATATTATAACTCTCAGTATAGTTTCACAAATGCAAAATAATTTCATTTTATCCTCCAGAGTAAACCTCTGCACAGGAGAGCCGGAGAAGAGCTCTGCCCATAGTCCTCCCAGTGACCCTCCAGTTCAGGTATTAGTGGGCTTGTCAATCATCTGTAAGAGTATCTGGAGTTTTGACCCAAAGCTGACAGCAGGACAATGCAGATTTCCTATAACATAATAGGTTTCATATTTTCATACACACTCAGCTCTACATGGTTTTGAAATCTAATCCCAAGGACTATTCATGCAACTGTATCAATTGACACACAAGCAAGTATCTTCTTGTAGACAGAGAGTTTCCAATCATTGATTGAAACAAATGGCTGTGGCCGGAAAATATTTCTTTTCCATGACTCAGTCTCCGTCATCACAGATACATTCAGAATCCTTCCTATCCTTGCTTTTGGGGACACCTGGTGTTTTTTCATCATTCTAGAGCAGTTTTCTCAACCTTCCTGATGCTGAGACCCTTAATGCAGTTCCTTGTGTTGTGGTGACCCCCTAACCATAAAATTATTTTCATTGCTACTTTGTAACTAGAATTTTGATACTGTTATGAATTGTAATGTAAATATCTGATATGCCGATGTATTTTCATTGTTACAAATTGAACATAATTAAAGCATAGTGATTAATCACAAAACAATATGTAATTTTATATTGTGAAATATATAACAATAGCTTTAATAATTCAAAAGATACATGGTATAGTTCAGGCAATACAGTTCATTAAAGTTTCCTGTGATTTGCTAGTATTCACATCAACCATAACAATATGAAAAGATCGATCGGCATCCAGATTACACACACATTTTGCAGTAGTTGATGATCTTCCAGTACATGATTTTACATTTACCCAGTAATTAGAATTCATGAAGTGTCCTTTTACCTCTAATACTGCTTTAGTATGGTAGCTGCTCTCTACACATGAGTGACTGGTCTACATAAGTATGTAACGATGCCCAGCCTGTCACATACACCTGTATGTTCAGGGTATATGTGATGGGTTTGGAGTGATGATGTCTTTAAGTAAGTGGGCAGACCCGCCTGGAGACGGATAGAGGAGCAGTGTCTCAGTTCCTAAGACCATCGGAAATATTTGTTTTTTAACAGTCTTATGTAGTGGGTAGCCATTCCAGCTTTGGTCTGAAGTTCCAACCCCCATTGAGGCTTTGGTAACTGCCACGCCTACTAGCGGGGCCAAGAGAGGACCCTGAAGACCCGAGATCTGGACACGCCACCTCTCTTGGTTCCCAGACCCTGGACGCTGGAAGTAGACCGAGCAGAGTTCTCCAGAGAACACCCAGACCCTGTGACCTACCTATCCCTTCATTTGTAAGTTACACTACTAAATAAGCCTCCCTTTTAACTACATGGAGTGGCTTTAATAATTTCGCCAATAGTCTTAGGTGACCCCTGTGAAAGGGTCATTTGACCCCCAGGTTAAGAACCATTGTTCTAGAGTCTAGTGGCTGGAAGCAGAAAGGACATCTCATTTTCATTGTTGGGCCTCCGATGAAATACCCATTGCATTTACAGTCCAGAACCAGACCTAGAAAAGCATGTTCAGGACCTTGGGAATGGCAGCAAGGTCAACTGCTCTGGTTTTGGTCTAGACCTTCTTGGATGTGACAGGGAATGGAAACACGAGTGGAGGTAAACCCACAGGGGAATAGAATATGGCACTCTTTAGAGTCAGCTAATTGGCTCCATAGGCTCTGTGTTCATCCCCAGGTCTAAACTTCCAAGAGACAAGTCTAATAATTCAAGACAAATCAACACTACATTGGGAGTGACTCAAGCCAACTTGTCTGGGGCTCTAGGATGCCCATGTGTGACCTAAGACCTGAAAGAGGGCCTTAGTCTTTAGCATCGTTGCCTTAACAGCTTCCAACAAAGTCCACTGTCAGGGAACTTCTAGAATGTGCCCTAGTGGTGACCATCAAAGGCTCTGGGCATTCACTGCCTCCCTGAATCTCTGTAATGATTCCAAATGATTTGCTACTGAGGCTCACAGAGGCATGCTCTAGCCATTAGCACATGAACAACCTGAGCAGAGTCACATCCTAAGTCATATCTCTTCCTCTAGGCCTCGAACTTCAAGAGCCTTGCCAAAGACAATGACTTGAAAATCCATACATCTGATACTATAGAGCCTTTCTGAAACGGAACATACATGTCACAGTGAGTTTTATGAAGATTCATGTCTTTTTCGTGAAAGAATTACTAATTCAATTTCATAAAAGTAAACTATTTTGTCTAAAGTCATACTTCTTTATAACTGACTCAAAAAACCCATTGAATTATCTAAATGGCTATGATTTGGTAATAATTAGCATTTACACCCAATTTTATGGAGCATTTCAGAATTTTTTGAAGCTTACCTCAAGTAAGGACTCTTTGTTTCTAGCATTCATTTTCTCACTGGTTTCCTTGTTTTCTTTTTTCCCCTTGTTATCCAAGTAGAAATTCTAGATTGAAACATTAAGATATCAGATCAGCAAGTATTCATCACTATGATAGATACTGCTAGGAACTTGTGATCTGGCTGGAGAGAGAAGACATTTCCATGTGAGAATACAAACAAAACAGAACTGTAGTAACTCTATTGGTGGTCACCTAGGCTCAAGCAGGATCTTGGTTCCTGCCTAGAAAGCAGAACAAAAATATTAGTAAAGAGTGTGACACCATTTAATTGCTAATTTCCACAGGTCATGAACCTCAGTGTCAAACACTGAAAGCTGAGAGGCACTCAGGAGAAGCCCAGGGTTGGGGTGAAGTTTGAACCCTTGTCCAAGTTCGGCAGGAGAACGACTCTGGTCAACGAGTGCAAGTCCTCAGGCCTTAGGGCTCTGTGTTTGTTTCAGGTGATGGAAGTTAGGACATACTCTCTCACCATGCAGCACATTGGTGTTAGAGACAACAGTAAAAGGGACTGTCAGAGGTTACAGAGTGGCACACCTGCCTCCTTATACGCAATGTTTGCCACATTAGTTACAAAAGACTGAATTAAAAATAGGTGCTGTGAAGGGTAAGAACGTTTTTTGTTCTGAAGTGTGGGAAAGGGAGGCAAGCACAAGGTGGACTGAATCTCCTGGGTCTGTTTGGGTCTGGCTTCTGTAGTATCTCACACAGAAGCCAACAAGAGCATAGGCTTCACCAGGGAGAAAAATACACTACAGACTATTGAGACTCTCAGTCATGAATCTGCTAAAGTTCTGAGATGTCAAAATTCTCTATGGTTTCTTCATATTATTAATCTGCTAAAATTTTGAGATGTCAAAATCCTCTAGAGTTTCTTCACATTATTTTGAATTAAACACAACCTCATAAATGGCTACAGAAAGATCATTTATCCTACGTGGATGGTAGAGAGCGTGAGTTACCTATTATTAATTCTTGTATCAGCTGGTCACGGACCTTGAATAAGCCATTTACTAACCATTATTCATAAACATTAAAATAAAGTAACAGTCAGTACCTAAGTATACATGTCCTCGTTGCTCTATTAGAAACTGCTCTGCAAACTTTGAAGCCTACAGTTTATTCAGGGCTTATTATTCCTATTATTTGCATTATTTGTAGTAATAGTAGCATTACAGTAGTAAGAGAGAAAGTGAAACAAGATGTGATAGTTCGAATGTAACTGGCCCCCATAATCTTAAAGGGTACTATTAGGAAGTATGGCTTTGTTGGAGTGGGTATGGCCTTGTTAGAGGAAGTGTGTCACTGTGGGGGAAGGCTTTGAGGTTTCCTATGCTCAGGATACAACCAGTATCTCAGTTGACTTCCTGTTGCCTGCAAGATGTAAGACTTTCAACTGCTCTAGCACATGTCTGCTTGCGTACCACCATGCTCCCTGCCATGATGATAATGGACTGAACCTCTGAAACTGTAAGTGAGCCAACCCAATTAAATGTTTCCTTTATAAGAGTTACTGTGGTCATGGTGTCTCCTCACACAATAGAAACCCCAACTAAGACACAGACAAGCTAATGCTGAACTAGGCCATCATCTGAATTGCATACGGATTTTAAACTAATTATTGAGTTGCATCTATTGACTATGAAGTCCTTGGAGAAAAGACCTTACTCTCACATAGGTCATTTATGGATTATGAATGTACCTATAAGGTAAAGATTGCCATCTTCTTTTGACCTCAGTATTTCACTGCTTAGCCTAGTGGAATGAGACCTGTCTGGCTGTGGTCACACTACAGCTATATTAGTACATTCATTTGCATTTAACACTTGTCCAGCTATTACACTTATGGTATTTGGAATAGTGATTTTATTTTGAGGCTTGCATGTTCTATTAAGTCCCCAAATTAAAGTGAGATGGATAATTTTTTTTAAAGGTAGGGGAGAAAGACAGGGTTGGAGAGATGGCTCAGCACTTAAAAGTGCTTATGTTTTTGCAGAAGCCCCAGGTTCAGTTCATAGCATCCACATCAGATGGTTTACAACCACCTGTAACTATAGTTCTAGAGGATCTGATGCCCTCAGGTCTCAGTGGGTACCTACATAGACAAGGCTCACACAAACTCCTGAGGCGTGCGCACATGTGTGCGTACACACACACACACACACACACACACACACAGACACACACACACACACAGACACAGACACAGACACACACAACACAAATAAAAATAATAAATTAGTATTAAAAAACAAGAAATAAAAAAGGGTAGACTTAACAGCAGTTTATCTTAAAAATTATTAAGACCACCAATGGACAAATGGGACTGCATAAAGCAAAATCACTTCTGGATATCAAAAGATACCATCAGTCAAGAAAAGAGGCAGCTTACAGAATGGGGAAAACTTGACCATTTATACATCTGGCAGAGGGTTAGTACCTAGCATATATAAAGAACTCAAAAAAAGCAAATAACAAACGAAAACACTAGACATCAAGAAACAAATAACCCAGTTATAAAACAGGGCTTGAAATGAAACAGAGTTCTCAAAAGATGACACACTAGCAGCTGATAAATACCAAAAAAGTTCAACGTTCTTAGCCATCAGGGAAATGCAAATCGAAACCTCTTTGAGATTTCTTCTTAGTCCGAATGGCTAAGGTCAAGAAAGACTCATGACAGCACACGCTGGTGGGGATTCAGGGAAAGGGAGACACTTTTATGTTCACTGCTGGCAGGAGTGCGGCCATTATGGAAATCAGTGGGGGTTCTTCAAAAAGCTGAAAACAGATCTACCAAAAGATCTAGCTATACTACTCTTGGGCATATACCTAAAGGATTCTGTGCCTCACTACAGAGATACTTGCTCATTCATGTTCATGGGTGCTCTATGCACAATAGCCAGGAAATGGAAATACCCAAGATGTCCATCAACTGACAGATAATGAAAATATGGTGCATTTGTGCAATGAACTATTATTCAGCTGTTTAAAAATGTAATTTGCAGGAAAATAAGTGGAACTAGAAACAGTCATCCTGAGTGAGGTAACCCAGACCCACAAAGACAAACATGTTTTCTGTTGTATATGAATGTTAGCCTTTAAGCTTTGGATATATGTGTTTTGTTCAGAATACTAGCAGAGATTAGGTAACTAGTAAGGGGCCATAGAGTGGAGGGACTCTTTCAAGGAAGGAGAAATAGAATACATGTTATAGAAAAATAGAAGAGAGAAGATGAAATGGAGTGGGTGATGAGAGGATAGGCTAGAGGAGGGAATATGGGGGGCATAACTAACATTAAAGTCTTTTTGAAAAAAATATGGAAATTTGCTATTGTAGAAGCTTACTAAAATATATACTTATATAAAAGGAACTTAAATGCAGTTACTCTATACTGGGGGATAATAACCCAACCAGACCAAATAAAACACCTACTACCAAGGCTGGGTTGCATATTTTTGAGTCATTGGCCAAAGGCATCCAGTAGAGTCCCCAAACTTTATGGTTGGTTGTCAATGCTGTTGGTTACCCTCTAGAATTTGACAGTAAAACTCTTATTGCTGAAGACAATAATTGAGTCATAGAACATAGAGAAATCTACCTCAACCAGAAGCTTCATCCCTACTGACTAGAATTCATCATAATGCTGGAAGGTTCTAGACACACGACTGGAAGAGAAAAGTAATCATCAATCCCATTCAACTGTGAACCCTATGAGGCACAATAATTATCTGCCTGGCCAGATATGCCCTCTGACCCAATAATGGCATGAATGAAGTGGAGCAACCAACCACTTTTGATTGGATTTAAAGCCTGCTTCACCAAATGGAACTCATACCCAACATTGCAATAAGGTCAAGAACTTGAGGTTAGACAAGTATTAGGAACTATGGGAAAAGCTACTACTATTATTTTGCTAAATGGGCATAGCAATAAAATGACTCCTTATGACATATTGCTGTGCCCCCTCAATGCAGCACTCAAATCCCATCAGAGAAGCTTCTTCTTGCAGTAAATGGTAACTAACACAGAAGCACACAACTGGCCAATGTGCAGAGAATAAGAGACTTTGGAATGTTCAGCTCTAAAAGGGATGTCTATGTCATACCCCTCCCCTTAAAGGTTTAGGGATCTATGTGGGAGAGGGGACAGAAAAATTGTAAGATCCAGAGGTGGTGAATAACTCAACAAACCCGTGTTTTCCAGATACGGCAGGGCGGATGCACACATGTGTTCACAGAGACTGTGTCACCAACATGCATAAGACATGTACAAGCTCAAACCAGACAAAATCTTAGCATGGAGGAGGGAGGTGGGCATGATGTCCCACTCCTAGCTAAGGAGCTACTGGCATTTGATTGTTGTAGACAAAGGGTCTTAGTTTGCTTTCTACTGCTGTGATGATAGGGAAAGTCAATTTTCTTGAGTAGAGCGACACCTGGTATGTCAACTACACTCCATGAGTAGTCAGTCAACACAACTGGACTCCATTTTTTTTTGTATGTGTGTGTGAGAGAAAGCAGTGGATGGTGGCGGAGAGAGAGAAAATGAAGTTGGGTGGGTAGGGAGTTGAGGGAAGACCTGGGAGGAGTTGAAGAGAGGGTGAATATTATTAAAGTATGTTGTATGACATTATCAAAAAACAAATAAAAACATCTTTTAAAAGGTTGCTAAAGAGAAATAGACACCTCCTTATTTCTTACAAGCAAGACATTTCATGGGAGTCAGGCTGATTCAAGGCTTTCTCAAAGGCTTTGATGAAAGGACAATGGAAACCTAGTTCTGTGTCCTTGCCTAGGGGCAGATTTGGCAAAGTCTAGTCAAGGGGTTAAGGACTTGGTTCTTGGCAAACTGGCTTTTCCCCCTAAAGAGACTTAAGTTATGAACTCCAAGGCCACTGTGTACTTGATCTGTGTTCACATCACTGTGTACGTGATGCACTTGGGATAGTCTGTGTTCCTTTTGTGCAATACTGCTGGATTACCCTCCTGTTGACTCTGTCCCATGGTATAATAACTTCACACTGACTCTGCCCCATTTCTCCTTACAGATTGTAGATAAGATGCTGCATTTCTTGACAAACTTGCTTGGCACAGCACATAGCTTGTGCAAGACCTCCTGAGCCCAGACTTCCCTATTTTCTTTATCTTCTGACTCCCTGGTCCCTCCTTTCAGTAGTCAGTCACTGAATAACAGCCTGCTTGATGGCCAAGGTCAGTGTACGATGATCTAATTCATACAGCAGGACTCACATCATGAATGGCTAACAGAATATATTTATTGGACAACCTTGATTTAAGTAAAACTGGATTGTAATGAAGTCAATATAATCTTTTTCAAAAATAGTAATTCTAGTTCACTGAATACTATCACTGTATTCCACTTTAAAAGGTATTATTGGGTTTAATTAGTAAACTGAAACTTTTCATGAAGTTAAAGAATGCCACCTCCAGAACCTATTGGGGATGGGCCTTATACTTAGTTTAAACATTGGCAGCATTATTGTCACTGTCAGACAGAGGGAGCTTTATCTCAGATACCCACGAGTGGCAACGAGTTAAACCATGTTCAAACAGCACACTGGAAGAGCTGTGTTTAGACCCTTGCTTTGATGCACCATTTCCTTGACTCCAACTTTAGTATAACCTGCCATGCAGGGGATGATGGTGGTGGAGCATCCCATTGCATTTTTGGTATAGACTGGTCTGAATCTGAAATCCTAGGTGAGATCTGTGAACCCGGATTTGTTGTGACTCTGTCTTTAACACCTCACTGGTTATTACCTGCTAATGCCCTTCTTTGCAGGACAGAGATTTTAATAGCATCCACTTTCACGGAACTGCCTCACTGTGGAAGCTGATAATGACAAATGTTATTATTCCATAACAGGTGCAATAGCTTTATAGAGCTAAGGACAGTTAACAGTGGGGGAAGTCCAGGCCGCTCACTGTAAGCCGCGTCTATGGTTTCTGGTGCATATGTAAAGCCTCTTCAGGGTACACATCAATTCCTACATCTTTAACCTCTATTTCTCAATCTGATCTGCTGGGATAATGGGTAGCTTCTTTCACGACTGCTTTCCCTCTCCTTAGAAAAAGAAGGCCTGCACGCCCACAAGAACCTTACTGCCCTGGGTTGTAAAAAGCTCAAAGGCCCGAACAAAGGCATCACTTGAAACACTGGCATGAAAAAGTAGAAGACTCAAAAAAATCCCTTTGAAAGTCAAGTGATTTCTAATGCTTTGCTTCCCTCACAATGGAGAGTACCTAATTATCTTGTCAGTCAATGGATAAAAAGAACCATCATTGAACCTTCAGTGGCTTTTAGCTGAGAACCTGGAAGGAATTCAAAGATTGGAATGGTATTTTCCTATTCCCATCCATTTATTAATGTGAGCACTTTTTCTCAATGCCTTTTATCTGTAAAAGGTACTTAACACTTGTCCTGGTTAGTTTTTTGTCAACTTGACACATGCTTGGGTTATCTGGGAAGAGGATGTTCAGTTGAGAAACCGCCTCCATCAGATTGCCTGTAGGCAAGTGTGTAGGGTGTTTTCTTGAGTAATGATTGACACCAAGGGTCCAGTCCACTGTGGGTGGTGCCATCCTCTGGCAGGTGGTCTGGGGTGGTATAAGAAAGCAAGCTGAGCAAACCATGAAGAACTAACCAGTGACCACCCCTCCCCAATGGCCTCTGCTTCAGTTTCTACCTCCAGCTTCCTGCCTTGAGTTCCTGCCCTGATTTCCTTCAGTGACAGACTGTGATCAGATGTGATGATGGACTGTGATCAGATATGTAAGCCAAATAAACCCATTCTTCCCCAAGTTGCTTTTGGTCAGGTGTTAATCACAGCAGTAGAAAACAAGCTAAGACAATATCTATAAAATTGGAAAACAGGCCGGGCGGTGGTGGGGCACGCCTCTAATCCCAGCACTCAGGAGGCAGAGCCAGGCGGATCTCTGTGAGTTCGAGGCCAGCCTGGGCTACCAAGTGAGTTCCAGGAAAGGCGAAAAGCTACACAGAGAAACCCTGTCTCGAAAAACCAAAAAAAAAAAAAAAAAAAATTGGAAAACAGAAAGATTGATAATTGATTCAGAACATTCATTGATTAATTTTGGAGTTAATTAGAAGTAACCTGCCTGTAAGATTTGCTGGTGCAATAGTGCACAAATCTTGTAGGAATAACCAAGAAATATTTGATTTGGGTTAAGGCTTATTCCATTAGATAGAACCCATAACCAGCATTGCTTGGGTGGCCAAGAACCTGACACTACATAGACCAGGGACCTAGGGGAAAACGAAATACCACTGTTCTGCTAAAGAACATAGCAACAAATTGACTCCTAATGACATTCTGCTAGACTCATAGATCTGTGCCTTGCTTAGCCCTCATTAGAGAAGCTTCTCCCTACAGTAGATGGAAACAAATACAGAGATCCACAGCCAGGCAATATGCAGAAAAACATTCAGCCCTAAAAGAGATGTTTCCATCAAATCCCTCCCTTCAGGGCTCAGGGAGCTATGCGGAAGAGGAGGTAGAAAGAATGTAAGAGCCAGAGCAGGTGGAGGACACCAAGGAATCAAGGTCTTCTAGACACAACAGAGCTGGCACACATAGGGATTCACAGAGACTGAGGCAGCATGCACAGGGCCTGCAAAGGTCTGCACCAGATGGGGTCCTAGAGTTGAAAGGAGAAGTGTTATTCTTTTATTATTTTAGACAAAAAAGGGGGAAAGTGGTGATACATTGTGTACCCCAATAAAGCTTGCTTGAAGATCAGAGGATGGAGCCAGCGACTAGATTATTAGACATAGAGGTCAGGCAGTGGTGGCACACACCCTTAATCCTATCACTCGGGAGGCAGAGATCCGTCTGGATCTCTGTGAGTTCAAGGCCACACTGGAAACAGAGCCAGGCAGTGGTGGCACACCCCTTTAATCCCAGTACTAGGAAGCACACATGCCTTTAATCCCAGGAAGTGACGGCAGGGTGGAGAAAAGTATAGAAGGCGTGAGGAAACAGGAACTAAGGCAGTTCAGCTGAGACCCTTTTGGGTGAAGACTCAGAGGATTTCAGTCAGAGGATTCGTGGAGTTGGTGAGGTAACAGGTGGTGGCTGTGGCTTGTTCTGCTTCTCTGCTCTTTCAGCTTTTACCCCAATATCTGGTACCAGTTTTTTTTTTTTATTGAAAAACCATCTAAGACTCGAACAACAGACACACACACCCCTCCCTAGCCCAGAAGCTAACTGATAGCCACATGCTAATGAAAAAATAGTTTTCTCCAAGGGAGTCTCACTGGGAAAACCAACTACTCTTAAGTCTAGGCCCCATGCCCTGCAGTAGATGGCCAACACAAAACAACTCAACAGCATCTTTGGAAGTTCTTTGTCTCTTTTTCCCCTTTCTACGTTACAGGTCCTTTCCGTGTATATTATGGCTTCCTGTTTTCCATTTTTTGTGGGACTCTCGTGTATGCGAACAAGCATGTCTCTGCATCTATATGGGTTTCTTGTGAATTTTCTCTGGCTCTTTTTCTTGTTTGGTTGTTTTGTCATATTCCGATTTATTTTTTAATTTATTTATCTTATTATTATTACTTAGATGCCTGTTTGTTTTCTAAGGAGAAACAGAAAGGGTGTGGATCCAGAAGAGGGGGAGGTGAGGAGGAACTTGAAGAGTAAGGGGAGGGGAAACCGTAATTAGAATATATTGTGTGAAAAAAAAATCTATCTTCAATAAAAGAAAAAAAAAAACACTCCCCCACCAAATACCAAGTCTTAAATGTTTTGATATTTTAATCAATTACATGATTTTTTTAAAAAAAATATGTGTCATGTGCTGACAACAAAAAAATTTGAAAACTTAAATTTGTGAACATTTGTTGAACTGATGTGTCAGAAGGAACCCGAGGACAGACTGTTAAGATAAAAATAGATTACAGGAGGATGAATCTGCAGAGAAAATACAGCAGGAATGGTTCAAGAGGAGAGAAAAAAAGACACAATATGAAATTCCCAAACATTTAACAATGCTAATTGTATAGCTCGGAGTGTAAACTGTGGTGCTAACAGGCTCACTGAGAAGAGCAAATGGTTTGGGATGGTGATGGTGACGGTGGGGAGGCTGTGCAGGTATGGGGACATCTTGGGAACTTCGGTTCCTTCTGCTCACTTTTACTATGAAGTAACTTCTCTAAAAATACAAAAGGCATACTCTTGTGTTTCTTAAACACATCTGATGGGAGTTGGACTGCCATGGAGCAGGGTTAGAATCTATGGGGTTATTTTAACTGTTAAGATTTAGACTACATGGAACTTAGCTTTCTTCATACCTGTTTAAAACACTGATGCCACATTTGAAGCTAAGGTGTGGTGGTGTATGTCTGTAATCCCAGCACTAGGGATGCAAAGGTATGAGGAAGTCTGTGAGTTCAAGCCAGTCTGTGCTCCATTGCAAGATCTTGACTCACAAAGGGGGTGGGAGTTGGGAAGGGTGTCAACAGATAAGTGTGTGAGGTGGTATATAGGTTTTCATACTTTCAGGAGCTACACAGACATACAAGTTTGAGCTCCATTTACAGATGCAGCCACCACCAGTGGCTGGCCATAATGGCTTTGTGGGAATAGATGAAGTAGCAGAGGAAGGAGGTCTACTGAGATGGAGAGGAGCATCGTAGCTATGGGTAAGGACAGAGACTGATAGAGATAGAAACCCAAGAGAAGTCTGGAGTCAAGATGCTTGTGTGGTCTTCTAACACTCAGTAACCAAGCACAGTACTTGGCTAGCTCACACACTGCTTATGCCTCCAGGAACGAGGCTAGAACAATGGCTTCTGAGGAGACCTAAAGTGCTCTTAAATGGAATCGGATAGGGTGCAACAATGACGACCAGGGCCATTAGTACACACCCCGTTTTTCTCCATTTTTCAAACAGGGGTGACCTGTTATCCCTTCTCAGTCAAGACAAGCCATCCTTTCAGGATTCTCCCCACTCCACAGTTAAGTATCTTTTGTCCTGCAAATTTTCAGACCCTGGTTTCTCCCCACAAGCTTATAATTGATTGTGGCTGACTTTATCGGAAGTGAGCACTGCATCTGGGTTGAGATCAAACCACCTTCCTCTCATACATCACTTCAACAGTGCATCAAATGGATTTCATGCTGCAGCGGCTTCTGTAGGGTGGGAAGAGCAGCTGTGGCATTATTACAAATCGAGAAGCTGAATGTAAATGCCGTCAGAGAACACACTGAACTAACACAGTCAGCAATGGATCCCAGAGAGCCAGCCGGCTATGGGAAGCCTCTTCGCTGGCCATCGGTGAGTGCCTTGGAGTTCTGCCTACAGAAGCAGACCCGAGTTCTGGAGAATTGTTTCTCATAATTGAGCTCAAAGCTCCCGTGTTTACATGTGCTTCAATGCCTCTTTCCCAGCCCGACTCCCAGATAAGCGATTGATAAAAAAACTCCATCAAATAGTGGAGATTTCAGTTTTGGGATTCTCATGATCCATTTTTATGGTTTTGTACAGTTTAATAATTTTTCAGAACTGATATTCTGGGACATAGACACTGTTTTCTATTTTTTAAGGTTATTTAATAATTATTTTGTGTGTGTGTGTGTGTGTGTGTGTGTGTGTGTGTGTGTGTGTAGGCCACATTGGCAGGTGTGTGGTATTCAGAGGACAACAGCCAAGAGTCATTTCTCCCTGCCACCTGGTAGGAACCAGGGGTCAAATCAGGTTGTCAGACCTGAGAACAGGTGCCTCTGCCCAGCGGGTGTCTGATTTGTCTTTGATTCCTCCCCTCCTCTCCTCCCCTCTCCCACCTCTTACATTCAGCTTCTCGATTTGTAATAATGCCACAGCTGCTCTTCCCACCCTACAGAAGCCGCTGCAGCATGAAATCCATTTGATGCACTGTTGAAGTGATGTATGAGAGGAAGGTGGTTTGATCTCCCCCTTTCCTCTTCCTCCCTTCTTTCTCACCTCTTCCTCCTCTCCCCTCCCCCTCCCCTCTTCTCCCCTTCTCCTCCTCCTTTCCTCCCCTCCCCCTCCCCTCTCCTCTCCTCTCCTCCCCTCCTCTCTTCCCCTTCTCCTCCTCACTTCCTCCCCTCCTCCTCCCCTCTTCCTCTCCTCCCCCTCCCTTCCCCCTTCTCCCTTCCTCCTCCCTTCCTCCCCTCCCCTCCCCTCCCCTTCTTCTTACCCACTCTCCTCCCCTCCCCTGTCTTCTCCTCGCCTCTCTTTTCTTCTCCCCTCCTTCATTATTTCCTTTTTTAATTAAATCTTTAAGTCCACATATGAAGTAATGGGCTTCCTTATGATACTTTTCACTCGTGTAAGAAATTATACTTTGTTATTATTTGTACCCTTCCCCTGCCCTGCCCACTGCCCCGCCTTCCTTTTGCTGATCTCTTTCCTCCCAACAAATAGTCTTCCTTCTGTTTCTATGTCACATGGATTATACAATGATTCATCTTCCTTGTTAAAACTAGATTCGGAAAGAAAACGGTGAACGGAGAGCCCGTATTCATCTTTCTCTACTTCCTGGCTGTGGATGTTACAACCTAAGGTAATGCATCGCTTCAGTCCTAAAGTGCACACTGTCTTCCATGCCCTGGCTGCTGGAGTAATGCATGTGTATTAGCTGCTGAAAACAGCAAAAATAGAGGCTGAAAACAATCTTATAAAATGAATATCCACCATAAATGTTGAACACACACACAACATTTGATACTGATTGGTAAGCAGTGATGTTTGTAATACTGTTTGCTATCTGGGTTGAAGTAAGTTACTTAAACCATGGTAAAACCGTTAAAGATTTCTGTAAAGTGTCCCTCATCCTTTCCCCATGTGATGCTTTCTGTGATTTTCAATAAAGACAGAGCAAATTCCCTTGATAGGGACAGGCACAACAGAAACGGACACACACAGACACTGGGGACAGACACAGAGACAGACACAGGACAGATTCACAAGACAGCCTTAAGGCAAGCACAGATTCAGACCCATACAACAGACAGGAGACAAAGGACACAGGGAATAGGGAGTGCAGAGCTCAGATCTGGACTCACTCCGATTAAGTGACTCTAAAGGGAAATGCTTTTATTTCTTTCCTTAATGTGAAACCAATGCCTTACCGGTGTCTCTGAGTTTATTATCAATTTGCTCAAACTAACCAGAAAAAGCAACATCAATGGCTCCTGAGAATCTAGAATGATAGGAAGTTTCATACAATGATAAAGGGAGAACAAAGCTAAAGAATATGCAGAAAATTCCCCATCAGCATTTGCCATAGCTAAATAGAAACATAATCTATGTCCCAGTAATTTCATTCATAGATATACGTGCAAGAGAAATGTCTGCGTATGTTCAGCTAAAAACATATACAAGATATTTCCACCAGCATAACTACTTAAACGCCAGGCTAGAAACAAACCCCACATCTGCTGACATCACAGTGAATACATACATTCTGGTTAGCCACCCGTTGGAGAGAAGAGTAAGCTGATGCTATCAGCATCAATGTGAATGAAAGTTAAGTGGAAATAAAATCCAAACATGATTCCATTTCACAAAATAAGGGAAAAGAAAGGAGGTAAAGATCTGAATACTGACTGCCACTACAGTGGAGAGTAAATACTGCGAAAAGGCACAAGGAGCCTCGTTACGGCCTGCATCTTGAAGCATGAGTTGAAGGGAAGTATTCACTTTGTAAAGTCCGTAAACTGTATGTACTGTTAGGATTCGATAGTGCTGCATCAGACACAGCGGCTAAGCTGTACGCCTCCTTCTTCCTCTTAACAATGGACACGCCGCACAGTTCCTGGACAGCATTTTCATGGACTCAATAGAAAAGGTATTTTGTGAAGGAGTCACACACAATGGTGGCCTTGAACGTAGTGTCTATGGTTGTTATATAGAAGTCAAATCCTCACTTTGTAGTTTGGTTCACCAAATGGCTCATTTATGGCTAATGGCGTCTAAGAGAGAGAAGCCTGGTTAACATTCCCCTGACTCTTTCCCCGTTTCCTGCAGATTAGAAGATGAGCTCTTAGGAAAAGCTGCCTTGGACATGGAGATAGAAGTCAAATATTGAGGGAGGCAGAGATGCTCTATCCTTTTGTCTGGGTCAGCATAGGAGAAAGAAAGAAGATTCTAGTTTGTTCGAAATGTGGGCTTAGAAGCACTCTTTGGGACAGCCCCTGATACGGCACCCTTACTAATACAGGAATTGAAGTGGAGAGACCAGTCAAGGTAGATAACAGGTTGAAAAACTGACATTTTTAGTGTTTGCTGTTTCTGAATTGCTTTGTTGTCAGTTGCCACCACATATCCCAGGGAGGACCCCAAAACAGCACAGGACAGTTATGTGATGATTGGTCTTGTCAGTTTGACTGGATGGAGAGACACTTATGATATATTAAAGTACTCTCTGGTCGTGTCCATGAGTCAATTAGGCTATGAGGACTCTCTAATGAATGGATTAATCCTTAATCCTCTGATGGATTCACAATCTGAATAGGAATAT
This sequence comes from Peromyscus californicus insignis, assembly GCF_007827085.1. Classification (NCBI taxonomy): domain Eukaryota; kingdom Metazoa; phylum Chordata; class Mammalia; order Rodentia; family Cricetidae; genus Peromyscus; species Peromyscus californicus. Next base: position 75,295,790 of record NW_026294606.1, on the reverse strand, counting down.
TGGAAAATGGTGGATCTCTCTCTCTCTCTCTCTCTCTCTCTCTCTCTCTCTCTCTCTCTCTCTCTCTTCCTGTGTGTGTGTGTGTGTGTGTGTGTGTGTGTGTGTGTGTGTGTAGGTGCTGGTTGGAGGAAGTAGGTCACTAAAGCTATGTCTTTGGGGATTTATCTTGTATTAGCCTTTTTCTGTTACTACCCTGTTCTGCTTCCTGCCTACCATGACATGAAGCCCTCCCGCCCCGTATTCTTCTTATCACAATGGATGGAGACCTCTGCAACTGTGAGCCAATTGCGTCCTTTCTCCCTTAAGTTGTTTCTGTCAGGTATTTGGTCATGGCAATGATAAAATCAGTGCAAGGGGAAAAAACATTTTCCTGTAAGTAACCTGCCTCAGACTCTTCTAATTCTTCCCCTAGTGATTCGAGATTCAGTTTCCTTTCCTGTAAGATGGAAAGATGTCTGAATGACCATGACTGTGGAGATCACTTCCATCAGTAATAGTCTTAGAATTTCCTTTAAAAATGTGTTTGGGACAGGAGGGGAAGATAAAGACCCTTTATATAAAGAGACACTGGTACCTGATATTGTTCAACAAGAGCTCAGCATATATGTGCTGCTGAGCTAGCCTTTGATCTATGGTGCTTGGGAGGAATATGGGACTAAGCAGTCTTGTGTGGATATGAACTCTGCTCCACAGAGAAACATAGCAAAGGAAGGATGTAGAGAAGAGAGGCAAGAATCCCAAGATGGTGAATCAGAGACAAGGGTGACCCCTGACTAGAGGGACAAGGCTACACTTTGGAATGATGAACTGCCTTTTTAGGGTTCCCTACAAAGTATACTAGATGGGGTGGGGAAGGCAGAACTTCTGGGGTATTAACCATCTACTTTTCCAGGTTGCTGCCTCTCTGAATAACGCAGCTTCAACTAATGACTCAACCCCAGCCTCTGTTGACTATCTGTGGTGACAGGCAGTATAGACTGGCATTCTGGTTCTCATGTGATTCCAGGTGCTTGAAGCCACTCCCAGAAAGGCTTAGATGTTTTGTTGCATCCTGATATATGACTTGAGGGAGTCACTTTCAAATATGAGATCAATGCTTTTGTGTTTGTGTCAATTGCTTAAGGACATAACAATAAATTTTATATACTCTGAGTGCTCTGCAATAGTGTGGCAGGGATCCTGTGAAAGACAGGATGTTTGAGGGTGGTTTATGAAAACTCCCCAGGGGCGTCTACACTGAGAGCAGGAATGGGCTGTAGCAGCATCATCAGTGGAATGGGGAAGTGTCTCTAAGGAACAGAGTTCACACCCTTTTGATTAAATTTACACATTTATATTTCCTGGCCTTTGTTTAATCTTTTCTATAAAGTGTAGCTCTGCCATAGAAAAGGTAAAAAGAAACTAGGTATTTTTATTTCACAAGCTCTGGCCCAAATTGTAAATAAGTATTTCTCTCTTTATCTTTTTTTTTTTTTAATATGATGGCATTTATGGGTCTCAGACCTCCCAGTAAACTCCCTTTAGTTATCACAGTATTAATAAACAACAAATATGAACTACAAAACATGTAACTTTGCAACAGAAAAATTAATAATCTGTAGTTCATCAGGGCACATTGGACTAATGGAGCCTAATAGAAACTCAAACCCAAGAGGAGCATTAGACAATGACCAATGGATATGCTTATCTTTCTAAATCTTTCAAAAGACTGAATTTCTACATTTGTGTTTATTTGAAAGGAACACATTTGTGAGATTTCCTGAGATTATGCTTTGACCAGTACACAGGTGACAAAAACTTCTTCATTCACTACATAGTTTAACAAAATACGGGCTATCTTACCTGAGGATTTTTAAACACAGCATATTTTTCTTCTTTCTCCAAAAACAGTACTTTGTTTTCTGTGTCTCTTGTCCAGTCTGATAAGACTTCAACAACGTTTTCATGGTCTTCAAATATTCTCTCTGATGAAATAAAAAAGATATTTCAGATGGGAGTCTATTATTGAGTTAAGGGCAATGGTTCACAAGGTTTCTAAAGATTGGCAGATCTTACTTTGTTGCGTTTGAATTTATTCAGCCAAGGGCACATGCTCTGAAAACTGGATGGGTATCTGAACACGGGGGAGGCGGCTACTATGTTAACGACCCACAAAAGCTCACGGGGGACCCCCTGCTCAGTTCCTTCTCTGTCTTCTTGCATGGCACATCTCCAGGCCCCTGTGGACCTTGTCCCGAAGAAGCTATTTCCTTTCCTGAACTAGCCATCATCTCAGTGTAGTCCACCCGTAAAGAGGCGGGAGGACTGGAGCGGTCCAGCACCCGGCCTGTACGCTAACATCCCTGCCTGCAACAACAGTGCGTCGTTCCTGATGTTTTTATACGTCAGCGTCAGGTTCTGAATTTAGTTTACATAAAAACATTATAAATGGCAGGAACTACAGTACTTTGGGGGATAGTTATCACGCTTTTTGAGTGCTAGCATTTTGCTTTTCATTTTAAATCGTTCTTACCGGAGGTAAATCCAGTCACTATGGGGGTGGCTACAGAACAATGAGTGCTTAAACACTGTGAGCGAAACTGTGAACCTCACAACTGATCACTCTAAAACTCTAAAGACAATAGAGGAATGCCTGAACCAAGCTTGAGAGGAATGGAAGGTTTTCCTTCCCTTGTTTTCCTGACTCACAGAATTGAAGAAAACGTCAAGACCTCTGTTTGGGTTAGTTTGGAGAGAGGGTCTCCCTATGCAGCTCAGACCAGCCTGGGACTCATCCTCCTCCAGGCTTAGCCTCTCCAAGGGTGGGATTATGAGCATGTGCCAGCATGCCTGGTTAAGGGACTATTTTAATGTGGACCACTTTCTATAGAAAAAATTGCCCTAAAGACCAAAAGGAGATAATTCTGGGTTTCATACAGCCCTCTTGGAAGGCAGTGTGCCCTGAGGATGAATGGAAAGAACAGAGAATTTATTAAATTGCTGATTTATTAAATTTATTAAATTAAAAGGTAAAAGAAAAAAGGAAAAACAAACAAATGAATAAATAAACAAATGAATAAATAAGCTATCAATTTATTTTACTGCCTTTTGACCTCTGGGGCTGAACCTCTTCAGTTAGCAAAGTGTTAGTGATAAGTCGAGTTGGGAGGGAGGGAGGGGAAGTGAGCGAGGATATAAGATCTGGCAGCCACATTATGTCTCAAGGAAGCAATCTTTAACGGGATATTAGCTGACAGGAACCCAGATCTCCTGCAATCTGCTGAGCTTCCCAAACATGTAGCAGGATGAACCATATTAGCTCTTTCTTCCCCCTTTAGAGTCACTAGCAAGGTGACAGTAATAAAGTTCACATCCCCCAAAGCCTGGCCACCCTCTACCAACTGCGTGTCTGCCGCAAAGAACAATGGAGCAAGTACTCATCCCAGATGAGGGCACTGACGTGTGTCACGTCTTGAGATCTTGAAATAAATGTATAAGACAGACTAAAGCCCCTAACAGAACAAAAGCCAGGCTTTGGAAGTACAGCCCAGATGTGGGGAAGAGACTTACCAATTTGCAATTCGGGATAGATTTCGTAAAGACACCAGTCCACATTGCAGTCACAATGGGTTTTTTCAAAAAGGTTGTCCAGAACATCCCGAGCCAACTGTCGCTCATCCACCATCAGCGACTTGGTGCTGTTATCGTCCATATGCACCTTAACCACAAGCTGAAGATGAAGCCACAGAGCATCAGTCAGTTTCAGCACCGGGGCAGGCTGCTAAGCTCAAGGTGTCCGCATTGCTATTATTTCTGCCACTTATTATTTCTGTGCGTTAGGAATGCATCCTTTGCATAGGCTGCTGTTACTGTAGCTCACAGGGTTCACAGTTTGGTAAGATTATAGATGACAGGCCGGGCGGTGGTGGCGCACGCCTTTAATCCCAGCACTCGGGAGGCAGAGGCAGGTGGACCTCTGTGTGAGTTCGAGGCCAGCCTGGTCTACAAGGCGAGTTCCAGGAAAAGACTGTAGATGACTTTTCTCAACCAGCAGTAGTGGCATGATGGTTATGGGGGATAACCAGCTGCTTTCTGATTAGATTTAAAGCCTGCTCTACAGGATAGAACTCATGTCTGGTACTACAAACTGGGCCAAGAACCCAAGGCTGAGGGGCTCATGGGTCCCAGAGGAGAACCTAATACTACTATTTTACTAAATGGATGTAGCATCAAACTGCTTTCTAAATATTTAATATTTTTATCCATAGATTAATGCAGCGCTTAATGATGAGGACTGCTGTAAAACAGTGTCTTCTGGACAGGACAGGATTGCTGAACTCTTGAACGTGCAACAGCTGCCATTACTTGTACAACATTTGTTCAGGAGCAGTACAGTCAAAATTGCAGCATGGGAGAGGTGTTCAGGAAGCCCCACTCTGACTTAAGGAGCTACTATCAATTGATGGCACTTGGGAGAGGAAGAGCCGGCTTTCTTCAGGGATATGATCCCTGATAGGTGGCCCATTCTCCAATGGATGGGCCTATACATCTATCTGTACGCACTGACAGCACTGACTGGATTCAGTGAGTTGAAAAAACAGGCTATGGACTTGGGATGGGATGTGGTAGGGGGTCTTGGAAGAGTTGGAGAGGAGATTTGGGGGGGTGAATATGGTCAAATTACATTGTATACATGTCTGAAATTCTCAGAGGGCAAATAGAAAATATTTTAAAAATGGAATGTATCCCCCGACCTCACTGTGAACTCCTTTACACATTAGAAACACAGAGGTGGAAAAATAAATTCAAAAACACAAAACAGACAATAAACAAGGCCCTTGGCCCAATTTCAAGCCACTGCATTCCGGTGGGGGAGACAGAAAACAACCCTGAAGAAGCACCAACTTCTCGCTTTCCCAACATCCTTCCGTTTCTTGTTCCCGTTTTGTTTTGGGTGCTAGCAGCATTTCTTGACCAAAAGAGCTCCCTGTATCTCTGTGACTGAAGTCCCTTTGTTAAAGGGACTTCTAGGGTAAAAGCCTGGGCATGACAGCCCCAATATCCTAGGTTTTGCCACTGTCCCCAGTATGCCAATTAAAGGGACGAATTAAAGTGAACAGCAGAAAGAGGAGATTTATCCAGTAAGGCTACCCTGGGAAGAGGAAGAAATGAAGAGGTGCAGCAGTGGCCCTGGAGTCATTGTTTAGGGTATTGGCAAGAGGTTTAAGGTTTAACTAGGGAGCACGAGATTTGCACAATTAAACAGTCCTGGTTAAGGTGTGGCCTTGCCCATCATTGACTTTCCATTGTTTTGACTCCTGTCTGACCTACAAGGTGGCCTCATAAAGTGTCATAACTATATGAAATCTCTTCCTGAGGAAAATTCTTCCTCTAGTTGTGTCCATTTGAGACAGCCTAGAATGACCCAGAGAAAAAGAGTATCAATTGAGTAATTGTCTTTATCAGGCTGGTCTGTGGACACATCTGTACGGGACTGTCTTGATTGTTAATTGATGCAGGTTGGCCCAGCCTGATGTAGACCGCATCATTCCTTGCGGAGGTGGTCCTGGGCTGTATAACAATGCTGGCGAAGCATGAATGAGCCTGTGAGTCAGTGAGCAGGCTAGCAAGCCGCATTCTTTCCATAGTTCCTGCTTTGAATTCCAACCTGACTTTGCTCAATGATGTTCCCTGATCGGGAAGACCAAGTCAAATAAACCGTTTCCTTCTCAAGCTTGCTTTTGGTCAGAGTTTTTTTGGTCATGTCAACAGAGTGAAACTAGAACAGGCTGATGGCACCGGAGTTCAAGCCTTTCTTCTACTCTCAGCATGGGGTTAAGAGTGAGATTTGAATTCGTTGAGGTCCATGATTTTAATAGTCTGAAAACACACGGAAGAGACAAGTGTCCCTTTAGGTACTTCTTTGCCCATCATAATGGGCACCCTCTTTACCTTGGATAAAGTTGGGTCTTTTTTGTATTTTTTCTGTGGAAGATGTCCATGTTCTTGGCTGAGAATTACTGCTATAGAACAGTTATATGTTCTAGGAAACACCACGGAAGTTAGGGCTTAGAAAGCAGTGTTTCTGATAGAGAAAAATATCGACATTTGACCACGTTTCATTCCTGCTTAGAGATGCTTTAGAAAGGAAAACGTATGTTGCCTTTCCCTTTCATTTTTATACTGAGGAAGATATTGCCAAACCACATAGTTTCATAATGATGGAAGAGGTTTCTTTTTTTTTTTTTTTGGCAGAAATGGAAAACTAGGTTTAATCCACATGTATTTATGAATATCTATAATTGTAAAGCTTAGAAAACATAAGTGACTGAATAGGAAGAAATTATATTTATGGTTCCTCACAGCTTCTGCCATACTTGCAAGCAGCAGAGTGGTTCTGTACCAACACGGGACAGCATCACAGCAACGCTCTGCAATTCATCACGTGATCTTCTCTGGAGCCAAATGATTCGGTAACGAAATCTCATTTTCACTTGCAAATTGTTAAATGGAAAATATTTTAGCCCTGAATCATGCAAATTACTCTTTTGGGCTTCTATAATAAGATTTACAAATGGAATTGTTCTGTCACAGAGCTTCGGAATAAATTAAATTAGCAAATAAGTCAAATTGTGTTTCCAGCTTCAAAAACTTGGTAGCATAAGTTATGCACATGATTTGTAATTCAAAATAATGTCAACATCCCACCAGAACCTTAAAAGCAAATACTTCTGTGGCGAGGACCCCCCCCCCCCCTTTTTTTTTAATGAGACAGGGTCTCTGTGTAACTCAGGCTGTCTTTGACCTTTTGATCTTCTGCCTCAGTATTCCTGCCCTAACTCACTTTCATCCTTTAAAATAGCTGTGAGACCCTCCCAGCCATTTTCTTTAAATGTGGATCATTCCTATTCTTTCCTTAACATGCTGCGTCACATACAGAGTGTCGTCTTAGAGAATACAGCCAGAGAGTCAGGAGCCTTCTTTCCTTCCCCATTGGTGAGCGCTTTCCTCTGCATCTTCCTTGGGTCCAGGCCTTGTGCTTTGCGTTCACTGACACAATCCATGGGAACCAAAAGGGGCAAAGCTGTGTTGTTTTGGATAGATGGCTGGGAAGAGCTGAAAGGCCCCCCGTTCTTCACGGGCCATCTGTGCAAGCAGTCTGCATTTGCTCTTGTTTCATCTTCTGTAAGAAATACTTCTCTTTTCGTTTCTCTTCTAAAAACGCACAATGTGGCCCTCATTTATAAATCATCCAGTGCCTTGAAAGTGTGTAATTATGACTTTAAAAAAAAAAATCCTCCCTCCATCCCTTCATCCGCCTCTTGAGGTGATGGGGATCAAGCCCAGGGCCTTGCACTTGTTACGCAAACATTCTACCACTGAGCCACATCCCAAGTCCTTGGGGTTTTGAGACAGGGTCTCATGGTGTGCCTAGGCTTCTCTTGAACGTGTGATCCTCCTGCAGCAGGCTCCCTGCTCTCATTCTCTTTTATCTGTATTCATAGGCAAAGCCAGCCACTCCATACGGCATATCTGCACCTGCCACTTATTTGTAGCTCAAGTCAACGCATGCTCAGCCGTGCTAGAAGGAATCTAGAACAAGTCACCCCACCGCCACTCTCTACTACTATAATTTATTGTCCTTGAGAGCTTGTTTGGTGGTTCTGTCATGGGAGCATAGAGACCTGTATGCTTTTGTCAGAGGAACTGTCCTTATTGATGAGGAATGTAGTTCTCGCTGACCCAGCACACAGCCTCCGAGTGTGGGAGGGACACAGGTGGGATACTGAAGGAGGAAGAGGGCACCCACTTAGTGGGCCAGAGCAGCCATGACAGTCAATGAGTAGCACTGTCACAGTCAGATCACCCACACATCCCTACAATTCATTTTCCATACATCGGCCAGTAAGGCCTTTAAAAACCATTCATTAGTCTCATTTAGAGCTCTCAAAAGGCTCCCTATTGCACTTAAGACATAGTCCAAACTTCCCCTGTCACCTCTGAACTCTTGTGGCTCCCACCTGCCACTCTAACATCGATCCCTTCCTTTGCTTTTACTAAGTTGCTCACTGAGCTGTGGTCAACAGCCTTTTATTTCGTTCCATCTCATCAAGCTGAATTTTGCTAGAGGAGAAGATACTCCTTGCCTCATCAAAGCTCATCTCTGCTTGGGGATACCCTCTTCCTTGGCCCCATGGCCCTAGCTGTATCAGCTTTTGCTCAAGAGTCACCTTCTCCGAGAGGCTTCATTATCACCAATACATCTGAGGAATGGCTTAGGCACTACCTACCACGTCTTCTGGTTTCCCGCTCATGCTTCTGCTTTTTTTAAAAAGTGTAATAAATAATAATAATAATAATAATAATAATAATAATAATTGTTATTAGACAAGGTCTTGCTGTGCAGCACTAGCTGGGTCTAGATTTACTGTTGTAGTCCAGGCTAGTCTTGAATTTGCAGTCCTCCTGCCTCTGGATCCTGAGTGTTGGGATCAGAAGTATGGTTTAATTTTCTTCACTGCACTTGCCTCCCTTGCTAGAATTTAGCTCAATACAAGTAACAATCCCGCTGGACCTGTTCACCATTGAACACAGCTAGCACCTCCTCTAATGCATGGGGGTGCAAAAAGAAGACAGTCTCCAGAAGGGCCTCTATGGAGGTCCAGAGAGAATATAGGCCATAAATTAGTGGGTTGTACATTGGGTGGTGATAAAAACACTGAGGAGGAAAGCAGAGAAGGCATGAGAATTTTAGGGAGTAGTGTGTACAGTGGGGACAGTCTCACTCAGAAGGTGACTGAATACTTAAGGGAGGGACAGACAGAAAAAAGCTCAGTAAGAATCTGGGTAAGAATGCCAGGGACAAGTGGGTACAAAGGTACCACAGCAAGTGCTTGAGTTACAGTGCGGTTAATGGAGAGAGAGAGAGAGAGAGAGAGAGAGAGAGAGAGAGAGAGAGAGAGGGAGGGAGGGAGGGAGGGAGGGAGGGAGGGAGGGAGGGAGGGAGGGAAGGAGGGAGGAAGAACTGAGGCTAGGGAGATAATGGCAGCCAGATCACATAGAGACTGGCTTGACTTCACTGTACAAGATGGGCAGCCACTGAAGGCTCTTGGACTATGGAGACAAGAGCAGAGAAGGTGGACTGAGGTTCGAGTGAAAAGTCTAACCTCAGACATCAGCATAGCAGCTCATCCCTCAAATCACCTGAGTGGTTATGGCACATGTGGTTGTGAAATGTCCCTGACAGGCTCACGACTTTGAGCATTCATCTCTCTTTGCTTCCCGACACCAGACACAGTGAGTGTGACCAGTGAGACCTTGCACTCCTGATGCTACAGCCCCTGACTGTCTTCCTTCCCTGCTTCCCTGCTTTGGTGGTTCGAACACTCAAACTGAGAGCCCAAACCAGCCCTTCCTTTCTAAGATTGCCATTGCTGGGTATTCACCACAGCAGCAAGAAGAGCAGCTATCCAGCTGATCACGTTCGGTGTTTGCCACAGTAAGGAAAAGCTGGCACATCCATGCAGAAAATAAAAGAGTAACAAAAAAGAAGTTGATTGGCATTTGCAAGGAATAGGATCAGTTCTATCTGGAAAATATCTTCAGATATGAGCCTTGCAAGTCTGGATCCAGGGATGGTCAAGGGATATTTACTGAATTAATCACCATGTATATAACTCCTTCATTCAAGAATTGTAGCAGGTGGCATGGAAATATAAAGTGTTAAGACCCTATGTGACAAGGACAATTCACCTAAATATGTGAGAGATGATAGACGCTTCAGGAATAACAAAACAATTTAACTATTACTAACTTATTTTTATTTTTATATGCATTGGCGTTTGACCTGCATGTCTTTGTGAGGGAGTCAGATCCACTGGAACTTGAATTACAGACAGTTGTGTACTGCCAGGTGGGTGTTGGAAATTGAACCCGGGTCCTCTGGAAGAGCAGCCAGTGCTCTTATCCACTGAGCTATCTCTCCAGCCCCTTATTACTAACATTTTAATAGTGGGTGTAGTCCCTTAATCAGGTTAGATACAGGTTTTTCTATTATAACATAATACATTATGTTCCTAAACAAACAAACAAACAAACCCTATGCTCGGCGAAAATGTTCAAAAAAGTTATAGGCTAACTGGGAAAGTAGGGTTAGGAGCAGATCATGCAAAATTTACACAAATTAGAGACTAGATTAACAACAAAACCAATATTTGATTCCCGGGGAGACAGCCAGGCAGGCATCGGGTCTAGAGGTTGCTCAAGGGACATAAAATTCACAAAAGAAATTGTGGAACTGTGAGGCCAAGGGATGCTGAGGGCTGACCCCGTTGAAGCATGCCCAGAGGACGTGCCACCTGCTATAAGCAGACAGCTATGGAAAGTCCCAGAGAGCATCACTCAGGGAAGGGAGTCCAGGATGGACAGATTTTACATTCTCAAAATGGAACTCAGAAGGCCCTTGCCTAGGTGGTAGCAAAACCAAAGACCTTTTCCTTTCTTGTTAAAGGGAATTTGTACTCCCACTCTCCTGATTCATGAGAAAATACATGTGTAAACCAACAAAAAGTCATGTATGAGCTAAGGAAATGTCTGCCCTGTTAGGCATTTTCTCACCACAGAGAGCTCTTTGCCATCATACTATCCAGTAGAAAGCCTTTACAAGACACAGATGAATGCAGGTTCCCTACCTAGAAATCACAAATTCGCTAAACGATGGTATACAGAGAAAAATCATGTCATTTCACTTTGTCCAGAAAATTCTTTAAAGATGATAATTATTTGGAAAGTGCCACTTTAGTTTTCTTTCAACGATACTCTTAAAGCCAAGGTCTTGAGTATGTTAGGCAGGTGACCTACTACTGAGCTCCCCAGAGGCAGGTGAAATTTTTATTTTACTGTTTATCAGTAAGTATAGTATGATATCATTAATTTAGCTCCCCCCTATGCAAAAGTGATTGTTGGCTTACCTTCTTAACCTTGGCTTCCTTCAGTTTTTCCAGTGCTAATTTGATTTTATCAGCCTTTGCTAGGGCTTCTTCTTCTTCCTGTAAAGGGACAAGACAGTCAACAGAGTCTCATAAATACCAATGGGTGGTAATTGCATGTTAGTGTTAGTGCCTAGTTAATTTATAGTAACAAAATTATCAAATTTTATATCCTCCATTTTCAGAAAATAAATAAATGCCTATAACTGAAATAGTCAACTCAAAGGTACAGAAAGAAATTATTGTTTATAGCCTTGGGAATTTTATCCTAAAAGATGATATTATGACCTCAATAACTGTATCATACACTTAGAGCATGCTGTTCTGTGCTCAGCTCACAAAATAGAGGACTGTGGTAGTCTGAATGATCAATATCCCCTATAAACTCACAGACTTGAACTCTGGGTCCCTAGCTGGTGGTGCTGTTTGGAACTATCAGGACATGGAACCTTGCTGGAGGAAATACATCAGTGTAGGTGGGCTTTGAGTGAGCCTCATCCCACTTCCTGTTTGCTTTTGCTTTTATCCTGTGAATAGAAATGTGATCAGTTAGCTTCCTGCTCTGGCAGCCTGCTGCTGTGTCTCCCCTGAGATGATGGACTTTCCCTATAAGCTAAAGCAAACTCTTTCCTTCTTAAGTTGCTTTGGTTGTAGTATTTTATCACAGCAACAGAAAATGCACTGATACTGGGACCAACCCACAGAATCCATTAAAGCATTCATCCTAAGGGAGTTGAGCACCTCATAAAATCATACACATCCTCTTGGACCATGATATCTATTTAGAGGGGGATTCATAGCTTTTATTAGAAACTTAAAAATGTCCTTAACATCCTACTTTTTAATACTAAAGCCAAAACTTAACCTTATAAATCACAAACTGTCCAAAGTAAATCAAAACAAACAAAACACTCCACTGATGAACACACATGAACAAGAGAAAAGAGTGTGAAGTATTCTTATGAGCTCAAATTCCTTTGATAAGGTAAAATCCTGAGAATAGGATTATTAAGGCTTATTTATTTATTTATTTATTTATTTATAATGATTTGGAAATGAAGTGTTCTGGTCACATCCCTATTGTTTGAAAGCAGAGTGATCTCTTCTCATACCACTTGGTTGTTGAAACATTTTTGAGTGCCGAGATGCTTTAAGAACAGGCGAAAGTAAGGAACTTCGTAAGCTTCCACCTGTTCATTCAACTTTGTATTTACTCTCAAGGAACTCATGACCCCCCTGAAACCTTGAGGAACCCGAGGTTAGGAGCGTCCGCTCTGTCGTAGTCACCAGGTTAAAAATAATTTTTCCAGAGCAAACATGGTGAGGCAATGAGTGTGATAGAGTATGGTTTAACATTTGATTTATATTTGAGATTGTAGGAATTCTGAGGGCCACTAGGGTCATACAAATCATACTGACCGCCATCATTCAGCACAGCCAGTATGGAAGCCACAGCACACTGAGCTGGCTTCTCACTTGGAAATATTTTTAAGGAGCCCACTTAAGAGAAATTCTTCAAAGTGTTGTCTTTACCCTTTTTTTTGAGGGACATATTGTAATTAACATGCCAAATAAGGACAATGTAAACTTTGCAGTTATTTCACAAAATTCAGAAACTTACAAATATCAAGCATTCATTACCTATCTTTACAATACCTTCCCCAGTGAAGACATTCCAAGGACACATAGTCTTTGTCCTACTGAACAGGGTTACCAGAGGCAACAATCCAATTTAACTCAACTTAAAACCTGTTATTTTCTATATTCTGGGCTAGGAACAGGGACAATGAAACATATAAATCAGTTTCTTACTTCATGAAAAATTAATAAAACATGTCCTCCGAAGTTTGAGTATTATTAAGGAATATGCACATGAAAATATTACTTTTAGTCAAACTATGACAAGTATTATATTTGGTCCTAATGTGTTCTTCACACACACCTGCTACAGTTTAAATGTCCTCACCAAAACTGATGTTGAAGTTTAATTTCCCTTGTAAAAGATTAAAAGGTGGGACAAAGTGGTATCTTTACAAAGCAAGTGGGTCATGAACAGAAAGTCTTCACTAGTTACTGAGAAGGTTCCAGAACCATACTATAATACTCGCCAACCTCCAGTGCTAAATAAACCTTTATTTTTTCCTACAGTACCCATTCGTGATATTCAGTTATAACAATAGAAAACAGATTAAGACATTGCTCATGGAAGGCTCTCTGGATTTGCAAGAAACACACGCTATTCTTTTTCATAGAATTTCAGAGTCTAGGCATGCAAACTTATGAATGTCATTATTACTTCAAAGAAAGTCCAAGGTGATGGGCAGTAAGCAAATGGCAATGGTTCTGCCATCTTGGGTCCTACATACTTTGTTGTGGGATATTTGTACATTGTGTGAAGATGTATTGCTGTGACTGGTGTAATAAAAAGCTGAATGGCCAATAGCCAGGCAGGAGGTAGAGGAGGGACTTCTGGGCAGAGAGAGAACTCTGGGAAGAAGAAAGGCAGAGTTGCCAGCCAGATGCAGAGGAAGCAGGATGGGCAATATGAGATGAGTTTACACCATGTGGCAGAATGTAGATTAAAATCAATGGATTAATTTATAAGAGCTAGTTGAGAACAAGCCTAAGATAAGGTTGAGCTTTCATAATTAATAATAAATCTCCGTGATATTATTTGGGAGCTAGCGATACGGAGAAAGACTCATTACAATACTTACTTTAGAGAGAGGTTCCGGAGGAGGTGGGGGCGGTGGAAGGTCTAACATGGGTTCTGCCGGTGGAGGTGGTAGAGCATCCTCATAGTGGCTAATACCAGCTGCAGCAGCACTTGCTCCATAACCAAGCGAGGCTGCACCCTGGCCATCTGCTGAGTGATGCTGATTCTGAGAGGACTCTTTCTGAGCCTGGATGGTTCTCTGCTCGGCTTCACTTATATCTGCTACCAAATCTGCCATGAGAGCATCTAAATCTTGGTCCTCCAGTGCATTTAAGGACTCTAAGAGGAAAAACAGCATTAATGGGGTTAAGAAAAGTAAAACCTAACTATTTGCATCTGGATAAAACAGAAAACAGTTATTTTTTTAAGTGCAATATGTACTTAGGTGGGAATCATTATTTAACTTGTTATGATACAATAAGAAAGGTTGAAAATATTTTGATCCAGTAGCACACACCCACGTATTGGGACTCCGGAAATAATTACATTCAGTGCTTAATGTGAGTAAGTTTTTAACAGGAAGAAGAGGGAAAACTTGCGCTGTACAGGGGGGTGTCTCACACTCCAGCCATAAAGTCAGGTTAGAGCCCGTGAGCAGATGCCTACATGGAGAACTCTTGAATATTCTGGTGCAAGAGCTTCAGGCTTTGGAACAGCAGAGGAGGAGGAGAATGGAAATGATGGCAGTGGGGTCCTCCCTAAGCATTTGGAAGGGAGAACACTGGGGATCAGCTGTTTCATCTACTTTTAGGGAGTACAGGTAAACAGCTGTAAGCCCTCTACCCGACCTCAGGGAGCCTTGCATCCTTAAGTGCAGGACTGAGGCAGCGAAGGGGTTAAAGAGTAAAACAAATGACACCAAGTAGTGAGGACTTTAGGAAGACAGTAGCCTGGGCGAGCTTTTATAAGAAAGAATGGACAAGGCTTTTAGGGAGATGGGACTTTGTCCAAGTGTGATATTACTGGAGAGGCCACATGCATGCTCAGCAAGTTGACGAGATTGCCTGGAACAGAGGGACAGCATCAGCAGAGTGCACTGGGCACCAGGCAGTCACCGCATGATGATTCGGTGAAGAAGGGATGGACCCTGGGCAGGATGGCCCAGAATGAGGAAATGGGAGTGTCAGCAAATGAGCCTCTTTAGTAAAAAGCAGAAAGCATTGCCAGACATCACCAGGGCCGTGTAGCCCAGTACATCAGAATAACAGTTCTAGCATAGACTCATTCCAAGGTTTGATCATCAAATGCATGAAGCAGTTTTTTTTCCTTTGTAAACCATTTTTGCATAAAAATATTATTTTAAAATGTTTTCAGAGAAGTGGCTGAACAATCAAGGCCCATTCATAATTTCCTAACATGGTCAGTCACAACTGTTAATGTAAAATCTTTTAATATATATTATTATAAATTGTTATAACTATATTATATATAATTATAAACACCTTAGTGATAAAATCCCCATAATAATGCTTGCATTACTAATGCCTAAAGAAAAATACATTAGAATGTTCATTAATATCTTATTAATGTCAAAGAATCAAAATGATATATATCAATATACAGAGCTTAAATGCATTACTATAAATAAGTTATATTAATCAATATAGCATTACGTAGTGAGGAATAGAGAAAGAGAAATGGATTCCATTCTGAAGTCTGCCATTCTCTGAATGACTATGGGCAAAATATTTTTACCTTATTTTAACAACACTTTAACTGAGGGTAATAAAAATGTATTTTCAACAAATTTAAAATTATACACATCAGGAATCTGGTGGCTTTGTCCTCTCCCAAAGTCAGTCCATACATGAGCATCTTGTCTCCTTGGTGCTGCACCTTAACATGCTGTGCTTAGAGACTTACGGGTTTCCTCGACTCTATCATCCTTGGTACGTTTTTGATACTAGGAACTAAGAGTTTAGAGAACAGAGTTGACTATAACAATGGAAACACTGACTAGACTTGAGTTCTAGTGGAACTGTTGATAAAATGCTCATTTGTAGAGCTTCAAGAGGCAGAAGCAGGCAGATCTCTGAGAGTTCAAGGCCACCATGGTCTACACAGACAGTTCCAGGCCAGCCAGGGCTACATAGTGAGACCCTGTCAACAAACCGAATAAAACTAGAAAATCCCAAACAAAACACCCACTGGAGCCCATGTGCGCAAGGATCTGATAAGCATAGTTGCCATAATCCATGAAAGTGGACTACTTTTTGGAAACTTCATGAACGCTGTTATCTTGGTGGACATGTCTGGCATAAAGTTTTTGTGGTGAATAGAAGAGTGAAGTAAAAAGTGAGGTAAAAAGCGGTGCAGCATAATTGACCAAAACAATCACTGGTGCCTACAGGCTTATCAAGAGAACACTGCAAAGGACAGAAGCAGTGACGCTAAGTGAGAAATGGAAACAGAAGCCGGGACTTTGGGTTCCAGGTCGGGGCTTCTTGGCTACTCATGAGTTTGGGTTTGTGCAGGGCTTTTTTGCTACCTTAAGTTTTATACTCTGGTGGCCACTGAAAGCCTTTGACTATTCTTTCTCAAGGGTTCCAGTGAAGCCGCCCTTATGGCGCAATGGTAGCATGTTTGACTCCAAGAGCTCCAGTGAATTCTTACTAAGTTAGAAGTGATTATTTCAAGGTTTATTATCATTTCAGCAACATCAGATCTAACAGTTCTCTCTGCAATAAACAGAAAAGAGGATCTTGCTATAAAGTAAAGCTTTGATCTCAGGGAGACTGAAAGTTTCAAGCAGTAAATTATATACAAATATATATGTAAATTAAAATGTTATATTTAGAATGAAACATATTTTGAATCAGCTCCCATTTATATATTATCAGTTGTTATTAAATACTTAGCCGTTATCCTTGAAGAGACTTTTTTTACTGACATTTTCTTGACGCCTTAGTAATAAGAATAAACTTTTCTTTCTTTTTTCCAAAGATGAAATTATCCTAAGACTATTCATAACTGGAAGATGGTCTTCCCTTTTATTATAGGTGAAAATATCTAATGGACTTTCTTAATTCAATGTAGACATAGTAAAATACTGCCCACAGTCCAGGGCTTACACAATACTTACCACGATGTTCACATTTCCTTAGTTTCATGGTCAGAGTATAGTTCCATGGAGACTTCAGTCTTCATTATGGTTTCACATTGCTTAAGAAAACAAAGTTTCTGTGCTTACCATTTAAATCCTTAAATCCCACACTGTAGTTAAATTCTTCTCGGGGTGGCTTGGGGTCTGGAGGAGGAAGAGTGTCCACTCCTAAACTCTGTGAAAACAGATCCCATAGTTTCTGTGAGTGATTCACAAAACCAACATTGCTGAAGCTCCAAACACTCATTGTTTATACTTTTCTCTCTCCAAATATGCTCTTAAAGATCATGTTGTTACTTAAATGTTTTATTGTGTCTTAAATTTTTTCTATTATAGAAAATTTCAGCTTAAAAAAACTATAAAAAATGTTTGGAAATAGACTGTGTTAATTGAGAATAATGAGAACAAAATAGTTAATTTTTCTTTTTTCTTTCCTTTTATCCCACTTCTTTCTTTTTTGGGGGTGGTGGTGGTGTTTCGAGTCAGGGTTTCTCTGTGTAGCCCTTCTTGTCTTGGCTTTCTTGGAACTCTCTTTGTAGACCAGGCTGGCCTCAAACTCAGAGATCCACTTGTCTCTGCCTCCCAAGAGCTGGGATTAAAGGAGTGCATTACTATCGCCTGGCAAAAATAGTTAATTTTCCTAAGCAATAGAGAGACTTACTGTCAGGATGAAGAAACATACAATACATAATTTTATAAGAGCTTACATAGTGACATCAAAGAAAGAAATGTGCAGTCATCTGGGAAGGAAATTCTGCAAAAAACTTTTAATTAATTATTTATTACATAATTGTTTACTCTAAGAGAGTTAATGTTCTGACAGTTCCAATAGTGACTGATAAACAAGCTCCCTACCCCCAGGGCCTTTCTCTGCTAGCTACTGCTTTACAGTTGAGCTGGATGCCCTGCCCACTGGTTTTGCTTTTGTTGATTTGTTTGATATTATAATCTCATTATTTATCTTCTTGCCATTCAGAAATTAAAATGTCTTATATTTTAAAATATTTCATTTTTATGTTTTCTATCTTCTGTTGTTTGTCTTGCTTAGATGTGCCTTGTATTTTAAGATTATAAGCATTTTTTCTCTGTTTCTCTCCTTTCATATGCTTAGATCTTTGATTCATGGAACTCATCAAATTATAAAGCATGAGCTAGAGCTCCAGCTCTTAGCAGGAGTGTTATCCCAACATCATTTGCTGACATGTCTTTGTAGTTATTTAGAAGGCCACCTTTATCAGGATATGTGGGGGAGGGGTGGAGAACACAAACAGAACAACATGCCACTCATTCAGAAATTTGGGAGAAATGTAAATTGGGATTCTTCATACTATTGCTTCAACTTTTCTGTAAGCTTGGTATTTTTTTTCCAGTATTACAATCACATTATTGCATTTCAGTCCATTTTAGTTTTCAGTTATTTTAGGAAACTGGGGACACCAAGGTTTATCCATCTCTTCTAATCACACACAGTGGGGTCAATCTAGTCTTGGTTGACTGTTTTTCTCGGATATGTAGCTTATGGCTGAGTGGCTTTCATGGGGACTGAGCTCTTACAGTTCATTCAGAATGTCATAATAGTCCTTTGAAATACAGTATTTCCTTAAAAGATGACACAAAACCATCTTACTTAGAGCCATCTTCTCTCTTAGTCTCTATGAAGATAATTACTAGGGGCGTTACTCAGAGGTGGTTGTTGAAGGAGACATGGGAATGATAGGCACAGACATTGACATAGCTGTGCATGTGTGATCGCTCTATGAGACCATGTGGACTGATGGTGCAGAACCAATAAAAAGCTTGACTATTTTCTCCCAACACTATCACAGATACATCAGGGGCGTGTGATGTCAATCTCTGACATTTTTCTAAAGGCAGCATTTTTGTATCAAATTCTGCACTCCCTGCCCCGCCCCCAATAGCTCACAGGTTAAAAACAGGGTTTTTACCTGGGTCAAGAGATCCATTTCCCCCAGCAAAGTGCTGAACATCTGGTCTATGTCTTCATTTGATTCACCCATCTGAAACAGGAAGATACCCAGACATTAGTAGTCTCTGAAAGCTTATCGGGGACAATTGTTGCATTTTCATTCTTTCCTCTTTTATTGATCAGGCATCCACTACGTGGAGAAGAAGATTCTGCTCACCCTGAAATTCCATGTCTGGCTGTCATCTAATTTGATGTCCGAGGCTGAGCTAAATCGTGGGACCTGCCGTAGTGCAAAACCTGAACTTGTTTTTCCAAACAAAGTGGCACTGTTCTGAGAGTCACCTTGCCATAGGTTCCTTATTGGAAAGAGAGAAAGCCTCAAGCTACTCATGATAGCTACTTTTGATTGTTGACTTGTTTGGGTTGAGAAATACCAAGGAGATTGTCTGTCATGATGTTTCCAGAGATGAATGGATCAATTCCTTGATTGATTTATAGTAAGATAACACTTTTGTACAGAGTGAAGAAACTGGACTAAAGTTTCTGAAATAAGAAGTCAAAATAATATTTTCCCTCCTTTTGAATTTTTTGTTACATATTTGGTCACAGCAATGAGATAGCTCTGAAGATGCCACACTATTGTGTTAGAGGGAGGTAGACTTTTACTTCCACTTAAAAACACACTAACATGTGACTGCTTTTTTTTTTTTTTCCGAGACAGGGTTTCTCTGTGTAGCTTTGCGCCTTTCCTGGAACTCACTTGGTAGCCCAGGCTAGCCTCGAACTCACAGAGATCTGCCTGGCTCTGCCTCCCGAGTGCTGGGATTAAAGGCATGCGCCACCACTGGCCGGCGTGACTGCATTTTAAAGTGCCTGTGATTAAATGTATTTATTGAATGGTCCCCTGCTTCATAAAGATATCTGTGAAATAACAGCTTTGGGCACCTTTATTTGGCAAGGCTGCATTGGGCAATGGAGAGATAAGAATACTCATCCTTCAAGGACTGCTTGGTAGTGTGTAGTGTGGTAGCGGGAATGAAACGTGTTAAATGTAAAGTGAAAGATTCATCCAAGATCATGTCCAAGGGTTCTAAACACTGTAAGACCAGTGTCAATTGCAGCAGCAATAGCCTGGTGAGGGCGGAGGATCAGGATTACAGCCAGACCTGGGAATCCATTCTTGTCACTAGGCAAAAATATTTGAAAAAATTCTGCACTGAACATGTCAGCACCTATTCTTGGTAACATTCCCTTAGAACAAGTACAGCCATGTACTGTTCAACAACTCATGATTATTTTGTCAAGGACAGACTGCATTAACCACTATGGTCCTGATATCATATTGCTTGGTGATGGGGCAGCCATCTTAGTTTGTGTGGGTATTCTCTATGAGCTCATGACAGTGAAAAAGCCTAAACATGCAATGCTCAGAACTTATCTCCATTGCTGACTGACAGGTGGTTATAATTAAATGGCATATAAGTGACCAAGAGATAACTAAAAACACGGGCGGATGTGTATATGTTACATGAAAACATAAAGGCCTTGAGTATCCTTGGATTTGGGAATCCAACCCCTGCAGATGTTGAAGGACAGCTGTATTTCAGCCAACAGTATTTACTTGAGAATGATACGTAGTGCTTCTGTTTTCGTATGGACACACTCATATATGCAGAGAAATGATGTTATGTAAGAACACAATGATTTCTATGTACTTATTATTTGATCAATATGACTTATCTTTTTAAATTTAAATATATGTATCTTTATTTTCTTTCAATAGATTATTTTAAACAAATATTATTTTTTCTACAGCTGAAATGTTTGCCTCTCAGGACAGTCTTAAAAGATACAACACTACAAAAACTTTTTTGGCTGAGTCTATGAATATTCTCCAAATATCCACCCTGTAGAGCTGGGGTCTAATCCTTTAAAATTATTCTCAGCAGTAATCTGAGGTTTTTGTAGTCTTACTTTCCTCATCACAACCTTCCCTCTCCCAGTTTTAATATAGTGGTTTATTAATTCTTTGAGAATTTCATACATTCATACAATGTAATTTTATCATAATTATTCTCCACTCTTCCCACAATTCCTTTCAAATCCATATCTCATCCCTCAGCTCTCTCTCCAAAGCTTGAACTTTCTCCCCTTTTAAAAAACTAACTCACCAAGTCTAATTTGTACTGCCTATGTACTCATGAGTCAGGAGCCACCCACTGGAGAGTGATCAACTGTTGGAGAATATTATTTTAAGGTGTGTTACTTTTGTTTATGTTGCATTTGTTTAACTCTGTAAAGTTGTGTTACTGTGCCTGTCTAGAACACCTGATGGTCTAATAAAGAACTGAATGGCCAATGGCAAGGCAGAAGAAAGGATAGGCAGGACTGGCAGGCAGAGATAATATATAGAAGGAGAAATCTGGAAGGAAAAAAGAGATGGAGGAGTGGAAGGAAGAAGAGGAGCCAGAAAAGGAGGAGGACTCCAGAGGCCAGTCACCCAGCTCCACAGCAAGCCATGGGGTAAGAGTAAGATTTACAGAAGTAAGAGAATGGGAAAAGCCCAGAGGCAAAAGGTAGACGGGATAATTTAAAGTTAAGAAAACCTGGCTAGAAATAAGCCAAGCTAAGGCTAGGCATTCATAATTAAGAATAAGCCTCTATGTGTGATTTATTTGGGAGCTGTGTAGTGCCCCCCCCAAAAAAAAACAAACAACAAATCCACCTGTCAGGAGCTATCCCTTACAGAAAACCAAGTCTCCCTCTCCCAGAAACCATTAACTATCAACAGCTCCTCAGCAGGAGGTAGGGACTCTTAAGCCCCTCCTCTCCTCCATGCTGGAAGGCCAACTGGTTTGATCTAGACTGCAATAGCAAGACATGCCATAGACACAACAGTGGCGTGAATGTTATGGGAGTAACCAACCACTTTCTGCTTGGACCTAAGACCCATACCACAGGAGGAAACACATGCCTGGAACTATAAATCTGGCCAAGAACACATGGTTTGGGAGTTCCTTGGCCTCAGGTGATCCTATTTCTATGATTCTGCTAACTGGAATAACATCAGAATATTCTCTAAATTTATCTTTTGTTTCCCATTCAAGTACTCGTACAATAGTATAGTTCTCAGATCACATCAGAGAAGTTTCTTTGCTCAGCAGACAGCAGTCAACAAAGAAACTCAACTGGTCAAAGTGCATCCCCTTCCCCAATTTTAAGAGGGAAAAGTAATGTTCCCTTCTCTCATGATACACAAAATTCCTTGAATACAGCTATTGACTATGTTCAACAATCATTTCGAGTTTTATGCTTTATATGTTTTCCATTATGGGACAGACAAGTGATCTGTGACTTGTTTGAGATATATTAAGTGGAAGTTTTTGGTTTCCAGTGGAGGATGTGTCACATAGATGCACAGGAGTCATGAAGCTGGTTTGGCCAGCATGGGTCAGGAAAGAGGCTTTTGTTAAAGCAAGAGCAGCCCAGATACTATGGGACAAGCATAATAGAAGCAGACATACGTACCCCAAGGAAGCTAGAGTTCACACATCAGGGACAGACAGATATATGCTGTGTCTAAGAAAGCAATCATTGGAAACTCAGGACCAGACCCTTGAAAGCAGGCAGACAAGCCCTCAAATACAGAATTGACAGGTAAGGCAGACTCCATGGACTTTGTGTACATGTGCAGGTCTAAGAGTTAAGAAGGAATCAAACTGTGTTAGTGAAGGATGATGGGAAATACTTTTGCTATTTTGTGCATAAAGTTAAAGCAGGGAAGAGGTCTATGGGTGGACCCCACTTCTGATTAAAGACAGGATTCTATGTGAGGGTTCATTCACACAGAGTTTTGTCTCCCCCTTAAAGTATGTCCAAATCACTCTTTCCTGCTCTGGTCCTGATGTGGCTTCTTCTCTTCTGTAGAGTTGCCAAAGGGATAGAACATTCAGAGGTGAGACTTTGTGGAAGATGCCCAGCTGGTGGGGCGTTGTCCTTGGAAGGGATTAATACGTGCTTCTCAGAGTAGATTAGTTCTCTTGAGAATGAGTAGTTATAAAACAAGATCAGCTGTGTTGACAACTTCTCTGGCTTCCTGTCTTACCACGTGATGTATTCTGGATGTATTCCCACCATCGTAATGCCACTTACTGTGAGGCTCTTACTAGATCCAAGCAGATGTCAGTGCCATGATCTTGGATGCCCACAACTGTCAGCTAACACATGTCATTTCTTTGTGAAGTATCCAGACTCAGATATTTTGTTATAGCAACAACAACAAAAAATACCAATATGCTCCCTTTTTCAAATGTCCTACAAGATGGATGAAAATAAGTAAGGAATAAAATATTTGTTTTTATAGACTGTCTGTGAAAATAGTTAACATGCTATTCAAAATCCTAGAATGGATCTTTCATGCATTACTTTGATGAGGAGAAATTGGCAGAATAAATAACAAAATTATACAATTGTCCATGTAAATTCATTTTATTAGAGTCTTATGTGCTATAGCAATGTGAAAAACAAAGGAATCCTTCAAAACAATTATTATTTACAGGAAAACAGTGTTTTAATGAGCAAAGAAATCTATTCAAAGTGTAAAAAACCGGATTTATTGACTGACATTATAATCTACCAATCTATGTTGCAATGAACTCACATGAAGCAAAGGTGGTATGGGTAGTAAGGACCTGCCACCCATGCATTCTGTTAAACCAGCGACTGGAAAAAACATTAAAGTGAAGAAATGTGACATTTGTGAGTCAGCAAAAGCCACCAAGTCCTGAGACTTTAGTTTCTCAGGCGGCACACACTACTGATAAATAATGGGTTAAGAGCGAGACGGAGGGAGTTACTCACACAAGATGGAAATAACTCAGACCAACAGCACATCCCTGTGACCCCCTGAAACTCGCCCTGGGCTCATCTGGCCGAAGCTTCACCCGTTCCTGACCTTCCACTGCTCCCCCTCCCCCACCACTGTCTCTATTTGACTTGAGGACATCACCATCAAAATTCTGCTGGAAATATACACTCACAGTATAATGTTTAATGAGTTAACATTTAAAACCTTTTGCATTCTTGGTAAGTCAGACATCTGGTGCAAGAGTATTACTATGTTGACTGTCTGGCCTTGAACCTGGGATCCTTTGCATCAGTGAACTAAGTGCTAAGATTTTAGGTGTGGTACATCATTTGTAGCTTTAAGAGAGGTTTCTCTTTTTTTGCATACATTTTTGTTAATCTGTAAACCCAATCGTCTTGCATGAATACCCTTTCCTTCAAGAAAGCTTTATTTCTGCACTAGATGGATGAGAGCCACAGATAATTCATGGATTACACATACACACAAGTATGAGAAAACAAGGCTGTGTATGTGTGGTACTTTCCAAAGGTCAAAAGAGAAAACGCCCATCCATGAGACTGATCATGTTATTAGGGTTAGCAGCCAGCCTCTGGGGTGGAGGAGCTGTTGCAATGAGGCACAGCATTGCAAAACAAGCCATGCTCACACCATGGCTGGGTGGAGTTAAACATCTTTTCATGAGGATGTAATTTGGGGGTTCTTTTTGTGCCCTGGGAAGAGTATCACATTGTTGATGAAAAAAAATTGGAAGAGTACTTTATCAGAGTTATTATACAATTTATTTCCTGGAGAAAGAAGGGTGTCCTGGAGGAGAAGCATATCCAGGCTAAAACCCTACATTTCTTAGTGACAGTGACATTTTCCTAATGCTCAAGTATTCCTTCGCTAGGTAGGGTTCAGATTCAAGCTTCAGGTTTTCACCCCAAATACTTCCTTTTTTACACACAAATAAACTTCAGTCATGTAGATTTGAAAATCTAAGTCGTGTGTTATATATGTTCAACAGGACATATACTTATATTCACCTCGTGTATTTAATTCAGTTTGAATGCAATCTTCACTCTCTCTTACCTAGCAGATCCGGCCATGATTTTGAACCAAATCTGGGCAGCCATTATCCTACTTGTCCATAAAAGCCAATTCAAAGTCCCACAGGTATTTCCATGTAACTTGCTCCCACTCACTGTTTCTTCTTCTGTACCCTCCCCGTCGCCTAGGGACACCCCAGGTTTGCTGAGTGACCATTTGTCACTCATCGGTCTGGATTTTGAAGTTGGTTTGGTCCTTCCCTCTTCCGTTTACCCACGCAGTGAGTCAGAAAACGCTCTGGATTTTCCTGCCGAGGGCTTCTCCTTTCCTTTATTCCTCCTGCCTGGCCAGAGCTGAAAGCTTCATCTCTCAGCTCCTCTAGCTCCTGGTCACCCTGACTTCCTGTTCACACCGACACCATAGACACTGACTTCATATACAGTCGTGAACTCGTCACTTCCCTGCTTAAACACTTTCCGTGGCTGACCATAACGGAGTGGAAGAGTTCCGGCGCCCAGTGCATCCTCAGAATCCTTCAGGAATTTCTCCTACACACCTCTCAAGGCTCAGTTCTTGCTGTTCATGGCCCTCCGTGCCCTTTGAATAAACTTTCTTTTTGTCTCTGCCTATACATTCCTTGTAAATAATATCCTCTGTTTATACTTCCCTCATAAAATTCTAGTTATTGAAAATTCAGCTTCCATGTCAACTATTTAATGGTGTCCATATAACCACTAGACATTTGCTTTTCACAGTCAACTCTGGCCCCAGCCACCTTGAGAAGTATTGAATCTCCTTGTGCTTCAATTTCCTTGTCAGCAAACTGAAAGTATATATATATATATATATATATATATATATATATATATGTGTGTGTGTGTGTGTGTGTGTGTGTGTGTGTGTGTGTGTGTGTGTATATATATATACACTAATATATATCTCACACGGTTACTGTGGCATTTCAGTAAGATTGCACACAGTACTGCCATCAGCCCTCAGTCACGGTATTTGTCACCAACAGGCTCCTTTTGTTACTGTCTTAGAACCCTTTAGAATACTGGGAACTAAAAAATACTAGGGAGTGG
This sequence comes from Peromyscus californicus insignis, assembly GCF_007827085.1. Taxonomy (NCBI): domain Eukaryota; kingdom Metazoa; phylum Chordata; class Mammalia; order Rodentia; family Cricetidae; genus Peromyscus; species Peromyscus californicus. The sequence goes on along the minus strand of NW_026294606.1, from coordinate 75,270,096 downwards.
TTACTAAGGATCAGAGCTTGTGATTTTTATCTTCCAAAATGTCTTTCTGATTGATTACCATCCCAAACAGGAAGATGTGGGCTAGCATACAGTTCATAAGCTACACACAAAGCTCTCTACCACTTGACTGTCTATATTCCTGACATGGTTCCTGTGGAGCCACATCAGACGTGTGACATGGTAGGGCTCGGAGGTCACCAAATTCCTCTGACTGTCAGTCAGGACAATTAAACAGAAAGTCAGCTTTAAACAACAACAAGAAAAAAACAAAACAACTTCTCTATTGAAAAGAAATATGTGTATATGTTCGTGTGGACAAACACGTCACATGTGTGCAAACACCACAGTAGGATGTTGGCTCCCCCGTTGCAGTCACAGGTGGTTGTGAGCCACCCAGTGTGAGTGCTGGGAACTGAACTCAGGTTCTCAGAAGACCAGGAAGCACTCTGAACCACTGAGCCATCACCTCTCCACCCCCAGAATGCCTGCTTTTCACCGAGGTCACAGCTACAGGCTTGCTTTGAAGCTAAGGGTCTGGGTTGCTTTGAGAAGAGCTCCCTTAGCTATCATGCAACTTGGCTGGCACTGCCAAGGGATTTACCTCTTTTCTAAAGCAACCCAAGTCAATCAAGTTTTACAAGTAATAGATTAACTCAACTGTTATTTAATAAACAAAACGGGTTACTGTCACTCAGCATTCAGGAGGCTATGACAGGCAATTGTAGGCCAGCATGGGCTATACGGTTACACCCTGTCTCCACTGCCATGAAGGAACAAACAAATAGACCAACAGGCTGGGTATGGAGGTTTGTGTCTCTAATCCCTAATCCCGGTACTCAGGAGGCAGAAACAAAAATTCAAAGCCAGTCTGGGTCTGCTTAGTGAGACCTTGTCTCAAAAATACAAAAACAACAACAAAACCAACCAACAAAAATTTTCATTAAAAAAAAAGAAATCTACCTTAATTGTTCATACGATATGTCTAAATCATTTTAACTCCATGAACAGACATATCTTACCTAAAAGAAGCAAAAATGAAATGGCTTTGAGTTGAAAAGACTCTTCAGTGGTTAAGAGCACCTGTTGTTCTTATAGAGGACCCAGATTTGATTCCCAGCACCCACATGGTTACTCATGACCATCCACAGCTCCAGTTCCAGGGGACCTGGTGCCCTCTTCTGACTTCCTTGGGCATTAAGCACACATGTATACGCAATCACACTTGCAGGCAAAACACTCATAACATAACATAAATAAATCTTTAAAAAAAATGAAGTAGCTTTATTAAATAGTAATAGACTGGGTTGTCTTTGTAACTTTACTGTGTAATGTAGAATATGTAAAGTTATACATGTCCAGCTTGTACTGAGTTCCCAATCAGAAGATAAATTACGTATGTACATTTATATTGGAGTCCAATAATACTTAATAACATGTTCAAGCACTTCTTTGAGCCAAGGTCCTACACTGTCTTTCAACTCACTGTGTAGCCTAGACAGGCCTCTTGAACCTGCCCTTCTCCTGCCTCAGTTTCCTGGTGCTGAGCTCACAGATGCATGCCATCATGCTTAGCTCACATCCTCCTTTGTTATAACATATCCGTAAAAAAATTTCTTGCTATGAATTAAATTTTGAATGAGTTTTGATATATTTAAAATAAAAATATTCATGATTCATACCTCAATTGAAATACGTAATTTTGTTTTGACAATGTCTCATGTAGCCCAGGTTGGCCTGAAACGTGACATGTAGCCAATGAACTTCGGACTCTCTTTGCCTCCACCTCTCAGGGGCCAGGGTCACCAGTGTGCTTGGCTTATGTGATGCTGGGGGTCAAACCCAGGATTACATTATACACATGAAAGGCAACCACTCTACTAAAGAGCTGCATCCCCAGTTCAAATTTTTTTCCTTATAAGAATATTTCCAATAATACAAAAAAAAGAGGTTTTTCATTTACTTTATTTTGGGAGGTGGTGGTGTAGAAAAGTGATCCCAGCAACTTCTGCATAAAATCAAAATGTCAAGATTTTTCTTTGTAAAGCAATGGTATGCTTAGTAGCACTGAGCACCAACACAGCAAACCTGTGTTATTTACATATTCGTGAAGGATTCCACCTGAGCAAAGCCTGCTTCCTGGTACCTGAGTTACCTATGGAAACCTGTGGGTGCCCTAAGCTAACTGAAGGGGTCACAAAGTGCATTCTTTCCTTTGTGCTTTTAGCTTGGTGGCGTTTTAGCTCGGATGGTGGTGTTTAAACCGGTGACGGCTTAAAAGGACTCAGGGAGAACATACAAAAAGGGCTTTGCAGTCACGAGCGAAGGCTCTGGCAGGTTAGAATTGGTTTTCAATGTTTTCTTTGAGCAGTTGCAATTTAGCTTCCACGGAGGAGACCCCACTGTTGATATTTAGTTTGACTGCAGGAAGGTGAGAAGAAATATCCCCAGTCCCTCTGCCTGCCTGAAAAGGCTAAAGATAAGAGCTGATAATGACTAGCTGCTCTCCTCCTCTGCCTGGGCTTTTTCTGGTACCTTCCATGGGCCCATGCACTCAAGCTGCCCTCATACCCTGGGCAGAACATGTATTTTCCCCACTTTACAAAAGAGAAAACTGAGGCATCCAACGTTTACACAAGACTGCACAGTGTGCTAATCAACGAATATCTATTACATGGCTAGAAGCTTAACCCCTGTAAGACTTCCTGTGTGGGTTTCTGTGACTGGAATTATCCTCAGCTCATGGCAAGGATTAAGTATTTATAACTTATTTATATGCCATCTTTTCATTTTGAAGATGGTCAAAGAAAATGATTATATTGTTAGACTGTTTTTTTTTTAACATTACAGGTGAGCACTCTTTTGAGTCTATAATTAGTTTGTCAGAGATGAAATATAATTAGAATTAATGAGAAAGAAGATTTAAAAATCTGAGGCTCACTTAGCAACAATTTTCTTTCTTGTTTTTATTATTTTAAAAACTAGTCAGCTAGTGATAGCTTTTCAAGGAACATAACGAGAACATGTTACAAGGACAGATCACAAAGAAGAAAAAGTTTTAAAAAACCACTTCCATGAAATTCAGTATGGCATCCCATGCCTGTAATCTCAACACTTGGGAAATGGGGGCAGGTGGTTTGTGAGTTTGAAGGCAGCCCGGTCTACACAGCAAGTTCCAGTCGGTCTCATCTACAAAGTGAGGCCCATTTAAAAAAAAAAAAAAACAAGGTTATGTTCGGTGTCACACTTGGTCGGTGTCACACTTGGTTGGTGTCACACTTAGTGTGGAATACAAAGACTCCAGCCAAACACACATGCTGGCAGATGCTATGAAGTTGTTACTTTATGACGTGCCTGGAAACAGCTCACACTGTTGACTTTGACCTAATTCTGTCAGTGTAATTTCGTTCTTTTTTTTTTTTTTTCAAAATGTAATTCGAGCTTGTCCTGAAGAGGAAGTGGTTCACGGAATAGCACAGCACATGGTTTAAGGTTGCTGCAATGTTTCGGGGAGGAGGGAGGAAGCCAAGGTAACATGAGACAGGAAGCGGAGACATCTCTAATGAAACAGAGAAGACAAACTAACTCAACTTGACCCAGAATGAAGACAGAGGAATTTAGGGAGGGATTTGACCTGCTTTGCACAGCAATGCCCAAGATAATGACAACCTTAGGAAGCTACTGAGATTGCTGGACAGTGATGGTGGTCACCAGACAACACAGACTGACCACACCCATCACAGGGGAAACTATATAGACACTGCGTTTGTACTTCTGTGTACGCTCATGTACCGAGAACATCCAACACAGCAGCAGCCTTCTTTCACAATTATGTCATGGGACAGTGAAATGACAAAACATTGGTAAAAAGAAAGTAACCCGAGAATGGCACTTCAGTAACTTAAACAGGGAGAGGCTGCTTCTAAAAAGCCTTAGAAGTTGACATGTGCATGTGCTTGCAAACTCACATGTGTGCACGCGCACACACACACACACACACACACACACACACACACACACACACACTGAGCAATGAGATGGGCTACTACAGCTACAAAAGAATATATATATTATTTATTTTTATAAATTTTTAAAATATTATTATTATTACTATTTTTATTATTATTTTACCTGATCTGGTTATGTAACTCAGGCTGCCCTCAAATTCAAAATCCCCCTGCCTCTACCATCCCAGTGCTGGGACTACAGGTGGGACCATCAGGCCCAGGAGGATGACTTTCAAAGGGACTTATTTCCAAGTTGCCTTGCTTTTGTGTGAACTCGAGAGGAGGGGATGAACAGAGCCGGACACTCAGCCAAGTCAAGCTTCCCAGTGGTAAGGAGAAAGATGACTCAATCAGACCCCACGTACTTGAACACACCTCAGAAGGGAAGCCACACGTACGTAGCCCAGGGAAACCAGGCTGGCTGGCAGGAGTCCCACACTCTCCCATCCTTCCAGCCGAAGGCTTTTCTGGATCTCGGGGAGACAAGTGGTAGGCTCATCTCAGGTGGACATACCAGGTGTGTAAAGAGCTTTCTAAATCTTGGGGTGTTTTTAAGTTCCCCTTTATTTCTTCTTGAAAATGTCTATATAAGCAATGGGAACTGTTTTGATTTAGAATCTATTGTGACATAAAACAAAATTGATAACACAATTTAGAATTGTTTTGAGGAACAAAACTAGCAAATCTTTACTGACTGACTTTGTAGATAAAGTAAGCCTATTATTTTTCAACAACAAAAACTCCCGTGCGTGGTCAAGCGCATTCACTGGCTCAGGCTCTGTCTGTTTCCTTGTGAATGTATTCCCGTTCGACTTGTGTATCTGTCCTTCACCACACCGTTTGGGTCGAGATCACCAGCGACCCTCACGCGGCTACATCCAATGGTTAATTCTAGCATCTGACACAGGGTTTAACATTGTGGGTCGACCCCTCCATCCCTGGGGGTTCCAGATCCATAGACTAAACCCATCATGGAGCAAAATTACTTCTCAAAGAAATGTATGCCTTCTTCTGAAGCTGTGAAGAGCACCGTGGATCCCTGCTCTCTTGCTGGGAGATCAGCCTGGTAGTGGTCCTTGTGATTACAGTTGGGGGCTACTTTCCCTAGCTTCACTTTACACAGACTTCAGCAGGAGCTTCCCTGTGGTGCATGCCTCGGGCTTTCAACCCTGTCTTCTAGGCTAGGGAGAGCTGCAGGCAATGCTATGTGGAGTCATCCTGATCCAGGCTCCATGAGTATTTGTTCCCAGAGCTGAGAGGGTTAGGAACTGATGGCAGTGTGGTTCCAGCCCAGATGGCCGGTGGCCCGAGGCCCCAGGAGTGGAGTGCATGGACTCTGCAGTGTGTAGTGAGAGCGAAGGCTGTGGGTCTCTGAGTCTTGCTCTTCGGTAAGAAGTGTTGGCAGAATAAGAAACCACACAGGAAGTTACAAATGAGGCCTCACTGTGGGGCGGTGTGGGGCTTAAGCAACCTTCTTCTGAACTGTCAGTCATCAAAACCAGGTTGGCACTGTGCGTGGGACATATGCTATTAATTTTGAGACTTACAAGGTCGAGGCAGGTGGATTATTTTGAAGTTTGAAGCCAGCTTGGGGAACACAGGCAGTTCGAGACCAGGCTGGACTATGAAACAAGATCTTGTCTCAAAAAGAAAAACAAACAAACAAACAAACAAACAAAAAACCGAAAAAGCAAAAACAAAACAAAACAAAAATCAAACCAAAAACAAAACAAACCCAAACAAAAACAAACCAAAAACCAAGCCAACAACAACAACAACAAAGAGCCCCAGAACAAAAGAATTTTGAGCAACTACATTTGAGGAACAATTAAATTGTTAATACCCTCTACTGAAGACGGTATTTCACACCCACTCTCCTAGGAAGAGTTATGCAGCCAAGGTGGGAGGAAGCATGTAGGCACTGTTAGTAATCAAAAGCAAGGAGCTGGTTAGTAATCAAAAATTAAGTTGTTTGATAGTTACAGTGTTTTCATGTAAAACATTGATTATGTGTTATGATTTCCTTCTTGCTTGAAATAAATACTTAGGTGTGTGCGCACATGCATGCGTGTGTGTGTGTGTGTGTGTGCGCGCGCGCGCACAGGGGCATGCAAGCACCTGGGGATGGGACCTAGGACCCTGCATGTGCTAACTATCACTGAAACACAATTACAGGCTCTGTTTACTTTGGTTGGTCATTTCTCACTCAAAATTTTTACTTTGTATTTTTCAGAGGACAGCCTCTAACATTGATTGTATCGGATTCGCATTCCAAACAGCTGGCTCTATTCCTGCTGACTCAGTAGCCTCTCCTTCCGTCCTCCCCCACCCCCTCACCCTCCCCGGGCCTCTTAGCTTCCCTGGCCTCAGGGTACACTCACCTCCCTCCCCACCCTCACCCACAGGCACCCCAGCCCCAGGGTCTCCTGCTGACTCCTGGTGTGGTAACTGCTGTCAGCTCCTAAGCCAGTGTTAGGCTGCACTCGTCTCTCTTCCAGTATCTATCTAGTCAGCACCACCCTGCCCCTTTACCTCACAGATGTTTATCTCTTAACGCTCTGCTTATTGGGGCCTCCCAGCTGTTCTGGAACACGGTAAGCATGTGCTGCACGTGTGCTTTGCGGTGTGTCTGGAACATCTCCTAAATCATCATCTCACTGCCTTTAGGCCTTTGCTTAAACCATCAAGCAATCCTTCATCAGAGACCTTCCCAGACCTGTCTCAAATCAGCTCTGTCCACCACCCCTCCCTCCCTGTTTAGTCCTCATCCCTCATCGCCTCGAATGTAAGTCTAACGGGGTCGACTGTTGTTGGGATAGTACTGTTATAGCTGCAGTAAACAGAACAATGTAGATATGATAGACACCAAGTGAACAGTTGGTAAATGAGGGAGCTCCCCGAGGGCCGGAGGTCAGGCTGCCTTTCTTCTGTGTCCCTTTGGTGACACACACTGACCACCTTGGTCATGGAAAGACTTTATAGATATGTGTTAGAGAAGTTAGCAAGTTAAAGGAGAAGACAGGAGAGGAAAAAGAAAAGATAAACTTCATTGTGTTGCTGTTTGAGAATGGGTCCTATGGTGCAGCCCAGGCTGGCTTTGAACTCACGATCCTTTTGCTTCTGCCTTCTGGGTCCTGGGACTACAGACCTGTGCTACTGTTCCTGGCTCTTGGGGAGATGGATCTGAAAACAGAGAATGATGCCACAGCTACCATGGTGGGTGGTGGTAGGAATAGACAATGGCTGTTCACATCACTGGGCAGATGATGCAAAGTGACATTTACTCAACCTACGTCCTCCTCACCAGGTCATACTCTAGGAGAGATGAAAAGTGAAATGGTTGAATGAGACTCTTCAAAGCTCCGCAGATTTAGAAGTAAAACTATGTGGCACATATTACTTAACACCTACAAAGGGGGCAATTTAAAACGAAAAACATCCAGTAGAGGCCTCTTTAGCCAGATATTCAATTTAGGATCACCAGTGATGGGACAATGTGATGTGTGTTTCTTGCCAATTGATATTTTGAGGACACAGTGTCTCTTCTTAGGAGCTACCTTGGAAGTGCCGATCCTGCTCTACATCCAATCAGAGTAATCAGCTAGATAAATCCAATTTGAGGGACATTCTGCAAAGCAAAACAACTGGTATGGCCTTTAAAATTTCTTTTTAGACACGTTTTCATTATGTAGCCTGGTTGGTTTTGAATTCACAATCCCCTCGCTTTGGCCTCCTGAGTGTTGGGAAAGAATGTTTCAATTCTTCAAATTAAAAAAAGATATTATTAAGATAAGGGGGAAAATGACTGTAGATTATGTATCAGAGAAAGGATGAATTTGAATTTCCTGAGTGTGATTATTGTACTATGGTGTTTGTATGTAACCACCACAGTGTGACAGCTGTACCGTGGAAGGGAATGCCTTTGTTTTTCAGAGACAGATGTTAAGGAAAATAGAGGAGTGTAAACAATGAATGATGGTAAGTGAAGGACGTATGGGTGTTTATTTCATTATTCCTATTTGTTGAAAGTTTAGAAATGCTTCAAAATAAAATTTTTAGCGGAAAAAGAACCAAGTTAAGCAAAAGAAAAGAGTAGGGGAAGTAGAGGCAGGCAGAGGATGTAAAAAAAATCTGTTTTGGGCACTGTACATTGTTTTATCTAGCTCTCATAAAAACCAGGTGAGATTCGATATTTTTACTCCCATTTTCATAGGTGAAGAGTGTGTGGTCAGAAGTCTGAGTGACATGCCTAAGCTCAAACAGCTCACCCATGTTGGATGGACTGTCATTCAGTCATCCTGCATTCTCCAGCACATAAGCTGTGCAGACGTGACTCACGGTAGAAATGTGTGAGAGGACCGTAGATGGAACCTGCTCTTAGGTTAACATCAGGGGAGACAAAACCACATCTTCACACACGACGACGACATTGGCATGTGTCAGCAAGGGGAGTCAGACAGAAATAGGGTTTTGTGGAGCCATATTTCCACCCCAAAGAGGCTCGTTCACATTGGAGAAACTTGTAACAGTGACTCACACCTGCTTTACGTGATGGAGGGTAATTGTGTCACAGCACTTTCCCCTAGAAAAGACGACACCGAGCAGAGGCCGGGGTCTGCTGTGGCCTTGAGAGCATCAAAGCTTGTAAAATCAGATGAAACCAGTGTTTGGGCCTGGGAAGCTCAAGCTTTTGAGTGATAACTTAAAGACAATCTTCTCCCCCCCCCCCCCACCACAAACTGAAGTGGAAAAGGAAGAAGAATATTACTAAAAATATTTTAAAGGAATATGTTCTAAGAGTTTGTTCATGTGTTGGAAAATTTTCATTGTTACCACGCTGGAACATAGTGGAATCTTGAATGGACATAGCCTTCATTTTCTTAATGAAGAAAAGGGTTCATTTGGCTCACAGTTTCAGATATTTCAATCTACGATTGCTTAGAAAGTGATTGGTTCATTGGGGTCTCACCCTCAGAAGGGATTGATGTAGCTCTCTTGGAAACCTGATTAGTTCCTACAAGAATGAGTTATAACAAGATCCAGACTAACCCTCCCTACTCTTTGAATTCCTGTCTCACTATATGTTAGTTCACACACTCCACCTGCCAGGCCCTCATCAGAGGTCAGCAGAAGGCCCCATCTCCAAAACTGAGACCTAAACAAACTTATTTTCTTTATAATTACTTAGGCCCAGCCATTCTGTTATAGCCTCTGAAAATGTAATAATACAAAAATGGAAAAAGGTTGAAAAACTGTGGCCTTGAGTTTTGTATTTTTCTAGTGTAAAAAGATTTCCCTGTGTAAAAAAAATTCTCTAGTAAAATTCCCAAATCGCCAAGCCTGGGAATATTAGTTTCAAATGGCTTTTTACCTTCCAGGTTGCAGAGGGGATACTTTCTAGAGATTCATAACAATTAGGAGTCACAACCTTGTCTGCTGTCTGACTAATAAGAGCCAAGCATGTCCCCTAGGTTTTGGCAATCTTCACCAGGCAGAAAATATTTTCCAAGCTTTATAAGCATCAGACAATCCCCATAGAGCTAAGACTACCATTTTATCCGGGGGACATCGTGGAAGATGGCCAAACTCTGCCATAAGACCCCCCTAGGACTGATAGCCATTCTTTTCAAACTGATGTGTGTGTGTGTGTGTGTGTGTGTGTGTGTGAGAGAGAGAGAGAGAGAGAGAGAGAGAGAGAGAGAGAGAGAGAGAGAGAGAGAGAGAGAGAGAAGTGCTGTGGGATGTTCCATACCACATTTGGGTGTGAGGGTCAAAGGGCAACTTTGTGGAATCAGTTTTCTCCTTCCACCTTTATGTGGGTTCCAGGGATGAAATTCAGATTGCCAGGCTGGTGTGGCAAGAGCCTTTTTCCACCGAGCCATCTCGTCCACTCATTTTCATGTTTTAATGCTGCTGAAATTAAAAGAAGATTCATATGGTAGATTATGAACATTGTCGGCTACCAGTAGGAGTTACCTATGTTAAAATTGTCCTCAACTCCATACATAGGAACCGAGACATGTCTACCATCCAACGTATTTATTATATTTGCATTGGTAGTGTGTGATTCAGCTTTCTGTTGCTGTGGAAAACATACCTAGGACAGTTGACTTAATGAAGAAAAAGGTTCATTTGGCTCACAGTTTCAGATATTTCAATCTAGGATTGCTTGGTCCTGTTGCTTTGGTCCTGTGGTTGCACAGGGCCCCATAACAGAAGAATGTGACAGAGGAACCCGTTTATGTCTGACCGTCTGAAGCAGAGAAAGATGGATGTGCAGGGTTCCACCATCCCCTTCCAGGGCACACCCCAGTGCCCTAACTTACTCCCACTAGGCTGTGTTTACGAAAGGTTGAGTGCCATGGCAGTAGCACCGAAGGCTGGGGACCCAGCCTTTAGTATGTGAACCACTGGGAGACACAAGACCCCAGCTGCAGTGTGACACACAGTTTAAAGTTGGATTCACAACCATCGCTTCAAAAGCTCCTAACTGAGATTCACAAGGACGTGCCACCAAAGTGCAAAGGGATCATCCAGGAAAGACTGCTGTTTCCAGGCCAGGCCAGGCCATCAAAGCAGCAGAAATTTCCAAAGCACTCAAGTAGCAATTCTCACTTTCAGGAGAGGTTGGTGGGCTGGTTTATCCACGATGAAAAATTATCTGTTACTACCAAATGCCTGCAGAGCCAATGACTGACATCCAGGAAAAGCAAATTTCTAGCAATACGTAGCAATGCAAGCAATACATAGCAATTCGATAGTCAAACAAACCTTTCCGCTTAATCAACAAGACACATAGAAAGCATGCGGCATTCTTGAATAAGCCTGTAAATCACATGGTGGACACTAAAGAACAAGACCGTGCCTTAGCTTGGGCAATGAACAGCCAGCTAGCATCCTGGCATGCTCTGGTCTGTGGTGGCATAACGTGTCACGTGAGAATATGTGGCTGAGGGGGCAGAGGAAATGGGAGAGAACACAGGAAAGCAGAAGTGGAAGGTTCCCCATACTGAGAATCTTTAGATTCCCAATGTCAAGAAGCACACACGGGCTTCATCTGGACTTGACTCTGATAGCTTTACGTTGTTCCTAACATTTAATGTAGCCTCCCTGTCTCCAAAAGAAAATAATCTATGTTATGAGTTAGATCTGATAACCATGTTGAGTGTTCTCAAGACGACAGCTGAGAAATGACCTTTCCTGTCACTCTGAGTGCATAGATAACCTTCCTTGTGGAGGAGTGTCGAGGGTGGTAATCGAACATCTGCTAAGGTGGGTCACACGGGAAATGTCTTAGGTTTCTTTTGCTGTGATAAAACATACTAAAAGCAACATGGAGAGGAAAGGGTTTATTTGGCTTGGCATTCTCAGTCTGTTGAGGAAAGCCAAGGCAGGAACTCAACGCAGGAACTTGGAGGCAGGAACTGAAGCTGTGGAGGGATGCTGCTTACTGGCTTGCTCTCCAGGCTCTCATTCCATTACCTTCCTTAAATCTTCCAAAGCCAAGTACCCATGGGTAGCACTGCCCACAGGGGGTCCTCTCACATCAATCATTAATCAAGAAAATGTACCACAAACTAGCCCACAGGCAATCTGATGGCGGCGTTTTCTCAATTCCAACTCTTCCTAGACAACTCTAGCTTGTGTCAAGTTGACCAATAAACAAACAAAAAACCAAAAAACCTAACCAAGACAGGGATAGAGTTCAGTGGTAGACCAGAGTGTGTGCTCAGCATGTGTGAGTGAGGAAATAAAAGTAACACCGGGGACTTTCTGAGAAAGCAGCATCTGTCAAATGTTATCGTCTCTGTCATTCGGATTTCCCCCGTTGTTTTATGGCCCCAAGCAGCATCTTTCCCACGAATGTACCATGCTGCAATTTAATCCATTCTACTGCTGGAAACATGTAGCTTGTTCTTCCTAAGATGCTGTGATCACAGCCAGATGTTTTCATCTTCAGAAAAATGACATGCAGCATGGCTTAAGGATAAAACACAAACTATCAGCTACTTCTTGTCTTTTCTGTTTGTCTCAGTTGATGTTCTGCACCTGGCACTAGTCCCCCAAAGGGTGGGGCTGTTGAGAAAGATCACAGCCAGGTGCAGTGACTCTGCATTCATTGGCTGTACCAGTAACTTTTAAAAAACCAGCCCGTGTCTTAGTCACTGTTCTGTTGCTATGAAAAGACACCATGATCAAGGCAATTCTTATTTTTTTTTTTTTTTAAGTATTTAATTGGGGACTTGCTTACAGTTTGAGAGGGTTAGTCTATTATCATCATGGCAGGGAGCCTGGCACTGGAGTGGTAGCCAAGAGAGCTACATCCGGATCCACAGGCAGGCCTTTCAAAACCTCTTCCAACAAGGCCACACCCCCTAATCCTTTCAAACAGTTCCACTCTCTGGTGACTAAGCATTCAAATATATGAGCCTATGGGGGTCATTCTTATCAAACCACCATAGCTGCTTTATCTAAAATATATTCCTGCAAAACAAGCCATGGAAAAAGGTGTTTTTCTGTCCTTGTTCTTCCTGCCCAGGTATACTAAACTCTGCTGTTCTATCACTGGCTACGTCACTGCTCCCCAGTGATGGTGAAGTTTTAATTATTTTCTTGAGTTTCTTAGTATTTTTTCTCTCTGTGAAGATATCACTGACAATGCTGTTATTTTTGAAGCAAAGAGGAATTGAGTCTCTATGCCCCCACACATACTAGGTGATTCATTCCTTAAAATTAAACATACTGCATAACATATTTTTTCAAAAAGGTCTTGTTAGTTTTGTCAGGGCACGTTATGATCCTTTCTATTTTATGTACATTTTTATTGTTGTGTATGGGTCCATCAGAGGACCACAGCTTAGGGGTCCTCTGAGTAGCATGGGGCAGACCAAACCCTCCACCAGGGGTGAGAAGACAGTTCTCAGTACTGTGCATGGCTTCACAGTCTTCCGCAAATGACTTAGCCTCTTGGGTCTCAGTTTTCTTCCCTTTAAAATAGGTGTGATAAGAAGTTACTGTATGGGGTCAAAGCGAGAATCCTGGGAATTACGTTTGCGGTGCTTAGAACGGCCTGGGTTGAATCTGAGAGCTCAGGAGACAAGCAGTGTCTTCAGTTCACCTCCCTGGTGTTCGCAAGGCTGATGTGCAAAGGAGGAAGACTGGTGTTGGCGACATTGCAGAGGAAGGGGCTAGGACCCCGTCTCTGGACAGCATTCCTCCTGTTACCCTGCCCAGGAAAGCGCCCAGCCCCAGGCTGAGGCTAGCGGCAGTCGGGCGGGAAAGTCATGAGTTGAAAGTAAGGGGAATAGATTTCTCTTAAAAGGTACTTTACTTTTTGAGACTCAAGGAAGCTCAAAGCACACATCGCTGCTCTGTAGTTTATGCTGGAACTGCTTAGATTAACAGCCAGGATCTCGTCAGTTGCACAGACGTCAGAAGAGGGAGGCAGTGACTACTAGTTCAGAAGGGTCCAACTGACGCAGCTGCAGGGACAATGTGTGCCCTGTAGGGCTTGCCACAGCTGCAACTGGATAGTCACATTTCAGAGCTCCCGAGGACACACCCAGGACTCCGTGAAAGACTCCGTGAAGAGCCTAGTAGCTGGGTTTGTGGAGATGTCATGGAGGATGCTAGAGCAAGGTCACCATGTAGGTTCTAATTACTTCCCGATTACCTCTGAGGTTCTATGACCCACAGAAATGATGGGTGCACAAACATAAATATAGAGGGATCACTAATTTATTGCCACATAAACTCACTTGCCCACATAGAAATTAGCCAGCATTTTGTACCATGATATATTTTAAATCATTTCTTTTATTTTTGATATTGAAGTATAATTACATCATTTCCCCCTTCCCTGTCCTCCCTCCAAGTCCTCCTATATACCCATCCTTGCTCTCTCTTTCTACACCATATTTTACTTCTTTTTTTTTTTTTTTTGGTTTTTCGAGACAGGGTTTCTCTGTGTAGCTTTGCGCCTTTTCCTGGAACTCACTTGGTAGCCCAGGCTAGCCTCGAACTCACAGAGATCCGCCTGGCTCTGCCTCCCGAGTGCTGGGATTAAAGGCGTGCGCCACCACCGCCCGGCCTTTTTTTTTTTTTTTTTTAAAGGTTTATTTATTATGTATACAGTGTTCTGTCTGCATGTATGCCTGCAGGCCAGAAGAGGGCACCAGATCTCATTACAGATGGTTGTGAGCCACCATGTGGTTGCTGGGAACTGAACTCAGGACCTCTGGAAGAGCAGCCAGAGCTCCTAACCTCTGAGCCATCTCTCCAGCCCCATATTTTACTTCTTGATTCACTTAATTCATTAGCTAAACAAATGTGTGTGGAATACAGACTCTGCCAGGTAACTGCTAGTGTCTACAACTTGAATATTTGTTACGTAAACGAGTAACACTGAAAGTCTTTAGTATACATTGAGTACACTAAAAGAGCATAAACAATATAAATAACAAAGACCCTGTTATGGTTTGAATCTGATATGTCCCCCATAGGCTCAGATTTTAAGTGTTGTCCCCATGCCTAGTGGCACTATTTGGGGTGGCTGTCGGATGGGGCCTGGCTGGTGGAAGTAGGTTACCAGAGGCAGGCCTTTGAAGCTGGTAATGTGGCCCCCGATGGAGGCCAAGATCTCTGCTTGCTTCCTGCTCTGCCACACTGCAAAATGCCATCGGCACTGCTCCTGCAGGACCCAAGCCACTCTGTCATGGCGTCACCACTATAATGAACTGAAATGCCCTGAGACTGAGCCGAGATAAGCCTCTCCCCCTTAAACTGTACTGCCAGGTATCCGTCAGGGCAACACAAAAGTCACTAATACAAGGGCAGAGAGGAAAGACTGACAAGTCTCTCGGCTTAAGGAGCTGGGGCCAGCAGCCTGAGAGGATGTGCAGATTACGCAGCTGTCGGATCATGGGCACGGACTCCACATCCTGAAGGAAGCTTGTTCATCTGGGCTTTTACCATGCAGTGCAGAGAAACTTTGCTTCGACCCCATTTTCACTGGGTTTCAAACGGTTAAATAAGAGAATATGTCCACAGTCACACTTGCTTACTACGTGCCTGTCATGTTGATCCTCAGCTGTGACAGTGGATTCCATCATTATTGCTGTTGCCTTTTTTATTTACAGCACAGAAATCTCATGGGGGCACTGGAAAGCACCCATAGGTCCAGGTGGGTGAGTATGAAGAGGCCAAAGCTAATCTTTGGTCTGGGTTCTGTATTTTCTCTACAACAGTGGTTTTCAAAAGGCAGGTTCTTCAGCCACCAGCAGCAAAATCACACAGACACGTTAGAAATGCAAATCGTGGGCCTCGTTCAGAAATGACAAAACCAGAAACTCTGGGCTAGGAGGTTGAATAGTCTATGTTGTAGTACACCCCCGGGGTCTCTATTGCACACAAGATTGAGAGTTGTTGTTCTGCAGGTAGATGACAAGATTTTTAAAAAGGAATTTGAATACAGAATGTAAAGGGACCAAAGAACCAATAACTTCAGCCAAGAGCAAAACTGCTTCTGTTTTATATTGAGGAAAAGGAAGAAGGCATTCCCTCATTGTCTCAATGATATAAGATGCATTCGAAACCATCACATATTTTATTGTTTAGAGGCACAGGATGGCGAAGAATCGGGTTGCAACTTATGTGCTGGGGATTCGGGCTCTTTCTTATCACTGATGCTCCAGTCCTGCGTAACACCATGATTTTTTTTTTTTTTCCTTTGAGACAGAGTCTCACTGTGTAGTCCTAGCTAACCTTGAACTCACAGGGTAGATCAGGCAGTTCTCGAACTCAGAGAATCCCCCTGCCTCTGCCTCCTGAGTGCTGGGACTGAAGGCGTGCATCAGCACAACAAGCTGTGTGGTTTTGAAGCTAATATTCATGGGTTTTCTTCACGATGGTGGAGTATCTCCTTCCTTTCCTCTTACAGAGTCCTATTCACAGTCTAATTAGGACAACCACAGCTCATGGTTTCACACTTGGTTTCTTACTCTTTGACAGTTCTCCCGTTAAGAATCATGTGTATGGAGGGGGCCCACACCCATCCTCCTGAATCTGAGCAGGTTATAGACTGTTGGGGCAGATGGCAGTAGGACACAGTGACAGAATATGACTGTGTGAAGGTCACCCTGGTGGCTTTTCAGTGTTTTCTATCCAGACCTTCTGTCTAGGAGCCCGGATGCTTTGTTGCTAGAAGCTCAAGTCACCTGGAAGGATTGTAATGAGAGCTCCTGCAGCTGTTCAAGCTTTTCCATACAGGACTTGACAGATGTCAGGGAGCTAGGACAAGCCAGCCCAGCTGTGTAATTGAGTTCAGTAACCCACAGAATCAGCGGTTCATTACAATTGCCCATTAAGCAGCTAGTTTATGTCAAAATTCAGTACATAAAAATGCCAGTCTTTAGACACCTGAAGATGAACCCTAACAAATGGTAAGCATGGGGGCTGGAAAGTTGGCTCAGTGGTTAAGAGCACTGGCTGCTCTTCCAGAGGACCTGGGTTCAATTCTCAGCACCCACGTGGCAGCTCATAGCTGTCTATAATCCCAGTTCCAGGAGACCCAACATCCTTACACAAACATACATGCAGGTAAAACACCAATGTGCATAAAATAAAAAAAATAAAGAAAATATACATTTAAAAACAAAAAAAAATGGTAAGCATAAAAAGTTAATCATAGCCGGGCGGTGGTGGCGCACGCCTTTAATCCCAGCACTCGGGAGGCAGAGCCAGGCGGATCTCTGTGAGTTCGAGGCCAGCCTGGTCTCCAAAGCGAGTTCCAGGAAAGGCGCAAAGCTACACAGAGAAACCCTGTCTCGAAAAACCAAAAAAAAAAAAAAAAGTTAATCATGATATACTGTCTTTTTTTTCTTTAAATTATTTTGTTGTTGTTGTTATGGCCAACTTATTTCCATAAAATGTCTTATAATATTTTTATAAGATTTATTTTTCTATAAGCTTCATGAATTAATATCTATACTTCAGAAGATTATGGATGTCATTTATCAATGTAATTGTATCAGAGAACCACAAAAATGAACAAAATTTCTTATAACATAAAAAATGTTAACTTTAAAAATGTCATATGGAGACTCCATCAGGAGGCGCAGAAAGTATTAACTTTTATGGATTATAGTTAATAATCATACCATCACATTATAGAATTCATGTGAGAATTCACCACTAATTTAATTCGATGTCTTTTGTAATAATTATGAGATATTTATCATGAAAAATATAGAAGTCTGTATCCTTAAATAAGCCAACCATCCAGGAATGAACTTGTGTATGAATTGCCACAGTAACTTTTTATTGCATAGTGGTTTAATTAACTTGTATATGACGTCTAACAGCCAACCAGTCAAGATATGAGCACATCTCTGAAGCAAAGACGCTTATTGGTTGGTCTCCACATGAGTTTCTTCAGTCACTTTGTGGAGGGTACTGACATACAGTTTCTTAGAGGGGTATTTAGTAAGGGACCGTTTTTCATTTAATTACATTTTTTTTCTCCACAGTTTCCGATGTAGCATTTTCATTTATCTCTTTTTCAGCTTCAAGGAAAGCCAGGTTAAGATTAGCTAAAGCCACCGAGAAAATCCAACCAGCTTCCTATAATATTCTAATCCTTCCAGTGAAATGATGGAGTAACAACTAAAGATCATCAAATATTTGAGAAAAAGCAAGATGAGAAGGGAGACTGAAAGCCGGAGCACTGATCCCAAGTAAACAGAGTTGAAGAAATAGAAAACAGACTGTTAAAAAATTCTAACTGCTAGCTGAGGAGCTATTGGCAATCGGTGACTCTGGGGGGTTAGTTTTCTTCAGGGGTGTGGTCCCTGCTAGCTTTCCCATGGTCCAGTGCTTGTTTCCATGTCCCTGTATATAAGGGAAACACATGAGTTATGAAAAGAAGAAGAGGAGGAGGAAAAGGAAAGGGAAGAGGAGGAGGAGGAGGAGGAGGAGGAGGAGGAGGAGGAGGAGGAGGAGGAGGTCAAGCTGGGAGGGGGATGGGGACAAGGGAATTGGGAAAGGTGGAAAATGTCAAAATATATCATAGGAAATTCTCAATGAACAATTTTTAAAAATCTAACTCTAAAAAATTCCAATGTACCTTCAAGAGAGGTCGAACATGACATGACAAGAGTGAGCTGTTATTTTAAAAAGCAATCCGAAAATAAAAAGCAGCATATTGATATCACTTATGAGCATTATGAATAAAATAAGGGCCTTTGATGAAGGTTCAGCTGGTAAAGTGTTCGGCACCTAAGCATAAGGACCTAATTTCCAGAACCCAGGCAAAAGGTGGTGTGGTGGCACTGCCACGCTGGGGAGGTGGACAAAGGAGGGTCCCAGGCGGTAAATGGCCCACTAGCCTAGCTGAACAGGCGAATTCCAGGTTCAGATACCCTGACTCAAAGCATAAGGTGGAGAGCCGTTGAGGAAGACACCAGACATTGATTTCTGGCTTTCATAGACATGTGTTTCTGCAAGCACATGTGAACACAAACACACACACACACACACACACACACACACGTACATATATACATACAAGTTACAGAAGCCAAAAAAAGCAGTTAGTCGAATCATAACAAGTAGATGGTCACTGCTGTACATTTCTGAGTGGGGGTCACTGAGTCAGGGTTACTGGGAACTTATCTTCCAAGGACTGGAGTCAGAGATAAATGGCTGGTGGGTACCAAGATGGATGCCTAGCACAAAACTGAGTTTCTTTAGCCATTACAATAATATATACCACTGATGAGTGTAGGAATACCTGAACAGTATGAAGTATATTAGAATAATTTACTAAATTAGAATATTAAATGATACCGGGAGCAGCAGTGCAACCTTTAATTTGAGTTTTTAGGAGTATCAGGAGTTCAGGGTCATTTTGGACTGTATATGGAATTTGCAGGCAGTTTGGGCTACAAAAACCAAAACCAAATCAGAAGAGTATAAAATGACTCAGTACATGATCACCTCAATGATAAGTGGACTGGATAATGGAATAATCAATAGCTATTGCTGATTTAAAAAAAAAACTCTTAGTAAGGTTGAAATTGGTTGGTATTTTTTCCAACTTGATAAAGGATATTTATCAGAAATGAATGGCAACCACCTTTCCCGTGTGTGTGTGTGTGTGTGTGTGTGTGTGTGTGTGTGTGTGTGTGTGTGTGTGTGTGTTGATGGAGATCGACCCAGGGGCCTTGGGAATGCTAGACACTGAACCCTCTTTCACTAAGCTACATTCTTTGTCCTTTTTATATTTTGAGACATGGCATCACTAAATTATCCAGGCTGGCCTTGAATTTGTTCTGTTAGCCCAGGCTGGCCTCAAATTTATTCTGGCCCAGGTAAACCTTCAACTGGTGATCCTCTTGTCTCAGTTTCCTGAGTAACTTATAGGCCTGCACCACCAGGTCTAACTCAGTCAACCTATGTTAATCTTAAAACATCACCTGTTCCTATGCCGAGAGTCCCAACGTTAATGCTCTTCTCTGATTTGACTCTGTTGGTCACAGTAACAATCCAGGAAAAGGTCTTAGCATATGCCTGGATTTGACAAGCTTTCCTTCTTAGTCAGACACTAAGCATTTTAGATTTTTGCAGGCCAGATGGTCTTTATGGAGACTACCTGAGCTTGTGGCTGTAGGGGGAAAGCTGCCTTAGATTATATGTAAAGAAGTAAGAAGATGAGTGTCAAGTTTGACATAAGCTAATTTGACCTAGGGGCTCCAGGGAAACACTGGCTTAGAAGCACATGTATGTAAAATGACTGTCTGGCTAGAAGAGTCAGAGGAAAGTCAGAGTTGAATTAGCAAGGCTACTGACATGAGGTGAATATAAATACTTTGAAGTATTCCGACTGAGACAGTAATAGATGTTAGAATTGGATATGATGAAGAGATCAAATTTATAGAAGCAACTTGGCCGTGAAAAACAGAAATAATAAGAAAATCACCAATTCTAGATAAAGGAAAGTATAAAAATACACAATGCAGAAGACTTAAAATACCAGAAAGAACTAATGCTAAAGTGTTTTTAAATCGTTAATGAACACTCTAGCTCAGCCTACAAAGTCACTGGTTTCATCATGGCATCGTCACACACATGTGTCAATACAATACTTGGTTCTCATGCATTCATCTGCTGATGGACATCTAGGTTTGTTCTATTTCCTGGCTACTTTGAGCAGTGCAGCTATGGTCGGGAATGTGTAAGTATCTCTGCGGTGTGTTCACAGTCTTGAGTTTATTCCAGGGTGCTACTACTGGGCCACATGCTTGTTTGAGTTTCAGTTTTTGTTGTGGGGGAGCCGTCATACCTATTTCCGTACTGACTGCACAAGGCTATATGCCCAATAGGAGTGAGTAAGACTTCCTTTCCCCTACATCTTTGACAGCATTTTTTTTTTTTCTGTGTGTGAACTCTTTTAAGTATAGTATTAGGACAATTTCAATCCAGAAAATAGACACACCCACACACACTCTCACACCCACACACTCACACACGGGGTTATTAAAATTTAATTAATTAAAATTGAATTGCACATTTGAACTTTTGGTTCTGTTTGTCCTCCCCGTTGCCTATGGGGGCTATCTTGATGAGGTCTTAGTAAAAATATTTGTATTTCACAAATATTAATAATGATGCAGCTTAAACTATATTCTGAAATAAGTGTGCCAACAAGTTTGCCCCTTCAAAATACAGTTATTTTAGTTGTGATCCTGAGTATCTTTGGGGGTAAGCCCTCCACGGCCTTTGTTTTATGGTGAGTATCTGGTATTGTTGCAGGGTGAGACTGCAAAATCTTACTCATCTAAGGTTCCTCCTCTTGCTGCACTCTTTAAAACTTCCTTTTTATTGATTCTTTGTGTCTTTCACATCACGTGTCTTGATCCCATTAATTTCCCCCTCCCTTCATAGCTGCCCTCTGCTCTTGCAACCCTCCCCCAAAATGAAATAAAATAAAGTGTAAGAGAAAAAAATAAGAAAAAAGGAAAAATCAGTCTCATCTTGGAAGCTGTGGTGTGACACACTGAGTCAGGTAGTAAACCCTTTATACATCTTTACTTGCAAGTGTTCTCTGCGAAGAGTCACGGGTCTGGTTCAGGGCCCCTGGTTTCTGCAACACTATCAATGCTGGGCCCTCACTGGGACTCCTCTTGGTTATCCTGTTGCTGCCCTGTGTCGTGGAGATCCTGCAACTTTGGGTCTGTAGAACATGCTCCTGTCACATGCTCCAGCAGATCATAGATAGGGTGGGCCAACTCATAACCCTGGTTCTGGGCCTGGGTAGTTGCAGGTTGGTCAACCCACCATCTCTCCCCTGTCCTCACCAGCAGGGTGAGCTCTCCGGCATTGCCCTGGCTAGTTCATCTTTTGTAGTGATGAGCAAGGGGCGGGGCCAGTTCTCCTGCTTTCACGCCCTCAGGATCCGCTCTCTCACACCTACACCATCAGGGCCAGCTCTACTGTGTTGCCCAGGTGAGGTGTAGGGGCCACTCTCCCAAGTGCTGAAGCTGATGAGGGGCTGGGACAGCTCTCCCACTCTTAGGATCTCAGGGCCACCTTGCCACACTTTTATGCCCTGCAATTAGACTTCCTATGGCATACTGGCAATCCCAGTTGAGCATCCCAGGAGGGGTCCAGATGCAACACGGCTACCCACCAGTCTCTTCACTAGCCCACACAGAATTCCCCTGGCTTGTGGTCTAGTGAGATACAAGTCTGAGGCTATCTTGGGAGCTGAAGAGAAAGCCAGAAAGAGGATATGAGACAGAAAGTCACACTGGGATGCAGGAAGTAGATGAGACAAAGTGGGAGAGAAGGTTCTGAGAAGACACACTAACAGGTTGACTCCACAGCTGTGTATCTGTCTACTCACATCAGGTGGAGACTCATCAACTGAGCTACAGGCCAGAGCCACTTCCATACGAGCACCCTTCTCCCCAGATAATCTCTTCAGCCCTTAAAATAAAATACATAAACCAGACCAGTTTTCTTTATTTATCTTGACTTATAGACCTAAGCATCTTTTATAAGAATTTTTACCTATTCTTGAGATAGCTGACTTGTCTGGTGAATCTAGCCTTCGCCTTTTCTTGTCCGACTCCCTCCCTTCCTGTTCAGGTCCTCTTCACGCTTCGTTGTGACTCTTCCACCAGTATACCATTAACCTCCCTACCCACAGACTCTGCCTCTTAATCAGCTTCTGGGACACCACTACAATGTTCTCCCTCCGCACGGTTTAGCTTAGCATAGCTTTTTTATCACTTTACTGAGGGATTTACTCTGAAACTTTTCAATGTGGCTTTAAAATGTTTCTGTTGTCTAATCTTTATCAACCTCTTGGATGTTATCTTTCAAACATCCATCCTGCTCTCTCCACAAAACCTACCATTAATAACATCATAAATAATCACCCCCCAGCCCTTTTAACGGACCGAATCCAGAGCACAGTTGGCTCCTGGTGCTTTGCGTCTTCTCAGAATGCAGATGACAACAGAGAATTCATCTCTGATGAGTGTGCAATTCAATGGCTCTTGCACAGATGCAGATTGTGTAGCTACCACCACAATCTAATTTGGGGACACTGTCTTCTCCTTTGGAAGAGACTCTGTCCCCACTCACCCCAGCTCCTTCCAATCCTAAGCAGCCACCCAGCTACTTTCTCTTTAAATTTGTGTGTTCTGGGCATTTCTTAAAAAGAGTCATATGGTGTTTGCTCTTCCGTATATGGCTTCTTGAACTCAGCACAATGTATTCTAAGTTCACCCAAACTATAATATGTATAAGAACCACATTTCTTTTTCATCAGTTAATGGATATTTAGTTGGGTTCCTGTTTCTCCACAGCCTCATCAACGTCTGCTGTTGTCTTCTGTCTTTTGATGACAGCTATCCTCATGCGTGTGAAGTCTTCCATTGCTTTTGATCTGCATTTCTCTTATGATGCTGAACATATTGGCATATACTTAAATTGGTCTCTCTATATGTTCTTTGGAGAAATATCAATTAACACCCTTTGTCCAGCTTTAAAGTAGATTATCTTTTTATTTTTGTATTAAAAGAATATTTTAAATATTCTGGCCAGCAGTCGTTCTTAGAGATAGGACCTGTGTTTTCTTCCATTCTCTACATGGACTTTCTGCTTTCTTGAAGACACTGTAGCACAAAAGATTTTAATTTGGTTGGAGACCAAATTATATATTTCCCTTTTGTTGTTTGTGGTTTTTGTATTTTAAGAAATTATTGCTTTGTTTAAGGTCATGAAAATCTAATCCTATTTTTTTCTCTAAGGGTTTTATAGCTGTTGGTAATTTTAGCTCCTTTGCTTAGTCAAATGACCAATTTTAAGTTAGTTTTTAATATAAAATGTAAATCTTAATTTTTTAATGGATGCTACTGAAAGCAGAGGTGGATTTTTCTTTAGACAGGGTCTCTGTACAGCCCAGGTTGGCCTGGGAATTACTATGCAATCCAGGCTGAGCCTTTTGACTCTGTCTCGTCTCTTTCCCCAGTGTGATAGTTTTCTGTTCCCTATATACATTCAATAAAAATACTTATTGAATGATTTGTGCAAGTATTTGTATTAGTGAGCCATTATTTGTGATCAATAGAAACCATAACAATAGGTTATGACAGAACTACAATCCAGGACCAATTCAAAGGAACTTCAGGTAGACTTATAATTCAACCTTAGAGAACCAGCCAGGGCTAAAATCAGTTTACACCGAAGCCATCCATAGGAAATCGCTGCTTAACCTTTCCTAATCACTAATATCTGCCTTAAACACACATGGATGAATACACACACACACACACACACACACACACACACACAGAGAGAGAGAGAGAGAGAGAGAGAGAGAGAGAGAGAGAGAGAGAGAGAGAGAAACACACATGCACACCCCCACACAGAATCCCCAAGGTGCACAAGGCCCCGAGTTTAACTCCTAGCACTGAAAACAGCAGCAGTAACAGCATTAGCAATAACCCCCCTGAGTTCCCAAACAGCTGAATCTAGAATCAGCAGATAACTGAAAGTAAAGCAATTAAATTCTAGAAGTTATGTATTTATGTGTTTTACAAAACTCAATATACAACTTCCCCACCTTAAATGAAAAATACCAACACAGGCATTTCTTTTGGATAACACACTCATAATACTTAAGCATATGGCCTACCTTTTCACTTCAGTTAGCTAAGCAATAGACTGGTTTTCTCTGTGTCTCCCTCATTTGCCTGTTAGTAAAACTTTTTTTAACCATCCTGCAGCCCCGAGCTCATTGTCTCCACAGGCTCCTGAGCAGCGTGAACGAAGGCCTGCAGCAGAGACGCCAGCCCCAAATGAAATTATTCTCTTGTGGCTTCATCATGTGCTATCAAGTTGTGGAGACATTGCTTGGCTCTCCAAGGTCAGCATTCACCAGGGACAACTGTCCCTTGAAGTCTTTTTCTGGGATGATGGGAATCTGTACTGTAGCCCAGTCCCCAAGGCTGGGTCAGTAGGATATCTGAACACCTAAGTTCAGAAGGAGGCAAGCATCGGATCCTTCAAAGGCACATCAACCTTAGAAAGGCAGACTGATGGTGAAGGACCGAGGAGGGGAGGGACCAGGGCTTCCAGTCCAGGCACACAGGTCTGATAGGGCAGCCCTGTCCCAACCCACATAAGCCAAACCCACATCTCCCCAGCCAACTAGAAGAGATGCTCAGAGAAATCCTAGGATGAGCTCACCCACAATCCACCCCCAACACATTGCCAGATGTGTATATTCTAAGATCCGAAGTGGATACCTGAGATTGTGGCTAACTCCTTTTCATACTTCTGATATTTTAATTGATAAAATTAGGCACAGATAGAGAGCAACAATGATAAATAATACTAAAATAGAAAAATTATAAACTATACGATAACAAAACTGCCAGCATTATTACTCTTGCACTTAGGAGCCATTATCTAATGGAGGTCACTTGAACACGTGCACTCTGACATAGAACTTTTGATCTGAAACCTAAACAATAGCTAAGTGACTAATGGTTGGGTAGTCTATATAGTGTCAATACCCTGGACCAAGAGGCGATGACATACTGCAGGACAGTGAGAGCTCTGACCGTGTTACTCAGTACTGTGAGAAATTTAGAATTTATGAATTATTTTTGAAATTATCTATCTAATATTTCCAGATTACAATTACCTCTAGGTATCTAATACTGTTGAAAGTGAACATAGTGTAATTAATTTGTCTTTTCCTTAATACACCATTTGTCTTCTCAATGTATTTTCATTAATTTTCTCTCTCTCTCAATAACCCACTGAGTCCCATTTGTGGACCCTGATAGATGAACCACGCTCTATTGAATGGTACCACATGTGTGAGCACATCATTCACATCACCTCTGCAGTGTTTTTCTCAGTTTCTCCCACTCATTGAAGTTCTACATTTTGCATAAGCCAAGGTCAAGATCCTTGGCTACATTCCAACGGTCTACCTTGTCTAAAGTCCTGGAGCAGCAGTTTACTTATGATCTGAATTATGTTCTCTCTCTTCCTTTTTAAAAAAGATTTATTTTTATTTATATGTGTATGTGTGAGCCTGTGTGGATCCATGTGCACTGTGTGTGTGTGTGTGTGTGTGTGTGTGTGTGTGTGTGTGTGTGTGTGCAGGAGCCAGTAGAGACCAGAAAAGGACACTGGATCCTTGCAACAAGAGTTACCGGTGGTTGTGAGCCATTCTGTGGGTGCTGGAAACAGAACCTAGGTCCTCTGCAAGAGCAGTAGGTGCTCTTAAAGGATGAGCCATCTCTGTAGCTTCTTCCATAGGCTCTTTGTTATGATATAGGAACAAATTTTATACCTTTATTCCATTAATACCAGACATAGTGCCACCAATGGCACTTAGTGCTCAAAACATGTTTGTATTAATATATACCAGTACCCATGTCGGTAATGGCAGGAATCATACATATGGAACCATTATTGGAGGTCAGACTAACCTGAAAGGAAAGTATCAGCTCAGGACCCCTAAGGCCAAGTTCTCAGGACAAAGGAGATTTATTTGTCCCAGAAGGACAGAGGGCAGGGATAAGGGACAGAGATGGGAGAGAGAGGACAAGGGAGAAGGGGAAGGGAACAAGGGAAAGGGGGCAGGGGTATGTGTCCCAAGGGGACAAAGGACTGCGTCTGGATAGAGAGGAGCCAGACATGGCCTGTAGGCAAATGACAGTTTATAAGGTACAAGGGGAAACACCATGTGAGGATGAGGTGTTTAATATTAATTGGATATGTTAATTAGGTGAGCCAAAGTGGGCTTTTGATTGATGGACTTCAATACTTCCATAGCTGGACCTTGGTTGTCATCCTTGGGAGGAGGAAGTGGCCAAATAAGGGAGTAGACCTTGGGGGCTAGCTTCAGGAATGTCATCTGATGGGTTTTTAGCAAGGTGGAGGGAATGGGGGAAAGGCAAGGGCTGCCAGGGCCATGTTTGCCAGGCCTGGGCTGGCTAGAGTCCCTTCAAAACCTACAGCACGTCACTTAATTTCCCAAACAATCCTGGATGGTAGTAACATGATTCCAGCCCTTTAGATTTTCAGATAAATTAATCTGAATGAGGCCGCAAGTGAAATGTGGAGCTTGCCTATGGCCTAGTCTGGCTCTGCTGTTGGTGTTCACAGTCACCATCCACACTGCCTCCCAAAACATGGACTGGGAGCAGTAAGAACAGGAAAGCAGCAGTTGCCTTGCTCAGAGCTCTGTGACTAGATTTGTTTGTCCAGATCAAATATTTCTGATAACGTGTCTGTCTTCCACACCACTCTGTGAGCCCAGGCAGAGTCTTGGTCTTCATCTAAGCATTTGCCATTTACCTTGTGCTCAGTCAATTCACCTCGCTGCTGGACGTCCGTAGACAAACGTCTCTGCTGGTTTAGTTTCCTCGTGTGTAATATGGCAATGAAAACAGTGATTATTTTAGATAACAGTACAAGCCTAGACACCACTTCAGGATTTTGTCTATTTAAAGTAGGGGCTAAGCATCCATCATTTTTTTTTCTACAAGAACACATTTTATATAATCAAAGAAACATTTTTAAATGCTGGCTATTTTTTAATTGCATTTTTATTTACTTTGTGTGCATGTGTAGGGATCAGAGGGGAGGTTGTAGGAGTCAGTTCTCTCCTACTATGTGGGTTCTAGTATTCAGGCTGCCAGGCGGGTACCTTTACCCACTGATCCACCTCACTGGCCCCATTGTGCTGTTCTGTTTTGTTTTGAGATTTCTGCAACGGAAATGCACTATTGATATATCGGACTCCCCATGGGACCTGGTGTATGTCACAAATTCTTCACTTTCTGGACAACCCCGACTTCACGAACCTACTGTCAAAGAATAAGAGCTAGCAACATGGGTACAGTTGAACTCAGTCCAAGCCTTTCATTTCATGACCAGAAATCAGGTCAGGAAGACTAACGACTTAGTGTTTTCATGACTTGTTTTCTCCACAGGTCTTGGAAGGGGATTTAAAGATATATAACAAGAGAACAGACAATAGAATAGGGTTTTCGCAGTAGCTGAACTTAGCCACAGGTGTGGCTGTGGGTATCAAAGTGGCAGAAGTGACAGAAAATGGTTGCACAGTCAAAAAAGCCTCTGAGATATACCAGACCCATTATTTTAAGAAAATCATTGAGTTCCCTTTGTTGGTGGAGAACAACGCTTCAAGGCATTGTTCTAAGAAGGTGAGGAACTGGTTCCCAGCCTGGTTTCTTTCCTTTGTGCCTCCCAAAGTAGTTTAACGTTCATTGCATGTGGGAAAGATCATTACAATAAACCCCACTCTCAGTTTTTAACAAATCTCTTTCTTTAGAAATGGTTGCTCTGTGATCCACTTTACCTCATGACACTCTTGTCCTGCTTATTAATACTCTTCACACACCCCTGTTTCAGGAAATAACTTTGCATTTATAGGTGACCATCCTTATTGGTTGGTTCACTATTTGAAGATTTCACCAAGCTTGGGAAAATATTTACTTAAAAAAATGTGTTTGCAGTGATATCAGCTGGAATTGAACTGGAGGCTTCCTGCTATTAATGAGCATGCCGGGTGCTGGAAGGTGCTAGGCAACATGTTGGGAGAGGAGAATTATCAACAGTTTAATCAGCCGTGGGCCCCACTGACTTTATAGACAAGATATACCCAGTGTTGTAACAGTGGCATGACTGTTCTTGGGGTAACCAACTGCTTCCTTACTGAGTCCAAGGCCCACTTCCATGAGAGATAACACATGCCTGGTACTGCAAACCCAGTCAAAGCTGATGGCCAGGGAGGTTGCAGGCCATGTGGGGAAACTACAACTGAATAAATATGTTGCTAAACAACTTTCTAAATATTCATGTTTATGTCCATAGACTAGCTCAAACCTTAGCCTTAATCAGAGAAGCCTCATTTGACAGTGGGCAGTGGTCAAAATGTAGACTTACAACCCAACAAAGAGCTGAGAATAAGGGCTGTAGAGTATTCAACCTTACAATGGAACATTTATGTCACTCACTCTTAGGCCCAGGGGACATCATGGAAGAGGAACTGTAACACCTGGAAGATGGGGAAGAGCACCATAACTTGTCTCCTGCATATGACATGCCTTTGCATCATGAACACCCAGAAGTAAGACAGGAAAGCAGGGCCAGCTATCTGGGAAGAAGGAAGCCAGCAGGAGTGGGGGTGGGTAAGAGACAGCGATGAGGGGAAATAATCATAATATAGAGTAGACAAGTCAGAAACCACCCAAAATGAAAACCTAATAAAAAAAGAACTATTTAACATATATGGCCCTTTTCTTCCCTCTCCTCCTCCACATTTCCCTCTCTTTGGTTTGAGATAGGGTCTTGCCATTATGTAGTTTAGGCTGGTTTCCAAGTCTCCATCCTCCTGCCTCAGCTTCTGAGTACAGAGATTACACTCGTGTACCACTATACCCAGCTAATACAGATTTCCTTTGTGTTATTACTCCCTAAATAATACATTGTGACAGCTATTTCTATAACATTTATGTTGCAGTAGAGATGTTAACTAACCTAGAGATGATCTAAAATACATGTGGAAACTTGTGTGGGTTCTGTGTAAATACTACACCATTTTATTTATATAGGGGACCCGAACAGCCATGGATTTTGATGTTCAGTGGCATCCTGAAACCTACCTCCCATGGACAATGAAAGACGACTATATGAGTTTTCACTGGCATTGCACAGTGGCACTGCCACCCAGGGAGAGTGCAGTAGAAGAACAGAAATGTTGTACACTCTTAGCTGAAAGATATGATTCATGACTGGCAGGAACCTGAATAACACAGGTTTATTTCAAATACGAACACAAATGGGGGGAAACACTTGATTTATTCTAAGGGCACTTCTATGGGAATTTATTCTCCTTTTGTTTTGTTCCAAAGACTTCAAACAAGTCAGATGCTAGTCCAAGTACTTCCGCTGAGCTCTCAATGCTCAGGTCCGGTCTGCATCTCACCAGGTTTAAGCCCCATCGGTATCTGGCTGTGATCGCTGTTTCTTCTCCTTACTCTGCCCACACCATTTCCAACACGATGTTGCCGGTTTCTAGGCACCTGAGTGAATTCGGATGAGGACATTTGACAAGCAGTACGGGACCAGGGCGGCACAGTCTTAAAGGCCCAGTTCAGCGCAGTCTTTCCTCCAGTGAGGCTCCTCTACCTGAAGGCACCACAGGTCCCAAGATAGCACCACAGGGCTAAGTATTCAGAACAGGAGCCTGGAGGGACACTTCACATTCAAATGCTAACAGTCTAATGCCAAGGACTTTTTATTTTTTATTATTATGTTCTCCTTTCAAAGTAGCCAGTTGAAACAGGTTATCAGTCTCCCCCGCCAAGACACACACACACACACACACACACACACACACACACACACACACACTCCTAAGTCCACAACAATATCGCTGGATTTCATATATCCACACTTTCTGCTGTGACCAAACATTTGTACACACAGTTTCTATGCCAGAGACTCCATTTTCTGAAAAGGAGAGGAACAC
Organism: Peromyscus californicus insignis; assembly: GCF_007827085.1. Lineage (NCBI taxonomy): Eukaryota > Metazoa > Chordata > Mammalia > Rodentia > Cricetidae > Peromyscus > Peromyscus californicus. The sequence goes on along the minus strand of NW_026294606.1, from coordinate 75,240,003 downwards.
ACTGTCTACTCTAAGGCTTTTCAAGCTGTGTACTCCAGGTGTCTCCAGCTCTGTACCCCAAATCTGACTGTGCCCTCTCCTGAGAGGGGAGTGCATTTTCAGGGTGGAGGGCCACAGCAAATGAATTGCTGCTGCTGACCATGTGTTATGCTTGTGAACTAGAACGTGAACCGAAATGAAAACAAAACAAAAGTTGACAACCAGGGTTGCCCAGGGCAACAGATCACATTTGGCCGGATGTGGGTTTTAGGGCAGCAGGCTCTGCTGTTAATTTCTAGTTATTTTCTTCTGTCCCTGTCACTTTTAGGCAGAACACACAAAATATAAGGTGTGGAGGAAAAGGGTGGAGAGGAAATATAAAAAGAAAACAAATTTGAGTGCTAATAAAACACTTGGGATTTAAAGCTTGGCGTGTGTGTGTGTGTGTGTGTGTGTGTGTGTGTGTGTGGCACAGGCAGGCAGATCTGAGTTTGAGCCTAGCTTGGTCTACAGAATTAGTTCCAGGACAGCCAGGGTTACAATGAGAAATCCTGTCTTGAAAAACAAACAAACAAATAAAACAAAACAATAAACAACAACAAACCACTTGGGATTTAAATATGAATTCAAATCAGGTGCTAGGGATAAAAACATAGCAAACATTCTTCCCTTCCCTTTCCTTCAGCTGACTTCAGAATTTACCCAGTACCCTCCGTTCACCTGTGTTTATCTCTAGCTGCCCTGCCCAGTTCCACAGACACCAGCCCCACACAGCTACTTGGCACTTGAGCTGTGGCTGAGCTGAAATGTGCTGTACACACAAAACCCCAACGGATCTGGGAAACCATTTGAAAAAGAAATCACGCATTAATAATTTACTCTTGCTTAAATTTGCTATACTTTTAAACAATTAACATCTATTAGGTAATATTTTTGGATTGTTCATAAAATATGTGGTTAGAAGTAATACCAAATTATATTTGTTAATTTTTTTATGAGGCTTCTAGGAAGTTCAAAGTTCCATGTGAGGTATGTACTGTATCTTCTGGCTAATTCTGACCTGGAATGTTCAGGATTATCTCAGCCTTTGACTCAAACACGATTGGACATGGGGACCGCATCACATGAATACAGTCTGAATATTACTCACAGCTGCTCCGTTTCCTCTCCCACTGCATTCTATGCTTCAGCTCTGCTGCACTGTTCCATGTGTCTGGTGTTGGAGGCAGCCTCCTTCCACTGAGTCACCAGGACATACCTTTATCTTTCAAAACCACCTAGGCCACCAGCGTACACTGCCTGCTCCTACTGCATGAGACTGCACCTATCAGTGGACACTATTCACTATCACGTGTTTATTTGTAGGCCATGTCTTCCCACTGGGCTGGAATCTTTTGGGCATGAGGGACCACATTTTATACTTTTCCCACTGGTACCTGGTTGACCCTCCATAGATAATAATAGTTTACATAAAGCTGGGAGGTGGTGGCGCAGGGCCTTTAATCCCAGCACTCCAGAAGCAGAGGTGCGGGGGGGGGGGGGGGGGGGGGGGGGGGGGATCTCTGTGAGTTCGAGGCCAGCCTGGTCTACAGAGTGAGTTTCAAGACAGCACAGAGAAACCCTGTCTTGAAAAACCAAGAACAAAAAATTGAAATGAAGAAAATCAAAGTTCCAACTATATTGTGTTGAGAAAAGTTTCATCTAACACACACATATGTTAGGTACCAGCCCCAACTCCATCAACTGACTGTGAGGATGTGATCTCTTGGGATTTCCACCTCTCTGTCCAGTCGTCACTGCACTGCGCTTTCTTCACTAACACGGCCCACAGGACTTCATTCTGCTTGCTGTTTACAACAAGGGAAATATAAGCCACCGGATTCTAAACACATGAAGAACGAGTCTTGGCTTGCCGACTCCTATCATTTATGGAACGGAATCAGAAGGAGAGCAATAGAAGAGGGGCTCTGGGGACAAAGGGGGTCCAGTCCTTCACCGAAGAAGTCACCACCCTAAGATGGAAACAACGGGGCACCCCAAGCTTAGCTGGTTCCTTGACTTAACTGCCAGCTGTGGATGTCAGCAGCAGAGAGAAGGAGTCTGTTAATAGCACAAATACAGTAGCCGTAGATAAACTCAGTCAGAAAAGTGGCTGAGAAAGCATGAGAGATAACTAGAGAAATATTTTGTGGCATCTCTTTCATCCTGTCCCATCTACACAATTTGATCTTTTGAGATGACAGTCTAAGAATCAAAGACTACATTTTTCTGTGGAGGACAGAGCCTCTCCTGTGAAAAGGTCATTGGACTCCTGAGGGGTGGCGTCCCACAGGCTGAGAACCCTGGTCTACATCAATGTGGTCGATGACTTTTTATCGGCATTCTACCAGTCCTATCACTTCCCAATTACACACCTCGACACCTGTTGCCAAGCTAAGTGAATTTTTTTTTTTAATCTCAAGCTCCACTAGCAAAACGACTTTCTGTCAGCATTTTAAACATCTTACCTTAATCCCTGATATTTTTAGTAGCTTCTAGAGGATCCTCGATTTGAAATCCAGTTGCACAGTGAGAATGCATCCTTTTATTCCAAATCTGGCTTTAGATTTTGGAAACAGAAACTCTTTCACCTCTGGGCACAAAAAGCTCTGTGTTGGGGCCAGGCCTCATCCTGCCTCCTTGGGGACCGTATTTCTTTGCTGCAGACATGGCACAGTGTTGGTGTCACTGACTAACAAAGTATGTATGTTCCTCCGTGTTAATTCCTTCCTTTCACACTTGTTAAAGACAATGTAAGTTCTCTTGTGACTATCCCAGAAGTGGAACAGTGCTGATTGTGTTCTTAAACTAGCTAGATTAGGATGGTTTAAGTCTTTGGAACCCCCAAAGGTCTTGTCTTATGTCCCGTTTCTTAATGGTGAAATCTTGTATGAATCTCTGAGGCTCTTTAACCATCATCTTTAATTTGTAAAATGGGAATAGTAAGCAGTATTTTTCATGCTCACTTAGCCTTGTACAGGACAAGAAGGTGTATCATGGTTACCAATTGATATTTCACACTCACTCATCCCCCAAACTGAACTTTGGTCACCTCTAACTTCTCACCACAGCTGATGGCAATCTCACATTCCAGCCGTTTAGGCCAAAACATTCGAGGAAATCCTTAGAGCTTACTTCTCTTATATCTCACACCCACTGTTAGGAATGATAGACAGAGTCAGAAGTATTGACTGTATCTCCTATCTCTACACTAAGAGAGGGCACTGGGATCTAGAAGATGTAAGGACTTGTTAGTATGCTTTCAAAGTTCTGTCTTGAGGAATGTAAAGGACACTGTTGGATAGCGAAGAAAGAAGCAAAGAGGTCTTAGGGGAGAGTCTTGGGGGGCAGGTGGATCATGGGTCTCCCTTGCATGAGTTCAAAGGGACTGGCTATTCATGGAAGTTGTTGTTGTTGTTGTTGTTTTTGTAAGGCTCTCAAATTGAGCAATGCCAGTGGCAGAGGTGAGGGTAGGGCAGGGTTCGAAGGATAGAGTCAAGAAGCTAGGTATGTAAGTAAGATTTGGACCTGGGAGGGTGATGGAGCAAGGAAAGCTTGGTGACTGAGATCTGTGCTCAGATGACATGAATACATAGTTACTAGATCATGTGAAGAAAGTTTGCTAGCTTCTGGGATTATGAGGGCAAATGGTCAGGATGTGTAGACTGGGTGGCCATCCCTCTGTAACAAAATCTAGTTGTTTAGAAAGATATGCCACAGGATTTAGGTATTGCTTGCTCATTGGCAGAGCCTGGCCCCGATTGACATTAGTCTTATGTTAACTTGACACACGCTATAGTCATTTGGGAGGAGGAAACCTCTGTTGAGAAAAATGCCTCCATAAGAGCAGGCTGTAGGAAAGCCTGTAGGGCATTTTTGTCATTAGTAATTGATGGGGGAAGGCCCCAGGCATTGTGGGTGGGGCCACCCTTGGACTGGTGGTTCTTGGTTCTATTATAATATAGCAGATTGAGCAAGCTATGAGGAACAAGCCAGTAAGCAGCACTCCTCTATGGCCTCTACATCATCGCCTGCCTCCAGGTTCCTGTCCTGCTTGAGTTCCTGTCCCGACTTCCTTTGATGATGAACTGTGGTATGGAAGTGAAAGCCAAATAAACCCATTCCTCCCCCAAGCTGCTTTTAATCATGACAGCAAAAGTAACCCTGACTAGGATATATGGTCGGGGAAACTGATAGGGTCAAATGTGAGATGGAGAGGCCTAGGCAGCTGTAGGTGAGATGGCATATTTGGACCTTATCTTTAGAGACATGATACCCCAAGTAGTAAGTTGTTAAGGAGAGTAATGTTATATACATATATGGATATATGAATATAGATAGTAATCATTTGTATACATGAACACTTTCATAATACAAATGAAGGGAAAATACCCAATCACAGCTCACTTGTTCTGGTGTTACCTTTTATTTCTCTGACCTGGACATAAATCTTCCAGCCACTGTGTGGGAACACAATTCCCCTGTAATTAAGCTCTTATCTCCCTCCCAGCGCACAGGCATGTTTCTGATGAGTCTATAAGACCAATCAGAAAGACTTCCGATAGAGTTAGAGAAAAGATTAGATTTACTACTTTGTTGATTTAATCAAGGAATTTGGATATAACAAAGATAAGAATGAAAACACGATTAGGCCGAAGGAGATTACTTGCCAAAAGATAAAGGTAATAACTATAAAGCTGAAGATGATATCTCTCTTGTCTTCTATCTATAATAAGACAAGTTTGTCGATGTTTTGTTTGTCCTGTTCGGCTGTCTTTCATTCACCCCCCTGCCTCACTCTGGTCTGCTGTAGGGACCCGCTATGTGGTCACACAGAACACAACATCAGACACATGTAGAATTATCATGGTCTGGTTTTCTCCCCACTTGTAGGCTACAAGGTCACTGAGGACCCATCTTTCCCCTCATCTGAGCCCTGGTGCTTGATGCAGGGTGCTGCTTTCAAACTTGTGCAGGTCAGTGTTAGCTCTGCGTGGTACTCTCTCTCTGCATTTCTTAAACGCGCTGCGCTTTCATTTTGTCAGTGACAAAGAGGAGTTACAGTAGTACAAGCCTAGATGTGAAGATTAACAAACCACACCGTAATCCAGCCATCTCAGTGTCTGGTACACCATACATGGTAAGCATCCCTAACTCTGAAAACCTCAAATCCCAGATCTTCCAAAATCTGAAACACTTTGAAACACTAACATGAAATCACTGATTACACATGACAGTTCAGAGTCAAAATATAATTATAGGGGGCTGGAGAGATGGCTCAGTGGTTAAGAGCACTGGCTGTGCTTCCAGAGGACCCAGGGTTCATTTCCCAGCACCCACATGGCAGCTCACAAGTGTTTGTCATTCAAGTTCCAGGGTGCCCGACACCCTTATATAGATATACATGCAGGCAACACACCAATGCACATAAATAAAAAAATAAAAAAAGAGATTTAAAAAATAGACATGGAACAGAGAGTTTATTTAGCCTTCCCAGGGCTGCAGCGGTTTTTTTGGGGGGGATACTCATTATCTCTGTTAGCTGAAACACATAAACTCTTTCATTCACAAAATTATTTATAGCATTGCATAAAGTACCATCCAACTATGTGTATCAAGTGTGTATGAAACAAATGAATTTCATGCTAGGAATTGATCCTCATGATATCTCATGTATATGCAAACATTCTATCTCCCACCCCCCAATATCCACAATATGAAACTTCTGGTCTCCAGAACTTGGATAATGAAACAACAAGTTCAATAAGAAACAATAAGCATTATGTACTATCGCCACACAGTGATCAAAAGGGAACCCAATTCGAAAGAGAAGGAAGGAAATAGGTCTCATTATACAGTCCTTGGTGACTGAGTTTCATAGTCGGCACTCAGGAAATGTGTGGAAACGGAGTCCTGAACTGAAGCCGCTGCAGTGTCTGTACTGGGAAGTATGATGCCCTGGGTCTTGGGGCTTGAGACATTTTGCTGGTGCCCCTGAGAAGTGGAACTGATTTAGCAAGCATGCTTTGAACCTTATATGGTGACAGAATCTGGCTGGGAAGTGAGGGTGCAGTGGTGCAGTGGAGGCATTTTGGCAGTTCTGGTCTCTAAGCCCTCACTGTCCTCGGACCCTGCCCTGCCACCATGAAGACAGGCTCTTGAACTGGTGGAGGTGGGGCTGTGTCTTAGCGCTGCTCTTCTCTCTTCCCTAGAGAAATGTACTGTTTTTCCAGATTGAAAGGCAGGTCTCCTGATAATTATAACTCTGCTTTAGCATATAACCATCGCCGAACAACCAATGTCCCCACCAAATATCTTTAAATCTTAAAGTTTATATTTATTTTATATCTGAATTCCTATGATGCTTGAACTTTAAGAAACCTGTCATTTCAGATGAAAGAATTGATAAAAAAGATACATTTTCATACTGAAAATATCAATCACGCTAATAGTAAAAATTATTCCATCTTGATGCTCGATCTAACCTCATGTGACGTGTCACAGTTCAAACACAGACGTACCAGACAGATTTAGTCAGCATCTCCAAGGGGGAAGAAAAGGCACCCAGGCACTTAGCTGCAATATACAATTTTTCTCACACACAAAATTATCCAAAATGTTGCACAAAATGACCTTCCAGTTATGTGTATAATGAAACAAAAATGTTCCATGTTTGTCCTATTTTATTTTAAATTATTTTACTTTGAAAGTGCCTAAGGTCACTCATAAGGTTCTGTCTGATAGACTATAGAACACAAACTGAATTTACCCTAAAAAAAACCCCATAGATTCATTAAAAGGATTATTTATCAAAATAGATAAAATGAAATAAAAATGACTAGAAATAAGTAGAAATAAAGGAAAACAACAATGCTCTTTGAGAAATCAAAGTAGCACAACACAAACATTCATGGCAACAAACTATAAATTGCTCACCATATAATATTGAAATATCTAGAACTTTTTATCTATACGTGACATAAGGTGAAACTATAGTGGAGAATTGGTATACATTCTCAGAATACAAAAATTCAAAGAAAATATAGTGGGCAAAACAGAGCCTAGTGAGTAGTATGTGTAATTAACTACACATTTCCAAGTTACATTTCTCGAAAAATAGTAACTCAGGACTTTTGAAATGTAATAGAATGGAATGTTGGCAACTTACATGGAGACCAGAAATTGCTTTGCTTTTTGGTGGTATTTCTCAGAAACAAAAACCACCCAAAATGTTTATATTTCAGCTCATACAGTCTGTTAGCATACCCTCCTGTTCCCTCTGGTACTGAACACAGTGCTCCACAGCTGAGCTGCACCCCCAGCCCTTCACAGCACGGTTATGTTTTCATTCTTATATTGTATAACCTCATCTACTACTTGAGTCCCAGTGTGGCTTGACAATGTAATTAAGTCCATCCCTGTCTAGTTAGTATCAGATGTGCAGCAACAATCTGAGTGTTCCAAGTACCAGAAAAGTCACAAGTATTTGTAAGAATGTACAAAGTAAGTACTAACAGTTGGAAGATGATATTACATTTTGGCAGCTCTTTGAGCAGACAGGAATCAGCACCTGGAGGCACATGACAGAGGACGCTTTTCCTATCTCCTGCTATCTTGCTGGCCAGCAGTCCTCTCAAGGCCCATGTGCCTGTGTGTTAGTGAGGCCCACAAGGAAAAACTCCTGGTTTAGTGTGAAGGCCAAGGTTTCCTTGCTGAATGTTCGGTTTGGAGTCTCAGATTTTAGAAGCGAGTAGCACCGTCCTTGTTTTTGTTCACACCACACAGCTCTTTCATGGAGGATCCACCCACCGTTTCTTCTCGGCATTCCTTTCCCCTTTCGCTGGCGTCTCTATCACAAAAACCTCTATGAACTGGGAGATGCTGAACGGCTCCAGGAAAGCACGTGTCACTCTTAACCAAGGTGTGAAATACATTCTCCATGGAGAAAGAAGAGGTACACGTGGTAAGGTCTTAGTGGGGTGCCTGCACCGGGGTTCTCGGGGATATAAGTGCATTCTGTCCTTCATGACTTAAAATATTTTCTGCATCTTGATTCCAAGCTAAATCAGGAAACCTGTGTCTGGTATTCAAACTCATCCTCACCCACATTTTACAAGGAAAAGGAGACTATTTGAGAGGGAAAGATTATCTTCAAAAAAAAAAAAAAAAAAAAAAAGCAGAATCACAGTTTCTTAAGGTTTCCAACGAAGGGGACACTTCCAGTTGGTATCCACCAACTCTCAAAAGTCTCAGACTAGCAATTAACAGCACGGTGCCCTAAAATGCTTCCGGGATGTCTTGTCTCAGACTACCAGCTCAGCTCAGAGATCTCAGGCCTGAGCCAGGTAGCATTTCCTAAGCAGGAAACACGTTCAATCGGACGAAACAGAACGCAGGGGGAAGAGAAGAGAGAACCCCAGGCCTGGCACAGGTCAAGTGCAAGGGGTGCACACCGGACCTGGAGTCTCCAGGCTGCACCAGGAGCACGGGTTCACGTGGCCGGTGAGTGGACCCGTGTCGCGCGGGTCCCCTCCCACCTGAGACGCGCGGAGCTGCGGCGCGCGGGGCTGGGGTGCTGCTTACCTCGACGGCTGACGGGGGGCTGCGCTGAGATGCACCGGGTGGCGCCGGGATGCGCTGGGCTGCTCCGAAGTGCACCGGGCTGAGCTGAGCGCAGATGCGCGCTTGTGGTCGCCCCTGGGCTGGGCCGGGCTGGAGGCGAGGACGCGGGCTCGGGAGGAAGTGCTGTGAGTCCTGCCCTCCCTGCGCAGACTCGAGGCTTTGCACCGAGGTGCTTGCCGAGCCCTCGAGAGGAGACAGACTCAAAGCCCCGCCTCTGGAACTCCGCAAGTTTAGCAAGTTCGGGCTGTTTTCCCCAGCCCCTGTCCCCCACCTTGAAGAAAACACTTCCGGCCCTAAGGTTAGGGAAAGCCGCTCCTTCTCACATCCTTGGGGGTCTTTGCGTTCTCTGTAAGATAAGTACTAAAATTAAGGCTCAAATGCTAGTCTGAGGACTTAATGACCGAAAAGTCTCAGGCTAGCTAAGAAACTCCCTTCAGGAGAGGTCACTGGCTGTAACACCTACAGGCAGTTAGGAGCTGGGACGCTCCTGACAAGATCAGCACATCAACCTCCGTTGTGTTTACAGCTTTGAGACTTCAGGGGAACAGAGATGAAGATGGAACCACCCGCCTCAGGAGTTCCCCTTTCTGCGCTGTGAAACTCTCAAGCACCCTGAGCTTCTGCGCGGTCTCCACTTCCCCCAAGGCTGCCGTCCTTCACTGTTCTAATAAAAGGGCGGGTTTCTGTTGAGGTTGGTCTCTCGTTTCTTTTATTTTCACATCGCGTGGATGAATCCTGATCGATTAAACTCCACAAGAGGTAAAGAGGCCCGTTATTTTGCAACAGCCTTCTATGTCTTTGCCTCAGCCCTTGGGGCACTTCCTCTATCTATGTGTAAGACTTCCTGGGCCAGCCCGGCAGGGGATGCTCCAGTGAGGGTGGACAGCAGCGTGGCCCAGTGGGAAGGCCAGGAGCACCAGAGTCTCCCTGGGGAAACTGTTGGTTGCTTATCTAAGAACAATGTGAACAGTAGTGTTGAAAACAATCGCTGCTCTGTTAGATGGCACACCCTACTTGGCAGAAAACAGTCAACAAACTTATTTAACATGCTGAGTAATGGGTTTTGAGAAAATAAAAGGTGAAGGATAGAGTCATGGTTGTGCTGATAGGGTTTCTGTATTACTTGGGGTCATGAAAAAAGACCTACCTTATGACCAACACTTGAGCCAGACCTAAATGACAGGAAGGATTAAGTGATGTTATAGTTTTACATGAAACCATCTTAGAGAGAAAGGATGATATCTCTGAAAGTCGTGAGTTGGGACAGCCCTTGAGATACTTTAAAAACAGTGAGTAAACTATTAATAGTATGGCTTGGATGGGATGAAGAGACCAAAAAGGCCATGAGACTACAGAGGAAAAAGATGGCCAGATGGCATGTCACCCTGAGAGTTGTCTGTGGAGATCAATAGGAGTGAGATGGGAAGTCATTGAGAGGAACAGAAAGCAAAAACAAGCAGAAGAATGGAGAGTGATCTCCTGGAAGAGGAAAAATGGCCAAGGAGTTCTTTTTGGCAATGAGAAGATAAGGACCCAGCCATTCAGAAGCTGGAAAAGCATTCCAAGAAACGATCAATGGAGTGTGCTGAGGCAAGGACACAGTTAGGAAGATATCCTCAGGGCTGGAGCAGAGTGAAAAAGGAAGGCAGTGGCAGAGGATGGACTGTGAGCAGGAGCCAGGTCAAGCAGGACCTTGTGGTCAGTGCAGAAGACTTTGAGCTGTACTGTAAACTGCAATGGACATCTAGTAGAAGGGATATAGCAACAAGATGCTGGTTTGATTTATTCTAGAAGCCATCATACAGACCAGGGAGTTCTTGGAAAAACAGTTGAATGGGAGGAAGAGGAGAGAGATAAAGAGAGGGAGGAAGGGAGGAGGGAGAGAGAAGAATATGGATGGATTTAAATTAATTTCCCCCTTACTGGTTTGTGGCAACAGATGAAATGGTTGAAAATGATGGTAGCTGAACCCAATGTGTGGCTCAATCCTATAATCCCCAGCACTTGGGAGGTTAAGGGAGGAGGGTTGTAGGTTCAAGAGTAGCCTGGAGTACATAAGATTTTATCTCAGAAAGAAAAATAAATATTAACATTAAAATAATGGTAGCTTATTTGAGTAGCATCCTAACTGTGGTGATATTTTGTTGTACTCTAATACAACTTGCCTGAAGATCAGAGGACAGAGCCAGCCACAGAGTTAGCCACATTTAATCCTAGCACTTCAGAGGCAGAGATCCCTCTGGATCTCTGTGAGTTCAAAGCCACCCTGGACTATACGAGATTAATCCAATTTAAAAGGGAAACAGCCAGGCAGTGGTGGCACACACCTTTAATTCCAGCACTTGGGATCACACACCTTTAATCCTGGTACCTGGGAGTCACACACCTTTAATCCCTTCACTAGGTAGGTTGAGACAGGAAGTGATATGGCTGAGCAGGGAAAGGAATAGAAAACGGCAGGAGACAGGCCTTTTTGGCTGAGGACTCAGAGGCATTCAGTCTGAGGATTGGTGGACACAGGATCTTCCCCTTTTGACTAAGAAGTTGGCGGGGTGAGAAGTGGCTGTGGCTTGTTTCCTCTGGTCTTTCAGCATTTACCCCAATATCTGGCTCCAGTTTTTTTTATAAGACCATTTAGGATTCGTGCAACACCTAACAGCAGGAACTGTGATTTGCTGATGGGCTCCAGGCAGAAATGGGGAATGCCAGAGGGGTTAGAAGCTGTGATGGAGTCACTAGTGGCTCTGAGACTAGGCCAAAGGTCAGTCTCCGTAGAAAGGTCAGTAGGAACCACTCAAGCTGGCCAAGTTAAAGATTTGTCTTTAAATCCTAAGAATAATGAAAATACATTAAATAAGACTCCAAGCTGATAGTGAAATGTTTCACTAAAGCTTGCCCAGTGATTGAGTAAAACCAAAACTTATTATAAACCATAGTCATCCTAGGGTCCCCCCCTGCTAGGTAGCCTCCCTGGATCTGTGGGTTGCAGTCTGATTGTCCTTTGCTTTATATCTAGTATCCACTTATGAGTGAGTACATACCATGTTTGTCCTTCTGAGTCTGGGTTACCTCACTCAGGATGATATTTTCTAGTTCCATCCATTTGCCTGCAAATTTCATGATGTCATTTTTTTAATGCTTTTTTTTTAAAGTATTGTATCAAGCTGGTGAAAGAAAATGCTGGCCATACTTTCAGGAGGGGAAGCTAAAATCTTTTTAGATTATGGATTAGCCTATAAAAAAATGTCTGCCATAAATCAAACAGTGAAGGGGAACCTCATTTACACAACTTAAGTAAAACATAGCTCTCTGAACAGATGAAGATAAGTTTCTTCTGTATCTCAGAATCTAATCAATATTTATATGTATAATTCAGCTATCATTTGGCTTAAAATGGCTTATTGGGAAATGTTATCATTTTTACTATTTTCTACAGAGAAAATATTTTACTGTTTAAAATAACCTTGGACTTTTGAATTATAACCTGTTTTTATGTTCAAGCTATCTATGTATTATTTCTCCTGCAATTGTATATAAAATGCTTTTACATTAAAAAGGACAAATACTATAGAATTGTATTACATGAAATATATAGAATATACAAATTCATAGAGACAGAAAGATTAGACGTTATCTCAAGATGAAGAAAGGAATATAGAGCAATGATTTCCTAAGTACAGAATCTCTGTTTTATGTGATAGAGAAGTCCCACAAATGGACAGTAGTATCAGGACATAATATCATGAATGTAATAAATCAATACAATTAATGTAATTAATGAATATCATAAATATAATTATTGAATGAATACTGCAAATGAAATCAATTAATACCACAAATGTAATTAATATCATGAGTGTAATTAATGAATATCATAATGTAATTAAAAAATAAATAAAAATAATTAAAAAAAAGACTAGAAGCTGCAGATTGGAGGATTGTGTTCTAGAAATAAATCACCCTGGCTATCACATGGGAACTGCTAACAGGAAGAAAAGAATGGACACGGGAAGATTTCCAAGAAAGTTGGGAAAGAAATTATAATGGTTTTGTTTGTTTGGTAGTCATGGAAAACACAAAGAAATGGATGCATCAGGAAGCTATTTACAGGCTCTGTTAGCAGGAGTCTATGATAACTGGACATGAACAGAAAGAGGGGGAGGGGAGGGTAAGGCTGGATCCCGAGAAGATGCTCCTGTTAAGACGATTGGCAGTCACCAGGAGAGGAAATGTGGAAAGGGTTCTTTGGTCAGGAGAAGGGAATGAGATTTATCTTGAGCAAGTCAAGTTTGGTAGGCCTTTGGCACAACTATGTAGAGACATGTCTGTACCAAAGAGGAAAAGCTACTGATACATGGAACATATACAAATCTCAATTGTGCTGGAAGGTGCCATACTATAAAAACAGAAAACATTGTGTGATGCTATGTAATCATAAAATTCTTAAAACTCAACCTCATCATGTGAAGAATGGGGAAACAGGAAGGGCTATGGAAGGGGTTTCGGAGAGATAGAAGTGGTGAACTTGTGTTCAGTGATGACTTTGGAGGATGAGTGTATATCAGAACTGAGAAAATCACACATTTGGAATATGTGTAACTCCCTGTGTATCATTTGTACATCAATACAATTGTGAAAATTTATTTTCTTTTTACTTCTTCTTTCTTTTCCTTTTTTTCTTTTCTACCTATCTATCTATCTATCTATCTATCTATCTATCTATCTATCTATCTATCTATAATCTATCCATCTATCATCTATTTGGTGGTGCTAGGGACTAAACTTAGGGTCTCACACTGTGCATACACCACCACTGAGCTACACCCTGGATTTAGGAATTAGAATGTGTCTTGGAAACTCTTCCCTAGTTTACTTTAGTCTAACTTCCCATTGCCCTTTCCCCTTCATGCTCTTACTCTCTCTCCTTTTGTTTTTCATTCTTTCCTTCCCCCACTCTCTTATCTTCTTTCCTTCCAATCTTTGCTTAAATTGAAAAAGGAATCTGTTCAAAATGGAAAAGTCTGTATGAGCAATTTCTGACCCAGGAAAACTTGTGAATCATTTTCAGATTTGCCATCAATGATATAAGTGGATCCTTAATTGACCAAGCAGAATTGCTAAGGCTTGCCAAACATGATGGCACTAACCTGTAATCCCGGTATTCACGAGACTGAGACAGAAGGATTAGGAGCTCAAGGCTAGCTTGGATTACCTAGTGAAACCTTGCCTCAAAACTAAACAAAACAACAAAAAAGAAAACTTCATAAAAGCCAAATGGGACAATTTCTAGTTCAATTGGCTTCACTATAGCTTTATAAAAGCTTCAGCCTGTAGCTTTGGGTAAAAGGATAAAATAATTCATTACTGAATTTTTAATTTTTAATTAGAACCATATGAAATATTTCTCTCCCTTTAATTGCAATTTGTTTTCCCCTAAGACAAAAACCAAATTGTCCTTCTCTCCTGCACCATGCTTACATTAGTCAGTGCAACGGTATTTGATAAAATCATTTCCACTAACAGTTTCTGTTATTTCAGCTTTCTTCTTATCTCAATTCTAAGATACTTTTCACTGTCATTTTAGAGGGAAATTTATCTGAATTTTTGCCAGGCCCCTTCTCGTGTTGATATGATTGTCTCCCATTTGAATCTCAAGGAGATTCTCAGGGAATCTCCGTGGGCGAGTCTATAAAGTCCCCTGCCCCCTTCCCTAGTCTAGAGGACATCCCCTAATTTAAAGCTTCCAGCACTTTCTCTGCTACACTCTGGGCACATAGGCAGGTGACTGTACAGTCCAGGTGTGGAGCGTGGAGGATGGGAATCGGGCTACTTGTCCTCCTGAGTGACAGTCTCTCTCATTCCTGTAGTCTCAGGCAACAGCTAGGCAAAACTTACCAGGTCCCTTCTCTGCTCCTTTTCTCTCTTGGTTTTTTCCTTCTCTAAGGCTTTATCTAACTCAAGGCTGAAAGTACAGGTGGGAAAACTGAATTCTGCTCAGTTGCATAGGATTTCAGATATCTTTTCTACATTTTACACTGCTTACATCCATTAGTCATTTTCTTCTGTAACACAGAATCTTAAGTAATGTGCCCCATTACAGGGATTTGCATTCCTGATTCCTTAGCTAGCAGTGGCCATGATAATCATTTTGGTCCATGAGAGGTAAGTGAATGGATCATTTTAGAAGGACTCCTTCCTGCTGCTATGAATGTGGATCCAGTTACTGCTCTCTCACACCACGAGATGATCCTGAGTTTAGAAGACGCCGAGCAGCAAACTAGGGAAAGCCTGGGTGTTTGAGAGCTCTGTAGAATGAGTGTTTTTTACAGCTCAAGGTTGTTTTCTTTGAGATAGTCTGCAAGGGAATAAACCTGTGTCATCAAGCCCCTAATGTCATATCTCTGTCATATATAGACAAAAATACTTCCTATCTTACCCGTGGAACTCAGTTTCAGAGTTTTTGAAGTTTAAGAAACAAGAACTTGGGTTGGGAGATGGATGGCTCAGTGGGTGAACCATTTGCTGTGCAGGCCTGAGGACTGGATTCCAGACTCCCCAGAACTCACATAACACAGGGGATGCAGTAGTGCACATTCACAACCCCAGTATGCCTGAGATGATGTGACAGGCATAGACAGGAGAGTCCCTGGAACTCACAGCCCAATCTGCCCAGTGAAGGCAATGGTGAGCAGCAAGGGATCCTGCCTCAAGCAAGGTAGAGGGAGAGAGCTGACATCCAAAGTCGTCCACTGACCTTCACATATGTTCTGTGGTCCTCGAGTGTCTACAATTACACAGGAACACACACATTTCTATACACATACGCACATGTGGGGGGAGGAAAGGGAGAAAGAAAGAGGCAGAGAGTGACACACACAGAGAGAAAGAGAGACACAGACAGAGAGACACAGAAAGAAAGAAACAGAGAAGAACTCAACTTCTCTGTTTTCTTCTTTATACATGATTACAGATAATTTCTATCTGACATTTCAGTCCTGACTTCTGAGGCTTACAAGAACATGACACTTGGGCCCCCAAATTTCCTGTGACAGCCTCACCCTCAAATCCCCAATGCTCACAGCAAGCTGTCTGTGCGAAGCAGGGTATAAATCAGGAAAGAGTCTTCAGACATGAGGAAGTATGCATGGAGAAAGATTTCCGTTAATTCTGGCAACTACTAATCTGATGGCCCCATCATTTACTTCTACCAGGACCCCCACACTCTAGTCCACAGCCTGGTCTAACCGAGTTCTGTTTTAGGTACATTTTTATTGGTCTGTGGTAATCATTGTTTCTTTCCTGGCACAAAATACCTGAGAAAATCCATTTACAGGAGCAAAGTTTTATTTTTTTAACCATTTTTAATGATAAATCTTCCTTCCTTCCTTCTTCCTTCCTTCCTTCCTTCCTTCCTTCCTTCCTTCCTTCTTTCCTTCCTTCCTTCCTTCCTTCCTTCCTTCCTTCCTTCCTTCCTTCCTTCCTTCCTTCCTTCCTTCCCCCCACCTCTCTCTCTCTCTCTCTCTCTCTCTCTCTCTCTCTCTCTCTCTCTCTCTCTCTCTCTCTCTCTCTTTCTCTCTCTCTCTCTCTGTGTGTGTGTGTGTGCAGATGTCGCTTTTATTTGGAACTTTCTTCCCAGGCTTGACACACTCAACACTCAAGAATTGCTGCTTTCCAAAGACTTACACTTTCCCAAAGTAGAATGTCATCTCTACTATGGCCTATTCACAGATCTTTTAAGGCAGCTATCAAATGATAGTTTGACTATTTCCACTTCTGTTTCTCTGACCACAATGTGAGATGCTCATATGCAAATATTCTTTTTTTTAAATTTTATTCATTTTACACACCCAATCACAGTTCCCTCTTCCTTCCCTCCTCCTGCTTCCCCTCACCTCCCCCCACCCCATCCCTCATCCCCTCTCCCTCCCCTTCTCCAGTTTGGACCATCTCTCCTCTCCCCTTCACTTTCCTCTCTCCCTCTCCCTCTCCTCCCTTCCCTTTCCCCCCTCCTTCTCCTTCCTAGACACCAGGGGACAAAGCACCACTCTGCTGTGATGCACTACTTCACTACAAGCTGGAGACAACAAATCCAAGTGACCATGACCTTGGATCTCTGGCACCATGAGTCAAAATTACCTTTGCAAAATCTATCATTGAGATTCACAGCCAAGCACTGGGCTGAGCTCAGGGAGTCCAGTTGAAGAGAGGGAGGAGAGATTACATGAGCAAGGAGGGTCAGGATCATGATGGGGAAACCCACAGAGACAGCTGACCTGAGCTCATGGGACCTCAGGGGACTCTGGGCTGACAGCTGGGGAGCCTACATGGGACCAAACTAGACCCTCTGCATGTGGGTGACAGTTGTGTCTGTATGTGGGGACCCCGGGAAGTGAGACCAGGATCTATCCCTGGTGCATGAGCTGGCTTTTTTGAGCCCATTCCCTATGGTGGGATGCCTTGCTCAGCCTCAATGTCCAGGTTGGTTAAGCCACATTTTCAGGGGACAGAGGAGGACTTTGATATTTTTAAAAAACTCTCCAATAATTCTCAGGCAGTGCAGACTCTTTGAGGGTGAGGACCATGGGGCCTCATAATACCGAGGCAGGAGAAGAGAGCGGCTGGCAGAAGACCTTGGACTTAGTGTGTCTGAAAATGAGAGCATCAACATGGGGCAAACTACTCAGCATATGGGCTTGCTTATGCCTGGAGGCCTAGTTTTGATTTTTTTTGTTTATTATTGCTGTTGTTCTGTGCAGTCCAAGGTTGGCCTCAAACTCACAGGATCCTTCTGCTTCAGACTACTTAGTGCTGTGATTTGCAGACTAAGCCATTGTTTTGTGATTTAAAAACAAGCAAAGCCCATGTTGTTAGGATCCTGCCCTCACTCCTGTACATGTGCAGCTTGGGGTTTTGTGTCTTACATCATCAGGGGGCACTGGCAACTACGTATGCATCTTAAAACGCCGGATGCAGACCCCATGCTCTCTCTCTGCTCCCTCTGCTCTGCTCTGCTTCTGTCTTCCCCTACCCCAACATCTTTCTCTCTCTCCAGGCCTGTCTCTGCTCTTTTTCCCCCACCCCTTTCCCTCCTAATAAAGCTCTAAAAACTAACACTGGGTTCTGTTGTGATTGTGACCTTTCCATGCAGTAACCAGTGCTGATTACCATCCTTTCACATGTCTTATCAGATTGGTCATTCTGGAGAAGAGCCTAGATGAAACACACACACACACACACACACACACACACACACACACACACACACTCCACATATGTACACATTTAAGTCTGCATATGAGAGGAAACCTGCAGTATTTGTCTTTCTGAGTCTGGCTTATTTTGTGTAACATAGTGATTTTATCAATTACATTTAGTTTTCTGCGAATTTCGTTTTTCTTTACAGCTGAATAAAATTTTGTTTTGTATCTGTAACTGCTGTGGATATCATTCTGTATAAATAAAACACTGATTGGCCAGTGGCCAGGCAGGAAGTATAGGCGGGACAAGGAGAGAGGAGAATTCTGGGAAGTGGAAGGCTGAGGCAGAGAGACACTGCCAGCTGCCGCCATGACAAGCAGCATGTGAAGATGCTGGTAAGCCACGAGCCACGTGGCAAGGTATAGATTTATAGAAATGGATTAATTTAAGATATAAGAACAGTTAGCAAGAAGCCTGGCACGGCCATACAGTTTGTAAGCAATATAAGTCTCTGTGTTTACTTGGTTGGGGTCTGAGCAGTTGGGGGACTGGTGGGTGGCAGAGATTTGTCCTGACTGTGGGCCAGGCAGGAAAACTCTAGCTATATGTAACACATTTCTTTGTCCATTGATCAGCAAATGGACATCTAGGCTTGTTCCATTCCTTAATTATTGTGAGTAGGTACAGCCATAAACACACATGCTCAAATGTCTCTGTGATGTAAACACATTTGGGAATATACTCGGGAGCAGTATAGCAGGGTCATATGATAGTCCTAGCTTCAGGTTTTTGTTTTTAAACTCCGTCATGATTTCCATAGGAGCTGCAGTCCCTAAGTGTAAAAAATTCCTTTCCCCACATTCACAGTCAGTATTTATTGTCCGGTTTTTGTTTGTTTGTTTTTGAGACAGGGTTTCTGTGCACAGCATTAGCTGTCTTGGAACTTGCTCTGTAGACTAGGCTGGCCTCGAACTCAAGAGATCTGCCCGCCTCTGCCTCCCAAATGCTGGGATTAAAGATGTCTGCATCCACTGCCTGGCATCTGTTTTTTCTTGGTGATGATTCTTCTGACTAGGGTGGGACAGAATTTCAAAGTAGTTCTAATTTACATCTCCCTGATTGGTAGGCATGGTGACAGCTCTTCTTTCTTCTCTTTTTACCAGACAGAGGCTTTTAATTTTTTACTTCTTTATAAGGACTATTCTTGATGATGACTTTCTGACTGGGACGAGATGAAATCTCAAAGTAGCCTTAATTTGCATTTCCCTCATGGCTAAGCATGTTGATGGCCCTTCCTTCTTTCTTTCCTGTTATCAGACGGAGTCTTTTACATTTTTACTTGCTTATAAGGACTATTCTTGATTTGTATTTTTGTTTTTAATGAGAAACTTACCTTTTATAACTCAAGAAGTTACTGAGGGTTTAGGACTCAGCACTCTGTTTAATGAAAAACATTTTTATTTATTTGAGAATTTCACACATTAGTAGTCATGCCATTTCCCCCTCCTCTTCTCCCCCCTCCAACTCATTCCATACCTGACCCTTACTCCCTCTGAAGTTCAGGGCCTCTTCTTCTTTAATTTACACACACACACACACACACACACACACACACACACACACACACACACAACCTGCTGAGACTATTTAGCATTGTTTAACTATATATAAAACCCACCGAGTCTACTTAGTGTTGCTTGTATGTACACGTATTTAGGGCTGGCCACTCGGGGTTGGCTAACCTATCAGGGCACTCGACCCTGGAGAAAGACTGACTCTTATTCCTTCGGCAGTCATTAATTCCCTGTAGCTCTTTATCTAGGAGTAGGATGAGGTTTCCCCCATCTGTGCTGGCACGTCCTATGGTGGTGTCATTTCTCAGGTCTTATTTGGGTAAACATATCTTTGATATTTCACAGAGTGCAGCTTCCCTATCATATATTTAAGATACTATCTCTCAGCAGGTATCTTGGTCCTCTGCCCTAACAGTCTTTCCACACCTTCTTATGTGATGTTCCCCAAGCCTTAGATATAGGGGTTACGTTGGTGTATCAGTTTGGGTTGGGCACCTTGCAGTCTGCTGTTCTTTGCATTTTGACCACTTTAGGATTTCTGTAACAGTCTCTATCTATTGCAGGAAAAACAATTTTTTTTTTTTTTTTTTTTTGATGAGGAGAGACTTACCCTTACCTGTGCGTATAAGGATACGTTTTTAGAATGGAGTTGGAAATTATTCTGGCTTAGGAAAGTAGCAGAAGTAGATTTTCATGGAAAACCTCTCTTCTAGCAGTTGGCCAAGGGAATCCAAGTCACCCCCAACAGTAAAGGCTATTGTTGATGCCCTCGGCTCCCCCTAGAAGCAAATGGGAAGACCCTATTGTTGAAGACACCTCATACTGCAGACACGGGACTTAGAACGATTGATCTGGAACTAATTGCTGAAAGCATTTCCCCTTAGAAGCAAATGGGAAGACCCTATTGTTGAAGACACCTCATACTGGAGACACGGGACTTAGAATGATTGATCTGGAACTAATTGCTGAAAGCATTTTCAAATACTCGTTGGCTATTTGAATTTTTCTTTGGCTGCCGTCTAGTCAGTTGATCTTCCCATATGCTGATGGAGTGATTTGTCTCCTGGGGTTTAGTTTTTGTGATCCTACATACAGTCCAGGTTTTTATCCCCTATCTGATATGCCTGTAGCTAGCCAACATCCCCCTCCCGACCCCTGTTCAGGCTATCTTCAGTCTGGTGATTGTTTCCTTGGTGACGCAGGAGCTTTGTGATGTCATGCATTCGGATTTATGAATTCATGGATTATTTCCTGTGCTATTGGAGCCCTTTACATAAAGTCCTCGCCTGTGCTGATAGCTTGAGGTGTTTCTTTCTGTGTTTTAGGGTCTTACATTAAGGTTTTTGATCCATTTTAAAATTATTTTTGTGCAGATGAGGGCTATAGATCGAATTGAACTCTTTTACACCCGGCTATTCAGTTTTCTTACCATCATTTGTTGAAGAGGCTGTTTTCTTTCCCAATGTATGCTTTCCATACCTTTGTCAAAGGTTAGGCGGCTACTGCTGTGTGGGTTTATTTCCGAGTCCGCCGTTCTAGTCTCCCAGTCGTTCACCAGAGCTGGGCTCCTTTAGCAGCTTCCCTTCTTTGCATACCAGCGGCCTCTGCTGGCCACATTTAGTTTTGCAGTCTGTGGCCCGCAAGGCCCTTCCAACCCTCCTGGGATAGTTCTAACTTGGGGAACAGGAGTGTCTCTCACATGCATTGGGAATTGACTAGGCAACTGGAGTACTGAGATCTGTACAGGCAGACCTGACTATATACTTTCAAAATCCCGTTAACATTAGTCACCCTGCTGGAGGGTCAGTGGGTATGTCTGTGGAGGAAACACCACGGAGGAAACTCCGTGGGAACGTCCCCGCGCTTACACTGTCCTGCAGGGAATCTCCCAGCAGATAGATGGCTTCAGAGGTGATCCACTTACTTCCTGGCTTCAGGCTCAGGGCTATTAAATTCTGTATTTCTTCCCAGTTGAGGAGGGTGCATTTCCCTATACACTTAACACCCTGAGCCACTTGTCCCGTTTGCATTTCCAAATGCATCCCAGGCCTGTCTCTCACCAGGGGGCCGTGGCTGGTTAAATTAAGCCTCCTTCAGCAAACCCTACGGCTGTGTGCCCCCACAACTGGTGGAAGCCCATGAACTGTGGACTAGTGACTGTGGAGCCCCAATGGGACTGGACTAGGCCCTCTGGATACGGAAGACGGTTGTTTGGCTCGAACTGTTTGGGGGGTACCCAGAGAGGGGGATCAGGATCCGTCCATGGTGCATGGGCAGGCTTTTAGGAGCCCAGTGCTGGTGGTGTGACGCCTTGCACAGCCTTGGTGCAGTGGGGAGGGGCTTGGACCTGCCTAGGCTCAGTGTGTTGGGCTCTGCTGACTCCCCACAGGAGACCTCGATTTTGGGGATGTGGGGATGTGGGGTGGCTTGGGAGGGAGGGCTGGGGGGGGAGGAGGGAGGAGATGGGATCTGTGGGTGGTATGTAGAGTGAGTAGAAAATTTCTTAGTAAAGAAAAATGAAAAAAAAAAAAAAAGCTCCGTGATTTGGAATTGCTCTATGCTGTAGGTCCTTGAGTCAGCTCAGGATGCAGGATGTTACTTCTTATGATGGCACTCCCACACTGCACTCTGAGTCACAGCAGGTGACAAGATGGAATTCATCTCCATGGTCGACCCATTTGCTAGAGGGATCATTGTCTGACCCAAACCGGCTGGATTTGAAGGTTTGTGAGAGCTACAGGTTTGTCCTGTGGGTGGGACTGCCATCTCTTCACCCAGGCCGTCTGGCTTGTCTTTTGAATGAGACTCCACTTTTTTTTTTTTTTTTTTGGTTTTTCGAGACAGGGTTTCTCTGTGTAGCTTTGCGCCTTTCCTGGAACTCACTTGGTAGTCCAGGCTGGCCTCGAACTCACAGAGATCCGCCTGGCTCTGCCTCCCGAGTGCTGGGATTAAAGGCGTGCGCCACCACCGCCCGGCTTGAGACTCCACTTTTTAAGGCTCTGGGTGCAGAGCCGACTGAGTGGAGCTGTGTTCAGCTTTTTTTTCCCCCACTGAATCACCTACCTTTATGTCCAGCTGTCTTGCCACTCCCTTTGGACGTTAACAGGGCTCCTCCTCTGCTTTCCTCTTGGGAGCACAGTCCGTGTTCAGTACATCCATGAACAATGGATGAACAAGTGGCAGGTGTACACCTCCTGCCCATTCGGCCCTGAGCAGCCACGTTGGTTATTAGATCAACTGTTGCAGTATCATCCTGATTGGGTTCAGGGAACCTTCATTTTTTTTTTTTTATTAACGATGGCCTCAAAGCAAATGAGTAGTAATTTTGTTATAGAACATTGTTATAATTTATTCTATGTTTAGTTATCATTGTTAATATGGCACCTGCCATAAAAGTTGAATTTTATCACAGGTGTGGATACATAGGAAAATATACTAATGGAAGTCTACACATCAGGTGTAGTTTCAGGCCTCCGCTGAATGTCTTGGAATTGTATGGATTAACCTAAATTTTGCCATAAAACAATTGCAGAAGCTTTCTCTACCTCTCTTCCAAGTTAAGCAACAATGAGTTGGGGCCTGAGCTTGGTGGGACCCCACTGAGTAGTCAGAGGAGAGGGACTTCTGAAACACCAATGTCAACAACTTGCCCAAGTAGTGCTCAGCCACAGCTTCAAGTGATGCCCCTGGAGTCCCTACCAGCTCTGCAACCAAAGTGCCAGTTTGAATGATCTGCACATGCCACTCAGCTTGTTTTAGGTGTCTCGTGGCACAGGGATGGAAGTGTCAAAGATTCAACAGCGACACCGTCTGCATTTAAAATGAACTCCGATTCAGGCTAGCCTGTCCTGTGCGGGAGACTGGGAGGCTCATGGAAGCAGGCGCCGTCACCATTGTATGTATTCCATGGGTCTCAGTGGTGTCCCAAAGGTTTTTCATTGACTTCTCATATTATCAAGAGGGTTGTAGTGTGGAGCTGAAGAAGGCATTTGATCAGGTGTTAATTACTGAACCACATTAGTCTCTGTGTTTGCAACAGCTGGGGCTCCAGGCTGGAGATCCCAGCAACTGTGATTTCTCCCCTGCTCAGTGCTCCATGAACTGCTTTAGGAACAGCATTACTCGGTTTTCTTAGCCTTTGGCCCTTTCTGCAAGACACTCTTTAACTGGCGGTATATTAAAGGGGGTTAGAGTTCCACGTTTTTTCTTCCTGTTGAATCTATCCTATCAAATCACTCTACAATTTTTAAAAAGTACAAAAATCAGAAAATGATAATGGGTTGGACTGTGAAGAGAATGTAGTCTCTAGACTAGTTGGGGAAGATGGTGGTTATGTGTATCTGGTGCCTTTTGCTCAGGAGCTTTCTTGTTTGTGACAACAAATCCTGTTAACTTTATACTTAGGACGTTAGAAAAAGTACCTAGTCCTCTGCTCTGCTACCTCAGCTAATGAACAAAGGAAGAGAGAGGAGCCTTTATGTGCAGAAAATAATCAAATGTGGCTTTATATATCAAATTGAAATGTTCTTCTTGGTTTTAGTCATAAACAAGCAAAGTCTCAGCACTCGTTGGAGACATTGAAAAGAGAGAGCTTGTGTGTGGCTGTGAAGCGCTGCTTTGAGATGGAGCTGCAGACTGGTAGAATTGAGGTTCTGATCTGCGCAGCTGCTGCCTTCGGCTCTGTGCGGGACTTTATTCTCAATGACACTAAGTGTCAGTGTGCCTGCCAGCCACAGTTCACACTGGCAAGAAAACAAGAGCACACTCATTCTGTGAACACTAAAGTCACTAAAACTGTAAAGTTTTAAAATATGAATATAGGATGAGTTTACAGTATGGTTCCTTCATAGAATTTTCATTCAGAAGTCATGATTACTAACTACTAAGCCATAATTGCTATTTCTTTGATAGGGTTTCCCATGTAACCCTGGCTGGCCTGGAACTTGCTATGTAGACCAGGGGTAGCTTTGAACTCATGGAGATTCACCTGCTTATGCCTCTTGAGTTCTGGGATAAAGGTGTTCACCACAACACCCAACTTCTCAGTGTCTTTAATCCAACGTCTCATTTTATATATTCAATCCCGTAGGAACTAGCTCTTTATGAAGTGGCTTCCAATGGAGTATATCTCAATATTCCCAGACTCTTAGCACTTAGAGTCTTCTATTGGGGATGTAAACTACATAGTAAATTATGTGTTGAAACATTGGGGATGCCAAGTCATGCATGTTATATATTTACAGGAGCTCAACCCCTATATATAAGAATTAAAATGACTCAGGGAGATGATTAATCCCCCCCCCCCCAGCTTTCTAGTTAGTTCTTTCAAGTACATTTTAGTGGTTGACTAATGTCCCAGTTAGCTCAGGCTGCCCTATTAGAATCATAGGTGGGTTAGCTTGAAGGTATTAATTTCTCTCACAGTTCTTGAGGCCAAGAGCCATTGATTAAGGTCCTGGATGACCGAGGCTCTGGTGACAGTACTCTTCTTGGCTTGCCAATGGCTTCTTTTCCACCATGTCCTCATGTGGCCTTTCCTGGTGTCATTTCTTGTACAGGCACTAATCTTAACTGGTTAACCCCCTGCTCAACCTTCTCATATTATTTAACTTTATTTCTTCAAGGCTTCATCTGCAAATGTAGCCAGACTAAGGGCAAAGGCATAGGCAGACAGGTTTTTTTCTTTGCAAGGGTTGGAATGGGGATTCTCAGATGCTTTTCCATCCAGAGAAACTGGTAATTCAGCATTCACATACAGAAGCTGGCTGCCTTTATCAGCTCTGTAGAATTTTACATTCGGTTGGGAAAACTGACTTATAGATCATATTGTAGCTGATGCTTTATTACTGGGCCAAGATATCCCCTCCGTTACGATGAGGTTGCTCCCCCCTCCTCTTCCTCTGAGGCTGTGACATCAGGGCCATTCTTTTGGTGTGTGAGCCTGTCGACTTTGCAAACACTGCTCTGTCACTTCTTCCCATCACACGCCTCATATTCATTTATTGAAGAGTTTGTCTCAGGCACTGGTTAAAATTATATTTCATGGCTTATCTTAATCTGTATAACTGTATTAGGTGGGTAGGTTTTCACCCTCTCTATGGCAGTCTAGAGAGTAAGCAAAGCTTGAAAAGTTTGTCTGACAAAGGCCTGATTCAAACACTGGCTGTTGTTACGGTATGAGAGTAAAATGCTCCCCCCTCCCGGAGGGGGGGTGGATACTGGCTCTTGTATTTGAACACTTGATCCCCAGCATGTGGTGCTGTTTTGGGAAGTTGTGGAACCTTTTGGACATGGAGCCTACCTGGAAGACTTAGGCCACTGGGGACAGGACTTGAAGGTCATTAGCCTAGCCCTATGTCTACCCTCTTTCTCTGCTTCCTGACCTGTCAATGGTAAGCAAGCCTGCTACTGCACAGGTAGAACTGCTTCAACCACTATGCCTTCCCTGCATGATAACTGAGCCCTCCACAACCGTGAGCCAAGGCAACCCACTCCTTCATAATGCTGTTTTGGTCAGTGTTTGGTTACAGCCACGAGATATCTCAAAGCTTGTCACTTTTCTTACACGGCACCAGAAAGTGTCATCATGTTCAGAGACATCGTGGAACAAGAAGAGGCCCTGCACTGGGAGTGCCCCTTTGGGAGATTCAAGCACTTCATCTTCTTCCTATTAACTGGTGATGATAACTACATGATTATTCAGCATATGACCCAGTAATGAAGCTCCTACATCTTGAAGTTCAAAATGAGTTTTAAAGAGAAATATTTTCAACTACTTTGGTCTTGTACAACTTAAGTGAAAACAACAAAGTACCCCAGTTGGATACTCAGGGGATGTGAATTTTTGTCTGAACGCCTTGGCAGCCACGTTCAAGTTCAAGTAGATCTGACAGAATCATTTTGGCACTTTTACCTCTGTTCTTCAAGTGAGCCACATCTTAAAATTTAAGTTCTTTCTTCTGGCATCTCTTGGTGCTTCAGGTCTACTGCACCATAGCATAGCAAACAGGGATTTGCCAACAGCTACCTGCCAAGTAGAAACGCAGAGTGACCCCCATAAAAGGATGAGGTCAGCAGATACCAGAGCAAATGCTCTTTGGTATAGATGTGGACTTTGAACATGGTTTAGGACAACTTTGGGGAAGTGCAAGATAAAAATAGCGCAGGGAAGCACCGAGTTCCATCCACCCTGTCTACCCTAGACTGTCTATCTGTGAATTTGGCAGGACTGACTGATGACAGCGCATCGCCACTTCCTTGGTTTCTATTAAAATCAGCTTGGTCTGGGAATGGTTTCTTTCACTCATTTGATTTTGTGTTATAATCTATTACTTTCATTTCCTTTATTTTTGAAGATGTATCATCACCCCAAGACTAAACATGATGGGAAGTACTTGTCAAATAGACATATACTTTGCACAAAACATCTAATTCTAACTTTGTTTTCATGCTGACTTGGGCGTGTGCTTATTTCAAACGACAGCTAATTTAAAATGGAAAGTAAAATGTCACGGGTAGAGTTTCTCCTTGAAGTGATAGGAACTCAGTAGTCTTCGAATCAGTTTATAGTTCCTTCCAAGTAGTCTTCCTCTGGCATTTATGGTTTATAGATTTGATCTTTTAGAGATGTCCATCTCATATATTCTGCTTCTCTTCTTACTAATTTATCCTTGTCATTGTCTGAATGGTTCTATTTCATCCACCATCCTTCCAGTCCTTATATTCAGCTCTCCAGTTGATCTACTCTGTTGGTGAGGCTTTCCACTATCTTTTCCCACTTACTAAATTTTTTATTTGTAGTATTTCAGGTTGAATAGCTTTCTCTCTAGCGTTTCCATTTCTTTACTGAATTCCATTTTGATATCTTGTATTGACTTCATGTTTCATGGGGCTGTTTGTTATGTTATCCTTGAACTAATTTAGGAGTTTACTCATACCCTCTTTGACTTCCTTGAACATATACTAACAATCATTCTTTGAGATTTAATCTAATTCATTCTCACTGGAGGCCATTAATTTTTAAAAGAGTTATAGTGTCTTGGTTTTTTATATTTCTTTGTTTCCTATTGAGGTTCATGCGTCTGGGATTGGTTCACTTGTTTTATTTTTTAGTCACTTGTATTAGTTTAGTGTGCCTTCAGCATGCAAGTAGGACATCGTAGTAGGTCTGAGGTGTTGTTTTTGTTTACTGAACTAGATATAGCCCTGAGGATCGACCCTCAGTGCATGCATTTAGGGCATCAGGCATGATGCCTAGTTCTACACTGGGAGTCGGAAACTATCTACAGAAGCGACCACAGCCTGTGGATAGGCCCACTATCAAAATACAGCAACAGTCAATTAAAAAACAATTCCCTTTGACATCATAGTTTTAGGAAGTCAAGAAATGTGGATAGTACAGTGTTTTCATTTTTTTTTCTTTTTGTCTTAAGATAAGGTCTCACTATGTAGACCAGGCTAGCCTTGAACTCACAGAGATCTGCCTGCCTCTGCCTCCTGAGTGCTGGGATTAGAGAAGTGTGCTAACATGGCAAGTGACAGTATTGTTTACTAAGAGAGCTACTAAGAGTTTGAATAGAAAGAAAATAAACAGCTAAGATTAGAGATTCGTACTAGGACGATAGAGAAAAAACAGGAGGCAATGGAGACAGGGAGCAAACTGAGGTAGCAATGGCTGAGTGAAGAGTGAAAAAGAACCCAGTTCCCTGGTGGCTGAAACAAGGAAACCTCAAACTCCAGGCAAGGCTGGGTTCTTTGGGAAAGCCTATGAAAAGGACAAAGAAACAACAAAGAGAGAGAAGGGGAACGGAATGGGCCAAAGCTGACACACTACACCGACATTAGGTATTAAATAAGAGACATAGAGAAGAGAAGGAAGGGAGCCAGGTGCAGAGCCTAAAGGCGGGTGCTGCTTTCTGTCTTGCCTCTAGGGCAGTGGTTCTCAACCTTCCTGATGCTATGACCCTTTAATACAGTTCCTCCTGTTATGCTGATCCCCGACCATAAAATTATTTCGCTGCTACTTCATAACTGTAATTTCACTACTACTATGAATTTAAATGTAAATATCTGATATGCAACTCCCAAAGGGGTTGTGACCCTCATATTGAGAACCACTGCTCTAGGCATTCTTTCCAGAGCTCCCAGAGCTTTGCGCCTTTCCTGGAACTCACTTGGTAGCCCAGGTTGGCCTCGAAACTCACAGAGATCCGCCTGGCTCTGCCTCCCGATGCTTGGTATGTACCAGGCATTTCTTAACAGACTGGTGGCAGGTGGTAGGTATGCATCTAGATGGCCTTTTTTTTCTGGTCAGGCTGCAAAGTGGAGGCCTTCCTGAAGTTTGGAAGGGGAAGACTGGGTCTGTGTTCCACTCCACACTGTGGCTCAGATTTTTTTCCTTGCCGAATATATTTCAGTTCTGACTGTTTTTTTTTTTTTTAATTGTGCCTACTAGAGGTAGAGGTAGGCAGCCCAGGTTCTAGAGTGCAGTCCCATGATGCTTGCTCTCATCTTTTTCCTCTGGTGGCCAAGCAGCTGGTTTGCCGGTTCAGGTACCAAGAAGAAACATTTTCTTGGTGCCTCCTTTACTGTGCGCCTGCTGTGCATGTCTTTTGTCTCTCACATCTCCCTCTCACACTGTGTTTTAAAATGTCTGTTACTGAAAGTACAGTGCAGATTGTTTTTTGGAAGCTCTCCATCCTCAGTGGCTCCAGCCCTCTGCAGTTGCATGTCCTCTCACTCTTAAAACAGGCTAATCTTTCTGGAAAGGACTGAAGCGGGACTTCCTCTCCTTCTGTTCTCCTTTGCAGTTTCCTGTTTTACTTTGTTACTGAAACTAGAGGTTGTTGCCACCCCCCTCTTACAATGACTCTTCTCCAGCGATCTTCAGTTTATTCTCTGTGGCTTTGTGCCACCCACCGTCTCCTGAATATACAAATGCCTCCTTAAAGTGTATGAAAATATATCTAATGAATATTCTCAGTGGCCAATAACCTCAACGTCATCAGGAATAGAAAACATAAATAGATGCTGGTATATTCAAACACTTCACAATGATGAAAGTCATTGGGCTACAACCATAAACATTAATGTGAATGAGTTTCATAAAAATAATGTCAAGCCCCCAAAGCAAATTTCACATGGTATAAATGCATGCTGTCATCTATGAAGAGATGGACTGGTCAAAATGAAACCTTATAGTGTACAGGAATATGACAATACTACTAAAATTATAACTAAAAGCAAGAAAATGATAAACCCAAACATTAAATGGTGAATTACCCAATGGGGATGGACTGAGTGAAGAGGAAGTACAGTAAGGTGTGAGGTCTCTGAAGGGACAGGTGATGGTTATCTTTTAAATTAAATGCAGGAAGCTTGAGGTTTTTTTCTATTAACGTATGAGTTCCTTTAACTCATAAATATGTGTTATATCACATGTATCTACAAGAGGAATGAAATAACTAACTGACAGTATACTGCAACTGGTTATTCAGGACTTAGATTAAGGTCCCGGAGTCAGAATTAACATAAGAAGTCATCAATAACAACGTAGTTTGCAAGACAGTGTTCAGTGCCCCCAAAGTGACTCTATGCTGGCATAGACACCGATGTCCGTGGTACATGTGGACAATTTAGACTCTCGTTCTTGGGTGCATGGAGACCAGATGCAGAAAGACTTGCTTGCAAAGCCTTTGAGCTACACTTACCAAGAATGCTGAAGGAAGACTTTCAAAGAGTAATTTTTTGGCTGCTCCATTAATTGTCCCAGTCCCTCTAGTTCCCAGTTTCATGTTCCCAAACCACTGGCTGCCTTCCCACATTGGTAGAGTGCATTTTTAGGAGAAATAGTCTAAAATAGCTTCACATTCTCAGCCCCTTTCTACTTCCTCTTCTAGTTCAACATTTCCACGTTTGGTTCCTCTTCTCTGTCTTCTTTTTACTGGTTGGTATCTTACACTTTACACAGTCAACAGTTTCTTCTTCCTGTTATCATGTATTATGAGTGTTAAGTTGAATTTTTTTATATCATTGGATATTAGGGTGAAGCTTCTAATCAGCTTTCTGATGCTGTAAAATGTACTGGAGGTAATACACTTGGGATGAGAAAAGTTTCTTTCTGGCTCACAGTCCTGGAGGTCCCAGTCTATGGTTGTTTAACTCATTGTTTTCAGACATGTATGGTGAAGCTGTGGGTCAGGTGGAAACACACATTAGAGGAAAAACAATGTAACTCATGGCCAAGAGCAAAAGAGAGGAGAAGACCATGGCTCTACAATCACCTGAAGGACACTCCACCCCATCCAAACTATTGCACCTCTAAATCACCTCAGAGCAGTGCTCAGGATGATCAGAGATTTAAACACAAAAATACTCATTAGAAAAAGACCCCTGACCCTCAGTGTTGGCAGTTTCCAGGTAGATCTACACAGAGAGCATAAACTGATCCTGGTAACATCTGCCTGCCCAGGGGTACTGGACCTCTCCAGCTCTGCAG
Organism: Peromyscus californicus insignis; assembly: GCF_007827085.1. Lineage (NCBI taxonomy): Eukaryota > Metazoa > Chordata > Mammalia > Rodentia > Cricetidae > Peromyscus > Peromyscus californicus. The sequence continues at coordinate 75,209,094 of NW_026294606.1, read as the reverse complement.
ACTGTTTCCTTTTACATATTTACGGTTGGTGATTGTTCTGCCAAGGCTGCACCAGCCAGGGCTGCATTCACTTCCACAAAGCTTCTGAACTTATTAATGCACATCCCATGCTTAGTCATGAGGAGAGGAGGTAGCATTCTAAAGTAAAAAGGATTAATAGGTATCAAGGATTCATGGTACGTTTTCTAAGTGTGATAGAGTTGCCCTGCAGCAAGGGCACTTTAAGGCACTTAGAGTGTACATGATCATGTCTAGATGTGTAGAAAAATGACTAAGTAGTTTTTACGTCAAATTTGGCCAGTCACAGGTAGTGACCTGATAAATTCAGGAAGCAATGACCTTCACTTCCACTTAGGTGACGGCAACTGTTGAGAAGGAGTGGGGCTTCATCCTCACAACCACCTGCCCCTCAGTGCGTTTAAACCACCACGTTCTGGTTTAATTTTTAGATTAAATACAGTGTATAAAGAATTTAAGCCATTATAGACAGAAGTGATGAAATATTTGGTGAGGTGGCTTAGTGGTAAAGACACCTGCTAACAAGCCTGATGACCCGAGTTCGATCACTGGAACTCACGTGGTACAAGGAGGGACTTGACTCCTGCAAGTTGCTCTTTGACCTGCACACAGGTCTCCTCCACCCCCAAACAAACAAACAAACAAACAAACAAATAAATAAAAGCAGCTAGTGGTGGTGGCGCACACCTTTAATCTCAGTATTTGGGAGGCAGAGGCAGGTGGATCTCTGAATTCGAGGCCAGCCTGGTTGACAGAGTGAGTTCCTGGACAGCCTGGGCTGTTACACAGAGAAACCCTGTCTCGAAAAACAAACAAAACAAAACAAAACAAAACAAAACAAAATAACAACAACAAAATCCCAAGCTCTAACCAAACCAAAGAACCCTGAAGATATTTAGTATCATTAGTGTATGAGCAGTGATTGGTCAGAATGAGTCATCCAATCAGAACAGGTGCCTTCTTGGTTCACATCTGCAAATACCATCTCTGGCTTTGGAAATTATGAACAAGAAATCCAAGATATTAAGAATATCAACATTTTAGGGTTGGAAGTAGATATAGCTTAATGGTAGAGTGTGTGCTTGGCTGGGGTTAATCTTCAGCACACAAAAGGCAAAAGGGAAAAGAATGTCAATATTTTGTGAGCTGTAATTTGAGTGTCTTTTGCATACCTGAAAGAAAAAAAATGGACTGGGTAAGCAAAAGTGGGACTGTCTCATTAATTGAGTTGTCCATGAAATTTACCAAGAGTTTCTGACTAAGCAGAAGGTGCCTGAGGCAACGCCAAACATAGACCTGGTTTAGGTGGTTAAATGTATTATCATATCTATATCTATATCTATATCTATATCTATATCTATATCTATATCTATATATCTATATATATATAAAATTTCTTCATTGCTGGCATGAATTAAGGTAAAAACTGGTTCTGGGAGACAAGGAACTGAACAGCAAAGAAGAAAACAACTGGAAGGGCCTGAGAAAGGAGGAGACCAAAAGCGGATTCAGAGAAAGAGAGGGCCTAAGACTGGAAAGATGGGGAGTACAGAAGGAAGGGAGAGCAGCTAAAACCATGTTTCCTTCCTCCCTCCTCCCTCCCTCCCTCCCTCCCTCCCTCTCTCTCCTCTCTCTCTCTCTCTCTCTCTCATCTCTCTCTCTCTCTCTCTCTCGTTACAAAGGAATACTGGGTTAGAAAGAAAACAAGAGAAGAAATGGGTTGCTGCCATTTGAATTCACTGAAGCGACTGAACAGAGGTGAGGGAAATGGAATGGAGTGGGAATGCATATCCTAAGATGCGTTCCTTATACTTCCTCTCTCCGCAGGGCGGCAGATTCTGAAGCAATACAGAGCTGGATCAAGGGAGAGTTGTATCAAAGTTGCCAGAATAGAGACCAGACAAGAAATGGGTTAATCTCAGAAAAATATTCAGAGGCTACGGTCACATGAGGGGTATGGAATGGGTAAGGTGTTGAGAATACACAGAAACAGAATTCTGCCATGGGCAAGAGGCTCCTTACGTACAATCTCCAGAGTGGAGATGAAACGCAAGACACAGCTGCAGAGCCAGGATGGGAAAGCACCCAGTGCGAGAGAAACAGAGAATCTGATGTCGGAGCACATTCTGCTAATGTGTCCTTCCTGGATTATCAATCACGCTTCAGGCTATAGTGAGTTTATGGGGGACTTTTCAACACTAAAATGGGATTAAAAAAGTAGTTGTTCAAGTGTAAATGAATACCATCATTATGGAAAACAGTTTGGAGATGCCTAATTAAAAAAAAAAAAACAGAGCTACTGAGTGATTCAGCATGCGATGCTGGGTGCATGCAATGGAAATAAAGCTGTTGAAGATGTAGCTGCAGTTTGCTCTTATTTCCGTCCTATTTACAATACCGATACATGAAATCAGGTGTCCATAGAGAGTTTTTTGGGATACTTTTCAGCCCTAAAAAGAATGAAATCCTGTCATTTGCAGTTCCGTGAGTGGAGCTTGGGAGCATCATGTTAAGTGAGATAAGTCAGGCAAGCGTCTTCCTTCCCCTCCCGACCCGAGTTCAAAACAAAGGCCTTGCAGACTTTCTCCCACTAGCAGCCCTGCTGCCAATGGACTGGCCCGACAAGTTCAAGGTCTGATCAGCACATGTTACACAGCAGCTGTGGGACAATCAGCCATTCCACCTTTTTCAAACTGACCTCAAATTAGGGGAGGAAGACTCTTTAGACTTTAAAATACCCTCAAGAATAAGCTGGGGGTCAGCAGAGTCCCCACTCTGCTGTGTTGAGGGTCCTTCTGTGTGCTCTGTGTGTGTGCGTGTGCGCGCATGTGTGTGTGTTTCTTTATCCCTTTTTTTTTTTTTTTTTTTGGTTTTTCGAGACAGGGTTTCTCTGCGTAGCTTTGCGCCTTTCCTGGATCTCGCGCTGTAGACCAGGCTGGCCTCGAACTCACAGAGATCCGCCTGCCTCTGCCTCCCGAGTGCTGGGATTAAAGGCGTGTGCCACCACCGCCCGGCTTCTTTATCCCTTATAAAAGCTTTTTCCAATACCAAAATGTCAGCCCTGCAAACATACATACAAATACCCTTACATAGAGGTAGATACCCTTACAGAGCAGGTTATACTTTATGTGTCTAGGAATACATCTATAGCAACAATAACATATCTATGTAGTAACAATTTATGAAAAAAGAGGTTTTGAATTTGGAGGAAAACAAGTAGGGGTATAAGAGAGGGCTCGAAGGGAGGGAAGGAAAGGGGGAAATGATGTAATTATATCATAAGCTCAAAAATAAAAGAAAAATTTAAAAGACTGTCTTCACTGACAGAAAAAAATAAGAAGAAAAGGAAGTCAGGTACAGGAAGACAAATACCATGCTTTCATTCATTTGTGGCCGTTATAAAGGTTATCTCATGGAAGTAGAGAGTAGAGACATGATATCAATAGGCTGGAGAGGATAGTAGAACAGAGAGGTTAGATGAAAGGGTATCAAACACAGTTAAATGGAAATGGTTTTAGTGAACCATGGAATAGTAGGGTGACTACAGTCTATAACAGTTCGTTACACAGAAATGGTGTTTGAATAGATGAAAAAGCTAATGATCATTTTATATTGTATAGGTATGTCAAATGATCCTTCTCTATCCCTTTAATACATACAAACATCATAAAAAGACCTTAGCATGGTGACTCATGCCTATACTTCCAGCACTTGGGAAACCAAAGATACATGATCACCATGAGTTTGAGGCTAGCCTGGGCTACATAGTGAGTTCCAGGTCACCCAAGTGTTCTGTCTAGAGAACTGTCCATATGATGGTTGTTCCAAATGAATGTTATGTACTAAACAAAAGTAAAAGAACAAACACAGGTATCAGACAGAAAGCATCATCAAATAGGGCACCTATACCATCCAGCAGAAACTGGCTGGGGAAGGAAGCCTTGTTGAAATGGTAATGCTGGAATTCCCAAGTGAGAAAGTCCTAGGCAGAGTTTTGTCTGTAGAATAGCTTCCGGCTTCTCATTCCCCCTCTAAAGCACGGGAGAAAACAATAGTAACCTCTGTTGGAGATGGTTTATCTTCCGATTCTCAAGGTGTACTCAATGTTTTTAGTACCTGCCTTAGCTGTTCACTGTTTTCACTTCTTCCCATTAAGAGAACCAGAGAGCCAGTATGACCCAGGTCAGTTTTGGAGGACATTTAAAATAAGAATGCTGAGTCTTTTTTGTTTGTTTGTTTGTTTGTCTTTTGAGACAGGGTTTCTCTGTGTAGCTTTTATGCCTTTCCTGGAACTCACTCTGTAGCCCAGGCTGGCCTTGAACTCACAGAGATCCACCTGCCTCTGCCTCCCGAGTGCTGGGGTTAAAGGCATGTGCCACCATTGCCTGGCGAATGTCTTAGACAAGGTAGCCTATCTTCTCAGAGTTAGCTCTCAACAGGCGCCAACAGTACTTGACACTTTACCAATATAATTTATATTACAATGGGTTACAGAGTGGGACCCTGTCTCAAAAAAAACCTGGCATAGTAATAAAAGTGATTAATATTCTCTGCCTATGCAAGTGTAGAATTAAACTATTTATTAATTTGGTTAGGAATTTAAAAAGTTACACTGTAAGAATCTTATGACCAAAACAGTACATTAAAAAGAATCTGTGAAATTTGGTAGAGTTCTTTTCAGGACTCACACCTCATTGAACTCACATCTTATAGAAAAATGGGTTGTGTTTATGATTCAGGCTGCCATAAGACTGCAGCATAAGCTGATGGAGCAAGCTTTAAGTCAGACCAATAGGGTGTGTCGGGAGCAGCTGTGTTCCTGTAATTGTGAGATTTACAGGAAGAACTAGTGAGTGTCCTCAAAAGCCTTGGATATGAAAGGAAGTAGCTCAAGCCTTCTGGAAACCCACACAGACATTTACAAGTGCTTCTGTGGAGGAGTTTTATGAATTTTTGCCTCATGAATCCTCTGAGAAATAATTCTCATGGACAAGCCTGTCTGTCAGGAGCTCAGCAAAATATAGACTGAGAGGGGTGCTTATGATTTCTCCAATTTTCCATACTGATTGGGGAGACATTAATTATCATTTCTTTTTGTCTGTCTTTGAAGCATTTCCTGCTCCCATGGCACAAAATTAGCCCATCATATATTTAAGAAACTTGTCATTAGCAAAAGTCTTCTTAAGCGATAGAATTGATTATTGCTTCCACCTTGTTTTAATTTTTTTGTCTTTTATTGAGGCAGGACCTAGCTGTGTAGTACAGGCTGGCCTTGAGCTGATGCTCCTGCCTGGGCTTCTACAGCGCTAGGATTATGGGTGTGCATCCACCGGGCTCTTTGGAGAAGGGGCTCTTTGAAACAGAAAGTGAATACAAGAAAGACTGGAATAATACTCATCGTGAGATCCTTTCCCCACAACCACCTTGCTGAAGGACACATGGCACTTAATCTCTCTTAAAGCTCTTAACCTTGATCTTGTTGCCAATTACTTGACAAGTTCTCGTATTCTTTTCCATATCCACCATCCTAAACACAGACCCCAGATATTCTCTCAGCCAGGTCTCTACTTCCTGAGAGTTATTTGCACAGAATAGAGCTTTATGAAGAGTTAGGACACTCCCCTCCTCTCCCTAAACCACAACACTATGTCTCAGAGAAGACAATGATAGCTTGCTTTAATTTTCCCCTACAAAGAAATGCTCCCCCTTTTTAACCAGTTACCACTTATCTCCATCTGTAGGACTCATCTGTAGGATTCTAACAGTTATTTCTTACCCACAAAACATTCCCTTAGGGACTCTCTGTTTCCACCCTAAATATACCCCTTGCTAAAGCTTGGAGAAATCAGAACTGTAGGCTCACTCTACATAGGAAACCACTAAATCAAATTTTCTCAGAAGAGCATAAAATATTTATGCTAAATATGCTTTCATCAAATGAGAAAAATGCAAGTTTATATCTACATAAAATAAACATTACCAAATTACATTTATGTATCCAATTTAGTCTTCAATCAGTTCTGACCCATTTTGATTGAGTTACACATCCCCTGGATCTAGCCATCTGTATTGAACGTGCACAGACTAATTTCCTTATCATTCTTACCTAAGCAATAGAATATGATAACTATTTATTCCTCTATTTACATTGTATTAGGTGGCACGAATATCCTAGAAAGGGATTTTAAATTACACAGAATTTGCATAATCCATATACAAGTACACCAGCATGTTATGTGAAAACTTGACCATCTGTGTTTTCAGTCGCTGGGGGTTCCTGTAATCAATACTCTGAAGGTACTTAGGGACAACCATACATGAAGAAAAACCTGTCCCCACACAGATAGGTAGTTGACAAAGGCAAGAGGATTGTAGTAGCTCACTCCTTCCTTCTTTTCTCCCTCCCTTCTTTACTTCTTTTCTCCCTCTCTCCCTCCCTCCCCTTCCTTCTATTTCCTTCCTTCCTTCCAAACCTTTCTTCTCTCTCTCTCTCTCTCTCTCTCTCTCTCTCTCTCTCTCTCTTGCAAAGACTTGTTATATAGCTTGGGCTCTCCATTGTTTTTCCACACATCAACATGTTAAGACCTGGAGACAAACACTTTGTTAGCATAACTAGCAAAGCTTGCTAGGTTCCTTGCTGTACTTCTCAGCTAGAATACAAAGCTCACAGTAAGTGCTCGATGAACGTCTGCTGGATGGATGAAGGATGGATGCTGTAGAACTGCTACCTGGAAAACTTGCTGTTTCACATCTTGCTCTTTGTGGTTCAACTTTGTGCTCTGAGCTTCACCAGTGAGGGCGGAGCAGAGCCAGTCCATAAACACCATAGTACTGTTCTCCTCACATACGTCAAAATGTTCTTAACCATTCTTGACTGTATACATTTCAGTTGTTCTTATTTCTTCCAAGTTAGAAACAATCATGCTGCAAATAACTTTATACCAATTTCTTTACGTCTACATGGGAGATTTATTGAGAGTGTGTACTTAGAAGTAGACATTCTGAGTTACAGCATATGTACATTTCCAACTAGAAGTCATAGTCTAAGACGACCCTATGACCTCTAACACCCTGTTTTTGTTTCTGAGCAAAAGCCATGAATGTCATCCCTTTCATATTGTTATATGGTACAAGTGAAGGGGTTCTGAAGATGTAATTATGGTCCATCAAACTACTCCTTTGCATATGTTTGGGCTTCATTTGAGAAGAATTCTGCAGATCCACAGAACCTCAAGTTCCTTATGTAAAGTGATATAGCTTTTAGCTATAGCCTATATACATTTTCTATTTACTCATTTATAATTCAGTTATTTTTGAGATAGAGTACTCCTATATAGCTGAAACTGACTTCAAACTCATGACCCTCTTGTTTCTTTCTGTAAGTGTTGAGATTATAGGTGTACACCCACACACCTGACTCTTATTATTTAAAATAATATCTAGACCACTTATAATACCTAATCTAATAAAAATGCTATGTAAATAGTTATTATTGTATTTAAGACATAACAGGACAACAATCTTCATGTTCAGTAGAGATGCATTTTCCCCCTGTGTATTTCCACATTTGGTTGAATCTGTGGATGCAGAGCTCAGGAAAGAAAAGGCTGGCTGCATACTCTAAGAGATTATTGTGGTGGTCCTAATTTACTCAGGTGGATTCTTGGGAAGCTAGTCTAGAATTGAGAGTGGAAGCAGTAGACCCACTCCTGCCTGTCTCCAAGAAGCAAACCCCCCCCCCCCCACTCCTTGTTCTTGCCATACCAACTCCAGTGTCGTCCTGTGACATAAACAATTATGTCAATAATAGTGGATGGGAGATACGTGTCCCACGGGACTAAGCTCCCTGGAGGTCCCTGGCAGAGTACCTGTGTTATGCCTCTTTTTTGAAGGAGACGTGCTTCACAGATCATGAGCTCTCTGGGCTATGGGTTCTGTATAACTGCTTTTCTGATAATGTTCCAATTAATCTATAAAACATAGCCAAAATTAATGAATGCTTGGGTTGTGAACTATGGAGGAGAGGGGAAGCTGGACATGGACCTTATTTAGATATAGCAGAATGAGCTATTCCTTTAAGACCCCAAACCACTAGATAATAGAAAATATAATAGTTCAGGCACTTCTAGGGAATGAACACTCACCCACTAGGAATCCTTTAGGAATCCCAACTAAAGTGATTTATGAAAAAAGATGTTATCTCATAGAAGGCAGATGGAGGGCCCCTCTGTTGAGGAAGTTCAACATGGAAAACTTAAGGACTACAACAGAACCCCTTCCCCTTACAGGCATAAAAGTATAAGAGTCCATATTTCAGCAGGTAAAAAGGTTTTATATTAGAAGAGATATATGGTAAAGAACTAAAGAAAGACTTAGGGAGGATCTGCAGCATCCAAATTGGCTAAGTGGGTCATGAGAACCAGGAAAGTAGAAGTGAATAATAAACTAGCGAGCGGCTGAGATAAAGACAAAGGACACAGCCGCAACCGCAAAGAAGCCTTCACAAGTCTAGGGACCGTACTAAGTTTAAAAACACAGACTGCTCTTTGGGTCATCAAGTTCTTGTGGGTGAAGGGATATGTCTAGCGCCGATTAATAATTGTGTGCTTGCTGTTTTTTAAAGATGATGTAATTGAATTATTGCCAAGCTCTTGTTGCTCCTTGTATGACTTGACAGTTTTCTTTTCTGTATATAAACTACTGATTTACAGAAGTAAAATTGCAGCAGATTCAAACCACTTCTGAGTGTGTTGTCTGTCTGTCATTCGCTGAATCCTTGCCTTCCTGACTACCCAAGCTCTGGTCCCCCTACGGTCATGGTACCCCCGATGGGCCGGTCCGTGGCATGTTCTGATCATCTGTGAGAGCAACAGCTGTGAGAGAGCTGGAGCTTTGGTGTCTCATGAGTACAACGATTTAAATTCTGCCAACTCTGCCAAGCTTGGAAGAGGACTTGACGCCCCCCCCCCCCCCCCGCCCCAGATTTGACTGATCTAGATAAAACCCCTTGACTTCAGCCTTTTGAGCACCAGCTGAGCCAAGGAAGCAGATAAGAAATGAAGTCTACTACTTAAAAAGTCACTGAGCTTGTGATTTATTCCCTAAAGTGGTTCTATTGGTTTACACTCCTGAAGGCAGGAAACAGGGGATGCTGTTTTCAGACCTTGTAGATTTTATGAGCAGCTGTCAAGTGGCATGAGCCGATGCATCTAATTTGCATTTTCCCAGTTTTTTAGTGTGTGACTCCCATATGCGCTTTTCATGTTTGCTGGTGCTTTTGGTCTTGTTTATTTGTAGGCTTTCTTTATTTTTGTCCTGTCAGTGATATGTACATGTATGTATCCTAATTTCAATCTGGAATGTCCTCCTCCACAGAATCACATGTGAGCACTTGGTCCCAGCATGTGGCACTATTTTAAAGGCTGCGGAGCCCAGCGGTGGTGGCGCACGCCTTTAATCCCAGCACTCAGGAGGCAGAGCCAGGCGGATCTCTGTGAGTTCAAGGCCAGCCTGGGCTACCAAGTGAGTTCCAGGAAAGGCACAAAGCTACACAGAGAAACCCTGTCTCGAAAAACCAAAAAAAAAAAAAAAAAAAAAAAAAAAAAAAAGGCTGCGGAGACTTTAGCAGGTGGGACATTTGGGAGGGACTTCAAAGATTATACCTGCCCCTGGTTCGGCTCTCTCTCTGTTTTGTAGTTGACACCATGTGAAGATGCTTCCATCACATGCTCTTACCACCACAAACAGAGCCAATCCGCATGCCTTCCCTCTCATGATGTACTGAAATCCCTCTAAAACCATGGGTCAAAGCAGAAACTTCCTCCTTGTCTGTCAGATATTTTGGAATTTTGCTTTAGCAATGTGTTGTAAAACTAATTTGTAAGGTAATAGAATCTATTTTGGTATATCGTAATATATTATTGTATTTGGTTCTTATTACCCTTCAGTGTTCTCTCCTGGCTCTCCTCATAGATGTTGGTTTCTTTCACCCCACTCCAAATAGTCCCTCCCCTTCTGCCTTGGTGTGTCATGTATCCCATCACCCCCTCTCATCCTCCCATTTAGAGCTTTTCCAGCCCTTCAGTTGCCTTATTTTTACTTTCATGTGACACACACACACACACACACACACACACACACACACACACACACACAAATCTAGATTCTACATATGAGAGATGATATTTGCCTTTTTGAGTCTGGCTTATTTCACTTACTATAAAGATTTTCAGTTCTACTCACTTTCCTGCAAAAATCATGATGCCATTATTTACAGCTGATTAAAATTCCAATGTGTACATAGCTGCATTTTCTTTATTTTTCGTTGTGAGCCTAGCCTTTAACGGCTGAGCCATCTCTCCAGCCCACATTTTCTTTATTTATTCATCTGTTGAATGACCTCTAGGATGGTTCCACAACTTGCCTATAGTTAACAGTGCCACAATAACATGAATGAGTGGTGACTCTGTAATATGTTGGCTTAGATTCTTTTGGATATATTCCCCCAAATTCTACATATATACAATTTATATATTATTTATATAATAAACAGGATAGTATTATATTATTAATAATTAATATGATTATTATAGTATAGATCATATAATTATTACATAAATATTATATATAATTCTTACTTCTCTGAGACTTTCATATATGAGTGCTATATTTGAATCATTCCATTCTCCCCACTTGACTGCTTTTTACGATTCCCTCACTCTCAATTTCATGACCTTTTTTTATAATTATTGTCACACGCACACACATAGGTGTATGTGTGGGTATGTACATGCACATGCATGTATACAATCTACTGAGTCCATTTAGTGTTACTGAAGTTGCCAGTCCCATGCTGTACATGGTTTTAGAAATCCCCATACTTATTTTTATAGTGGCTACCCCAGTTCTAGGTCATTAATTGGATGTGTATTTGCCTGATATTCTCTCCTTTTCTGTAGGCTGCCTCTTCATTAAGTTGTTTCCTTTGCGGTGCAGAAGATCCTTAATTTCATGCAATCTTTTTTGTCCACTGTCGGGATTACATTTTGTGCTTTCCAAGTTCCTTTTCCTAAGTCCTTGCCTGTGTCTATATCTTAATGTGTTTTGCTTACATTTTCCTTGGTCAGTAGGTTTCAGAGTTACATTAAAGCCTTTGATTCATTGTGAATGTGTTTTGGTCAGGGTAAAAGATGCAGACATAGATTCATTCTTTACCCATTTTCCTGGCACCATTTGTTGGAAAGTCTGTCTTTTATCCAGTGTGTATTTTTCACACCTTCTTCAAAGATCAGGCAGCTACAGCTGTGTGAGTTTATTTCTTGGTCTTTTGTTCCTTCCTGCTGATCTGCATGTCTGTTTTGTACCAGTATCATGTTGTTTTGTTTCTGTGGTTCTGTCATATAATTTGGCCTCAGGCATTGTGATGTTTCTAGCATTGTTCTTTCTGCTTAGGATTGCTTTAGCTATCCAGGGTCATTTGTGCTTCCATACAAACTCTAGGATTTTTTTTAAAACTAGTTTTGTAAAGAATGTCATTGGAATTTTGATGGGTATTCAGCTGAATCTATAGATCAGTTTCATCAATGTTGTTATTTCCACACTATACATTTAAGAAATACATTGATAACTCATGTTTTTATCATTGAACGCTATTCCATTATTAAATGGATGTGTCATAGTTCATCTATTTGCGATGTTGTTTCTGAGTTTTAACAACTATAGTTAAATATTCTACCACTGTCTTTGTGTGGGATTTTCTATAACTAAGTTTCAATTTGTTTGTAATAAATATCCAGGAATATGGTTATTTGAACACATAGTATGACTACATTTAACTTTGGAAGACTATTGACTGTGTCAATTTGCAACCTACCCTGGCCCCCCAGCCTAGTATATCTTTTTATACGCTTTTAGTAAGTGTGTGGTCATCTGCTGACCTACAAGTCAATTTCTTCTTTTCAGGCATTTATGTGTTGTATATATGCATGTATGTATACATGCTTGCTTGTGTGTGCAAGTGTATATACATGCTGCATATGGAGGCCTGAAGCTAATGTCAGGAATCCGTCTCTATAGTTGTTCTACCTTAGTCTCTTGAGACAGGGTCTCTCAGTTAAATCCAGAGTTTGGTAATATGGCTAGTCTCACTAGCCAGCCTGCTCCAGGGATCCCTTGTCTCTGCTTTCTGAGGCTGGAAATATAGTCCATCTGTCATTTGCATGAGTTCTGGGGATCTGAACTCCAGTCCTCTTGTTTTCATGGCAAATGCAACCACTAAACCATCTCTCCTGGTATCTCTTAACCAAATTTTAATGAGAATTCTTAGTAAATAGTTATGTGTGCTAATCTTTCAGAAATGTCATACCAGAAGACATAATGGTGTATGCTTGTACCTGTGTGTACAGTCACTACATAACAGTACCAGCAGCAGTTATAAGCTCATATAGATAAATTATACTGCTGATACAAGTGACATTATAAGTAATGGTAATATTATATGCTTTTCTGAAATGATGGAAAATTTGAACCAGTCTTTAATTCCCAGTAAGTATAACCAAGTGTTTTGTTTAATACATATCCAGAGAGACAGCATAGCTGGCATTTGTGAGGAGGGCAGCATGCAACACAGAATATTTAGAGCTCCACTGTCCTCTTTAAGTACCATAATCTAATCATAACTGGATGTGGTATGATGTTAGAATATCTGCCCTTCCTTGAAAACTTGCAAAAGAAGGGTTCTCTGTGTCACTGTGGTGGTGGCTGCAGCATTTGGCTAGATACTTCTACATCTTCTGGATGTTCCCAGGGACAGCTGGGATATAAAGAGCATCTCTCCTTGAAGTCTCTACCTCATATATGCTGCCAAGGTATTAACTGCTGTATAAGTCTCCTGGTATAAGGCTGGATTAGCTTCAACTCCCTGGGCCTCTTCCCTAAGATTCCTGTTAACCACAAGGAGTCCCCTTGCTCTATGATGAGGAAGGGGTAAGCATTCTTTGGAGGAAGAGTAGAGTGAACTTCTATACACCTATAATGTGTATAGGAGATTTTGTAATGGAGATTATGAGGGTGGAATAATTTACATTTTTCTGAGTTTCCAAGGCCAACTTTACTCTCAAATTAATGACAGATAGGGTTCCTCTTCAGATATTAACATATTCAATAAATTCAGTCATGTTATCAATAAATACTTTATATAGGAATCATACTGTGGTGGTTTGAAAGAAAATGGCCCCCAAAGGGAGCAGCACTATTAGGAGGTGTGGCTTATTGAAGTAGGTGTGGCTTTGTTGGAGGAAGAGTGTCACTAGGGGGTGGGCTTTGAGGTCTCAAATGTTCAAGCCAGTTCACTTCCTGCTGCCTGTGGATCCTGATGCAGAACTCTCAGCTCCTTCTGCAGCACTTCGTCTGTCTGCACTCAACCGTGGTGATATCTCCGTGGTAATAATGGACTAAACCTCTGAAACTGTAAGCCAGGCAAAATTAAATGTTTTCCTTTGTAAGAGTGGTCATGGCATCTCTTTGCAGCAATAGAAACCCTAAGAAGAAACATACCAACTTTTTTATTTTAATTTATGAATATGTGTATATATGTCCTGTCCTACACACACACACACACACACACACACACACACACACACACACACACACACTTCTTCCACTGCCTCCATAATTACATACAGGCTCATTCATGCTCCCCCTTTACAACACACACACATACACACACACACACACACACACACACACACACACACACACACACACACACACAACTTCTTCCACTGCCTCCATAATTACATACAGGCTCATTCATGCTCCCCCCTTTACAACACACACACACACACACACACACACACACACACACATACACACACACACACACACATACACACACACACACACACACACACACACACACACACACACACACACACAACTTCTTCCACTGCCTCCATAATTACATATTCTTGTATTCTTGGGGAAAGGAATATGATGGGCCAAGCTTCACATCCAGTTGTTAAAACAATACAGCCAAGCATTGACTAAGCATCTACATGCACTTCTGAATTAGTTCTGTGTTCACGTGGGAGAGGAACATGCTATTTTATTTTTGATTTTTCAGCTGTGTACTGAGAATGATCCAGCTGGCTTGGGCAGAGAGATTTGCATTATCCTCCAATCCTCCAACTATTACTGAAAATCTCCTGAATGCACCAAAGGAGTCTGTGAGTTCTGAGTCTTCCTGTGAGAACTGCAGAACTTCTTATTTCAGTGATTTGTAAAGAAACTGGCAGTTGTGTCTCGAGTAACCGGCTGAATGCTGACTTCGTCAAGTGCACAGAAATGGCATCTTATTCACATTCAAATAAGCAACTCAGTTTCATAGGGATTCTTCTAAGTTGTGATATATTTTTGATATCTTCTAAAAAAGTTCCTTGCTCAAAAACGGCTGTATCCTTTTCAAAAGAGATTCATTTTATTGCATATTTTTAAATGGTTTTTAAGAGAGTCACACACATTGCTAAGCTCAGGTAGTGGGTACAGAATCTTAAAATCTGCACACCTCTACTTTCACGTTTTACCCTTGAGAAAGTGAATGCATTGTGTGACGCCTGAGCAACCATTAGTATCACCATCTGTTGCTACAGATGTCATCAATAGCTTTGTGCTTTTGGTGTCTTGAGTTTGAAAAACGTTTTTCTTCTAAGCCCCCATTTCTTTGAAAAGAGCTGAGTCTTCTGTGGTAATACACCAAGAGAGAAAATTTCTATTTAAAGTTTGTCTATTAAGCAATTTTTAAAGTAGAAGAAGAATATGCCTATCATGTTCAGACATGATGCAAATAGGTTGAAATGGAAAGATGACATACATCAACTGTACAGATACTTTATAATATTAGGATACAATTTAGATGGGAACTAAGAAATATGAAATATAGTAATCCGCCCTTCAAAAGATAGAAGTTGGGATATCGTTTCCTTGATGTTTACACATCCTTCTCTGAAAGCCTGACTGTCCCCATAACCCTAAATGGACTCTGCTCCTCTCTCTAGGGCACTGACACTTGCCCACAGCACATTAGAATAAAAATGGTCATTTGAGTATCATAGTGAGTCTCTCATATTCTCTTGGGATATCTGAGGTTATAATATAGGGACCGAGGGAAATTTGTTTCATGCTGTGGAGAAATACATTTCTGTGAGATGATGTCAAGAGTAATAGTGATTTTTGTGATGAAAACCATTGCAAAACAGAAGAGCTAGAACTTGGAACCTCAGAGAGGAGATGGAGGTGGAGTAGATCCCCATTCATCAGTGTGAAGGGACAGAGTTACAACAGAGGAGCTGGAGGGATAAACTGGGGCTTATCTATAGAGGTAGCTCAAGGACAAATTAAGGATTTGCACAAGTGAGGCATCCCCAGAACTGTCCAGACCAGCCTGCCTGGGAAGGCGCAAGGAAGTCTGCAGTGCCTTCAGCAACTGTATAAGAGGGTTGGAAGCCCAGACCTTTGCACTTCCCTTTCTTCTGGGCGATACTCTGATTTCTTCGCCGTGTTTATTGACTGTGTATACTCCGCATATATACTCCTCATCATTTCTCCTTCACTTGCCCAACTCCTGGCTTTTTCCACACTGAGGAAGTCAGAGCCAACTGAGATTTGTCAGAACTGTATCACTTTTATTTATTTGAATCTGCCCAGGTTTATGAAAGCTATGCCTTTAAGAAGTCCTAGTGGCCAATGTTTTCGTGAATTAATGCTTTTAAATATTCAGGAAACAGATCATCATGATGCCTTTAAAAATATGCCAGTGCATAGAGAAACCTTTTTTTAAAAAATGAAATCAACATGCAAATTTTGACAAAAATAGCACAGAAAGAAAATTATAGGTTACTTTAATATGTGGAGATCTATGCAGAAATTCTAAGTGACAAGGCAAACGAGAACTGAGCAATGAACTAAAAGTACTGAAAAGCAGTGAGGTTTATGGCAGCATTTTAAGAAAGGCTCGGTATTAGGGGTGTTATTAACGTGACCCACCATATTTATAAGTCAAAAGGTAAAACAATATGATCACACTGATAGAGACAGAAGAGGCATTCCTTAAAAATATTCTTGAGTTGCAAGAAACCATAATAAAATAAGAATAAGTAAATACTCCTTTAGTGTAATAGAAGTACATTTCTCAGGCCAGCCTGGTCTACAGAGTGAATTCCAGGACACCCAGGGCTACACAGGGACTCAAAAAACAAACAGCTGATATTTTATATTACTATATTTAGTTATGAAATATAATGAGAAGACTAGGTCTTGTGATCATAAGGATATTTGAAGACATTCCCAGGGAAAGATTGAAGAGAAGATAAACAAGGGCAGGGTGTACTCTACTTGGGAAGGGAGGGTTAACATCACTAGATGACAGGAACTTCCAACTGTTCCAATCTTATTCGACCACTCTTACGTGTGTATTCCACTGTTCACTAAAATGCTGCCACACAGCCCCTCTCTATGTAAGCACACAACACACATATTCATATCTAAATATTTCACATTTTTTGCCCAATGTGTTTCACTGTATGCTTAGTCACAAATATACAGAACTCACGTAGAGTGAAATATATTTATATATGGACATTTTCACAAAGTTTTTCTACATCTCTATATTCAGGGAAGCACAAAATACACTTGTGAAGTAGGAAAGACTCCAGTGTGACACACTCAAGTGTCTTCACAGAGGTTATTACTAGAAGAGGGGTGTGAAGGGGCTTCCAGTTCGATCCTTATCCTTTCAATAGTGAATTTATACATTTTTTTGTTTTAGAAAAACAAACTTGGAGGTGAAATAAGTAATATAGTATATTAAAGACTATAAAAGGTAAAATAAGATAGAAAATATTTCCAGATTTTAAGTTTAAATAATGTTTTATTTATTCTTTGAAATTTTCAGCCGTTGATTTGATGCCTTTTGGTGATAGTCATTTACCACCGTCTCCCTCCAACTGCTCTCTTAGGACCCCTTACCCTGTCTCTCTTGTGCCTTC
Organism: Peromyscus californicus insignis; assembly: GCF_007827085.1. Lineage (NCBI taxonomy): Eukaryota > Metazoa > Chordata > Mammalia > Rodentia > Cricetidae > Peromyscus > Peromyscus californicus. Next base: position 75,192,034 of record NW_026294606.1, on the reverse strand, counting down.
CAGTCAACTCTCTTTTGTTTATTAATAATCCCCTGAATTCAATTAGTGTTGCCCATGCATGGGTGTGGGCCCCCCACTGGGGTATGGGCAACCTGCCAGCAGCCATGTCCTCAAAGGAGACTTCTCCCCTCTCAGCAATCACCAACAGCCAACAGTTCCTTCGCTCAGCATGAGATCTTAGGGGTCCCTCCCCCAATACTTGTAGCAGGAATCTTAGAAGGTCTTATTAATAAAATCAAACCTGTAGCCAGGTATTGGGGTGAAGCTGGAAGATCAGAGAACCAGAACAAGCCACAGTCACCTCACCTCGACAGTTCCTCAGCTGATCCTGTTTCCTCAGACTGGAAGCTTCTGTGTCCTCATCCAAATAGATCTCAGCTGAACTGCTGCTCAAAGCCTAATAACCAGCCAAATGCTTCTAGTTTCTGGCCCTCATGCCTTATATACCTTTCTGCTTTCAGCCATCACTCCCTGGGATTAAAGGCTCACTTCTTCGGATTAAAGGCGTGTGTCACCATGCCTGGCTGTTTCCAATGTGGCCTTGAACTCACAGAGATCCCAGATGAATTCTGCCTCTGGAATGCTAGGATTAAAGGTGTGTGCTACCACGGCCTATCCTCTATGTTTAATATTGTGGCTGTTCTGTCTCTGACCCCAGATAAGTTTATTAGGGTGCACAATATTTTGGGGAACACAATACCACCACAAATACTGGAGTTTTAATTAGTTTGATCTTGTGCAGTTATGGTGTAGGTAACCACAGCTGAGGCTGTCATGAGGGTGCCACATCATCACAGGTTGATTCATTGATGAGTCCATACTGAATGGGCTCTCAGGAGCTGGGCTGGCTAGAGAAAGTAGGTTGCTGAAGGTGTATCATTGCAGGATATGTCTGGTCTGTGGTCCCTTACTGTATTTCTCCACTTCCTGTCTCCTTCTACAGTATGTATATTTTCTAATTTATATTATTTGGTGTTTTGTAGTAACTACGTGTTCTAGTTTGCATAATGCTGCTGTGCTAAAACACCATGACTAAAAACAACCGGGAAGAAAGAATTTATGCCATCTTACAACTTCATGTCACAATCCATCACTGAAGGAAGTCAGGGCAGGAACTTCAGGCAGGAACCAGGAGGCAGGAGCCAAAGTAAGAACCGTGAAGGGACGCTGCTTACTGGCTCCTTCCCCTGGTCTGCTCAGTTACTTTCTTATAAGGTCCAGGCCCACCTGCCCAGGGATGGGTGGGCTGGATCCTCCCATTTTGATAAATAACCAAGAAAGTGACCCACAGATATGTCCACAGCCCAAGATAAATTCTTCAATTGGGATTTCTTCCCAGGTATGTTTAGGTTTGTGTCAAGTTGGCAAAAAATTAACCAATACAATTAACTCTTTGTAACTTGAACACAAACACATCTTTATTAAACCATAACCTTTCCTTTCTTATCTCAGTATAAAATGTAGTATAACTTTAAATGTGCTCCATTCTTTGAAAAATTCAAACATTTTAGAAGTCCAAGTTATCTTTAGAAATACAGTCTCTTAACTGTAGGCTCCTGTAAATTCCAAAAATATCTCACACGCTTCCTATTCCCAGAGAGAAGTATTAGAGCACAGTTATGATCAAATTAAAGCACACACTCATCATGCCATGTCAATCAAAGCCTGTAGTTCCATGCCCAGTGTGTGGGACACTCATGAACGTCTACGTTCCAAAGGGCTTGGACAGCTCTATTTCTCTGCTCTGCTGCCTGCAATACGAACAGCTTGCTTGTCTGGTGGGCTCAGGTTGGTTTTACCCCACACCTGCTGCTGGGCTTCGAGATCATCTCAGGGTCATGTCTGGCATCTACAGCACACTGGCGTCACTGCAGCTGAGGCTCTGCCCTCACCATGGCCTCTTCTGTCCTCTTCAGGGACTTGGACACTGCTACATGGTGCCTCAGCTTCTCTCCACGACCCTTCAATCTTGGAGTTTCTACTGCAGTGGAGGCTACACCTCCACCATTGGACTGTCTTTTGACCTCCCTTCAGGGAGACACCAGCACACACTTCCAACATCTTATGGTACCAAGCAGAGCAGAAGTTGCTATTTCTCGCTTGACCACTGGAGGGTAATATGACGCTTTAAACTTAGAGTACCAAGAAGTCAGGCCATTTAAGTAACCACTGTGACTCAGAACATACTTTCTCTTGACTTAAATGTGCTCAGATCCACCTTGTGCTTGTGAAAGGAAATGGAGGCCTGTAATTATATAAGAATAATAGATAAATGGAAAAAGAAAAAAGATTTGCCTTTCTAAGAACCACAATAGAGAATTACAGATGAAAGATAAGAAAGTGGCAAGAATACCAAATAATGTTTTTAGTCCTTAGTAATTGAGGTGAAAATATGTTACTGATGCTGAGGAGAGATCACCGAAACTGCTGGTTAGATCCCAGATCTCCAAATAAACATGTTGCTGCTCTCCTTATTTCCTTCTATTTGGGAGGTTCAGAAGAAATGAAACGAAGGTTCACAGAATGTAATGTTCCTCAGGTAGGATGTCCCTGAAATGGGTAAGTGAACACTGGAGAGAAAGAATTCAAGTGTAAACGCTGTCCAAGATAAATGGGGGAGACATAAATTGCTCAGGAAGACACTGGAATGGCCCGACACTGCCATTGAAATGAGCAGAAGCTAGAGTGGCGTCCGTGAACACCCGTTCCCAGTGCAGGCTCCCTGAGGTGGTTGTGTTGGTAATAGTTTCCAAACATGGGCAAAATGCTGCAATGGGCCAGCCACCACAATGACAATAACAAAGATATCAGGTGGCTTCATCTCAGGCAGCGAGTGTGTAGAGAGCTATAGCGTTATAGTCTGATTATGGGTGAGAAGGATTGAGAAAGAAGCATACATGTTTAAACATTCAATTCAGAGCTGGTGTCATGAGTTTCTGTCAAATTTCTACTGGTTAGAGGCTAAGCACTCTTGAGTTTTCTACCCACTGTCACATGTACTAAGGGAAGGGGACGTCACAGGGAAGAGCTGAGGGGTCAAAGCCCAATTCTACAAATGTAGTTCATCTCCCCTTTCTTTTAGTTCTGAGAAAATGTACTCCAAGTGAAGCCTCAATACATGATGCGTTGGTGTCATGAGGGAGGTCTGGAGGGTATAATTAAATTGTACTTGAAATGTTTAAAACTCCGTTTAGAAACTTTCTATGGGGAAAAAGGAGCATTTTCTTAAAATCATATCTTAGAAAAAGGTAGTGAGGTGACTTGAAATTTTTTGATAGGAATTTGAAAAGATGTCTTGCTGGCTGGTCTGTGTCAACCTGACCCAAGCTAGAGTCATCAGTGAGGAGGAAGCCTTAATTGAGAAAATGCCTCCATAATCAGACTGTAGGCAAGCCTGTAGGGCATTTTCTTAATGATGTGGGAGGCCGGCCCAGTTCATTGTGGGTGGGGTCACCCCTGTGCTAGTGTTCTTGGGTTCTATAAGAAATCAATCTGAGCAAGCTCTGGGGAGCAAGCCAGAAAGCAGGAGCCCTCCCTGGCCTTTTACATCCGTTCCTGTCTCCAGGTTCTCACCTGGTTGAGTTCCTGTCCTGACGTCCTTCAGTGATGGAACTATGGGTGTGGAAGCATAAGCCAAATGATTTTCTCCCCAACTTGCTTTCGGTCACGATGTTTCCAAACTAACACAGCTGCCTGTTACTTACTTGAGAGAGGTTGAAAGTAGAATAATGACCAGAGCATGGGGCAGGAAGTAGAGAAGCCTGAAAGTTTGACTCATGGTACTAAGTCATGGCTAGATAAGAATAAGAAGCTCTAATGTGATACTACACAGTGGAATAACTATAGAGAGCAGGCTGAGCCAGCCATGGGGAGCAAGCCAGTCAGCAGCACCCCTCCATGGCCTCTGCAGCAGCTCCTGCCTCTAGGTTCCTGCCCTGCTTGAGTTCCTGTCCTGACTTCCCGCAGTGATGGACAATGATGTGGAAGTGTAAGCCAAATACACCCTTTCCTCCCCAACTTGCTTTGATCATGGTGTTTGATCACAGTGATGGTAACCCTAACTAACACAGATGTCATATAATTTTTGGCATGAGAGTAAGATTGATATGCAAATTTAGATTCTAGAAGCCTCAAATTCATCATAAAATCATTAGAATGCTTTAGTAAAATCTCAAATATTTGAGGGTTGCTTCCTATAGGTTAATGCTTTAAGTCTCTTGGTTTCACTGTTAGGCACAGTCTCGATAAGTGGTTGGGACAGTTTGCTATTTCCAGTCGACATGTACTGGAGAGCTTCTATGTGCTGTGGGGTCCATCTGTGACAACTAATCTTTATTTCTTACTTGATTGGATTTAGAAGCACCTGGGAGAGAAGTAAATACACTTCTGGAAGTGTCTCCAGGAGGTTTCCAAGAAAGACTGTTTGCTAAGGGGCAGCACCGTCTCAGAGGCAGGAGGCCCCAAGGTGATAAAAAGGGCAGAAGGAAGACAATGGGTACAGGGAATTCCCCTCTCTTCTTCCTGCCCTAGCACGGACAGCCCACCCTGAAGTACCCCTGAATCAATGAGCCAAGTAAACCTGTTCTTCCCTTAAGTCAGGTAGCTTTTCACAGTGGTGGGAGGTCTGGTCCAAAGTCCAGTGCAGATTTGGCAGAGCTGCGAGTCAAAACTACCAGGGCAGGGAGGGATGAAGAAGAAGAGGGCAGGAAGAAGGTTAGAAGAGAAATGGCTCACCACTGCTCACTGCTCGTAGCTTTGCCCGTTGGTGAAGCAAATAGGCCTGTTCGCTGCTACCTAAAGACGCAGAAGTCTGGGAAGAATTCTAAGTACGTGGCTTCGAGGAGTTTGTTGGAGAATCTCACCGAGCTTGGAAGGGCTTGGAGCAGGCCCTGTGGGTTCTCTTTTGTCTTTTTATGTTTTGGGAAAGGTGCTTCTCATTCACTGCTGAACGCCTAGAGCTTTAGAGTCAGTCATACCTTTTCTGTTCTTGTTCCTACTGTGCTAGTGTGGAATTTGATGGCATATGGTGCACCAATAAAGACAACGGGCATTGCTGGCCATGGTTAGGAATACGCGTTGATAAGACAGCAAGTAGAGGGGAAAATCAAGTGAATGTTATTATTTTTTCTTTCGTGGTGCTGAGGATTGAGAAGTTATTTCAGAATCCACTAAAATTCAGATTGTCTTGAGGTGATTTTAGTAAATAAGAGAAACTATTTTTGAGCAAAGTGATACATGTTTTAGAATTTAAAAAGAAATGCTTTCTGATGAAAAGGTTGAAAACTTGGGAGAATGCTTGAAAATATGTGCCACATGCATTTGTTAAAAAATACCCTGGGTATCTCAAGTGGTAACTGTAAGGAGAGGAAATGTAGGGGGATGGCCATGGGATTAAATGTCCAGGCATTTCCTAGGTGAAGGAGAATTGCAGGCACAGGGCTGTGACTTCCATTAGGAGATTTCAGCCAGGCATTTCTATCACAGAGGGTTCTTTACAGCCAGGTTCCTTTTTCATGATTTTGAGCCTAAACTAGAAACAAATGCGGTCCTTACTTTCATCCTAAATTTTTGACAGGTTCTCAAATATATCTTGTGAATGTACTCATTTTATATATAAAAGATGGAATATATTGTAATCCAGTTAGGAGCAAATTCAGCTTCCTTTAGTCTAGAATGAGAAATGGCAATATTGGTTGGATACTTCAGTTTACTGAGTTTCTGTACAGGCAATATTTCCATAAGTATTGACATGTGCCATAAAGTACAATAAAATTCACCGTCCTTAATGTTTTATGTTTAATATGTAGATTAAAGATAGCTTTACCTTTACTGGATATTTCATAAACATTCAAAGATCTGCTGATCCAAAGACCATCATTACTACTAATAATGCATAGCATCAAATCAAACTTCTGTTCCTTGTCAGGTTTTGAATGATTCTATCCTATGTAATTACAGTTGGTTGACATTGGCTGGTTATTCTTATTTCTTTCAAGTATCCATAAAATATTTCTTTGGTCAGGTTCAGTGTAGGCACATGATATAGACAGAGCATAGTTGCTGATTTCAAGGAGCTCACAGACTAGGGTGCGAAATAACTGAGTAAATTGAGAAATTGTTCCTATGCTTAGGATAAGTGCAGCTGCCCATGCCCACTCAGCCAAGAAACCAGTGGTTCCCTGAAGGAATGGCTGGAAGGGAAGTGGTAGGCTGCTTAGGACAAATAGGAAGATGTGGGGCTGGAATAATAGGAAAGAACTAGAATGCCAGAGGGTGTATGGGCAAACACAGCCTTTGGGCTTCATACTGGAGAGGTGAACATTTGAAGGATAAGTGTAAAAAACTTGCTAAGAGTGTGGAAGATGTACAGGAAGGGGCTGCAGACCAGGGGATTGGCTTTTGGTGACATCATCATCTCTGGTGGCTAAGATGGGAACAGTGAGAAACTTATTTTAAGAACTACATACAGATTTAGTTTTGCTATGTTTGAATAATCTCTTAGAGCAGTGGTTCTCAACCTTCCTAATGCTGTGACCGTTTAAGACAGTTCCTCATGTTGTGGTGACCCCCAACCATAAAACTGTTTTTGTTGCTACTGCAAATATCTGATATGCAGGATATCTGATATATGACCCTGGTGATAGGATCATTTGGGGGTCATGGTCCACAGGTTGAGAACCACTCTCTTAGACGCAATCAGATGTAAAAAAAATCACCCAAAAGCAAATATTGAGCCCTTTTAAGGTATAGTCTATTATTCAGATTATTGTGTAAAAAATCTGCCTCTCAAGTGCTGTGATTAAAGACAAATGCTGCCATGCCCGGCTTCCCTCTTCTTATAATAAAGCCACTAATAGTATCTGGAGACCTGCCTTCAACTAGGTCTAATTACCTTCCAAAGACCGTGAGTCCAAATAACAGCAGCGTATGATGTTAAGGACTGTTTCCACCTTGAATTCTGGAATCACACCAAGAGCCAGAACCTAAGGACACCGAGGTGGAGGTGCACACAGCACAGCTTCCTGGGTGTGGTCCTGGAGACCAGAAGTGCAAGCTGTCCCTGGGATTACCCAAACTTTCTCCCTGATCTTCAAATTCAGTGCCTGGCAAGACAGTGGAACACAGTAAGTCTGCTGAGTCAATCAGGAGACTCCCCCCTTTAAAAATCCTGCTGCTGTTGCCAGTGCCTTTCTCTCACAGATGCTTATTTCTAATGGGATATTTAAACACATCACTTTCCCACATTGATATACCAAGCATAAAATACACAGATACTTAATACCTAGCTAAAAAATACTCATTAGATGTTTACCATATGTCAGGTTCTTTGTGCTCAGAGTTATAGCAAGAAAAAAACAACAAAAGTCTCTGATGTCAGTTATATTCCAGTGAACATTAAGATTGAAATAGAACATTTTATAATTAGATTATATCTACACATATATAAAGTTTTAAACTTACATATAAGATGAAAATTTTATGCAAATGTGTACATATGTATATATACATATACACACATAGAAATTTGTGTTCCATGTGACTGATTACTACATAGTCACAAAATTAATCACTTTAGCCCTTCATTCCACAGGTCAATCATAGAATGTTCCAATAGACTTGAATAAACAGTTAGTCAGCTGGGAGGACAGGAAGATTTGAATCAGCCAACCAAACAGCCACAGAAGTCTGCAGTGTAAGTTCTGTGCTCACCGGTGAACTGCTGTGAAAGAGGGCTATTGTGGAATCCCCCTTTGAACTAACCCTTTCTGACATGGGCCTCACCAAATGCAGGGCAGCCCTGCTGCAAAGAGTTGAGACTGAGTCTTTGTTGTCCAAGTAATACTATGTTCTGTGCCTTTGTGTTAATGTTTTTCAGTTAACAGGTATGGAGCTCAAAAACATTAGGGCTCATTACTATACACCATCATATCATTCCTACCACTTCCTAAATTCTTTTCTAAATTTTTTTTTAGGTTCTCGTATGAATTGATGGGTTTCATAATGGAATCTTAATACCTGAACTCTTTTATTACCATATTCATATGATGTTATCATATCATATATTCTATAACGTAGTTATCTCTAGTGAGGATATCTCTGAGTAGTGGTTGTTAAGATTTTTGTTTGAGTCAAAGAAGTAAAAGAAAGTCTCTTTCCCTACAGAAAACTACAACCAGTCAAAATGCAGAGTTGTAGAACCTAGTCCCAATGGATAGGTCTGCAAAACAATCCCTCATCTGAGACTCAGGGGACACTTGGAAGATGGCAGAAAGATGGCAAGAGCCAGAGGGCCGGAGTTTGCTGTGAGACTGTGTTTCCTGGTGCTGTCAGAAGCTCACCAACATGGCTGCCTAAGTATGAGCTGAACAAGGACAATAACAGCACACTTGCCAAATGGATGGGGATATCCCATGAGGTCTCAACTCTACACAAAGAACTACAAGCAGGTGAGAAGTGCTGAGACCAGGAGAGATAGTCTTCTCCAAGTTGGTTGTCTAGTATCGAATGGTCAGTGCTGAAAACATATATACAAGTAACATTATATGGACTGAACAGGTTATATTTAGAAATACATATGCGTATACATATATATGTGTAATAACAATGGAAAAAGAGGCCATGAATTTGAAAGAGAGCAAGGAGAGGTATATGGAAAGGTTTGGAGGGAAGAGAGGGAAGGAGGAAATGTTGTAATTATATTATAATCTCAAAAAATAAAATAAAATAAAGATCTCTCACCAAATTGCTGTGTTTGAACAGATTAGTGTAGATTTTCACTAGTTGTATCCTGTGTTTTATGTTTTTTCCACTTCTGGATCTGTTACTCAGTTTTCTTAGAAGATGCTATCTTCCCTCCAACCAGGATGATCAGCACCTCAGATCTTAGAAGGGAGAGAGATGGTTTGGCAGAGTTAAAGGTTGAGGTGATTTGCACGAATGGCCTTGGAATGCAGAGGATCCAACTCAGGCCCTTTTTCTGCTCAGACTCTACTGTTGACATGTTCAGGCCTTACTTCATTTCCCTCACTTTTTGTTGGTTTTACTGGTTCATTATCACTTTAACAGTAATGTTTATCTTATTCTTCATAGTTTCAACTTCAATAACTGATTTTTTTTTTTTTTTTTACAATCCACATTGAGATTACAGCCTTGAGCTCCCAGCTCTGGCGATGGGTCTTGTATTGCTCAGCAGACAATGAGTTGGTCTCCTCTCTCCCACAAAGCTCACATGTATGAAACCCGGCAAATACACCTAAGGCAAAGACTGGCTTCGGTCTAGGTTTACCTCTCTGAATTTCTTCCTTCACTAAGTTCCCAGTTCGAGTTTTTCTTCATTGATGGTTAAGACATTTTAAATTCAGCTTTAGCTATTTTCAGGTGGAAAGTCATTGAGGATGTAACCCTTCATACTACAGGTGCAGTTCCATGATAACTTTATTTTTTAACCTACAGTTTCTTTTTGTCCTTGGAATTCTATAGTTTCCTTGAATTTTCTCTTGTGTTCTCTCTCTCTCTCTCTCTCTCTCTCTTTGGCTTTTCGAGACAGGGTTTCTCTGTGAAGCTTTGCACCTTTCCTGGATCTTGCTCTGTAGCTCAGGCTGGCCTCAAACTCACAGAGATCCGCCTGCCTCTGTCTCTCAAGTGCTGGGATTAAAGGCGTGCGCCGCCGCCGCCGCCGCCGCCGCCGCCGCCGCCGCCGCCGCCGCCACCACCACCACCACCTGGCTTTTTCTATCTCTTTACTGTTTTGTATTCTTACAGATTTCCTGTTTTATTATATCTGCTCATCCATGTTTAAATGTCAGCAGTCCTAATTATTTGATATTTATAAATGCAATGCAGTCATTTCTGTTGGGTACACTGACTTCTGAAGTTACTCTGGTGACATTAGAGTTTGTGTGTTCCTTTCTATTCCTGATTTATCTGCTTCCTGGGTCCTCACTCCATTGATTTACAATAGGCTTTTCTGGGCTTTGGGTTTGGTTGGCTGCATGGTTCTCCTCTCTGTTTGCCTGCTTTGTTCATACACACTTGTAATGATTGCATTAAGGAAGTAGCAAGCATGGCTTCCCTTTGTGTTTGAGTATAAATGTTTTCTCAAGAGTGTTCTCTTAGCTGGGAGGCTGAGAATGTGTCCTGTAGGTGGGATGCATCTGTCTGCAGTTGGATGTGTCCAACTGCAGGCCTCTTTGTAGTGGACACAAAGAGATACTTTCACCACAACAAGTGATGACAGTTCTACACAGGTGATAATATGTTCGATGCCATTAAAGTCCATGCTATCATTTTTTTGCCTGGACCCAAACTGCTTTTAGCAGTTTTAATAACTGCTCTAGCAAGTAACATACACGCAGTGAGTGGGAAAGGTCACCTGCAGAGCTGCCACTCAGTTAATTACCCTGACTACTGACCCTGTCTCACTTCTCTTTATACTGCCAACTTGGAATATAGAACACAGTGAGAGTTTTTCCTAGGATATTGGCTCCTTCCTTCACCACAGATTCTCCCTGGCCACTTCTAAACTGATGCTTTCTCCACACTATTCCTCTTCTTTTCTTCTTTCAGAAACATAAATCTGGTGTATTGTCAATTCTGCCTCCTGTTCTTAAGACTATTGGGAATGAACATCTCATCTTTTTCTCTACTTCCTGTGAAATCTGGATATGGTACAGGAAGTACATGTGTTCAGTCCAGTAGTTATACTAACACTTAAATAAATGTTTCTTTTTTATTTTAGAAAATTAATGGTATTATATTTCTACTGTGTTCTTCATATCTTCCCTTCATTTGATAGATGTCTGTGATTGATGGCTAAATCTGTATTCATAGGCTATGGGGGTGGGAGTGGGGCAGGACAGAATGGAGGATGAAAAGGCCTTCTCCAGGGATCCAAGGTGCTGAGTGCAGTGGAATCATGGAACCAAGACATTGTGATGCGTTCTTGGACCACTGTGATAGCCTTCCTTGGGTACGGCTTTACTCTCGACCCTTCCCAGGAATGACCATGTGTTATAAACAGTGATCCTTTTAATGTACAAATCAATTTCTCATGCATTTTGCTTTCTTTCAGAATAAAGTTCTTACTGGGGAGAGGGCTGAGTGAGTAAAGTACTTGCTCTGTAAGCATGCATATGTGAGTGTCATCTCCAGGTCCCATTTGAAGCTGAGTGTGGTGGTGAATTTCTTTAACCCTGTGCTAGAGGCCAAAGGCAGGCTGATCCTGGTATTGTTGACAAGCTGTGCAGTTGATCAATGAGCTCCCGGTTAGTGAGAGACCATGCCTGAAATTAAGGTATATAGAAAGTGATAGACATCCTACATAGACCTCTGGAATTCACACACATGCACTGTGGAGCGCACAAGAACACACACACACACACACACACACACACACACACACACACACAGAGGCCAGGGTCTGCATGTTGTGGTGCCTAGCTCCCTCTTTAGTTCCACTTTGGTGCAAGTTCTCCAGTTCTCTTCTCCTCTGGGAGACCAGACCTTGCACTGGATGTTGGTTACATCAGGGGCAAGACAGGCAGAGACCCACAAACCCTCAAACATTCCCAATAGCTTCTGTCTTCCAAATGTCAGTCACAGATGCACTGTCTTTCTTGGACAGTGGTCCTTTCCTTCTACTTGGACTAAATTTTCTCACCTTTTTTTTCCTTTTAATCTCAGCACATTAGTTAGTTTTCCAGGAAAATGTTTTTATCCTAAATTTTCACATGTCAACCTCTGTAAGGTTGAAACTTTACATTTTCTTGTATTATTATTTTCTTTCCATTTATGAATTCTTTATTCCTCATGATAGTATGAATTTTGCCTCTTTATACTTCTTATAATGATATAATGGTTTTAGGGCTAGATATCATGAACACTAAATAAATATTTGTTGGCTAGATAAGTTATTGAGGAATGACATTGCCTGTGGATAGAGGAGTGATGTGTGTGTGTGTGTGTGTGTGTGTGTGTGTGTGTGTGTGTGTGTGTGTGTATTAAGTAACCAATGGCACCCACTGGAATGCCTACCAAGCTTAGAAGCCCATGAGCTCTCTCCCTTTTCCTGACATTTGTCCCTTATCTATAGAGGTTGCCCTGAAAAATGTATCATCTTGAGCACATCACCTGGAGCAGCTCATTCCAAATGTAAATCAGTTAGATTCAAAGCTCACTCCCTTAGATTCTTCAGAGTAAGAACAAGAGGCCGAGCTTAGGAAGGGGAGCTGAGCCCAGCTGCCAATGGCAGAACTCCAGAGAAAACAAGTACCAACTCTGTGACTGCAACCACTGAAGCAGGTAAACACTGAAAGTCCCCTTTCAAGTCCTGAGTTCCTAAGTGTCTTTGCATACTGTGTACTTTCTCTGATGTTTCTTTGCCTAAACTAGTTCCAATTGTGTTTCACTGATTGCAGCCAGAGAGCCTTATTATTAACGTAGCATTGTTACCATAATGCTTCAAAGCAAAAATGTGGGCCATGACTAAGATGAGAGGCAGTTTCAACAGAGATAGAGTGATGGAACTGAAGGAGTAGAACTGATGTTGGTAGAAGCAGATGCCATCTGGGGCAGGACTCACTCTGGTTTTGTCTGAAATGAAAACACATGGTTCCTAACATGTGGAAGGGGAAGCTACAAGTCATTCCTGTGTATACAAATCCATTACCTGCAGAAAGGTTTACATGCATGAAAAGAATTTCACTGGTTTTCTACTCTTGAAGCTCGGTAAACTGAAGAAGACCCTCACTCCCTTTATTAAATATGGCAGAACATTCTTACAGCACTGATGTCTACTGGGTCTCCAAAACTACTTGTTCTTTATCTTGTTTATATGAAAACAATTTCTGTGAGAGCAAAGATTCCTAAGACAGACATTTTGGTGTTTCAGTCTTCAGATCTCAAGGGTGAAGCCTTCAAGTGTCAAGTAAAGTGCTGTAGAAATTATCTCATAAGAATAGCCTAGGACCTCTTTCTGGTACCAGGAAATTCACACAGCAACTCCCAGCCTAAGAGATGTGTTCCTATCATCAACCCATGGACTACTTCCATGCCTCATCAGTAGTTGAGGACAAGAATGATATAGGATTGGTTTGTTTTTTTAAACATTGCCTGTTCATTAAGGATCCTCATTTAGCCTTTTGTTAAGACCACAGCACTTCATTCAGAGACTGGAGGCTGGGCTGGATGATCCTCTGGGTGGTGAGCTGTGCATGCTCCTGGAGCCCTATGTCTTTCTAATGCTCACAGGACCCCTCCCCCCAAAGCCATTTTTTCTTTTGTAATCTTGGAAGGCATTCATCAAGACCCAGCCTTGAGAGTGCTTCCACTGGGCATCCACAAAGCTGTGGCAATCATTCCAACATTCTGTATATATCCATTTACTTCTGAACTCACCTGCTATGTTGTGAGTTCTTCAAACCTGAGATCACAGTAGTTCATCTTCATCTCCTACACAGAATACAAGGCAAATATTCAATATTTTCTGTTACTCATTTTGACTCTTTCAGTAGCTAGGCAGACGTCCTGGAAGGAAAAGCAGAGCTATTTAGATAGCTGTATATATATCATATAACTTACATAGTATATATCTTATATGCATTATGTATTCTATAGTTTATATAGTTCCTATGCTCTTTAATATGGTAAATTTATATAAGTAAATATGTGCATTTATATACATGTGTAAGCTATAAATATACATAGCACATACATTTTATCTATTGCATTAAGAACCATTATGTTTACCCCATACCTGGAGCAACTATGTGCTACTTATACTCATAGAGGAATAACAACCAATGCATTTTACATTCTCTTCCCCTTCTCTTTCTACTTTTCCAAGATCATCATGGCTCATGTTTCAAATAGAAGCTGAAACGGTTTATCTTCCCTAGCTTGCTCTGAGTGAAGGACTGGGAGAGCAGAGGACTGGGAGAGCGGAGGCCTGGGAGAGCAGACTCCTATGTCTGTTCATGAAGTAAACAGAGGTAGAATGAGATTCCCACTCAGCAGCTGCCTTTCATCCCCGGATGTGGACATGCGGCCTTGCTGATTCCATTCCTGTATGTTGAGCCTTCCAGAGCTCATGGGAGTCACCTCTGCCACCAGGGCAGCTGCAATGGTCCGTGTCAACCTGGGGTCTTCTGTCTCAGGTGGCCTTGGCTCATGGGCTAATAGGTGATTACCTAGCCTGTCCCTTATGGGGCCCTGACTAAACAGACTCCAATAAAGTCCTTATAAATGAGTCCACCAGATAAAAACCTGCCCCCAATGTACACAACCCCATAGCTTTTTTGTTGTTGTTTTTTGTTGGAAGTACATGGATATAACTGATGTTTTATATAAATTAAAACAAGACAAAACAAAACCAATCCTTTAGTTTATATGAGGAGCTACTCAGGGTAGCAAACAGTCACCCTCAGTGAATGGCTGACCTGGTTAACTGGCCAGCAGTTCACTAGGAGGCAATTCTAATACTATGGGAAGGAAAGACAGAGGGGTGGGCAGAGGCCGGCCACTAGCAGCTCTATGAGAGATACCACTAACAATTGTACAGATGAAGAAAAGACACTCCTAACCAATGACAGGACAAAAAGAAGGATAAGATATTATCATGCAGCAGACAATTCTGCTGTTAATCTAGGAAGTATTGAAAAGGGACCTCAGAATTTCCTTGTAGCTGCTTTGGATTCAGAGAGAGGCTAAGACAGAGAGAAGAAAGAAACAGAGGCCAGAGCTTTGCAGCTTCTTCAGCCCCTCAATGCCATTACCACACACCTTATGCTGCAATCATTATATCACTGGGTTGAGGTGGTTTGCGCACTGAATTTACTCATAGACAAAGTAGTCTCTCAGAATAAACTACCACAGGCAGACAGAAGCAGAGGCAACCATTCAGTGTCAGAATTTAATTACCACTCATGTCAAGGTGTAGATAGTCCATTCTTGATAGACACTTTACCTGATGTTCCTTCCATGTCTTCAAAAAAGTGAACCTTGCAACTTCAATAAGCACTCATACAAAAGAACATCTTTCTTCTCACCATGGCTGTTAAGTAATAATTGGAGCCATCTGTTCTGTCCTGACCATAAACCACGCAGCCCAGCCAGCTGTGGAGAGGTTGAATGAAGAATGGCTTCTCCCACAAGAGTACATCTACATGGTAAAGAGGAAATATAAACCTCATGCAACAATTTAAATGAGGTTTATGACAAAATCACCCTATTCTTTACTGCTGTAATCATTTACCATCCTAAAACAGGACTATAAGGAAATAGAGAGGACAAAAGATTTTACTGACAAGATTTTCTTTTGACTAAAGCCCGAATTGAAGGAAAACATGGGATTCTGTTCTCTCTCCCTCCAGACAAGTTTGTACGTGTGTTAGCCGACTTTTGGTCACCATTACAAGATGTCCAAGATAAACATTAGGAGGAGGAGACATTTATTTGGTTTCAGAAGTTTCTGTGAGGACCCCTGGACTTTGTTGTTTGTGGCCCGTGGTAGCACATTATGTTACAGCAGGAGGTAGTGAGCAGGCCTTAGTCACCACAGAGAAAAAGGAGAAAGAGACAAGAAGGAGTTTAGATTCCAGTATCTGCTTCCAGGGCACAGCCTAATAGCTTAACTGCCTCCTCCTGGATCCCATCCATTAGAGTTGGAAACTCAGCCTTTGACATATGGGCCTTTGGGAAGCATTCAAGTTCTAAACTATGGTAGCATAATTGAATTGTTGTGGGATTTACAGTTACTGTGTTTAAATCAATTTAAATTAACTTGAAAACTAATTCCTTGCCAACTGTAATAAGCATTTAAATTCATTTCCACAGCTAGAAGCCTCAGTTCTTACACTTCAATTAGGGTCACAAGCATTTTCTCCCTCAAAAGCACAGAGTTCCAAGTAGAAAAGTGACTGTCGGGCCCTGGAGTGTAAGTTTGTGCTTTTCAGTACATATAACAGAAGCTAAGAGTGAGCTTGGGGCAGATCTGCCCTTCCATTCAGCACTTCCTATGGTCTTTTGGAGTTTGTTTTTTATTTTTCAGAATTGCATGCATGATTATTTTTTTCAGAATTGACACAGTTACCTCCTTAAAACCCCCACAAATATCTCCCAACACGTGCCCCTTCTGAGTGCATGTCTTTTTTTTTTTTTTAAATACAACAGCTGGGTGGTGGTGGCACATGCTTTTAATCCCAGCACTCGGGAGGCAGAGGCAGGTGGATTTCTGTGAATTGAGTTCCAGGACAGCCATGGCTACACAGAAAAGCTCTGCCTTGAAAAACAAAACAAGAAGAAAGAAACATAACCCACCAAGTTCAATTTGTGATGCCCCTATTTTTTCGAGTGTGGGGGCCACTGGAAATGTGAATCCTATCAGTGGTTACAGATTCAAAAACCAACAATTCTCTCTCCTCGGAAGGCGTCAGCCTTGGTCAGAAAAGCTTCCTTTTGCAGTGAGCAGCAGTGCACAGAGAGATACATAACTGGTCCAAGGATGAGAGTCAGAGGTGGAGTGTTCAGCCCTAAACAAGACATCTGCATCACCAACGCTCCACCAAGGCTCATGGAGGATGGGGAAGAAGAAGAGTGTAAGAGCCGGAGGATGGGGAGGAGGGCTGTGAAATGCTGTCTCCTGGACATGGCATGGCTGCCATACTTAAAACCTCACCTCAGCCAGGGTTACCTATGTAAACCCTCTGCAAGATTGAGCCAGCCAAAGGTCTCCCACAGATGTAGATGGTCTCCAGGCTCACTCCTTACTGAGGAGTTATTTAGATTTTTTTTTTTTTTTAGGTCTTGAAGTTCTTTGCTGCTTTGAGAAGAGTCACTCTTTACCCGGTGTGTCTCCAGTTTTATTGGATTGGGCTGCTGTAAAAATCCAGCAGACATTGGGTGGCTTACAAACAACAGGAATCTCTTTCTCACCCTTCTGGAGGCTGGTGGTTGAAATCAGGGTGCTGTGTGGCCTGGCCCTGGGGAGGATGCTTTGCTGAGCTTCACCCCACTGAATTCTCATCCTGTCTACATTTGACAGAGGACTGAGAAATCCCTCTGGAAGCTCCTTTTCTCTTTTTGTAAGAACGTCAATTTCCATTTCACGAAGGCTTCACTTCTCATGACTGGATGCTTCTCAGAAGGCCTCTCTCCAGGTTTTATCACACTGGGTGGTGATGGGTTTCTGCTTCCATGATACGGGAGACACACGGCTTTGCTTGCACCAATAGTTATGTTCCCTTGTATGAGTAGAAGCCAGTAAACATTAAGCAAGCCACCATATTAGTGACTCCAGTGAGGGAAAGGCACACAATTCCATATAATTTTGCTCTGAATGTTGTCTGCCCGGGGGAAGGATGCATGTGGGGAAGGGATTCCAAACAAGCATTAAGCAACCATTCCAACTAAACTGATGTATGTGCTATTTATTTATTCATTCATAAAGTATTTGATCATATTCACACCACTGTCCTCTCTTCTCTCCTTTCCACTCCCACTGAACTCAACCCCTTCTTCTTCCCAGCAAACCCCTCTCTAATTTTCATATGTGTGTATATTTTTAATTAGAGTTGCTTGTATGAGCATGAGTGGCAGGAATTTACTGGGCCAGGACAACTTACCAGTGACTGCACCCCTGGGAAATATGACTCTCCCTCCTCCAGCAAACATTAGCGGCTTATATCTACTCAGGTAGGGGTGAGTCTCGTGAGCTCCTTCCACATCTGTGATAGGTTATTGACAGGCTCCACCTTGTGCAGATCTTTTTTATGCAGGGGAACACAGCATAAGAAAGCTGGGTACAATGGCCATGTCATGCCCAGAAGACAATGTTTGACTCCCATATTCCGTTTTTTACAGTATTTCTATACTCTCTGCTGTGAGTGCTCTCATCCCTGAGCCTTAGGGGAGATGAATAAATGTCATATTTAGGAGTAAGTCCAGAACAGTCACTTATTCTCATTACTTTGACCAGTTATGAGCTGTACATTCACTACTGTTCACTGTACATTTAAGCTTCTCTGCCCAAGGCTGAGAGCAGCACTAATCAATGGGTATGGACATAAATATTTAGAAGTCATCTTAACATATCTGTTAAGCAAAGCATCAGTGGTAGGTTCTATCTAGGACCTATGAGCTTCCCACCCATGGCTTTTGATCAGGACTATAGTGATAGACACTATTTTCCTCCAGTGGAGAGGACCTCCAACCCAATCAGAAAGTGTTTGGTCACACTCATAACGGTCACGCTGCTACGGAAGTGAGCACATCTTGTTTGTCAGGTCAGTATTATTGCACTCTTTTTGTTGTGGTTTTTGAGACAGGTTCTTGCTATGCATCCCAGAATAGCTTCAAGATTTGTTATCCTCTTATCTCAGTTTCCCAAGGACCACCACACCTGCTTAACTTCTGGCTTCTTGCTTCTTTTCTCCTCAGCTCTGGGGCTTGTCTCCTACTCCCCATTACGACCAAGACTTCTGTCTTCATGGATGACGCTCCTGCTTAGAACCATGAGTCCTCTACAGCCTCCTGTAAGAGGGAGGCCTTGCACCTAGACCTGGTCCTTCCGTGCAGCAGCACAAAATGAAATGAGATTCACGTAAGATGAACAGGCACTTTGTTTCAGGCCTTGGGCATTTTTCTCATTTGAATATTCATTATCACCTTGAGTGTCAAATGCTATTTTTGTTCTTGTTTGACAGACGAGAGAACTGAATTTGGAGAGCGTGAGAGATCTACTCAGTTAATAAATGGCAGAGCAAGTTTCAAGCAAGCCAGGCTGGCTCCAGCTGCTGAGCTGTCAGCCACCTCATGAGAGGAATGGAAACCTGGGCCCGCAGTTCTGACTTCCTTTGGCAGGAGCTTACTTTCCAAGCCTGGGCAGACCCAGTCCTTCCCATAACATACACTATAGTTGTGTGTACTGGGCTATGCAAGTTTCTGGGAAGGAAGTTAATAGGACTCGGTTCCTCAACAGGCATCCAGGACGAGAGGAGGAACCCTGGGCTTTCAGAATTAACATCTATAATTTCTTGTTTCATCATCATTTCTGAGCAGTTTATTCAAATGCTGGTTGGTTAACATGGTTGTTTGAATGCCTTTACTGCCAGACATGAAGGCAGGCACTTGTAATTCTACCTCTCTGGAGACTGAGGCGGGAGGGTCACAAGTTCAAAGCCAGCTTGGTATGCATAGTGGAGGCCCTGTCTCAAGCAAAACAAAACAAAACAAAACAAAACAAAATTGATCCCCTTTATTGTTACACATAGGGGGAAAAAAACCTCAGGCAGGAGGCATCTTTAAAAACCTCATACACACTGGGATAATGTTGTTTTCACCATGAAAGCAAATACTCTTAGTCACTTAGTTTTAGAATACTCACACACCCATAGGATGTGCGTGTTTGGTAGTGTGCCCATCCACCAGAAGAACAGAATGTCTCACAGGGCAGCAGTTCTCAACCTGTGGGTCAAGACCCCTTTGGGAGTTCAAACCATCCTTTCACAGGGGTCACATATCAGATATCCTGCATATCAAATACTTACATTATGATTGATTCATAACAGTAGCAAGATTACAGCTATGAAGTAGCAATAAAATAGTTTTATGGTTGGGGGTCACCACAACATGAGGAGCTGTATTAAGGGCCGTGGCATTAGGAAGGTTGAGCCACTGACCTAGGGTGAAGAGGTCTACTCAAGGACAGCTTTGGTACTCTTGCTTCAGTTTCAGCCCCATCCCTGCCCACTGCTGCGGCTTCCACAGGGAATCTGGACAGCAGGAATCAAGAGAAGCAGTTACAAATGTCATTTCAAGTCACAGCTTGCTTTGCATCATCAAAGGCAGATGCTAAGGCAGGTGTGCTTTCTGAAGGCATGGTTTGGAACTTTTTCCACGTAGCGGAGAATTGCTGTCTAATGTGTGGATCTGTTTGGATCAAGGACAAAGGTTTGGCAACAGGAAGTAGAAGGAGAATTGCTGCTCTCTTCATGGGCTCCCGTGAAGCACCTGCAGCCCTGAAATTTCCTCTCTTCCACAATCAACAAAAGATAAAAGAGACTGCTCACAGGTGTGGCTAGATCCCAGGGTCTCACCCGTCTATCAAGAACTGATTTTGAAGGTACTTGTTTCTTGAAAACATGAAAAATGTTAGGTCCTGGTAACTTTAAATGACTCCCTGAGAGGAGGGGATAAAAATATCATTACTTTACATTTCTGAATTGAACCAGAGATAACTGCTGAGTATCATTTCAGGAAAATGCATATATCCAGGTATGAGGAGTCCAGCGCCAAGAGGTGCCTGGAATAGGTACGCATTTGAAAAGGAAACTATTTCCGTTACTATTAGTTCTACTTCAGTTTTCATGAGACGAAGTCTTGTGATGCTCCTTCCTCAGCCTCCGACGGACGTGCTAGGCTTGGAGGCATGGGCTGTCATCCCCACCCCGAGGATGTGATTGATAGATCGTTAGCTTCAGTGACATACAGATCTCACCACAGTCCACACTCTATCAGTTTAAATAGCTTTTCTTAAAGGCTAGCCTGGAGGTCATTAAGTAGCCCAGACTTATTTCAAACTTGTAACTCCCTTGTTTGGCTTCCTGAATAGTGGGGTTATAGATGTCTGCCACTGTGACCAGCTAAATTTGTAGTCTTTTTTTTTCTTAAAGCTTTTTATTATAATTTTTATTTTCTTTTGAAATATACTTGAATGTTCCCGTGGTTACGTTTCTCCATTAAATATTTCTTTTGAATTTGGGCTTGTTGACAATTTCACATATGGATAGGGTGCATTCTGATTTCTATAAACCCCTGTTCTGCCACTCTCCCTCCCGTTCTTATTATTTCCTTTGTAGCAAGTCCCCGACCCACAGCTATGGGCTTGTTTTGTTTTTGAGACACACTGAGTTTAATCACGAGTGTTTGGGTTGTGACTACCCATTAAAACCTGGTGAACTCCTCAGTGTATACACAGCTAATGATGACTGCTCCTATCCAGAATTGATCAGCACCCAATTCAGGGAGAGGTAGGGCTCCACAAGTGCCTCCCTGTTCCATGACCGACTGGTAGGCCCAGCCTTGTGTAGGCTCATTACAGGCAGCCACAGCTGCTATGAGGTCATGACTTACATTGGGTGGGCCATGCCCAGAAGACAGCATCTCACAGCCCTTCTCCCTATTTTCTGGCTTACATCCTTTCTGCTCCCTCTTATATGATGACCCCTGAGCCTTAGCAGGGTGGTATAAATGTTCCTTTAGGCTTGTACAGCCACTCATCCCTGAATTCCCACTGTTCATTGCAAAGAGGCTTCTCTACCTATAGAAGCAACATTTACTTGTGGATATAAACAGAAATATTTAAAAGACAGCTTGGAGTGGGCAGTGGTGATGCACACCTTTAAACTTAGCACTCAGGAGGCAGAGAGGCAGATGGATCTCTGTGAGTTCAAGGCCAGCCTGGTCTACAGAGTGAGTTCTGCCACAGCCAGAGCTGTTACACAGAGAACTCTGTCTCGAAAAACCAAAACCAAACCAACTATCCAACCAACCAACAACCCCCACTCCCCGCAAAAAAATTAGCTTGGCACCATGATAATTTAGCTAAACAACAGTAGTAACTTCACCCCTAGGGCTTAAGGCCTCCTCAGCCATAGGCTTTTGATTGGGATTGTAGTACCATGCTTAAATCCCTCCACAAATCAAGTCCCAAATCCAATCAGAGAACAGGTAGTTATCCATATAACATTTGTACCACTATTGCCGCAATCGGCACATCTTCCCTGGCAGATTGGTATTGTAGTTCAAAAGTGGGTAAGACGGTTAATGCCTTTTGTCCCCCAGCAACCTGTATAGCACCTTTCGGCACTATGAAAGCCAGCCAGCAGGGAGGAAGCTTCCAACTCAGTTTCAGCTTGATTTCTCTATGGTTTGGTGGGCAACCAAGAGGAGTGGAAAGCTCCTGTATTATTTGGGGGCTCTTAGGGCACTCCTGACCAACAACTCACGAGGAGGTATTTCACACCTGGTGCTGGGAGTTTCGTTTAAGAACTCTCCTATTTCAGGATTTCACCAGATGTCTCCTTTCTGACTGTCATTTTGACTTGTGGTTTTAAGAGGCTTACAAAGCAGTAAGTTTCCATCTGGCATTTTTGGACATCTTTAGTTTTAGTTAACTCTTTCCTCCTTCCTTGTCTCCCATATCCCCTGCTTAAACGTTCCACCCTCAAAATATCCTTCCTCTGTTTTCCTGTTACTTATGTTCTGCTGTTCCTCTTCCCTTGAGACATCCCACACTCAATGGCCCCTTTCTAGCTTTCTGACTCCTATAGGTATTTCAAATTAAACACATACATCTAAGCATTTGAAGCTGAGAGCCACATATGAGAGAGAACATGCAGCATGTGTCTTTCTGAGCCCAAGTTAACTCTCTAAGTATAATTTTGCCTGGTTTCATTCACTTACCTGCAAATTTTGTTTTTCTTTACAGTTAAATAAAATTCCATTGTGTGTCTGTGCTACATTTTCATTTCATTACACCATCACTTGGTGGATACTTAGGCCAATTCCATTTCTCAGCTATTTCAAATAGACACCAATGAATATCAGTGAGCATGTATCTTTGGGTCATTTGGTGGATCTATTTCTAGCTTTGCGAGGAACTTCTACACTGGTTTCCATTACCTCCATCAGTTTACACTCCCACCAACAGTGAATAAGGGTTACTGTTTACTCACATATCCCTGCCAGCATTTGTTGATATTTGATTTCTCAGTGATAGCCATTCTGAGGG
The DNA here is from genome assembly GCF_007827085.1 of Peromyscus californicus insignis. Taxonomy (NCBI): domain Eukaryota; kingdom Metazoa; phylum Chordata; class Mammalia; order Rodentia; family Cricetidae; genus Peromyscus; species Peromyscus californicus. The sequence goes on along the minus strand of NW_026294606.1, from coordinate 75,169,248 downwards.
TAAGGTAGAATTACAAAGTAATTTTAATTTATGATTTTCTTGACAGCTAATGATATTGAAAACTTGTAAAAAAAAATTCAGTTGTGTTTTTCCTTCAGCGAATTCTCTTTTAAGATCTATGGCCACTTTTTGTGGTGTTTGTTTTCTTGATGTATTTCTTTGTGTATTCTTGATATTAATCCTCAGTTGGAGGTATAGCTGGTAAAGCTATCTTTTTTATCTCATTTTGTGGGCTTTCTCTTTATCTATTGATGAGTTCCTTTGTTGTACATAAGAGTTTTAGTTTTACAAGTTCCCATTTGTTGTTAGTTGGTCTTATTTCCTGAACTGCTGGAATCTTAATAGAAATTCTTTGCCTTTGAATTTAGTGTCCTCTTGTTGGATTGATCCTTTGATCAATAGGAAGTGACTATCTTTATCTCTTATGAGTAGTTTTGCTTTGAACTCTACTTTTTAGATATGAGAATAGCAACACTTGTTTGCTTTCTGGCTCCATTTGCTTTGGATACCTTTGTCCATCCTTTGCCTAAAGGTAGCATCTATCTTTGATGGTGAAACTTGTTTCTTGGAAGGAAGAAAATGATGGATCCTGTTTTCTGGTCCAGTGATAATCTGTGTCTTTTGCTTGGGGAGTTGAGACCACTGATGATATTTAAAGATATTATAGAAAGATGTATGTTTATTCCTATCATTTGTTGATTTTCTAGTGTCCATTTTCTTGGTCTTTCTTTGCTTAGCCTCTGAGTTAACATTGTTTATTTTCTCCCTGTGGTCTCTTCTATATGCTATCCTTCTCTTCAGTTGAAATATTCCATCCAGTATCTTCTATAGGTTTGGCTTGGTAATCATTTATTCCTTTAGGTTGTGTTTATCTGGGAATGTTTTTCTTTCTGTTTCAATTATGACTGATAGTTCTGCTGGATACAGTAATCTGTGTTGATCCTTCACAGCAAGAAGCCATCACTCCTGCTTTTCTGGCTTCATCAAATGTTATTCTAATAAGACCTTCTTTATATCAGACTCAATCCTCTCTTGCAGCTTCAAACATTTCTTTGTTCTGACTATTATATGGCATGGGGAATCTCTCCTCTGATCTTGTCTATTTGGTGTTTTGTATGCTTGTGTACTTGAATGGGCATCTCTTTCTTGAGATTTAGGTAATTTTCCATGATTTTAGTGAAAATATTTTCTGTGTCTTTGACCAGGATTTATTCTCCTTGTTCTATGTCCATATTTATAGGTTTTTTCCACAGTGTTTCAAAGATCCTACATGTTCTGTTTGTGTGATTTTGATTTATTGTTTTATTAGACTGACTGATCCAATTCCTCTATCTTTCTTTAAGCCCGGATAGTTCATTTTCCACTTCATCCTGTCCACTGGTGGAGTTTTTCACTGAACGTTTTATCTGAAGTTTTATTCTGGTTTGTATTTTCTTTAGTATTTCAATCTCTTTATTGAAATTTATACCCTGAACTGTCATCTTGTTTAATATGTTTTCTTAGTCTTCATCCTGGCCTTTTTTCCTGTTCTTTTTGAGTTCCTTGAGCATATGTAGATGCTCTTCTAAATTCATTGTCTTCAGTGTCCTTCCAGTTGTTTTCACTGGTTATCATTCCTATGGGATAAAAGATTCTGGAGGAGATGTATTGTCTTGGTTTTTTTTTTTTTTTATTTTGTTGTGTTTTTGTTAGAGGACCTGGGCAGAGCTAAGTTGTTGGTCATATGATCTGGCCCACCTTTGTGGAGTGGGCATTTGGTTCGCTGCTTACTGTTATGCTGGTTTGACAAGTTTTGTATCAGCAAATGCCTGAAGTTCAGTCTTAGGGCCACTCAGTGCTGATTTGTGAGTCGGGCAGAAGAGGCATTTGTAGCTTAGCTAAGGAAAACTGTAGCTTCTGGCCTCACCAGCAGATACTCTAGAGACCAAGCAGGCTCTCCTTGCAATTCCTCAGAGACTGAGGTTAGAGTGCTGAAGAGTAGAGGCAGAGGGCTCCCAGTGGGCATTCAGGTACTCAGCAAGGGTCCTCAGATACTGGCACTGTGGTCTCAGAGGGAGGAAGGTCTGAGAGGTTCCCATGGAGGAAGCAAGGCAGTGGCACTGGTCCTTACTGGAGCAGCATTAGGATCCCAGCACTGGGAAGTGAACATCACTTATGGAGGGAGCAAGGGGCTCAGTGCAGGCCCTCAGATGGTGATGTTCGGTTCAGAATTAAGGGGAGGAGAGGGATACCTAAGGGGAGTGAATGTTTCCACATAGACACCCTGACAGCAGAGATAGTATGCAGGAGGTGTGAGGTATGGGGGCCTTTAACCTGACAGGCACTTGAGGGAAGTTCAAGTGGGCACAGAGCAGAAAAAAATGTGTGTTGGAAGTGGGAGGTCTGGGACCTCTTATCTGTCTAGGCTGAATGGACACAGACCTAAATTTGTATGTTGAGCCATGTCTCAACGATCTTCTTCTGTAGCTAATTTTTCTTCTGTTCTGCCCAGCCCCATGGACCCTGCAGCTGCTTATAAAATAATCACTTAGAAACTTATATTAATTAAAACTGCTTGACCATTAGCTCAGACCTACCACTGACTAGCGCTTACATTTAAACTCAGCCCATTTCTGTTAATCTATATGTTGCCATGTGTTCCATGGCTTTACCTGTGTGCCTTTACATGCTGCTCCTTGGTCGGCGGACATGCATCTGCTGACTCAGTCTTCCACTTCGCAGAATTCTCCTCTCTGCTTATCCTGCCTATACTTCATGCCTGGCTGTTGGCCAATCAGCATTTTATTTATCAACCAATCAGAGCAACACATTCACAGCATACAGAACATCCCACAGCATTCTTCCTAGGACCCCATTCTCTTAGTCCTCAATTATGGAAACTCAGGGACATTAGTGGACTTAGTCAAGATTATACCAAACAATCAGGGAAAGATACTCAAAATACAGATGGAGTGACAGCTCACTGTACGATACCACAGGAGAGGATGGGGGATTCTGCTTGAGCTCTATGTGTTTTAGATAAGGATGAGTAGGAAGGATCTATAGGATAGGTAGGCAATCTACATGAGTAAGTAGAAGAGAATGTGAAGCATGATTTCCGGATTGGACTTGTTAGGTGGATGTCTGCTGAACACCACTAACCAAGAGTCAGCAGTGGAGGAGCTCAGTGGAGTTTGAGTGTTTAAGGAGGCGACAAGGGGTGACTTACAGAATTCACATAAAATTAACAGTGGTACAACACAATCAAGATTCGTTGACTGCTTATTGAATGCTGTATTAGTCACTTTTCTCGTTGTTCTGACAAAGTGTTCAACAAAAGCAATTTAAGGAAGGGAGGCTATGGTGGGAAGGGACACAGTCCTGGTCGCAGGGAGAGAACAGCAGTGGGTTCTGAGAGAAGCAGCTAGCCATACTGCATCTGTAGTCCGGACACAGAGAGAGATGAATATTAGTGCTCAGCTCTCTCTTTCCTTGATGGTTTTCATTCAGTCCAGGGCCCCTGCCCATGGCATGATATCACCCACATTCAGGGTGGTCCTTCCATCTTCAGCTAAGCGTCTATGATAACACCCTCACAGGCACACCTCAAGGTGAATCCAGTCAAGCTGATGATGAAGGTTAGTCAGCACACATACCAAAGGCCATCCTCAGTGTGGTACATCAGTTTAATCAACACAAAACCTTATGTAGAAAGTAGCTGGTATAAAACTGGGAACAACATCAAGGGGGCTTGGTGATATTCTTGGGGTACCCCAGAGGGTCAGTGATGAGGTTCTAACTTGATCCTGGATAATCCTGCTGCAGAACCTTCATTTCTCCTGAGACACTTTCCCTCACATCAAAAAAGAGTGGAAAACTCTCCCTGGGCACAGAGAATAATGGCAGGATTTTGTGTCCCTTCTGTGTGAGAGTCCTTATCTTTCACACATGCATCAAAACATAATTTGGTGTTGGGGAGAAAGTAGTGTAGAGAAATAAAATCAAATAAGATTTGAGTTCTAAAACAGTAAAGGTTGAAGGCTACATGGGATTTTGTTATTTTGTTTTTCTCATTTTTTTCTACTTACGTGAAATTTTTCATAATAAAAATGTTTTTAGTTGATTATTTCTGTTTGAAGGAGAAACCAGAGTTTGTGCAATAGTATCCTCCAGACGTGGCAGGAGAGGGAGATAGCAGAAATAAGACCCCCAAACAAGAAAGTCATTAAAAATTATCTCCACCACATGGCAGACAGCAAAATGATCACACACAGCCGGGATATGTCCACATTTACACATTTATTTGGGTTTAGAGAGAAAACACAGGTAAAATACTTTGATCATACACAAGTTTATATTTGGTAGGAAGAACAGGTTGCCACATGTCTGTATATTATTTTTATTTTTATTTTTATTCTGTCTTTAGTAATGGAGGGGTGCTGGGGAAATGTTGACAATTTTCAGAAACACCATTTGGTAACAAGATCTTGGCACACGAAACTAATTAATACACAGTGTTTGCATTTAGCACTTGGAAACAGAAAAGCACGTGCAAGATGATACCTGGTTTGATGGTCTTTGATTCTTTTTTCCTGCTACTATATTTACACCTGTGCTTCCTTTGTCCATGTTCTGAGGAGCAGCACCTCCTCCGAGTCCCCACAGAGTCAGCACCTGCAGCATCAGCAGCTTGTGACACTCCATAATCAGTTTCTCTAGCCTCAGAGATGAACCAGTGTTCACTTTGCATTTTGTGTGCAATCACACAATTCTCAAAGAGATTTCCTAGGGTGGGGCTTAGCTGAGGTTATGCTCTCTATAAGAGCTGATGCAGAGGGCACACAGCTTGGGACAGGGTGAGAGTGTGAGGGAGCAGAGATGTGAGGACAGGAGCCGTTGCAAGCATAGTTCTCATAGTCTCAAAGTTCAACGTTCAATACAGCTACCACATAGAAGAGGACACACTGATAATTGTGCAAGCTTTTACAGCAACACAGGCTGATTTGCAACACCACGCAATTCAATATAAAGTGCACAACCCCAATCTGAGGTGACAAGACAGTACTTACAATGTACTAAAGGCAACACACACACACACACACACACACACACACACACACGATTTTTTTCTTTTCTTAAATCCTGTGACAGTACATGAACTCTATACCATTTAGAGATCTCAGATAAACACACACTGCACTTTTTTCAAGTATTTAAAATAATTAATGAAATATTGCTGTGTAAATAAAAATGGCCATATCAATTCTGATTAAAGCTGAAACCAATGCTTTTAAATGAAAAAAAAAAAAAAGGTCACAGATAGACTTTTGGCACTGGGAATTTGGACCAATGTTCAACACAATCTCCTTCCATTATTCTTTCTTCCTATCTTCCCTCCCCCTCTCTCAAGTGAATGACAGATCTAATTAAGGTATTGGGACCTATGAAGTTTGCATTTGCCTCCTTCTCTAGGTTACAGTGGGAAGAGGTTTCCACATCTGAGCAAGGCCCCTAGAAAATTTGAGGGAGAATCCGTAGAAGAAGGGGATAGGAGATTTCATTCCAGTAAAAAGCATTTTGCTGGAATCTCATACGTGGACACAAGCTCTTTTTCAAGCGTGCAGTCTCATCAAACTAGAAGCTAGCTTGTGCTACCAAGCCTGTCTCCCAAGGGCTAAGCTTTCTGTCTGTCAGGACACTAGGCCCTACTGCCTTCTCTCCGTGGGACAGTGGGTTTGATAAATGAGTGTCTCTTTCTGTGAAATGAGATCTTTGGGCCTGAGGCTCAAGATGGATGGACAGCTGCTGGTTTACTCTCTGCAGCCAGTTTCTAGAAAGGGAAGGCATGCTTGCCCACTAGAGAGTACCTAAAATGGGAGGCTATTCTTTCATGCAACCCCGCTTCACAGGGAGTTTTCTTTTCACTGCTCCAGGGAATCCATTGGCTTTCTAGACAGCAAGGGCCTAAAGCCACATTCATACCTAGGACCAGTATGTTTTCACACAGCCTGATCAAATAAGGTCTGGGTCAAAGTCATGAAGATTTGTGATAGTTAAGGACATGGCCTTCTTTCTTTGTTCCTGGAGTCTTTCTGAGTTTTGAAATGCCCATTGATATGAAGTGGGAGAATGCGTCTGGATCTGTACCTGCCATTTGCGTGTAAAAGGCTGTAAGTTCTACCAGCACACAGTTCTGTTCCTACGTGACTCTAAAGTTATCATGGGAGCTGTGGATAGCTCTCCATACAGTTGACAGGGAAAGAAACTTACTTTTAAAATATTATTTTGAGTTTTCGTGATCTCTGCATATTCTGGTCACTGTGGATCTTGATGGGAGGCAGATAAAAGATCTTAGGCTATCTTGAAAGGCATGAACAAAAAACTAATTTCAGGAAAGGAAAATAGCCATATGGGATATTAATTCATTACTGAGGATCTGGAGGTAGGGATTCTAACAGGAGAGACTAGAGTGTAGGGTAAAGAAGGAATTGAATAAGAGAGTATACATGATGCAGATAACCCTTCCCTCAGAAAGCAGCAGAATGGCATTTGGGACAAAGCCATTATTGTCACACAGAGGTCTCCTATGGCTGGATTTAACATTCTGAGTTCATCACTCAGGAACGTGTGCTACACCCCTCCTTACTAGGGCTGATTAGGTTTTATTTTTAGTTTTTTTCTTCTAATTAAACCAAATGATCTAATAAAAGAATATGGTTTGAAAGGACACTTCAAGAACTAATATCAACCTTCTGTTCAAAGCGGGCTACACAGGAAAGCAGAACAGAATACTTGCCCGGATCTGGGACCAAGCAGGGCTTATAAAGTGGGTCTTCCAGGGTCAATTCATTTAAAGTCTAAACAGGAAGAGAGTTTTAATTGTTGATCTCATCAATTGTTTTTAGAAGTTTCCTTTTGTGTGTGTCTGTTTGTTTTGGGATACTATCTTTAGGGAGATGATAAGCCATAATACATTCTAAAGTAAGTTATTACACTTTTAAATAATTTTGTGGGTTTCTATGTTAAAATTACCTTGATAAAGTGTTTTATTGTGCCTCCATGAAAGGTAAGAGAGAAAGAAAAAAATAAAGAAATAAATCTGGCTTAGGTTTCATATCTGCCCCTGCAGTTTGTATAACACATATAAAATAAAATCTATATGTTACAAAATAGGATTTCTTTTAATATATATATATTTTTTCTTTTTGTAAAATTATATGTATTTAAATACATTTGAAGTGTTGCTCTAGGTAAATTAGAAATTTTTTTCTAATACTATGAAAAAGGCAAGAGTTTTTATTGTCAGCGTACATTTTCTATTTACTTTGTCCTTTTCACGGCACCCCAGAGAACCTTTTATGATTCAAGGGTGATTTGGCACTATTCAGTACTACTGCTCTGAAGTGAAAATAAAGGTGGATTGGCATACTATATTAAAAGGGAAGTATTTATATCAACTTTATGCTTTATCTTACTGATTAGAACATAGCCTGTTGTCACTAATTATTACAGAAGTATTCTAAACTTAAGAAAGGACTTTTAAAAGGAGTGATGTTTCTCTTTTTGTTTGTTTGTTTGCTTTGATTTTTTAAACTGTACTCTACTGTGACACCACAATATAGAAATAGTTTTACTTTGGAACAACTACAAATACATTTACACAGTTTGTGACAACTTAACTGTCTACCTAGAGAATTCCAACAGTTTGATGAGTGAGGTGATTACAAATCCTGTCCCAGGCGTTCGATTTCTTCGATGAGGAAGTCAATGTCTTGGTGAGTTGCTGCAGGGTTTGAGATGACCATACGGAAGAAGTTGACCTTGTCTCCCAGGGGTTGGTAGCTGACCATTGTGGTCCCATACTCCATCATTCTGGCTTTAATCACTGGCGCCACCTGTAGGAGAGACCATATCAGTGCAATGGTTTTCTTTCCAGGCCCTCCCTTAGGTTAGAAACCCCAGAGCAAGGGATGATTTTGGATTTAACTAAACAGGAACACAGTTTTCATGAGATCAGAAAATTTAAAAAAAAAGCTCAAAACATTAAAAACCCTAAATATGATAAGAGTAATGCACAGTAGGCTAGCAGGCACTCGCCACCTTGACTGCTGAGTTAGTGTTTGGAGGAATGGAAAGAATCTGATCCTGACCCAGAGCTAAATGGTTTAACAGAACTAGACTGGAGGCAGCTTCACCCCAGAAAATATGAAGCCACTGTAAAGAAAGCATTATTCATAGAATTGCTATGAGGGATAAGCCTTAGTGTCAAGTGATGGATAAAAGCAGCAGACCTCTGAGGGGCTGGAGAGATGGCTCAGTGGGATGAGTGCACTTGCTGGAACACATGAGGACCTGTGTTCCCTCAGCCCCCATGTAACAGAACCAGGAGTGGTTGCACATGCCTGTGACACTGACGCTGTTGGGGGAGGAGACAGGCTGGTCCTGCAGTTCACTGGCCAGCTAGCCTAGCTGAAATGGTAAGCTTCAAGTTCAGCAAGAGACCATGTATCAAGAGAACATGGCTGAGAGCAATAGAGGAAGACACTCAGCACCCTCCTCTGGTCTCCCCATGAGGGCAACCCCCCCACTACCACACACACACACACACACACACACACACACACACACACACACACACATGAAAAATAAGACATCATACTTCTGACAACTTTCCTGTAATCCTAAACTTTTCTAGTTTCTTTAATTCTCTTTTTAAATTTCTTCCACTTATAAGTATTTTTTTGGGAAAAGGCCTTTAATGATATGAAGAATTATCTGGGAGTAAAAAGCTGAATCCCCAAGACTTCCTATACAGAAGACTATTTCAGACAAAATCACAGTATTGATGTTAGACTGTTCATTGCAGCTTCACGGGTTCTCTTTACTGTTTCAAATTGAGTTCACGCTCCCTAGCTCGGCACAAAGACCTTTTGTCATCAGCTCCAAGGATTCATCTTCAACTGCTCACCAAAATGAATCTACAGCTCTGACAAGAGCAATTTATTAAATATCCCTTGAACCATTTACATTGTCATCATTTCATGCCTATCATCAGTCTTACTGTGGCACGCTCTCCCAGTCCACATCCTACAGAGTACTCCGCAGGATTCCCCCACAGTGCTACAAGTGCTGCAAACCCCTTCCTGCCCATCTTCCTCTTTCTCCTTCTAAGCTGTAACTACATGGTCCTCACCCGTCGAGTCTAACAATATCCTAATTTCTTAATTGACCTTTCACTGATGAACACATACATTTTCTCGTTCTACCTCATCTGCAAGCTGCTGGAAGCTAGGCACAGTACCTTTTCATTCCTTTGTTCCCTAGTACAGCGCAGGGAAGTATAGAGGGCTTTCTGAGTTCTAACTGATATGGTAGTAGCATGGGAGGAACAGCTAAGATAAGACACACCTTCCAGGTCCATCTTACTCAGATGCATGATCTGCCACTGGAATTTGTAAACATAGCATCTGATCTTTGATGTTCATAACAAAGATAGAGCCAGAAATGCGAAGTCAGACATGATTTCAGCTTATGTGGGATGTACATGGTCAGAAATTCAGTTGAAAATGGGGACCATCCCTTACATCACCAGCAGGCCTCTTTGTAATTAAAATATATACTTGTTTCCTCCTAATGGGGATGGTATTCATGAAATAACATACAGTTTTCATGGAAATGTATTTTTACTATATGCTGTAAATCTTTTTGTGTTTTAAATCTTAGAAATGCATGAATGAAATGGGGAAATAGAACAGTCATCAAAGAGACACTTGGTGATGTTAAAATTTTACCAAAAAAGTCTCAATTACAGACCTTTATAAAGTCACCTCAAGTATGAGGCCAAATTGCTTCTTTACCAGTTTGCTATTAAATCCATTTGCTGGCCTTTTGAAAATCATCAATTATTGGAGGACAATAAAAGCTGATAAAAGAAATGCAGATAATGATCAAGAATTGCCTGGCATGGTAGAGCACACCTTTAATCCCAGCATTTGGGAGGCAGAGGCAGACAGATCTCTGTGAGTTCAAGACCAGCCAGGGCTACCCAGTAAACCCCTGTCTCGAAACAACAGCAACACAACAAAAGAATACTTAGAAAAAGGCTGGCGTGTAGCTCATGGGGGGGACAGTTGCCAGGCATGCATGAACTTCCATCCTTAGAACAGCAGCAGCAGAAAAGCTGATGGTGAAGAAGAGAGAGGGACCAGAAGCAGGAGAGGTGGGGCACAGGGCAGCCCGGCTGGGCAGCCGCAAATGCACCTACCAGATCCTCATCTTGACATCCTCACGACGGGGTGAATGCTTGTATTAGTAATAACCACTTGTGTTATCTAGATCTTCGTTCTCTGCTAGTGAGCCTTGGGAAAGGCTCATTTACCACTAAGTTTGGTCAATGTTCCCTTCCTTATGTATGAAAGTATGTGAAAAGTACTTACTGTAGACTGAACAATGTATCCCCTCAAATTTCTGTTTTGTGATCCTAATCCCCAATTAGGAGATGGAGTTCTTGGGAGGCTTTGCCTTATTAATTAGTGATTAGTCATTAATTAGTTATTAATAATTAATTAATTATTAATTATAAGGCTTTGTCAGAGAGGTCTTTTTCTTTTTTTTCTGCCAGAAGAGGGGATAGTGAAAACAGGCTATTGATGGACCAGGAAGTAGGACCTCAGCAGATATGGAATCGGCTGGCTTCTTGATCTCAGATATCCCAGCCCCCAGAACTGTGGGAAATCAATTCCTGTTGTCCATAAGCCACCTAACCTGTATAGTTCATTATATTGCAAACTCCCGAATCTCAGTACTTTAGCTCAACAATTGACTTTCAGGTGGGTTTTTGGCCTTATCTTGTCCAGAATTTAACTTTATTCTCTCTCCAACATGCAGGTGCACACATGGGAATATGCACACACATGTATATTAGCATACCGGTATGAACATGTACCCTCATATACAACACACGCTGACAAGTAAAAAAAAGAGTCTACCACATGTGAGTTTCATTCTGCTGAAGAATGTGGTGCTGGATTGCTAAAGGGCAGATGTTAATATCGAAAAACTTTCCTGAGGGTTTTTCATCTACAGGAATTTTACTCTTCCCTTTACATCGAGGGAATGAATTGTTCCAGAAGGTCAGTAAGATAAAGTGAGATTCTTAGCAGTGGGGAGTACATGTCTGCCTAACCTGGCTGTGTCTTCAGTCTCCTCTAGTCACTGAAAAAAAATGCCTAGAGCAGCTCACCTTCTGAAGTTCAAGTATATATGATCACCCCTAGTTTCCCATTCCCATAGCACCGTGATGCTATATACCAAAAAACACGCTTCACCCATGTGTAGATGTTGGGAGCAGGTAGAGATCAAAGGTAAAAACAGTACTTCCTGATCAAAGGAGACTTTGAAGCTTCTGGAGTCAGACTTATATTTTCTCCCTGTCCTTCAATAAAATGGGACAGCAACAGTGCTTGGCCACATCAACTCACACCTGATGCTATGTGACTTTAAGTGACCCAAAACCTGATAAATGTTGAGCCTGGGGCAACAATGAACACTGTAAATGGTAGCTGTTAATATTATTGCTCCTTCCCCTGGGTAGCCTTGACCTTGGTATCTCAAGAGGGCCTGCAGGAGCCTTTTTTTTTTTTTTTTTTTTTTTTTTTTTTTAACATTTCTGATACTTGAAGTCTATTTTGTACTTGTAACCGAGCATCTGTTTCCCTTCAAAACCCCCGAACCTTCAAGGACTGTTCTTGGTGCTTTCTGAATGTCAGCGGAGATTAACACCCAATCAATTATTTTAAGACATCATAAGCTCTCTCTCTAGAAATAAGCAAATGGAATTGTAAAAAGTCAGGAAACACAGACTTTGCACATCCTGGCTCTGTGGGAGCCCGCAGAGGGGTTGGGTCCAGGTACCAGCTGGTATTCCCCACAAAGATGTTGCACGTGATAAAGAAGACACATCTATCGAAGGACCCCTCAGCATCTACCTTGGAGAGGCGGCTCATTCTCTCTTCATTGTCTTCCAGAACACGCAGACTGGGAGGCACGAACCAAAAACACACATTTGTGTGCTGAGGCTGCAAGGAAGAAAATTCAGACCCGGTTCAGAATCCCGAGGACGGTTCAGATGTGCCTGTTCTTCAGGTTCAGAAGATAATCCCTGCATTTAAATGAGCAATTGCCCTGGGAGTGTCTCACTTTCACACTCTCTAGAATTATTTGTGAGTCTGATCTTTATTTCAGCTCCAGGGAGCCATCCCACCATCTATTGCTTCCCCTTGCAATGGTCCCACTTAGCTAGACAGCACATTACTGACGTCAGAAAACACCAGGGGTAAAGAGTGGGACTGAAGACACGTGTGGGGACTGTTGAACTGGGAGTACATACCTTCCCATCGAACACCATTTCATAGCCTTCCCGGTTTTTTATGATATTGTATAAATACTCTGCCAGCTCCAAACACTTATCAATATGTGCTTCAAACCCAGTAGTGCCCTACAAAAGAGAAGAAGCAAAAACATTAGGCAGACCAGGCATGTGGGTAGCTCTCAGCTGGAAATGGGGGAAGGACATGAGTCCTCTGGAGACTGCCGGTCATCCTGCCCTTTCCAGCTCTGCCACACTGAGACTCCTCCTGGAGGCTCCTTTGCTGACTGCTCCCTTTTAATCTCCCTCCAGGTGCATTTGTTCCTTTTCATTACTAGGGCCCACAGCTGACTCCTTTTGTTCCCAGGGCTTAATTCCCTAGGCAATTATTTTGATTACTCAAGGGGAAAATTTGCCTCTGCAGCTCATAGATGCAATCATGGAAGTCATTAATAACAGAAGGGCTGGGCTAGTCTTTTCCTGTAGACAAAAAGCTTTTGTCAGGGGACCCCCCACATGCCTGCTTGGCCCCCACTAGTGTTGCAAATTATCCATCCTCAAACTCCCTAATATGCCTCAGTAAGAATAAACAGGCACTCACTGAATGTCAGTTGATCAAACAAATGAGTCTTAGGAAGCTTGTCATTCCGCCTAGCTTTTTGGTGTTGTCTTTTGTGATGATGCATGACTCATATGTCAGCTGAGTGAATATGTCATTGAAGTCTTTTACTCCTCAGCTCTGGAAACCTTGGGTCTGGACTTACGAAACACAGTATAATAGCTTTGGACTGGAGTTATTTAACCAATGTCTGGGCACACTAGAGAACTGATTTCCAAAATGCCTTTCCTCCTTTAGTACCTGTATTTGGTAAGTGCAAATGGAAGTCTCAGAAAAGCAGTTAATGCACTTGGAACTCCTAACCCAGCATGGGAACCAAAGGAAGCAACTGTAACTATAATGGAGATAAGATGGGTATGTTTTCCCCTTTTATACAGGGCCTTATCATCCCCCAAAGGGAAGACCCAACCCAGCCCAGGTAAAGCATGTTTCAGGTCCTAATGCCAGGGGGGAAATGAAAGAAACATCAGGTGTGGATCAAACAGCATGAGTAGGTCAACCCCTGAGATGAAGGTGAAGGGGCAAGCTTTTCCAGCCTTGAAACAAAAGACCTCCGAGAGAGGGGAGAAAGGGAAGGTCACCAGCTGCGTTACTTAAGAGCTTTTTCCGATTTGTTACACAAAGCTTCAAATGTCTGGACGGCCAAGTCGAAAAATTTTCCATTTGGCTTTCAACTTAAAGCTTTGGTTTTTTTCCCAAGATGAAATGATAAGAGTTATCAAAATAATAAATGTAGTCCCTCAACCTAGACCAGAAGCAAGGATAACTATCCCTTCCGAAGCTCTCTAGCCATACCTGTCACAGGAGTCAGCCTTTTCTGAAGCTCCCTAGCCATACCTGTCACAGGAGTCAGCCTTTTCTGAAGCTCCCTAGCCATACCTGTCACAGGAGTCAACCTTTCCCTGTAAGAACAACCATCAAAATGTGGCTGTGGTGATTACATGGTTGTGAGACAAGACCCTACTCTGAAGATGGGCTGATCTCAAACTCCCACCAGTCCTCTTGCCTTAGCGTACTGAGTGTACGGTGATCTTTCTTTCGTGTAAATCGAGAGTCTAGTCAAAATTAAACTAAGTAGGTAACAAAGCAAAGTCAAAAAGCCATCCTGAAGATATGAAGTTGGAATGTGAACTTGGGTTTTGAGGGGTGGAATGGATAAGAAAGTATGGAACGACAAGTGTGACTAGAATGCATTACGTAACATGCATGAAATTGTCAACGAATAAACTAATAAAAACATAATCTCTGACCCTTGCAGCCTCCTTATATTTAACATGTCTGTCTCCAGAAGGCTAAGAAGAGGCCCGGCTGTACTGTACCAACAGCTACAGAAATTACATTGCTGGTAGGTGAAGGATCATCTCTAGGTAAATTTTGAGGTACACAGAACCCCACACAAAGGACTGGGCACTTCTAGAGTCTTAAAAAGTGTTTTCTCATTGGGAGTTATCCCTTGAAGTGTCCAAAATAAGTGATCATGGTAGGCATTTTTCATTCTGGTTTCCTTCTATAAGCACATTCATCTACCCAGGTGTTCGATCAGTCATCAAGATGGATCATCAATCAAGATGGAGAGGAGGGCACAAAATAGACCAGATAGCAATGAGGATGACAACGGTAAGAGGTGCCTCTTGAAAAATCAGGGTGCTCTGCCAGATGCATCAAAATGGGTTTTTGAGTTGAGAGCTTTAGAAACAACTGTACTTGAGAGGAGACAAAGGATGGGTTTAATTGTGCTCTTGCCCACAGAGAATGTGGGTACACAGATACATGATCAAAGAAAGTCCCCCAAGTAATTTTCCACCTAGCAATCACTTTTTACAGCCTTTGTCATATAGGCTTTCTTTTCTTTAGCTGCCATTCAGCTGGTCTATGCTCACCTTTGCTCTCCACATGAGCCATAATTTAAAGACATCCACGTGGCGTCCACACTGCAAGGCCTTGTCTCCGGTGTCATAGGACAGGTCATAGTGCTTATCTTGCTGAAAGAGGTAGGAAGCATGCATCTGGTTGCAGCTCTGCATCAGTCCCTACAAAAGCAAAGAGAAAGTTCAGGAGAAAACTCTCCTCACTCTCTTTAGCATTGCGTTGTGGCGGCAATTGTTAAGAAAGAAAAACCATAGCCCCAAATGTTATTGTATCTCATGGAAGAAGAAAATAGTAAGAATTAAATAGAAAAACTACTGGACAAGACTCTCCAGGCAAGCATCATAGGCTGATT
The DNA here is from genome assembly GCF_007827085.1 of Peromyscus californicus insignis. Taxonomy (NCBI): domain Eukaryota; kingdom Metazoa; phylum Chordata; class Mammalia; order Rodentia; family Cricetidae; genus Peromyscus; species Peromyscus californicus. Next base: position 75,154,062 of record NW_026294606.1, on the reverse strand, counting down.
CTGTGGGATGAAGGCTCAGGGTGGATAATGCTACCAGAGGTTAACAGAGACACACTTACGCTTTGGTTTTCCTCTTAAGAAATGACATTTATAAAACTACATAGATAAATAAAATTCACAACATGGTGTTCATTTTCTAGGAGGTCATCTTAATCCAGTTTTATTGTAATTCAGATGTTTCAGAAACCCAACACTTGGGAAGCTGCGGTAGGAGGATTGCTGAGAGTTTGAGGTCTCCTTGGTCTACATAGTGAGTTCCAGGCCAGCGAGGACTCTGTACCAAGATCAACCTTTCAAAGGGGAAGACGGAGAAAGAGAAGAAGGAAGGGGAGGCAGAGGCTTCAGAAACGTTTAGGTTCTTTGCTTTTTAATATTTATTTCGTGTGTGTGGGCACTTTGCCTGCATGTATGTCTACCATGTGTCTGTAGTGCCCAAAGGGGACAGAAAAGGGTATTATATCCCTTGGAACTGGAGGTACAGATGATTGTCAGCTGCCTCTGAAAGATTATACAGTGCTCTTAACCTTTGCGCCACCTCTCCAATCCCAACTTTCTGGTTCTGAAACTACCATTACTGTGGCTCTCCTAGAACTGTCCCTCCTCTGTAATTATTAGAGTTGGAGCTGTTCGGTAGCTCATTGCTCTTATTTTTATACATTGGAATGTAAAAGAAAAAAAAACCCAAAGACATCGCAATTATGAGCTGAACCTAAAGGAGCAGACTTTCCCATCTCCTCCTCTCCTCCCGAGGGTCGGGCTTGGAGGATGTGTTTTCACCTTCAGTTGCTCATGGGAGTTGCAAAGGAGATTTTCCTATCAGTGACCACGAATTTGCCCAAGCGCCATAACCCTAATATAGACATAGGCAGCGAGGCAATTGTTCAAGAGAACGGTGAATGACTCACGCTTCTGACTACAATAGCATTGCCAGTCTCCTCCTGGAAACCCCACCACGATTCAATTGATCGCATCCACGGGAGGCTTCTGACTCCCTGTCAGATGCTGTGCAATTGTGATTTTATAAAGGCTCTGGCATTTGGTTTTCTTTCTCTTGTGACTCATGATAAGAGAAGAAAAGACCAAATGTGATCACTGAGCTGAAGCAGAAGTGAGAACCTTTCAAAAAAGTTACCCAAACTAAAACGCAGAGCAGTGTAGACAATAGAACTGACTCCACCTTTAGCGTGGGCTTCATATTGCATGGACTCCATAGTTATCTTTGAAAATAAGAAAAGATAAATATGGTGTGTGAACATGAGAGCAGGATGAAGACACTGAATTTGAGAAAGAAAGCCTCCTTACAGATTAATAAGAATTACAGCAGGCGGTTCTATTTTGTTTCATGGCCACAAAACCTTTGTACCAGTTCTTCCCTGGCGTTGAAAGCCCACAGAAAGGTGTCAGCCATACTAAAGGAAAGAACTTCAGAGAGTATGGGGCGGTGCGCTGCAGACCAGCTCCTACTGAAATGGAAAGATTAGTTTGTAGTCCATGATTTTCATGACCGCCACTCCGACAGACCAGGCTTGCCAAGTCCACAGAAGCAAACAGTGATCTAGGTTCTTACACACAGGCCTTTCGTGAGCTAGTGTCCTGGTTCTGAGCAAGGAAACAGTCATAGACCATGGTGTTCCAAACTAGTCTAAAAACATGAGTGGGTGCTGCACAGAATGGAAGTCTCAGGTTTAAATAGACTTAGCGACCTATATATTTATATGTCTTGATAATTATAATGTATAACAGAGTATTATAAGGCTTCAGAAATCCCTTGGAATGCTAGGATTTGTTCTAAACTCTCATCAATATATCTCAAGCTTTTTAAAACTGTTTTTTTATTTTTCTTTTACCACAGAATTTCCACTGCAATTTTGTGTGGTGCAATTATTCATTGTATTCCAAAAGAGGCGAGGGGGGGGAGGGGAGGGGGAGGGATGTGGGCCAGAACATCATATGCTCTTGGATTTAAGAGGATCTTAGAGTTAAATTAACCTACTTCTTTCTTTTCTTTGATTTATTTTTCTTTTTAATTCTGCCTATCAGTGTATGTGCTGGTTAGTTTTTTGTGGACTAGAGAAAAGCTGGAGTCATCTACCTGAGAAGGAGGAATCTCAGCTGAGAAGGGGACTCCATCAGATTGGCCTGTGGGCAAGTCTGTGGGTCATTTTCTTTATTAATGACTGATGTGGGAGGACCCAGCCCACTGTGGGAGGTGCCACCCTGGTCAGGTAGTTCTAGGTTGTATAAAAAAGTAAACATAGCCATGTAGAGCACTTCCCACAGAGTGCTGGGCCCTTCCATATCAACCATTAATTGTAAATGTTTATAAAGAGTTCCTTACTGTTGGAAGTCTCACTTGATGGGGTACCAAATTATATATGGGACCAAGAGACGTGAAGACACTGCAGGTGGACCTAACCAGTGGAGAGTGGAGATACTAACTTTTTTGGTGCTGAATTTATACTTCTTTTGTCTCTGTTGTGGTTTTGTTGAATGGCATTTTGATTTGCTTTTATTGACCCTGTAGAGTACATTGAAGTTCCACGTCCTTTTCACAAGTCTTAGCAATAAGTGAAAGGAGCCTGTCTCCTCAAGCTCAAGAGAAGCGTGCTGTTTCAGCCTCCCGTGGATGCGGTCTTTCCTTGCTATGACCCCATTCTTTTCTTCCCCTTTGGAACCAGAATGTTTTCTCTGTGCCATTGTGCATCTTTTGGTTTTTCAGCGGCTCACAGTTAGCAGACAGCTTTGAGTCTCTGAAGAGACTTTGGGACAATGTTGAAAGGGTTGGATTACGGTGATTTCTGAACTGCCTGCACTTTGCATTATGAGATAGCCACGAGTGTACGGAGGCCAGAGAGAGAATGCTACGGTTTGAGTGGGAGGAAATGTCCCTTCATAGGCACATGTTTGAACCTTGGTTCCCCGGAGGGTAGTGCTATTTTGGGAGACTGCGCAAACTTTAGGAAGAAGTGGCTCACTGGGGTAAGCCTAAAAGGTATAGCCTACCCCACATCCAGCCTATTCATCTGTGTTCTGCAGAGACTGGAGGAGGTGAGATAGCCCAGCCGCATGCCCTGCTGTGGCCTGAGGCTGTGCCTTCCTCATCAGGATGGTTTCGCACTGTGAGCCAAAATAAGCCCTCTCTCCCTTAAATTGCCTCCTATAAAGTGTTTGGTCACAGCGATGAGACAGGAAAGGGATTAGCACCAGTCCTCTTTCCCAGGAGACTGTCCTAGTCGGTCAAACAGAGCCTGTACTCTGATTCCATCACCTCCCGGCTTCCTCTCCATCACCTCCCAGCTTCCTCCCGTCTGAAGTGGAAGCACACAGGAGCTTGCCTGTCCCAAACTGTCATGGGAATGGGTCAGGTGCCCAGCCACAAGGCTCTGTCCTGGGTAGCATCAAGTTGTCAGTCGGCAGATCTTTCCTGTGCAGTCATCTATTCGGATCCAGGTTGGCCTATTATCATCTGACTTACATTTCTCATTTTGGCTTGCTGTGACAGAATGCAAGCCACTACCAAGCTGGGACATAAATAACAAAGGCTTATTCCTTGTTTTCGAGTAGTATAGCTGAGGCGTACGTGGGCTAGGGTAATGATGATAGAGTGAGTGTTGCTGTGAAAGCCAGTCCCAAGGGATAATTTAAAAAGTGTTCCTCGAATTTTGTAGGGCAGTTTGTCTTCAGTTTGTGTCCAGGTTTTAATTTATTTGATGAAGACACAAAAAACATGGTGCTTAAATGTGTAGTTATTAAGAAGGATGAAAGAAGTAAGAATGCCCTTTGACCCAGAAATCCCTCTTAAAGAGATGAATAATCAGAAAAGTGATAAAGATACATGTTTAAGGACTTTGTCAAGCAACTAGGTATCATGTGATAGAGCATTAAAAGACCATTGAAATAAAAATTTGAAAAATCGTGTTCACCCTAGAATGTTAAATATAGAATGTGGTATATGAGATACAAGGTAGCAGTTTTATTTTGAATGTGTAAAAATCTATTTATATATAATATACACATTCCTAGAAAATTGTGGAAGTATATATTTAAAGACAGTAATGATATTATCTCCAAATAACAGAGTTTGGGTGAGTTTAAATTTATCTGTATTTTCTAAAAAAAGTGAAATATTGTTAAAAAGCAAAGTTTAATATTTAAAAACGGCTTTAGACATGATACTAAAATCCAGTATCGTGATTTTAACATGACAAAATTTAACTGGGGTGAACTGAAGTGCCTTAGTTTAATTTTGTTTTCATTTGCTTGTTTCTGGGCCAGGTCTGGCTCTGCAGCCTAGGCTGGGCTTGACCAACAGCAATCCTGCTTGGGCTTCCGTAGTTCTAGGATGACAAATGTGAACCACACACTTGGCTCTTTGCTTAGTTCTTGAGGCCTTATGACTGCACCCTGGCACGTGAAGGGAGATGCAGAGGCCAACAGCAAGACTCTAGCTCAGACTTTGTGTATCTAAGTACCTTGAGTGAAAGTGGGCATTGCTTATTCTCTTTGTGGTTAATACATATATGAGGATTAAATTTAAATTCTGAATACAACATTCAATTTTAAATTTAACTATGAGACATATAATATATCCATGTATATATATCCATGCATATGTATCTAAATCCGAACACTAACTTTAATTCTTTATCATGTATATACTTCCTATGGTCAAAACTTAATTTTTCTTATGGCAAAATCTACTCCTTCTTCTCATATTTCCAGAAACAAACTATGAATTTAATGAATTTAATGAGAAAGGGACATAGAAGCTCTCTATTGGGAAGATAGGGGGGTTCAAGCTGAGGAAAGGTGTTTGCAGAAAACATGCAAATGATTTCAAGGTCTCAGTTCTAAAGGCTGAGAGGCAAGCCTTCCTTCCCCTCTAGGCATCAGGTCCTTCCCCTGCAAACAAGAGCTCAGAAGAGCTCTCTGTGGGAAACAACGTGAACACCTGTACCTAAGCGGAGACCATGGACTGCATGAGAACAGGTAGATCCCACCACGGACTGGTCCCAAAGTCAGGGAAAGCATACCTCTTCTCTAACCAGGAGAGCTGAGCACTGCAAAGGGACACCCATCATCTTGTGTGGATTCCATGTCACAGAGTTGGCCCTAAAACAAACAAAACAAAACAAAACCATATTAGAGGGTAGCACCGCCCATCACACTCAGGTTACTGAGGTTCTACACCTGGCACCAGAGCCTCCAGGTTGTTGTCCTTATACTCCAGGATGACCCTTGGTCTACAGAAGTGCAGCCTTCCATTGCTCACAGAGATGGGGGTGGTGAGCATGCTCCCATGCGCTTTCCTTTCCCTCACCTCCAGTGAATGCATATGTTTGCCTGTGTGGTGGTCTCAGAGCCCTTAGGGTGACTTAGGGGATCACTGAATTCAGGGTCCTGCCTTTAGCCACTGTTGACCAGAGCACTGGGCAGATGGAAGGGTCATCCTGGTGCTTCTATTGTCCCTGCTCTGACTGCCACAGTGGCCTGAATGAGGAGATATTACTGCATCGATCACCTGTCCTTTCCTTGATGGCCTTTGTCCTACTCGATTCATAAACATACTTCTCACATGTGTCCTTCCTGGGGGGCCTCTAGTTATTCCCCTGAAGCCACCTCTCACCTCATGCTATCTGAGATGAGCAATATGGTCCATGCTACCTTTTCCTTCCTCTTCTGCTTTTCCTTTAGTTTCTCTTTGAAACAGGGTCTCACTACAAAGCCTATGATGATTCAAAGTTGTTATCCTCGTGTCTCAGCCCTAACCTGCCTTACAGCACAGTTTCCAATAAATTTTGTCCTCATTCATACAAAACACTATGTTCTTTCGGTAACTGTGGCTCTAAGATGCACAGCTCAGGGACTTAAACTACATTAGGAGCATGGTTCATACTTCTTTAATAATAATAATAACTGTGATTATTATTATTATTATTATTATTTTGGTTTTTCGAGACATGGTTTCTCTGTGTAATATTCCTAGCTGTCCTGGAACTCACTCTGTAGACCAGGATGGCCTCGAACTCACAGAGATCCACCTGCCTCTGCCTCCTGAGTGCTGGGATTAAAGGCTTGAGCCACCACCACCCAGCAATAATTATTATTATTAGCTTAATCTGGATAGTCTTAATTTACTCTCTCTCATCCCTAGGCACTGGTATTATTTTACAGTTTTGTTTATAGTCTTTCCCTATAGCTCCAATTCCAAACTGCAGCACATGACTGGGGATGCCCCATGGTGACCTCTGTGTTCAGCCTACACCCCTTCCCTTCCTTTGTGCGTTTCCATTACACCAGGTTAATTCTTGTTCTCTGAGTATTCTCTACTCTTGGGCCCGTCACACCATTGCCTCCTTCTTGGCTTCACTTTGCTCAATGTTATTTGTCCCTACATCCAGATTCTCAAGGTGTCTCTTCAGCCCCATTCAAGTTCCTTTGACTTCTCCCCTCCACTCCCATTGCACTGCTCCGGTCCCTGCCCACAGAAAGCAACTGCTCCTGCCAAGAACTCCATATTCGTCAAGCAAGCTCAATGCTTGCCAAGATGCTGAAGGTCTTTGGGATGAGGGTCATAGTATGACGTTTGTGTAAAGAAAGCCACAAGAGGAAGGCAGGCAGTAGAACAGCCCATAGCAGCTATGTCTGAAGAGCCCTAGCTTGCTGTTCCCCTCACCACTCAAGATGTGAGGGCTTTGGGAAGTAATGATGAATGACAGGTGTCATCTGGCCAATCAGAGGACACTTACTATACCAGGAATCTTACTTAAGCCAATGAACAATCCTCAAGGGGGTCCATTTGGACAGCACCCCTGGGACTTTTACATGTGGCAGATATTCCGCCAACTCCCTGGACAGGACTTCTGCATTTCTACCACTTTCCTGCCCTACCTCCACACAGAGGGCCACAAATACACCCTACCCTCCACCCAGGCTGGACTCAACTTTCTCCAAGGACATTTTCAAACATCTCTGCTCTCCAGCTGGAGTACCCTTCTTTCATGTCTGCCCCTCACTGGATGATGCCAAGCCCCAGTGCCGATGCTTGGCACCTTCTTCCTGGAATGATGAGATCTAGGAAGGACCATTTCTTCCTCCATCTCTCTTATCAGCATGCTTGCCTTGGCTCTCAAGTGGGGTTGAAGGCAGTTGATAACACAGCTGTTTCACTGCATCCCCCATGGAGCCCTTAAGTCCCCTGGAAGAGCGAACCGTTACAATGTCAGACATGCTCTGGAGGATCCGGGCTCCTAGCAGGCCTTCTCGGCTACACTGGCTCTAGGAAAGGCAGTGCCAGCAAGAAAATCATCTGAAGGATTTGGTTTGTTTCCCCAAGAGGATGCTGGATAGCGCTTTGTGGTTGTGCTGTGAGACTGTCACTCAGGAATGCCCTGAAACCACAGAGGGGCAAGAATGGACCATGGGTTTCTTTTCCCCTTGGAGTGAGTCCTAAACTTTGGCTTGTGATGCTTGGAGAAAAGTTATTTCTCCAATGGAGTCACGTTTCTTTCATAAAATTAAGCCCACACACATTGTGCTCCAACAATTTCCACAGGTTCTGTGACCTTATTCACCAAAGAGAGGGCACATCATGCTAAGGATGCTGTGGGATGGTTACCATCTGCTACATGTGCTCAGAGCATGGCATGGCAGTGCCCTTATTTCTGAGTATTCCATCCTTGGCTACTCCATTAGGTAAATTTAGTCATAACCTGGTTTTGAGAATTGTAGCGACAAGAACACAGAGGACTCTGTGTTCCGAGATGAACACTCTGAGCTTTTCTCTCAAATAATAGTCTTCAGTACAAAAGCGTGTGGGTGTTTATTTTTCCGAGGCTCCAGGTGAGTAATTTAGTGAGCTTTCAAGTGGCGGTGGTGGGGTGCTCCATGGTTTTCAGCACTTGCCGAGTGAGGTGGCATTAATGGCAGTATAAAAGATGCTTACACTTTGTGTCAGAAACAGTCACAGAACGGAAGGTGCTGTGTGCTCACTGACCACTTCTGAAAACCCAGGAGTTCAGTTCTGGGTAGGCGTGTGTGGTACTAGGTACATGGAAGCACACTTGCTCTCATCTCCCCCCATCCTGGGCCTTGTAGTCAGAACAAGGGCAGTGCTGGTGACTTAACTTTGCTGTGCTGAGGCCAAGGCTCCTGGCAGCAGATTCAGGGACTGTCATCTCATGATGCGAGGCTTGGCTGCTCTGCCCCGACTCTTCCTTAGCCCTATTTCTGCTAATTCAAAAGACACTCTTGGCTCTATTTCCGACCTCCTCCTCCTTCCCCACTTCTACACTCATGGGTTCTGTCTGTGTGAGTCTGAGCCGCCTGGTCTCACACAGATAGATACTCTCTGGTCTGGCCTCTCTGCCTGTTGACAGATGCTCCCAAGCTCCTGAAACCTCTTCCCTGGTCCTGACACAGAACTTGTGCCAAGATGTCTAGGGGCAGAGCCATGGTGAAGCTTTTCCTGGACAGCATCTGGCTGCTTGGCAGGGCATGGTAGGCAGTTGTCAGCCTCTGATGAATTAAGGCTTTCTCTGTGGTCTGGAGTAGCAGAACTCTCCACTGTGCTGACCTGCTGACCTGGTTCACTTGCTGTGCTGTGATGGGAGAACTGGCTGCCCTTTGCATGTGGTGCAGAAGCACAGCCTGAGGCCATATTTTGTATTCTGTATTTCCCCCTTGGACCTCAATATGTTTTATGCTAATCAAACATTACTTCCTTTGTGCTTTGCAGCCTCTTTCAATGGTCTGCTGCTCCGGCCCCACATAAAACTTACTTACTGCATCAATCAGGGCTGCCAGGAAAGGGATATTGTGGGATGAAGCCAGGAGAACCAAATCACTGGCATGTCTTACTTCAACTCAGCTGACTGTATCTGATCCCAAACATAACTTTTGGCATTACAAATGGTAAAGGGCAAAGTGTTTATAAACCTGCTTTGAGAAACTATTCATTGCTTTCTTGAAAGCCATGGATGCTATTCTTATGGTAACATGAAAGCTATAGCTCTCCTCCTTAGGAAAATGTGGACAGCCTGCAGGTTGTAAAATCATTCCAAGATGTCAGGAATGAATTCTAGAAATAAACCCTCAGTTTTGAAAGCCATTTGATGTGGGATTTGATGTTTTTTTTTTTCTTCTTTTGTTGTTACACATAGGCAAGGCTCACAAGTACAAGCAGAGTGGGCTTGCTGGCATCCCAAGACTTCCTTAGAAGTGGAGTGCCATTTTCTTTTATGTAGCTGTTAACATTCTACATTGCAGACTAGGAAATTATGCGTACCTCTCCACCCCGCTCAGTTTCCACTTGTGTTTCCGGGACATCAGTAATCCTCCACCCCAAGCTGCCTGAAATGACAAAAAACAGACCAGTAAGAATGTAGCACCTTTCCATGGCCTCGATTTCTAGTTTGGTGTCTTCCATATTAATGGGAATGTCATAGTATGAAAATGACCTTCACAGTTTCATGTAGATTAAGAGAGTGGAGCACCTTCTTTTAATAATGTGAGGTCTTTAAATTTCAAGGTGAGAAGTCTCAGACTCTATCTTACATTTATATATTACATGTTTATAATTATGGAGTCAAACTGGAGACACATCTTTTCAGTCTGCATGAATGGGAGAAAGATGGTCTCCCCAGCCTTTCCTGTAGTTTTTAAGTTGTTCCTTTAGAAGGCCATGCTCTCAGAACGAGAATGCCTATGGTTGCCACAGCTGGAGTAGATAAGATGAGCTGGGGAACCATTAAACAGGTTCCATGTTGAAAGCCAGAATGACCCAGGTCAATGCCACTTGCAGTTTTAGCTTACAGCAGCATAAGGAGTTTGTACCTGAATGTGTAAAATTTATCACTTCCTTTATGGAGAAAATATTGCAACAAAAAAAGATCAGCCGAACTAAACATTGTGCCGTTGGTGATGGTTTGTGGTTGATTGTTTATCACAAACATTTTATCTCACCATGGATCATTAGTGAGTACTTTGCAGATGGCAACTGATCTTAAAGTCACACCAAGTAACACACTCAATTTAAATCCCTTCAGTTCAGCCTTGTAAAAATGGACATATTTTCCATTATAAAATGGTGACAAAGTTTCTTTAAATTTTGGTGTCATTAGACTTTGGGTCAAAACATCTCAAATATAGTCCAGCTTTTTAGTTTACCAAATTAACATATTGGAAGTTTGGTAATCCATATTTCCTAGTAAGTTGTCAAGCCTGCTTTTTACCCTTTTTATCTAACTTGAAATTGAGTTCTATAATACTGTAGATTTTTGTTACAAATGTAAATCCAGATTATACTTATAAGGGAGATCTGCATATGTGTAACTGTGTCGGGGGGAGTGACTTTTACCCAGGGACATTATGGGTCAATAAATTGAGAACCAAGCTCAAGTACTGGGCATGTCAATAATTTTTTCATGTTAGAAACTTTAATACATAATCAGTCTCAGGCTGTTTCTAATATTACACACTGTGTAAGTTCTGTGCCTCGGAAATCTTTAAAATCTGAGATTCCACCATTCTAAATATGAGAGAGAGAGAGAGAGGGAGGGAGGGAAGGAAAGAGAGAGAGAGCAAATTGTATTCCATGAGTCTCATCTAAAAACCATGCAAAGGTATTTAATGGGTAGTCGCTGAGGGGTACTTACATCCACATGCATCCAGATCTTATACTTTTTGCAAATGTCAGCAACAGCCAAGAGGGGATCAAAAGCCCCATACACAGTGGTTCCAGCTGTGGCACTCACAAGGAAAGGAACAAATCCCTACAAAAACAAGAAAGCCCGGTTGTGTAAACAGGGGCTCTGGGTTTATTTACTCATTAAGTTTTTGAGACAAGGTCTTGCTATGTAGCTCTGTCTCCCTTGGAACTCAGTGTGTAGACCGATCTCAGTACGTGACGATCCTCCCAGCTCAGTCTCTTCAGTGCTGGCACTATGGGCATGGCCACCACAGCTAGGACCCAAGGCTGCTTCCAGGGGCTGATTAAAAACACAGCAACTCTCCCCTACCACGTGCATTGTTTTTAACCGTCACAAGAGTCATCATCACTCTAGATTGGTTCAACCAATGACTCCTCCAAGATTCTGAGCTCTCCCCTTGACTGCACCCGATGGCTGCCCTGTGACAGCAGCAGTTAGCAGCACTGGCTTTGCTGCACTGGAGGTTTTCAGCGGTGTCCCCTGTCCATTTACATACTTCAGGTAGACTGGACGATTGTAGATGTAACCAACGGTCTTATTAAATAAGAAACACAGAGCCGATTCAGAGAAGAAAGCCAAGAGGTCAGAGCTAAGAGCCTCACCCTTCCTGATTCAGGGATCCTCTTCAGTCAAGAGAGCTCTCCAAAAAGGGCCTACTTCCTGTGTGTATGTCTTTATATAGTCTAGCTGTTCTGCCTTCTCATTGGTTGTAAACCCAAACATGTGACTGCCTCGTCACTGCCTGAATGTACCGCCCTCCAGGTCCTTAAAGGCATGCGCCACCGCTGCCACGCACTTGCTATGGCTCTAATAGCTCTGACCTCTTGGCTTTCTTCTCTGAATCGGCTCTGTGTTTCTTATTTAATAAGACCGTTGGTTACATCTACAGGACGATCCTTCTTATTTTCTTTGCTTATTTTCTACTCTTTCTTCTTCTTCACACCCAGCCACCTGAACCTAACTCCTCCCTTGGCACGGACCAGTGGGAAGAAGGGTGGGGCAAAGAGGGACCCTGCCAGCCCATGCTCCTATGTGGACTAGCTCAGGTGATTTATTTGGGGGTATTAGAGGGGAGGGTTCACATGGGGCTAAACATTCTCCAAGCCATGGCAACGTGAAAATTTATTTAAATAGTAGGATATGGCTACGAGAGGGTGGAAGAATGTCACAGATACGATCAGCTCCATGCAGTCACTCCAGGCTGTCCTGGCCGTTCTGTTGGTTTATAGACCCTGAGGTTTCAGAGTTTGTCTTTAGGTGGCAGCAAAGGTTTAATCTTATGGTTTGTATTACTAGTCCCCTTTCTAATACAAGAAAGCTGTAGGAAAAAAAGAAGGCATATGAAAATAAATGATTACTACTAAGCATATAGTAATATCTAGTGCTAAACCAGGCATTGTATCTTTTATTTACTAAAAGTTAAACAGAGAATTCTAAAAGCAATGCCTGACTTGCAAACCATCCAAGGGCATATTCTTTGATGGATATTGTTATTTTATTTTATATTTTGAGACATGATTTCCTATCTTCCAACATGACCTCAAACCCCACATGGAGCTGAGGATGACTTTGGACTTCTGACTTTTCTGTTTTGACCACACTTGGATGCTGGGGATCAACTCAGGGCTTTTTGCAAGCTAAACAAGCACTCTCCCATCTGAATCATATCCCTAGCCTGTCTTGTCATTTCTAAAAGAGTTCTAAATTTGTGTCTTCAGAATCAGATGTATGGTTTAATATGGCTCTCTCCAAATTCCATGTGACGACAGTCATTCACATGCTGCATGAGCATGCCAGCCCTTAGCTGTGAGAAAGGTTGTTGCCTAGAACCAAATTCAGCCTGAAGGGGGCGTTAGAACCTGTCTCTGTATAGATGATCTATGCAGCAACTTAAACTTTTATAAAGCACATATATACACATACATACACATATACATATACATCATATACATATACTTGGAGACCAATATGGTGATTGAAAAATTTCATATTCTTGTTGAAGCTTGGAGACTGGAGTTTAGGTCTGTTTTACAAGCAAAACCTAAATAACTTTTTCTTGGTTATAGATCAAAATACATATTGCTATGGGTCAGAGATCCTTACAAAAACTTACTTTCTGTTTGACTTCAAGGATTCTTCTTTCAAGATCAGATGGGATCATTTTCCCTCTGTAAGGCAAAAGGAATATATTAGATTTGTTTGGATTAGTTTTCTTTTCTGCCTTTACAGTGTAAGGAGCCTCAAGATGGTAGACTCCAACTCATATCATTAACTAGTGCTCAGTTAAGACAGCTCTTTGGCTGTCTCCAGGGACAGAAACAAATGCATTTATCTTCTAGTATGACATATGACGATTTCTTTTTTCTTTTTCTTTCTTTTTTTTTTGAGACAGGGTTTCTCTGTGTAGCTTTGTGCCTCTCCTGGAACTAGCTTTGGAGACCAGGCTGGCCTCAAACTCACAGAGATCTGTCTGTCTCTGCCTCCCGCGTGCTGGGTGACATATGACTATTTCTTACCATTATTGGGAGACACTGACCACACCGTGTTCTTGGTAAAATGGTCACACTGTCCCTCTGCTTTGCCCACAGACTGCTAAAATGCATCATTTTAATTAATTTGAAACAGTTCTGTTTGGGAACAAGACATTTGACAATGAAAGAGAAGTTCAGGGGAAAAATTTCAGTCCAAATCTTCACTTTAGAAAATAATTTTCAAACTAAATGGTGGATCTACAGTGTTTTTTATTTTGATGGAACACTGAGAAGAAAGAATCCATTCTGAGACATTTGGATGAAAATATGATTCCCCAAACCACCTATATACCCTCAAAGCCTGAAAGTATAAAGCAAATGGAAACCTGGAACTCAAATTTCAAACCCTCAGATAGACAGGCACACGAGGAAGAAACACCATATTCCTTCCAATAGATCTCTTTCCCAAAGGACAGAGCTGCCTCTTGGCTTACTATGACAATCAGTTAGATAGGAAGGCACTAGATGAAGAGGCATCATTACATTCTGCCACTTTTCTTTCCCACAATAAAATTCAACCTTATGATAATCACGAGAAATTGTTTCTAGAACAAGTTATACGGTGCCAAATATTCATGGAAAATGATAGCATTTATAGTTATTAGGATTAAGCAAGTCAATAACTTAACAAATGCAAAAATATTTTTAAAGGCTTGGCATATGATACACACATAGCCATTGCTGAGATTATTGTAATGCAGTGTGATATTTATATTTTAAGATTCTGAAGGAAAACAAAGAACAAAGTAGTTGGAAGGAGCTGTGGGTGGTGAAATATTTTCTAAGGCTGGTAACTTTCCCCATTGGATTCATTAATATAAGTTTTATGAAGACACTTTTGAAAAAGTAAGGACAGAGCGTGTAATACAAAAATTGGGTGGGGATGCTACCGGCATTCAGTGAGCAGTGACTGGGATTTGGTCTGTCAGCCCATGAAGATCTAAACACACAGTGACCGCTGGCTGCCTCATCATCCCTTCTGGTGTCTTTCCAAAAATATGTGATTTTACTACAGGTGAATGAATGCTTTAACATTTCTTTAGTCTTTAAAATAATCTGAACCTTCTGTAAAGGGTATGTCAGTTACATTTTCCTACCAATTTCATTACAGATTGAAAAAAAAAAAAGAAGAAGCTTGACCAAAGAGTTGGAATATACAGCAGACATTATATCTCAAAGCTTTGAGAGCTGCTGGCTTAGGTAGTTCTGCCCGAGCAAAGTGAGGCAATTACCTGGGCAACAGTAACGGAAAGGTTTCTGGGGATTGGGTTGTCAGGCTAGAATTTAGCAAAAGGCATTACAGGGATACTACTGTGAAGAGCATGGCCGTAAGGCCAGAGAATCCTATCTTCCAGACTCCTGTGAGACGGGGAAGTGAGGGAGGCAATGGGGCTGGGAACGAGCTCTCACAAGCACCTTACTTCCTATATTGTCCCATCTTTCAGAAAGTCCTGGGAATATCCTTTAAGATTCAAGCTTTCCTGGACCAGTCTTCCAAGACCTTTCCTAGACCAGACCTTCTGTTCACAGCCCCCTTTGCCTAAGAAAGATTTGTACAATTCTGGATACATATATATGGAATAGGTACACAAGTTAAACATTTACTGATAATAAATCAAAGAGATTCATTTTATCTTATTTGCATGTGTGTATGCACGTGTTTACATGCTCATGTGTGTACAGGTGCACATGGGTACAGGTGCACATGTTTGTGCATACGCGTGTCTGTGGAGGTCAGTTCTCAGGTTCCAGCCATCTTTTCTTTTGAGGTAGGGTCTTTCACTGGCCTGGAATTGATCAAGTAGGCTAGGCTGACTGGCCAGCAAGTCCCAGGCATTTGCCTTCCTCAGTCTCACTCTCAGGTCTAGCTTTTAAAACATGTGTTCTGGGGGGTTGAACTCTTGACTTTGTGTTTGAAAGGCAAGTACTTTAGACTGAACTATCTACCTAGCCCAGAAACTTACATTAGTTTTTGGAATGCATATAGTTTTACCACTTGTTAAAGATGAAAGCAAACACGCATACCATTGAGATGCACGCGCCTGTTTAATTTCACACAAAGAACTAAATCCTGGCTGAATATTTTATGCTGCAGGATGTAGATCATCTTCAGGGTTTTCCAGAGTTTATCGATGTGTTTATAACAGCAATTAAAAAATTAATCATTCTAACATATAATCCAGAGATATTCTAATCTGATACTTATGTGATGAGGAAGAACAAAACTATCAAAATCTTTGTTTTCTGTGATTGCATCATTTGAGTTTCTACAGTAGCAGACAATTGTGTATCTACAGTAAAAGCACTGCAATTCTTTGCATACAATAGCCTCAAATCTTAGCCAGGTTGTTGCGGGTGATGGTTGTTGGTGTTGTGTAGCATATAGTAGCCTTAAACCTTAACCAGGTTGTTGGTATTGTGTAACATGAAGGCATGCACCAAACCAAGTGCTGCATATTTGTTGGTTGCATATTCAGAACCAAGTCTGCAGTGAAATTGTAGAATACAATGTGAGTAGGCACTGCCAGAAACATCTTGTAATCACTACACATTGGTTTTGAATTAATTTTTGCTCATTGCACAGTCATAAACCTTTTACTGTTGCCAGATTTTTCATGGCCCCCACAGTTTAGTGACCCACAGATGAGATTGTGACCCACCATTGATGAAGCTGTGACCTGGATCATAGAATGTTCCACCCTGCTTTCAATGAGCTGTTCAAACTTCATAGGGAAGTTCGACAATGTATTTCTCTCTTACAGTAAGTTTTAAGCACGTTAAAATTGCCATAGTATTTTGTAGGTAAGCATGGGACTTCAAAGAAAACTCTTAGAAACTGGTTACACATCTCTTAAATTTCTCTAGTTTGCCTAAATTTGGAATGTGTGGGGTGGATTAATAATCACTATCTGTTCATCAAATTACATCAGGATACTTCGTTACATATAAACCATTCAGCTGTCACTGAGTAGTCAAGAGCTGGGGCACATTAGAACTGACCTTAAGGCTCGGCTCTAGTCTCACGTCATTCATCAAATAAGGAGGAGGCTGAGAGGGGAAATGACCACCCGACACAGGGGCTGCTGAAAGGGTGTGGATTATAACTAAAAATAAACATAAAACTTCCAGAACAAACTTAAAGGGACCACACATTTAGTGAGGCTATTTGGAAAGGGTAGATTTTTTTTAATTGTTTGAGAATTTTATACACACACTTAATGTGTTTTGATCAAATTCACCCTTCATTATCACCCTCCAGCTTCTCCCTCTCCACCATCACTTTTGTCTCCCAACTTCATGCTCTCTTCTATTTTTTTCTAACCCACCGAGTACACTTTGTGCTGTGTGTACATGAATGGGTGTTCCCCCAGGGAATCTCCTGGGGGCATGGATGGATAGTCTTTCAGTGGCCACATCCCTGAAGAGAACTGAGGAAAGGTTGTAGTCTTTGATGATAACATACTGTTTTCAGGAATCAGAGGTTTCGTCCAAACCTGTCTGGGAAACAGTGAATGCAAAATTCACTTCCTATTTTATTTCCATAGTGTAATCTGAGAATATTAATGTCTCGCCAGACAGACAGTATGAGGCTGTGGACACAAAACCTTACATCATTTTTATTGATTTGATTTTGTTTTGAGAACTTTCATACATGGGCACTGTATCTACGTCACTTCCACCTTCCCTCCCTTCTCGGACTCCTCTCGTGCCATTTCCCATACTCCCAAATTCAAGATCTTTTCTTTACACACATGTATATACAGCCTGCTGAGCCCATTTAGTGTTGCTCATGTGTTCATGTATCCCCCTCATCAAAGACGTTTCTTTTTGGAACAGACAGAACTATCACAGATACCTACAACTTGCTGAAACGCATAGAGTAAGTGATGGTGGATACCCAACTCCAGCTGATAACGCAACACCCAAGGCTCCAGGAAAGCCTCAGAAGAGGAGGCAGAAAGATTGTAAGGGCGGAAGCCCAGGATGCCGGTTGCTAGATAGTGTTCTCTAGACATGCCAGGGGAAATGCACCCATGAAATCTCAACAACAAAACTGGTGTAAAGACCTTTCCCTTCTGTGATCTTAGAATTCACTGGATCACTTTGGGATACCAATTAATGCCTAATATTTAGTATGCCTAAGAATCACTGAAGTACTACTTTAAAATGTGAATTCCTTGGCTTCAATCTTAGGGATGTTGACTCAGTAGGTCAGTACAGAGTTGAAGAATTAAGTTATTGAACAAATATTTATAAGCACTTACAAAGTTCAGATATCATGTTACAATCAGGTGTGCCAAGGTTACAGAACAGTTTATGCTCCAGGTCGTCTCCCATGCTAACATGGGAGAAAAACAATAGGTAGACAAATACATAGAAAGATGCATTTCTACATGCACCCACATGATTATGATGCAGGTAGACCCAGGTTCACATGTAGAGAAACAATGCTTTAGAAATGTACATTCAGCCTGGGTAGCATTTTAATAAAGTGACTTTTCCCATGATCCACGGTTCAGAGCCCTTATGGCTGTCAGGCAGCAAGCAGAAGGGACTCCAGATGTAGCACAGACACCCTCTGCCTGCCCATATGCTGTTGGGCGAGAGAACACTGGGTGACCACCAGCAGGCTTTTCTGAGGATTTGTGGCTGCCTGTCCTAGCCTTTCCAGATAAGCACCTCATAGTACATAAGAGGCTCTGTATGGTAACTTTGCATCCTCTACATCTAGCCTACCAGGATCTCCATAGCATAAATTTGTGGCTTCCACATTTACTCATCTGGTAGCCTGTAACCTCACAGTAACCACTAGTGCCAATATAACATAGCTCTGAGTGTCAGTGTGGCAGAAGGTAATGACACCTGAGTGAGGGCTGTTGAACCAAGCCGAGGGTTTGGTATGATGATTTGATATTGAGCTTTTTGGTAAGTGGTAGTTTTAAAAAAGTCATACAAAGTTGCTTGCATAAAACCCCAGCAAGACACTAGTCAGTTAGAAAAGTCTTTGTGCTAAGACACTGTGGACTGTGGGTTGTGGTTCATCCCTGCTTATCCATGGGCCCAAAGGCAAGAGCTATCTTTCTACACAGAGCTCGTTAATAGAGAGGGTGTAGCTATACATGGAGCTCATTGATAGAGAGGGTGTATTTCTATGCAGGCTTCTGGATGGTCATATAGAAGGTGCTGAGTTACTGACTGGCCTTGCTTATAATCCTTCAGAAATGGAAAAGTTCCTACCAGTTTTTCCTAAATTATTAGGAAATGGGTGTGGCTTTATTCAGAGCACTCACGTACAAAGAAAGGACTTGTGAAGCCATTACCAATGTTGCAGTGCCTCCGGCAGCAACAATGAATGGTCAAGCTTAGAGGTCTTCACTACACTATACTTTTTCATATGACCCCTGATGTCCCTGCAACAATGTAAGATCATTATCACTGCTTACTATGTGGATAAGGCAGAGGTAGTTAAAGATGGAGTAATTGGATACTGTCCCAGATTCAAGGCTAACTAACTATATTAGAAGAGCTAAGGTTTTCCTTTTATCCATTTGTAAAATAGTAGTTTTTGCCTTGTTAATTTTCTATAAGGCCCAAATGGAGTAGGAAGCATAAACATTATAAAATACAAAATACGAAACTGCCTAGCATATAACACCGTGTACTAAACATGCTTGGCTACTCTAAATAACACATGAGGTCAGGAGAAAGCAAAAATGGCTTTTGTAGAACATTAAAAATTAATGATGTAGCTGGGCATAGTGTCGAAATTCCTTAATCCCAACACTCAGGAGGCAGAAGCAGGTGGATCTCTGTGAGTCTGAAGCCAACCTATGGTCTAAACTCTACTCTGTGAGTTTCAGGACAACCTGAGCTACATACATACATGGTGAGCTCCAGGTTCAGCGAGGGACCCTATCTCATGGAATCAAGTAAATATCAGTCGAGAAAACCCAACTAAGTAAATATCAATAGAGGAAACCCAACATCATTTTCCTGCTTCTGTGTGTCTCCATGGTCACTCATACATGTGCACAGGCACTTGCACACACACATACACACACACACACAGAGAGAGGGAGGAAAGAAAAAAATGTATAGAAAATTTGAAGAGAAGAGCAATCTAATTACAAAAATAAAAAACAAAAATGAAAACAAAACAAAACAAACAACGCAAACAACCAAACAGACAAAACCAAAAATAGAAACAAGTGGGAAGGAAGTTCATCCAAGCAGTGGCCCCAATACCAGGCTTGGGGTTTGGTTGTGAATCTTAACAAGTCTACCATGGGTAATAATGGATTAAAATTCATACAGAAAAGAATGGAATTTGCTGGTTCTGTTAAACATGGATACATTTTATAGATAATGCTACAAAATCTCCAAGAAATCAAGACCTCTTTGAAAACAAACAAGTACGTGAGAGATTCACCAGAACCAAGTGGAGGTCATTACAGGTGTGTAAAGGTGGGAACTGTTAGGAAATCTCAGTGTATGTCATCTCAGCAATAGATCAAAATGAGGAAATCACAGTGGGACCCCAACTCGCATGAAAGACGGGGTTTTTTTTCCCTCTGAGAAAGGGCTTCATTATGTTGCCTCCAGATACTTCTGCTTCAGTTTCCCAAGTTCTGGTATTAAAAGCATGTACTAGCACACCTAGATATGAAAGGCATTTTAACAATCAACAACATCTATTCTAGAGGAGGAAGAAGGGAAGAGGTGGGGAGAAGAGGAGGAAAAGGAGGATAAGATAGGAGGTAATGAAAGAGAGACGAGAAAAAGAAGAAATTCCTAGTAACTTAAGAAAACTAGGGCACTTCTTTGACACAATTAAAATCATCTATTTCAAAGTAAATATCAGTATTATACCAAAACGTAGTACCCTAGATACTTGTCCATTAATGTTAAGAACAATAACACCCTTAAATTTTTTCCTGTGAACATTCTTCTTTAGGTAATAGGAAGTCCAAGCATTAACAAGTGAAGAGATTGAATCAGCAATCAAAAATTTACCATCATCCCCTGCTCCCAGAACCCACTGGCATTACTAGTGCATTTCATTAAATGTTTAAATAGGGATTACTAACAATCTCTACCATGTTCAGCATAAGGGATGGATATTATTCCAAACTCTTTCTGCAGGGCCAGAATTACCTTGATATGAAAATAAGGAAAAGACACCTCAAGGAAAGGAACACGCAGGATAATAACAGATGCAAGAATCTTCAAGGCAACCAGTAAGAGCAACACAACAGTATTTCAAAAGGATCCAACACCACAGCCAAACGTGATTTATCCTGGAGATACATGGTGTGTCAACACCAGCAAATCAAAAAGCACAATATGCCATATCAACAGAATGAAAGACAAAAACACGACCATCTCCATAGTTGCAGAAACAGCATTTGACAAGATCAACATCCTCATACAATAAAAACTCCCAATGAATTAGGTCTAGAAAAAATGTATGGAAACACAGTTGAGACCACATACAAAAAGTCCACAGTTAGCACATCATACTCAGTATTGAAAAATTGGAAGCTTAAGATAAAGAAATAAGACAAGGATGACATGTCTTGTCACTCCTAGTAAACATAGCATTGTAAGTCTTAACCAGGGACAGCAGGCAAGAAAAGGAAGTAAAACACAACCAGTCCTGACAGAAAATAGTTAAGTTTTCTGCTTTCAGATGGCATGATTATATGTAGAGAAAACTCTAATGACTCTACCACAAAGTTGTTTTGAAGTAATAATTGAATTCAGTGATGTTGCAGGACACCAAATCCACACAGAAAAAAAAAATCAGTGGCATCCTATATGCCAACAATGTTCTATCCAAAGGATAAAATAAGAAAATAATTAATTTCAATTGAAAAAAATAAGCTTAACCAAGGGTCTAACAGATCTAGACACCCCCAACTGAAAGTGAATCAACAGATGTGGTACACATGTATACAATGGGGTATTATTTACCCCTGAAAAGGAAGAAATTCCAAGGTATAAACATGGACAAACCTTGAGGACATTATGCCAAGACTTCTTGATCTTGACAAAAAGTCATTGTGTAATCAGGCTTTTATGAGTGGGGACCAAAAATGGTCAAATTCATAGAGAATATGTAATGAACAGTGGTTGGCAGGCATGGGGAAGAGGGTGATAAGCAGGGATTGTCTGATGGGCATAGTTTCAGTTTTCATTACCGTAGCTGTACAATGTGAGTGTGTGATGCCACTGAAATGTACCACAATGCAGTTAGGAGGGTGCTATGCATTTGACGATAATACTGACTGGAGAGAGAGGAAGTAGTTATCTTAACTGGTGAAAGTTAGTGGTTCTCTTCTGAGGCTGAGTCCTGACTCTTCAGTGACCAGCCATGTGACCTTGGACGTAGCATCTGTGGATGTGTTATAATCTAAATGAGAAAGGAGACCTCGCCATGCTGTTTGAAGTTGTTGCTTGGGTGGCAACAAATCGTAATACACTGTGCCAGTAGGATACATGTGAGGCATTTTACCCCTTTGCTTTCCTAATTAGGTGAATTAATTAGATCATTATGGACAGCAGGAGGACCGTGTCTACATGCGATAAGCAATGAGTCTTGGCTGTTACTCTCTTATAACTTCCTCATATAGGATATCACAAGTGTCCCTGAGTTCTCTCCATAGAAACTCAGAGGAAATAGGATGCTTGCGCTTCCTAAATCTGCTCTCTAATAGCTGGTTCAGTGTCTCTGGTATAGTCTGTCTTGTTACTGTGCCCTCAGCTGCTCCCCCCAGGGCCCGAAGGAGGTCATTAGCCTTCTCAGTTGTAGCACTGGCCACAATTCAGTTAATTTAACAAAAGAGTTTAATGATTCCAGATTACTTACACTTTCAGTTGTTTTGGTGAATTGTACAAAATGTGGTACTTTACCAAGCACAGGCAGCTATAATCTCAAAAGCAAGGGGAGTGTTTTTAAAACAGCAAAATTGTGTACAAAACACTAATAGTTAATTTGTGTTCTAACATTAGTCAGAGTAGCTTAATAGAACTCTTGTCGCCTGAACTGGGTGCAGCCGGTGACCACTGTCCAACCAGGTATCATGTGTCTCTGTCAGGTTTATCCCCTGTACAGTCACAGCAAATTACTAGCAATTGAGATAATGGAAAAGGAAAGTCTGAAGGGAAGAGAAAAAAGAGGTGGAGAAATGGAAGAGAGGGGAGAGAGTGAGTGGGAGAGGGTAATGGAGAGAATTAGTTTCTGAAAGTACCCATGAGTCCATTTGGGTGATAGAGCAAGAGAAAGAATAAAGAGACACAAAGACACGGAAAGAGCTGCTCCCCCTCCCCCGCTAAAATGCAGGAATCGACAAATAAGAAAGGATGGGGTTAGGAAATGACCGTCTTGCAACCATCCGAACAATTCAGAGAAGAATTAAAACGGATGCTGAACTAACTGGAGCCTGAATGCTGCAGGACATACAACATCCTCAAGACATAGATCCACTGAAAAGATAGTATCACCATTTCATAATATTTATAGTTGATGTTATTAATAATGAGCCCAACCTCTTGCTGAGATGCCCAGGAAAGACATGCCTCCCTGGAAATCCTGCCCCAGACACATCACTTGAATCATGAGAAAAATCAGACAATCCAAACAAATCAGCCCTTCAGAAACACGGTCAGGTATTCTCAAGCACACCTGCAATCCCAGCAGCACTTGGGAGCCTGAGGCAGGAAAGGCAGCCTGGTCATCATAGTGAGACAGAAATAAAAGAAATTAAAACAGAGAAGAAAACAAATCATCTCACGAAAGGCAAAAGGCTCCGGATGAAGGAGAGTGAAGAGCTGTTTAATCACAGTGCTGGGTGGTGGTGGTGGGGAGGGGGGCGGGGGTACAGTCAGCCCAGCCTAACCAGTGAGTTCCCAGCCAATGAGAGACCTGTCTCAAAAACAGGTGAACAGCACCTGAGGGAAACAACACAAGAGCTTGTCCTCTGGCCCCAACATGCATGTGTGCGCACATACGCACACACTTTAAAGGTAATTTTAAAATATAAAAAATAAATTATTGTGGACATTAAGGAGTATTTCTGAGCTCTATTTGCTAGTTGATTTTAATCATTATATATTGTTTTCAAATCAGATTATAACAACTTTGAGAAAAGCGATAGTCATTGACAGTTAAAGTTTCTAAAGTGACTATTACTTTACACAATAACTGTTCAAAAATTTACATATATACATTATATACATACATTACATTATTAGCTAAAAATTGACAAGAAACAATAATAATGCTCAAATCATCTTGGGCTCAACACCCCCCTCCTGTTTTTGACCTATCAGTATTACCAGACACACAAAACCAAAGACTGTTGTGGACTCCACTCTCCTCCTGGCATCGGCCTTTCTAGGCTCACCCTTCAGGACAAACTTGTGCTATTCTCTCCTTTTCCACACTTACCAGTCACTGTCAATCCCCACAAACTGCCTCTTCCATCACCTCTCCCCTGAACCAGCTCCGACAGTCTAAGCAGCTCCCTCCTTCTAACTATAGTAGTAACAATGGGCAGCTAGTCACTCACACTTCCCGAGTGGCAGAGTCAACACTGTTGACCAGTTTCTGCCTCTAGAAACTCTCCTGGCCCTTGCATCCTCCTTCCTGTCCTCCTCTGGCTCTTCTTTCTTGGCTGTTTCTCTCCTGGGTTCCTTTTTTTTTTTTTTTTTTTTTTTTTTGTGGTTTTTCGAGACAGGGTTTCTCTGTGTAGCTTTGCGCCTTTCCTGGGACTCGCTTTGTAGACCAGGCTGGCCTCGAACTCACAGAGATCCACCTGCCTCTGCCTCCCGAGTGCTGGGATTAAAGGCGTGCACCACCACCGCCCGGCTTCCTGGGTTCCTTTTTAAGCCCAGCGCTGCACGGCTTCATTTGTCTCCAAGCTCACCTGTTCAACCACCATCTGTTACTCTCCCATGATGTCTTATAAACTCAACATCTCTACAACTCCACAACTCCTCCTCTTAGCCAGAGTGCCTCACCTCGGAGGATAGCACTGAACTACTTGAGCTGAGGAGCCAGAGTCTGGCATCCATCCTCGACTCCCCTCTCAGCCTGGACAATGCTCCTGCACTCCATCTCCACACAGTCCTTCCACTGTGGACCAGCCCCTGTTCACATTACTACTACAGCCACCAACTTCCAGCCTCTAACCCACGTGCCCTCTGCATTTAAGATGATCCTGCAAACAGAGCTATAACGCTGTTTCTCTGCTTAGGACACCTCAGGGACATTCTGTGATTTCAACTGAAAGTCAGCTTAACGTGGCTCACAAGCCCTTTCCTGACAAGGACATTGTGACTACATCCTTCTAGACCTTATTGTTTTGTGAGCCATGTTTGGGATGTGCTCTAGTTCCTACCTGGAACAGTCTTTCCCATCCTCCTCATCCATCTGATGCCTACCACCCTTTGCTCTACAGGTAGAATTAGGTGAGCATGTGTGCCTCCCCTGTTGTAGTACTTCCCTTCCTCATCAACTGCTGCTGGTTTCATGGCATTTGTACCATCTGTAGCCACAGCCATCGTGCCTCCCACTGCACTGTAGTCAAGAGTGTCACTCACGGGTCCCATGTTGATCGTATGTGAATTCCGTACCCTTGCAAATTATCATCCATATAACACACATTTCTTTCTTTTCCTCTAACTACATCTTTAAGAAGTATCTCTTTTCTTCAGTGCCTTTAACTCCGAAAAAGTCCTCAGTTCTATCCACAGATATTTCCCCCTAAATATTAATGTACTTTTCTGTCCTTAAAATGCACAAGCATGACACTTATTTGGATTCCACTAATTAAAAAAAATCTGTGACTATTACTTCAAGATGAGATTATACCAACTTTGAAAAAAAGAATAGACCCAATGACACACGAATAAAAATTCAGTAACCCTATTGCTGGGAATATTAAAAATTTTACTGGAAATATAACTCTTAAGTTTGAGTTTGTGAGTTAAAGGCTTTAATTTATACTTTACTCTTTTGATTGTAGTTTGCTTTTATGCATAAACATAATTTTCAGTTATGGTAATATCCATTAAGATACAAGTAATGAACTGGAAGTTTATATTGTCCTATCTTACTCTACTTTTATTTGAATATATGTGGTAGTTTGAAAGAAAATGGCCCCATGGACTCATAGGGAGTGGCACTATTAGGAGGTGTGGCCCTGTTGGAGGAAGTGTGTTTTGGGGGTGGCAGGCTTTGAGGTCTCAGAAGCTCAAGCAAGGCCCAGTGTCACTCATTTTTCCTGTTGCCATTTCATCCAGATGTAGAACTCTCAGCTCCTTCTCCACAATCATGTCTGCCTGCTTCCCACCATGACAATAATGGACTAAACCTCTGAAACTGTAAGCCAGCCCCAAAGAAATGTTTTCCTTTGTGAGAGTTGCTATGTCATGGTATCTTCTCACAGCAACAGAAACCCTAACTAAGAGAGTATATATAAACTTAGAACAGTTTTTGATTTTCAACTCAAGAGAACACAGTCCAATCAAATGAAAACTTAATTATGTGGCATCTCCCCTTTATGGTTTCAACTAAGGACTGAGTTTCACTCTAAACACACCACCAAAGCCAGTTCCTGTAAGGGCCAAAGGAGGATAGCTGTGGGGATCTTCCTCCACATGTGGCTGTGTGTCTGTCCTTTTGAAGCTGCACTCTGATTTCCTTCACTAGAACAGTCCTCTCCAACTGTGAACATTTTACAGAAAAGTAAGAGCAAGCTTACCACCCCAGCCACCGTTAGACTAATGGCACTTGGAAAGAGCAGATCCAGGGAATGAGATAAAGAAACTGAGGCACAAGGAGGCACTTGCCCAGTGTTTTCTCTTACGTGCAGATGCTATGTTTTAATTTTTATATTGTGGAAGGGTATGAGTATAGGTCATAAACTAAAAAATAGGATGGAAAAGGAGGTCTTGAGTGGGAAGGGGACAGAAGTAAATACATGTGACATGAAGGCAGAGGGGACCACTCAGAGCCAGAGAAGAGTAGGAGGAGGGCTGAGGGGGTCTGGAGTCGGATGATTAATAGAAAGTATGCAGCAAAATGCCATAACAAGACCCATTAATTTCTGTCCTAATCAGGGAGGGAGGGAGGAAGAGAGGAAGGTGACAGGCCAAGAGAGTTTAGAGAGCAGGTCCAGGTTTCCATTTTGGGAATCCTAGATGAGCTCACAAAGCACACCGGAGCCTCGCTTTGCCACTCCTCAGTGGTTTTCTAAACTGGAGTTCTGCCTGTTCAAGGCCGCCTCCTTGGCTCCTGACCACAACACTCCGATTTCATTAAATCTGGGCCCTCATTCTTAAATGTACACTAAAAGATTACCCTAACTATCAAGGCAACATTAACGACTTTGCACAGTTACTAACTTTTTCTCAGCCTGCTCTGGCATGATGCTGCTGAGACAGTGTGTTAGTGACAGCTTTGATTAGCACTCTGGTGCGGTGCACTCCTTTTTTTTTTTTTTTTTTTTTTTTTTTGGTTTTTCGAGACAGGGTTTCTCTGTGTAGCTTTGTGCCTTTTCCTGGAACTCACTTGGTAGCCCAGGCTGGCCTCGAACTCACAGAGATCCGCCTGGCTCTGCCTCCCGAGTGCTGGGATTAAAGGCGTGCGCCACCACCGCCCGGCGGTGCACTCCTTTTTATAAGACATCCATTATGATTTAAGTCAGCATTGCATGGAGGAGTCCCAGACACGGGGTGCTCACTAAAGAACAGAAAAATGGCTTCTAGTAATAATATCAGAAACAGATGCACACTGGCAGATATATATTTGTGCTAATCTCATTCAGGATACGTTTTTTTTGGGGGGGGGGATTTTGTATTTGTATTTGCGGGCATCATTTCTTTCTTCTTTTTTTCCAGATAAAGAAACTGAAGCACAGAGAAGCTCTTGACTGAGCTAGCACTTGAGCTGAGATTTGGAGTCAGAGTCAAGCTCCATTGCCAGCTCTGTGGATTTACTACAGTGCTTTCTGATATTACATGTTCCGGTGTATGTGTGCTTCAGTAACATGGGAAAATATTTACATTATCATATCTAGTTAGAAAAAGAAAACGTGATCAAAAATAGATAAAGAGAAGGGGAATAATAAAAGGAAAACAGAAAGAAAGAAAGAGAGAAAGAAGGAAGGAGAGAGAGAGAGAGAGAGAGAGAGAGAGAGAGAGAGAGAGAGCCCCAACTTAAATACTTAGAAAAGAACCTCCCACAGTTTAGATACTAATTGCCCCACAGTATTTGTAAAGATTTTTAGGTGGAAAAAATTCCGTATTATTTTCCTCATTTAATAAAGCAATCAAGTACTGCTTTTGGTGGTAAGATTATAATGTATCCTTTTAGAATTTTGTGCTGTTTCCTATGTCTCCTGCCCTGAGTTTTTCTCTACATTTTCCTCCTTACTTCCCACTTCACAATCCCCCGCCCCCCAGGCTTTCTTTATCCACCTGTTTCTTATCCGTTTTCTCTTTCCTAAAGAGACAGGGAATCTGTTTGCTCCTTTTTCATGGTGTCCCCCTCCCCCCACCTCCCCGGCCCACTTTCCTTCCACAAGGCTCATGAGCAGAAGGAGAAAAGGCCCCAGGTCCCCACTGTCTGATGGCTCCTTGCCCTCAGTGCTTCCGAGGGGACAGACGTGAGGAAGGGCACCTAGCAGTGAAGCCTTTTCAGGAAAAACCACACATCACTATTCAGTTGTTGTGGGATATCTGTACACTGTGTGAAGATATAGTGCTGTGATTGGTGTAATAAAGAGCTCAATGACCAATAGCAAAGAGCTCAATGACCAATAGCTAGGCAGGCGGTATAGATGGGACTTCCAGGCAGAGAGAGGAAGTAGGAGGCACAGGGGAGATGCCAACAAGATGTGGAGGGAGTCAGACACACAGAATGAAAGAAAGGTAAAAAGCCACATGGTAAAATGTAGATGAATAGAAACGGGTTAATTTAAGTTATAAGAGTTAGTTACGAACAAGCCTAAGCTATAGGCTGAGCTTTCATAATTAATAAAAAAATCTCCATGTCATTGTTTGGGAGCTGGCTGGCAGTACGGAAAAAGACTCATTACATTCAGTCTCTCAAATGGCTTCTAAAAGAGTTGAAATTAAAAAAATATAACTTCAAAATTAAGGACGACTGGCCAGTAAGTGATTCTGCATCTCTCTGGAGTTCCTTCCCAGCATTCCCCTCTCCCTGTGCTTTTCTCTGCTTCTTGCTAGCTAATGACACCCTTTGGGGCCTCTGTGCTGGCAGACCTGTCCGTGGTCCCTTCTGATTTGTCCTTCTTCTGTTCTTGCTCTGTCTTCTTTCAGGCTTACCCTTCCCTTCTGAGCATGACACTGTCTCTGATTAATCCCCTGTTATGTGGCTGGACCCTTGCTGTGCGTGTCCCACTCAAGGCCACTTCCACAGTTACACCTGGTTTTCAGTGGAGCAGGAGCAGCGATACTGATGCCTTAATGCGTGGAGCCAAGAGCTCCCCACACTTTCGTGGGTCACCTACCATCCCCCTGGGATTCCATGTTGGGACATCTGTTAACTAGGCTGGTGACTAAGTAGGCCAGAGGGCCAGGTCTGCCTGGGTGATCTTTTGTAATTCTGGGTTTCTTATTTAGATTAGCTGCATATTCATAAAAACTTTTTAACTCCATATATTCTATTGCTTTCTATTTAGAAATACATTTCCCTTCAGCAATTTGTTTTAGCAATACAATAAAGAAAATAAATAGGAAGCTGATGCTTCTTTTTTGCCCGTTACTCCTCAAATCTTAGTTCTTACGCACCTCACAATAAGGAATACGAGACAGGTCCTCTATCGAGATGTGTTTGCATGCCTGCAAGCCTTTATCACTTCCTGTCCGTCTTTTTGCTCGAGCCCCTTTCCTAGCCCTCCCTTGCTTCCTGAAGGGTGGTTTCAGCTGCTTCGTGTTTGGAGAAAAGCGTTTTCAAGCTGCCTTATTTGTTGATCTATCCAGATCAGAGATAGGTTCAGCTCTCTCCTATCAATAGCGCATACATTTCTCTCCTCTCTCTGTCTCTCTGTTTGTCTCTGTCTCTCTCTCTCTCCCTCTTTCTATTTCCACCTCCATCTTTCTCTCTCTCTGCCTCATTTGTTTAAAATGAGGTCTTTATGTGTAGCCCAGTTGTCTGGAAGCTGAACCCTCCTGAGTGAGGGGGTTACAACCAAGCACTACTGTGGCTGCTCCTCCCCCATTATAAAAACAAGGTGTTCATTGCAAATGAACAAAATCAGGCAGTAAATGAAGTGACAATCATTAATCTCAGCACTTACAGGTCAATGCAGCTGTCGATCCGTCCTTTGGGTTTTTAGACCTTTCCACATCCACGCGGACAAACATATTTGCCACGAATTTGTTTCTCCCTTCTCTGATCAGGCTCACTCCTTGTGCCTCATAATATGTTCCATCCTACTTCCTCTGTGGCTGGACCTGAGGTATTATTCTGTCTTCTGCAATTGTCCCTAACTTTTCCTCCACCCATCTAACACTCCCTCAACTAGAAAACTCCAGCTTCTTCCCACCTGCTTCAACGAGTTTCACATACCCCAGCAACACACACAGTATACCCTACACTGAAAATCCAACCATGTGACAGTCACCTTCTAATCTACGGCATCTTCCCACTTATATCCTCTGCTGTCAGAGTACTGAGAAGATGCTCTCTGAGCCTGTTGACATGGAGGGCAGTCAGAGCACAGCTGTCTAATAAACACCTTTGGACTGATAAATGGCTCACTGACCTATTTTATTTTAATTTAGCGAGAGTTCTAACTCAATCCTTTAAAGACTGGATCTGATTTTTCATAACTTCCAGATTTATCAGTCAATGGAACTTTACATGGATAGCCTAAAGATGATTTTCACTGCTCTCCCCACAGTAGTATCATACCTATTTTCTAGAAAGCTGTGAATTCTGGGTGCCAATTAAGACAGACTTTCCCTAAGAGGATCCTTTGGTTGCTGCCTAAAGCTGTTGAGCTGATGGGGCATCATTTACTTCAGCAAGTTTACATAATCCATGCTGCTAAGTGCTGCCTCAGCATCAATCACTACTTCAATTGCCCGTTGCTAATGTGCTCAGGTGATAAATGTCCCTCTACACCGGCTACTGAGGACAGTTTTGATTGATTGAACAAAGGTTCCAATTTATCCAGGAGTTGTGAAAGGCTCCATGGCTTCAAGGAACAACATCTGGAGACTCCAAGCAAGTCTGTGCTCCAAAGAAACAGTGTGTGGCCATGTCTCAGATTGAAGCAGGATTGCTGCCCAAAGTCATCACCTCTTTCAGACAAAGAGGTACCTGTGGGGGGTTTTAAATTGTTAACTGACAGGGTTGCAGATTCATCACTCACCTCTCATCACATTTAATCAGAATCACGCTGTCTGTCCCGATTCCTAAGGCTGCAGCTCCCTTCTTGAGAGAAAAGTGACTCTGTTAAAAAAACAAAAAAACACAACACTTTCATAATTAGTTCTTTATGAAGCCAAGATGATGTTCCTCTTGACTTTCCTCCTTTCTTTTCCTTTTGCTCCTCCAATGCCCGGGCTTCTCACCCACACTGAGTTTTTGTTTGTTTCCATTATATATGTGGTTTTCAAATTTAATTAATTTATTTCTATGTGTGTGGGTGTTTTGCCTGCTTGAATGTCTGTGTACCATGTGGGTATCTGGTGCCCACAAAGACCATAAAAGGGCACTGGATCCCCAGTGACTGGAGTTACAGACATTTGTGAGCTGAGATGTGGGTGAATCAGGGTCCTCCAGAAGAGCAGCCAGTGCTCTTAACTTCTCAGCTATCTGTCTAGCTCTCCTATTATATGTTTTTAAATGCACTATTTTATTAATTCTTTGAGAATTTCATATATGCATACAGTGTGTTTTGATCATATTTCCTTCCACTCCTCCCCTCGAGTCTTCCCATATCCACCCCACACCCCCTTCCACTCCTTCCAACATCATGCCTTCTTTTTTTCATTACAACCACTGAGTCTAGTTTGTGCTACCCACATACTCATGGGGTGGAGCCACTCACTGGAGCCTGGCCCACCTACCAGGGGACCACAGCCTTGAAGGAAACTCACTCTTCCTTCCACAGCAGCCATCATTCTCAATAGATCCTCACTAGGGAAGGCGTTTCTGAGTCCCTCCACACTCTACTGTAGAATATAGACTGGTTTTTTTTTTTTCTTGCACAGGTCTTGTGTAGTCAGCTACAGCTGCTGGGAGTTCATGAGTGCAGTGGTCTTGTCATCTCCAGAAGACACTACTTCCATCTGTTTCTCCCTGACCTCTCTCTTTTATAATCTTTCCACACCCTCTTCCATGATAGGCCCCAATCCTTGTGGGAGCGGTGTGATACAGATGTACCATTTGTGGCTGAGCACTACTCAGATACTTAATCTCTGTACTTCGACTAGTTCTCAGTTTCTGTGTTAATGACTATTTCCTGAACAAAGAAACTTCTCTGATGGGGTCTGAGAGCTACAATACTCTATGGGTATGGATATAGAAGTTTGGAGGGCAATATGATACTGAGTCAACTTAGCAAGATAATAAATAGTAGTAGGTCTACCTCTGTGGCTGATGAGCTCCCCAGCCATGGATTCTTGGTCAGATGCTAGGCATGCATTTCTTCCTGTAGAGCATGCTTGAAACCCAATTGGAAACCAGAGGTTTACCTCCATAACAGTCATGCCACTGTTTCATCCATGGATATATCTTGCTATATTGGTAGTTATTATAGTTTTAAGGGTTAGGTAATCACCCATGGTATTAAAATATTATGGTGAAACACATAATTGTGCAATTTAAATACCATTTTAACTATCTCTGAGAAATAAACATTTCTGTGTTCTTAACTGTTTTCACATCATTGTGCAACAATTACCACCATCTATTCCATAGAACTCCTTCATTGTATAAAACCCAAACTCTTCACTAAACATTCTCTCTTTCCTCACCCCTGACAACCACCATCCTGTTCTTGGTCTCTGTCAATTGGACTATTTTAGGCATAGCACTCACTACATTGTGGACACTTTGGCTGTCTTTAATTGCTTGAGGTACATAGCTAAAGGCACAATTACTGGACCATATGGTTAATAGAATTTTAACTTTTGGGAAACTGCCATACTACTGTCTACAACTACTGTGTTATTTTTACACACCTACCAACAGCACACAGAGGTTGCCGTTTCTCCACATCCTCACCAATGTTTATGATTTCTGTTTGTTTTGGAGACAGACTCTCCCATTGCCCAGGCTATCACTGACTCTCTGGTGTCAAGTGATTCTATTGCCTCAGCCCCCTGAAGCTGACTGTGTTCTTCTGGCTCTCGAGGACAGTCTTCCTAACAGGTGTGATGGTAATACCTTGTGGTTTTGATGTGTGCTCTCTAAGGAATGATCTAGACTCTTCTTATGTGCTTCTTTGGTGAAATGTCTATTCAAGTCTTTTGGTTATTTTTGAATAGGATTGTTTTAGTTATTGTTGTTATATTTGTTGAATTCATCTGGGTTTCTCGAGGAAAGAAAAATATACTGAAAACTGTAACTGGATGTGAGGTCCCAGCAAAGCAACCCACCACCCTGTGTGTGTGTGTGTGTGTGTGTGTGTGTGTGTGTGTGTGTGTGTGTGTATGTGTATGAATGTGTGTGTGAGAGACAGAGTGTATGAGGGCATGTGCATAGTTCAACATGTACATGGAGGTCCGAGGACAACCATGGATATCAGTCCTCACTTTCCACCTTGAGATAGGGTCTCAATTAGCGAGGCTAATTCTGGCCCCCTAGCTTTGGATACTCTCCCATGTTTGCATCTTCCATCTCCCAGAACAGATACACTAAGATTACAGACATTGTGCTACTGCATCTGTTTTTTTATGTGGGTTCTGGGGCTTAGTCCCCTGGTTGCCATGATTGTATGATTTACCCACTGAGCCATCCCCCAGCCCTGAACTAACTTTTCACAAACACTTAGCAACTGCCTCCAGTAATAATACACTGTATGACTCTCAAACTCACATTTTGCTCTTCAAAGCTTGCCTTCGTTCCTTCTGATTTTTTTAAAATCAGCATACAAAGTAATGAGTTTCATTATGGCATTTTCATACCCATTTTGCTTTCCTTGATCCATCTCTTCTAGTCCTCTCCCCTATCCTCTGTCCTCCTCTGGCTGGGTCCCTCCCTTCCTCCACTGGTTCCCTTTTGCTTTCACATAACATGTGTTCTATCACACACACACACATCCCCCCCCCCTTGCGCGTGCACACACATCTTAAGTTTTCTTTCTCCTCTTGTGCTCATTGTCTAACTTGAAACTATATATAATTTTTCACAAATTTAGTGACATTATTTGCATTCAAGTAGGAAGAGAAATTGGTCCTAAGTCCAGCACTCTTCCTCCGGCGCTCTAGGAGGTGTTAAGTGTCTGGGGCCAGGCAGGTGGGTCAAACTGAGAGCCTGCTGCCCACTTTGCGCTTTTGCTTTTTGCTTGGAATCTGGGTCTTGATGGCTGTAATCACCTTGGCATTTGGAGAGCTGGGGAAGGCTAACGTAGGCCCAGCTGTACTGCATCTGCCCATCAGCCTCTTACGATTAACTACAGATCATTAAGCTGTCCAAAAGGAGATCAGCTCCCTCAATTTACATCTCCAAAGGGCCGCTGAGTGGAATTTTAAATCATGGTTCTAAATAGGCGTGTTCTTCTCAAGTGCCCAGTCTCCACTCGTCTGAAATTTTAAGTATGCAGTGCATGAACTCGTAACATGTATATTTTTTAGGGAAACTGTCTGATAGAGCAGGAAATCACATTTGTAGCAGCAAAAAAATAACATCAACCAATAAAGGGGACATGCCACAGGGGTGAGTTTTAAAAGCTCGGTGCAGCTAGAAGTAATGAGAAAGGGCCATTATCTTCATTTTACAACCACAGAGTGACAAAGTGGATATCTGTTACTAAGATACCTGGGAGCTAGAAGAAAGAGCTCAGTTGGGACAGGGACCTTAAGGGTGTGTGGCACCTGTCCCCCTTCATCCCTTCAATCACAAACCAATGTTCTCCTTTGTATTTGGCAGAGAATATGGAACCCAGAGCAGACGTTCAGAGGAAAGCAGTGCCCAGTCTCTTATTGCCAGGAGGGCTCAGAGAGGCCAGCTGTCCTGCCTGAAAAAGCACAAATACCTCAAATTGTGCCCCTCAGAGAATGTGCTCTGAAGTTCCGATCAGCAGACTGGCAAATTTCGGCTAAGTAAGAGATCTGATGCACCTGCCCATGAGAGGCGCATTCTCATCTGATCTTTCGTGAGAAAGAACAGGGATCTGTAATTGAGGAGTAATTACAAAGGATAATTGATTGTTGTAAAAATGCCACAGATTTAAGGAAGCCCACATGCCCCAATAGAGAGCTTAAAGATGGAGAACAAAGGTGATATGAGGCATGAAAAAAGAAAATTAGGCACCAAACACTATTTATATTTCCAGGAAAGGGAGCAGAGGCTTATAGCTAAGTGGTATTCACAAATAGTAAGGCATCTATGGGGAGGAAGGAAATTGAGGGTCATTTAATAAGGAAGAAGCAGCAGAGACAAGTTGAATGACATGCCTTTCTATGTATGAGAAACATATGACAATCATTTTAATCCTTGGTCTCTTATAATGGAACCACTTGTAGATGAACCAGAGGAGAACAGCATCTCAAAACCAATCTCTTTCCTGGATGCTGAGGATTCTGGGGAAAGGGCATACAGGGAGAACTAAGAGGATGCTTGTCAAGAACATACAGGTGGTCTTCATGTAGGAATAGCTGTCCCAATAGGGGGCTGGAAAGGATATTTCTATTCTGGGTGGCTTCAGAAAGCCAAATTATGAACAAATTTGGAAGCCTCAAGGATTAAAATTTGTCTCCCAATAATGAAGATTAGTATAATATTCTATTGTTCATCAATGGGCACATTCCTCTTTTGTCTTCTGACTTGGAAAATGTAATAAAACTTTGACAGAGCTTAGTACTTATAAAGGACTAAGTCATATTTCCATTCATGGGTAACATATTAAAAACCCATTTGATTTTTATTTTAAACTAAGCCAAAATTCTAGTTTGATGGAAAGTTTTGTTTCTGTATTTTTAATATTGAAATATTGAAAACTTCTAGAGGAAAATACTTCGGGATATAGATACAGGCAACACTTTCTGAGCCACATTAGCATAGAAAGCATCCCCCAAACTGATAAATGGGACTTCATGAAATTAAAAGCTTCTGCACAGCAGAAGAAACTATCAACATAGTGAACTGACAGCCTGTAGGGTGGAAGAAAATCTTTGTCAACTCTACTTCAGATAAGAGGTTAATATCTAGCATATAGAAAGAATGGCAAAAATTAAACACCACAAACTCCCAACTTCCAAGCAACAAATGGGCCAATAATATGAACAGATAGTTCAGATTCAAAAAAATAAATGCAAATGGCAAATAAATATTTTTTAAATGTTCAGAACCTCTCTAGCCATCAGAGAAATGCAAGTTCAAACTACTTAGGGATTTGAACTCGCCTCAGTTAGAATGACTATAGTCAAGAAAAGAAATGACAATACTGGCATATGCCTCACGAGAGTATGTGAGGAAGGAGGAACCCTTATACATTGCTTCTAGGAGTGTAAACTAGTGTAACAACCATGGCAATCAGTGTAGAGATTCCTCAGAAAACTACAGATAGAGTTGTCACATGACCCAGCTATACCATTCCTGGGCAGATACCCAAAGGACACTACAGAGATTCGTGCACATCTATGCCCATTGCTGCTCTTTTCACAGTAGCCAGGAAATGGAATCTGCCTAGATATCTATCAAGTGATGGATAGATAGATAGCGGTCCATACACACAATAGATCTGTATTGAAGTATAATGAAAAATGAAATTATGAAAATTCCAAGAAAGTGGATGGAAATGGAAGACATTACATGAGGTTACCCAGGCTCAGAACGACAAAACATTGTCTCTCGTGTGCAGATCCTAGCCTCTAAATGTCAAATATCACATATCTGAGTGAGAGTAAGTAAGAAGCCTAGTCTGGAAAAAAGGAGGGCACAGCACAAGTTGAAGGAAATACAATACACGGGGCAAAAGAGCACAACAGGAAAAGTGGGAGCAGGGAGGTGTGGGAAAGACTCAGTGTGTGTGTGTGTGTGTGTGTGTGTGTGTGTGTGTGTGTGTGTGTGTGTGTATCAACCAAAATGAAAGTCCCATATGGATACCTGTTATATCATAAAATAATTTTAAAAATAAAAATATTTTAAAATAAATTATATTGGTAATTTAGAGATAGTTTACATGATTCAGCTTGCACTGAAAATATGCTTTGAAAATTAAGCAAACTTTCTAGTTTTGAGTGGTATGCAATTATCCAGTAGGAATCAATGAGAAGCCAGGCATGGGGACACACAGTAATCCCAGCATTAAAGAGACTGAGGTAGGAAGATGGCTTAGTATTTCAGAAGATATATCACATTGAGTTCCAGACTGGTCTGGAGAAATAAGGAAGGAGGCAGGGGTGGAAAGGATTATCCTCAGTGAAAATGGGAATGTCCGCTGGAAGAGGATCCAATTTTAATCCTTAAATCCATCTTTATGGCTGCAATTTGTGGTATGGGCTCCTTCAATCTTTCAGTGTGTATGCATGTGTGTGTGCAATATTTCAGTGTGTGTGTGTGTGTGTGTGTGTGTGTGTGTGTGTGTGTGCGCGCGCGCACGCGCACATGCATGTGGTTAGCACTGAGTGTCTTCCATGTTATTTTTGAGGCAGGGTCTCTCACAGAACCTAGAGCTCACTGGTTGGTAAGCTGGCTGCCCTGGCCAATAAGCCTTAGACACTTTTCCTCTCTCTGCTTCTCCAGCACTGGGATCATGAATGCACATGGCCATGCCTGGCTTTATTACATGGGTTCTGGGGGATTAAAACCAGGTGCTCATGTTTGCATAGCAAACAGTGCTAACTGTGCCATCTCCCAGACTGTGCTCCTTCACTTCTAGTAGGGACAAGTTTCACCCTCTTTTGGTGATAGTAGGAGAACAAGAGGAATGACAGGCAGCCCTGAGACAAACTAGTTCCTAGTGTCTGGAGTCTCGACTTGCTGGCTTCTCCCCTTCTGTTAGAATTTAGATGGGAAGTCTGAAAAGCCACTGCAATTCTTCCAAGCCACGGCTAGTCACATGCAAATATTTTATTATTTTTCAGTGCATCACAGCCTTTACTAGTCTTGGAGAAAACAAAGATGATTTAGACAGCCCTCAGTACCCAGTCATCTCTTCCACTCCCCACACCCCTCCCACTCTCTAGTTCAGTGGTTTGGCCATTCTGGTTGTCATTGAGCTTGCTAAAATTACTTTTAGTCATGGCATTTGCTTACTGGTCCATCTTCCAGGACTTCAGTACTTACTATTAAATTGTCTTTCTGGTGATTATATGTATCCATCCCTCATTCCATGTGGGTCTCTATATCAGCTCTACAGTAAGACCTTTTATGCCTACTCTGTGAAATAGCCCACTACTGCCATACGAAATTATAGAGTGATAACTGCTTCACTGTCTGTTTCCTAATGGAACAAAGGAACTGTATGAGGACAACTTTGCACATGGTTGATAAATATTTGTTGACATTGTTGGCCATATGCTCAGAGAGTAAAACCAGGAAAACGTCCACTATTTATTGTTTAGGACATCTGGCCACAAATGCTAGTGTTGAGGTGTGAGTTTGGTGGCTAGCCAGATCATGGAGGACTAAATGGGCAAGGTCCATTCTGAAAGCAAATTCAGAGTTTTTTTCTGGTTACTCACCCCAGAAGGCTTGGGATGGAATCCTTCCCAAGCATGGGGCAGCCACCAGCTCTTCTACCCTGACCATTTGCTTGGTGGAAGGGAAGCGACCCATAGACTTCAAATGAGGAAAGAGAAACGACATGGCAATTTGGGAATCTCAGCTCCTAACCCTTCAGACTTTCCATCAAATGCCCTACTTCCTGGCCTTGAGAGCCGCCGGTTATCTTTGGACTGGATGGGTTTTGATGGGTACCCCTCTCAGATTTTTGTACAATGGGGATTTCCAACAATTAGATCTGGAAGTCAAATCTACGAATGAACTAGAATCTGCCTCTTTGACATTTCTCAAGGGGTTAATTCCCTTACTCCTCAGTGACCCACAATACCAACAGAGTTTCCCTTGTCCTCCTATATGTGACTCCCACATACCCATTGGTTTACCTTCACTGAGATGCAATAGAACCGCCTCTAGGCAGGGCTGGTGTGAGAACTGGAGATATTATATGAAGTACTTATGGACCACCGGGATGGACCTCAGTAGGTTTTTACAAAGCATAGTCCTTCTTATTCTTACATAACTCCTCCCCAGTGTGACAACATCCTAATGTCTCTCTAGTTACCTCAAGTGGAACTTTGAAATCTTTAAGTAAAATGAATGACTTCATTTACTTGATTTCTTAAAACAAATATATGTGATATGGAGTTATAAGAAAATCTGACAGTGATAACCACAGCAACAGAGCAATAGCTAAACCCTTTCAGCACTGTGAATTCTTGGGCATTGTTCTGTTACTAGAAGTGAGGAGGCATGCATGTTTCAAAGAAGGAATATTTCCCAGACATGTGCTCATCAAACCTTTCTCTCTGCTGCATCCATCTCCTCTTTGTCCTCAAGGGACACCAGTGGGTAGCTGGCTATAGCAGCGATGGTGGCTGTCAGCTCTGGAGTGTCACTAGGGGTCAGGTTGTTTGGCTCTACCCTTCCCATGTGTTTACTAGCTTACTTCCTCTTCTCAACAGCTACGCAGGCAGTTGTTCATTTTACAGAGGAAGAGGAAATGGAGTAACTCACCTGAATTAGTGCCTATGAGGAGGTCAAGCAGACCTTGCACCATTTTGAGTTAATTTCAAAACTCACGGGCTTTATATACTAACCTGAAGACAAATACACCTACTCAGGCACTTCTAACCTGGCCTTCCACCCAACATGGGATGCAGTCTCATGGGTTTTAAGAAGACGACGACTTTCCTCCAGACTCATCCCATGGCAACATATGCTCCTTAAGGTCAGACATTGGATCATTGCTACTATCCCCCTCAAGTATGACTCAGAGTATTCCAGGAGAGAAGGAAGGGGGGAGGGATGGGAAGGAAGGGGACAGGAGAGATGGTGAGAGAAGGGAAGGGGAGGGAGGGGAAGGAAGGGAAGGTGAAGTGAAGTGAGGGAAGGGATGAGAAAGTAAGGTGAGAGGAAGGGGGAGAGGAGGGAAGGGGAAGGGAGGGGATGGGAGGGAAGAAGAAGGAAGAAGTAAAAAATCTGCAGCTCAGAGGCTGTGCCCACACTGTCCCATTCCCTTATTATCACTGCCATAAAATACCTCCAGGAGAGGTAGTGTGTGGTTATAGTCACTCACACCTAGGCAAGGCCCTTAAGTTCTTTGCCAGGAGTAAGCGTGAGGAGATAGCAACTTGACAGTAGACTGGAAATGAGGTACAAACGCAGAGGCAGATCAGGGCACTGACGCTGAGCTGGCTTCGGATCATATTTTCTTATTCTCCCTCTGTCAGACTAAGTGTGTGCCTGGTGTGTGCCATTGCATCACATGAGAGCTGCCTTTTTCCATGCTGCACGGGACTTTTTTTTTTTAAATAAACTTTTTGTATTTTTGTTGTTGTTACTTAAGGAGAACTACTTTGGGAATTAACTCCCTCCAGAATGTCGTATATAAAACATGCAAACTGTTTTCTAGCATAGTTGGAGAATTACTTCCCTACTTCCCATGAGAGGCCTGAGCTGATGTCCGATGACCCATTCTAGAAGACATGGATACATGCAGTCCTTGATCTGTGAAAAGTGGAATGAATACGTCCTGGTAATTTGTCTAAAAGATCCTTCTTTCTCTTACAATTGTGAAGGACGTTTTTCCTCAAAGACATTGTGCTGTTTTGTGGAAGCTATTTCTGGAAGAGCTTGTGTCACATGAAGAAAAAAGAGAGATGTGAAATACATCTCTAAGTATGGGATTTTGAGGGTTCAGAGTGACAGATGAGATTTGAGCTAGGATTTAAATCATTGCTATATCAGCTTTTAAGAACTTATCGAGAACTCACTAGATTACTTTTTGTTAAGCTTTTCTTATATGGAAGGCTTGGGGGAGGTGATGATTCAGCAGAGGATGAGTGTGGAATGAATGGCAGTGTGGCCCTTCTAGTGTCCTGATCTTGTGATGTTAAATATTGCAGGAAAGTCATCTTGGAACTGGTTGCTCATGGCCTCAGTACTATCTCTGTTGCTGCTCAGTGACTCATTCATTTCTAATGCTGTTTGTTTAATTTAGTCCCATCAAAGTTTTGCAAGAAGGCAGCTCATTTGAACAGAGAAGAAAATGTAGCAGCTTGTCTTCCTTATCAGCTAGATGAAGTTCTACTCTGCACTGTGTCTAGATGAAGTTCCTGTCTACACTGTCTCTAGATGAAGTTCTAGTCTGCGCTCTGTCTAGATGAAGTTCTAGTTTGCATTGTGTCTTGATGAAGTTCCAGTCTGCACTATCTCTAGATGAAGTTCTAGTCTCCATTGTCTCTAGATGAAGTTCTAGTCTTCACTGTCTCTAAATGAAGTTCTAGTCTGCACTATCTCTAGATGAAGTTCTAGTCTTCACTATGTCTAGATGACGTTCTAGTCTGCACTGTCTCTAGATGAAGTTCTAGTCTGCACTCTGTCTAGATGAAGTTCTAGTCTGCACTGTCTCTAGATGAAGTTCCAGTCTGCACTGGTTATTTAGGAAACAAAGAGTGACCGCCCACCCTGAATGTGTGAAATTTCCAGTTGGAAGTGACAGGCTATGGAGTCACTACACATCATTTTCATTCCCATGGCTGTACTGGAGGGTTTTGTGTCAAATTGACACAAGTTAGAGTCACTGGAGAGGAGGGAGCCTCAATTGAGAAAACACCTCTATAAGACCAGGCCATTGGCAAGCTTATAGAAAGTTTTATTAATTAGTTATTAATTAGGGAGACCCCATTCCATTATGTGTGGTGCCATCCCTGGGCTGGCGGTCCTGGGTTCTATAAGAAAGCAGGCTGAGCAAGGCATGAGGAGCAAGCCAGTAAGCAGTGCCCATCCATGGCTTCTGCATCATCTCTTGCTTCCAGGTTCCATCCATGTTTGAGTTCCTGTTCTAACTTCCTTCAGTGATAAACAGTGATGTGGAAGTATAAACCAAATAAGCCCTTTGCTCCCCAACTTGTTGTTGGTCATGGGGTTTCATTACAGCAATAGAAACCCGAGCTAGGACAATGGCT
The DNA here is from genome assembly GCF_007827085.1 of Peromyscus californicus insignis. NCBI lineage: Eukaryota > Metazoa > Chordata > Mammalia > Rodentia > Cricetidae > Peromyscus > Peromyscus californicus. The sequence goes on along the minus strand of NW_026294606.1, from coordinate 75,112,424 downwards.
CTATAACTAACCATGCCAGATGACAAAGTCAGCTCCCAGCATAAAATAACAATAACTTAGGAAACATTAGCTCTAGGATAACCAGATGAGGAAAGTAACACCTGAGACAAGATACTACAAGTAAACTCAGAGCCCCCAGCTACAGGATGACATTCAGCCTCCCAGCCCAGTAGTTGAAAGAGCAGTGCTGGATCACGGAGGAACTGGGACTGTAGATCTGATTGTGCCACGCTGGCTGTGTAATCCAGAACAAAGTGTCTCTGCAGCTCAGTTTTCCCTCTATAAAGTAGGATAGGTGTTTTACAAAGTTATTACCTGCATACAGTTTCCTGTGCTCCAGGCACAGGGTTTTCTGAGGTTCTCATCTAGTCCTGTAAGTACCCGGGCTGGGAAAACCTCTCAAAGAACAAGAAGAAAGACACTGTAGATGCTGCCCTCCCCTTCCCTTCCCAGACCAGCCCGGGAGCTCCTTCTTCTTCCTTATGGGAAAAACCCACCTCAAGGACTGACTGGGTTTAGACCAGAGAAAAGGCCATGTAGGAAGGACTTGATGCTTTTCTCTCGTCAATCTTTTTGGAGCTTTTTCGGGAGCTGGCACAAACAAAATGGTTGTGAAGTCTGAGAATACATAGGAAATGTGTAGCCTTGCCCTGAAGCCAAGAGGAGCTACAGGAAATGAATCAGACCCAAAGGAACTAGAGATGGGAATCAGGTGAGCTCTCTGTCTGGAGCTTCAAGAGCAGGACTCACTTGTAAGTGCCTGTCTGTGTCTAAAATGGTCTGGGTGAATGGTGCAAGTACATTCTGTGACACTTTTTTCTAAACGTCCCTCTAGCCTGGCCTAGGAGACAAGAGTGGTTTATTCCAGGCATAGGCAGGGATTAATAACTTAGCGTCGTCTTCTAATTAAGAAAAAAGCTCATGGCAGAAACTTGATCATGGAAGCTACAAAACATTAATTTTACAACACCTGTACAACTCATTGAACAAGGAGAAGTTGAGCTAGTGCCTACATAGAGCCTTCACCCCTATGTCCTATCATCTTTGGTAAGGAAGGTACTCTGCACGCTACCCAAAGAAAAATGTAAAAACCAGCTCAGCCACAAACACTTTGATCTACAATGTTATAGATCTGTAAGATATACTAGAGCAGTGGGGGCATAATGCTTGTGGGAGAAACCAACCAATGTCTGCTTTGACTTAAGGTCCATTCGACAAGATGGAACTCATACCCATCACTGCTGAGTGACCAAGGACCTGAGACTAGATAGACCAAGAACCTAGAGTAAAACCAAATACTACTGTTCTAAAAAATAAAAAGAGTAGCAAGTTAATGACTACTAATTACATGCTTCTATACTCATAAATCAGTGTCTTGCTCAGCCATCATCAGAGAAGCTTCCCCTTGCAGCAGATGGAAACAAACACAGAGACTCATAGCCAGACATGATGAAGACAGTTAGAGACCCTGGAATACTCAGCCCCAAATGGAATGTCTCCATCAAATCCCTCCCTTCATGGTTCAGGGAACCACGTGGAAGATGAGGTGGAAAAAGTATAAGAGCTAGACGGGTTGGAAGACACCAAAAACATCAAACCAATACAAAACAAAAAAACTAAGGCCCTCTAAATCAACATGAACGAAGGTCATATGAACTCACAGAGACTGAGGCAGCATGCACAAAACCTGCATAGGTCTGCACCAGGTCCTCTGTGTGTTTTACTGTCCTATAAGGTTGTGAAAATCAAACAAGTTTATTCTCATTATTTATTGAAGTATTTTTAGACTGTCAAAGAGTAATCAGATATATCATACATTAAAAAAAAGAATTCATGTGTCAAAATGGAAAGTCTACAGCCAGAGTCAATTGGTATTCTAGGTAAGGTTCATAATCAAATTGTAATTTTTTTTTTTTGGTTTTTCGAGACAGGGTTTCTCTGTGTAGCTTTGCTCCTTTTCCTGGAACTCACTTGGTAGCCCAGGCTGGCCTTGAACTCACAGAGATCCGCCTGGCTCTGCCTCCCGAGTGCTGGGATTAAAGGCATGCGCCACCACCACCCGGTGCAAATTGTAATTTTTAATTATGTGCATTGAGATATAAGCAGCTGAATTGCTTTTCTTTCTCTTAGAAGTGAAGGAATGAACTTAAAGTTTATAATACAAAGAATAGAAAGTATAACAAAAGTAGTCTCAGAGCATACGATCTGAGCTTTCTAGAATAGGCTGAGTCAACTTTTGTCAAATGTGAAGTTCAAAAGCTTATGCTGAAGGTAGAGACACCTGACAGATAGCACAGGGAAGTTTGCTCCTGGCCAACTTTAGATAGCCAAGGAAAAGGATGCCTAACCTGAAAACATCTGGGCAGTTTGAAGCTGAGCCACAGAAATTTTTATCTATTTAGGGATCTGGACCTACTTCAGGGAAATAGGGAGAAGGAACATTATACTTGATTATCTATAGAGAAGCTAAACTGAAATAAAAGTTATCTCCTGATGTAGGTTAAATCACGAGGCCGGGGTCAGCAGGGGTTGGCCCTGCTACATTGTATAAACTGCTGCAGTATGGCTCCCTTGCCGCTTTGCACTGCCGGGTGAGAGAGAAAAGGAAAGCTGGTTCTCTGATAGGTTAAAGCTGTTCGCTACGTGAACAGATTGGAACATTGTTTTCTTGCCCACATGGTAGTAGAAAGGGTAGTGTGCACTCTTTGAAAAGCTCAGGAGGAGCATGAAGTTCTACGCCATGATATCTAACAAGGAAGACCAGAGTTCTTAGCCTCCGTCTAGCTAGCACCCAGTGGTAGGCAGGAGTCAGTGCGTGGCCAAAATATGACCCGAAGATCAGACAGGAAAGACCCCTATGCCATTTCTTTATGGTACTTGTGATGCTTAATCTTCATTGCAGGTCTGACTCGATTTAAAATGACCGAGGAGGGGCACAGCATTTCGAGGTATGTCCATGAGATGAGATTGTTTCCAGAGAGGATCAATTGAGGGGAGTAAGACCTATCCTGAAGTGGGGAGTACTAACCCATGAACTGGAGGTGGGGCCATTGCAGGGAAGAAAGAGCTTGCTTGCCCAGTCTCTGTGTCCTGGCCCCATCACGGTGTAAACTGCTCTGCCCCACCATGCCTTCTCATCACAATGGACTGAATTGTCTGAAACCCTCCCCTGAACTGGCTTGTGCCGAAACATAACTAATACTAAATCAAATACTAAATCAAGACAGCCAGCTTAGAGTTAAGTGGCTAAAGGTACAAGGGTGAATCTATCTAATCACAAAAACTGCAGTTTTAATCAGAAAGAGTTCATCAACAGGGCTTCGTAGAGTGTGGATTATATAAAGTGCTGCATCCATGATTCAGAAGAGCTGGAAGTCACGCTGCCTTTTCTCTTGCTCCTGTCTCTCAACACACAGTATTAGAGCGACATGGAAGACAGGAGATGAAATTAAATATAGTCTGCTTTGGGGGTGGAGAGATGGCTCAGTGGTTGGAGAGCCAGGTACTGTTTTTGCAGAGTACTAGAGTTCAGTTCCCATCCATGCTGGGTGGCTCACAACTGCCTATAACTCCAGTTCCAGAGAGGCCTTTGGCCCCCATGGGGACCTGCATACATATGCACATACTACCACACACACAGAGATACACATAACTAAAAATAAATCTTTAAAATAAAAGGTATAAATTCTGCTTTATCTTTAAGGTTTCCATGCATTTCAGAGACAAGGAAGATATCCAACTGGACAGCTCAATTAAACTCAACTCTCCCTTCATTCTTTGAAGAAGTGTCTCCAGGAAAGAGACCATCTGGAGAAAAAGCACTTCCGGGTGTTATTCATTCAACCGGGCTCATCAATGCAATCATACGCTGGAAAGAACGTAAACACATACATGCTCTGATGTGAAGGCGATGAGCCTGGGCACTGCAGCCATTCCTTTCTCCTTGACTTCCGGAAACATCTTATAGCGGGCAATAAGCATGGCATACATGTTGGAGATGGCGCCACCTAAAGGGCACAAAAACAGTTACTTTTTCTATTCTCCATCAACATTTCTCATGCAAGCAGCATTCTTTGTTTCCATAGACCTAGAGCAGTTTCTTTAAGTGTGTGGGTCACAGCCCCATATGGGATCATGTAACTGAATGTGGTGGGGAGGTGGGGTCAAAAAATTGGCAATAGTAAAAAGTTTCAGAATATATGACAACCACAAATCAGTTCAAAATGAAACACATAATGAGTCCGAGTTGTTTCGGGCAGTGCTTGTCCACGTCATGTCACACAATGTCACTGTAACTTTGGTTCTAAACACACATAATGTTCACTTGACCTTTTGCATCATGCCACATAGTACCAATGAACACTGACTGAAATGTCTTGGCTCAGAGATGTATGTTATGAATAGCGCTTTTACTGTACATGCAAGACATTTTGCTCTTACAGAAATTTAATAGCTTAGTTATGGAAAACAAACTTAATATTTCTCTCTCATTGTTCCTTAGCTGGTACATAACAGTGTACATGGATTGTATTGTGTTAGGATGTTTGATTTTCAAAGTTGCTGTTTAAATTGGTGATATGAGTTTCATAAGTAACTAATGAACGAAAATTGGTTTGGGACTAGGACAGAATTTTTAACAATTTCTGAAATGTCCCTAAATATACTTCTGCCATTTTATATTGTGTATTGATGCAATGTGGCATTGGCTATTATAAAATCAAAATAAGGAGTAACTCTTAAAAATGGTGATGCCTTTACATAGTGCAGTATCAAGGATCTAGCCAAGGCTTAATTCATTTTGTAAAACTGAACAGATATGTCTCATTATTATGCAAATTTGATTGTCCTTAAAAAGTGGTAAAATGTTATCCATAACAAAGAATTACTTTAAAATAATTGTTTATGATTTATTATCAGTGAATGTTTTATTTGTATCTTTATTTTATATGTCTAGAAACCCAGGTAGATTAAAACCTTCCCAGGTGAAAAGGGATCCTGAGTGGGAAAAGTTGAAGGAACCTTGACCTATAACTTCCAGGGAAAATCCTTATAGCTTTCCTTTGAACCGCTTCCTCGGACTCAAAGATAGAGCTAAGAGGGTTCAGAACAGCATTGGACCTAACTACAGCAAGAAAGGCACCTTAAATGCCAGGCATGATGACACACACACTCAAGGCCAGCCTTATCTCATAGTGAGTTCCAGAACAGCCAGGACTACAAGCAGACCCTGTCAAAAAAGTGGGGGGTGGGGGTAGAAAAAGAAAAGAACCTCAAGGAGGAATTTTAATTTATTTAGCTCTTTCTGGGGAGGTCTTTGAATGGTCTTATTATGTAGCACATGCTGGCTTTGAACTCATGATCCTCCTGTCTCAGCCTCCCAAATGCTGGAATTCATGTATGTACCACTTTGTCCATCTTGAAGAGACTTTTGAAAAAAGACTTTTTTCTTCCTTTTCTCTCTGGTTTGTGAGCATAACCAGTCGGCATTAGGCCTGTCAAATCCTGGTACTGTGATGGTGGTAAATAGCTATTTCTTTCCATTCCCAGCAATGCCTTATGCTTGAATTGAGACAAATAAACTACCATTAATGCTGCAGGCTGCTAATGGTTCTTACAGAATACAGGATAAGCATCCACGCTCATCTCACCATTCTCTGTTTATTCTTCTGAACAGGTCTTTTCTTTCAAAGATATCCCTGAGATACAATTGCATTCATTAATGCAATGCTGTTTGATGATGTCAGCTTCACGTGGAATTACATTTCCTGTATTTCCCCAAGACTGTCAAGAACTTCCTATGATAAAGTTTTACTCTACTCTGTAAGGAGCATCTCACGTGACAAGCAATGAAACTTTCTGCAGGACTGTCGAGAAGCTTAGGAATTTTGCTATCCAGGAAATATGAATGCACATGAATTTGCTGGCACAGAGAACATAAGACCAGAAGGTAAAGTAAAAGTGTCATCTCTCTGGCCCACTTCAAGGAAGAAACTCTTGGGACTATTTCATAGATAGTTTGATTAGCCTGTTCTAGTGACTGAGGAGTAGGCAGGCAGGCCCTATCAGGTTGAAGGGTCTACGAGTCCCAAACTCTGATACAGGCAGGCCACTTGGTACAAAGCAGCCACTAACCAGACCTTGGCATCTCTACAATTAGAATGCAGGCAGTTACTACCTTGTTGGACCCTAGAGATCCAGGACAGAATAAAACAGGTCAAGTATGTTCAGATCAGATGCCCAGTTGAAAGACAGACGGTGTATGATGCTGGACTCAAAGCAAAGCTTTTGAGGACGTTTCGCTCTAGCTATGATTTCTCAGTCTTAGCACTAACTGACATTTTGAGCTACAGAATTTTTTAAGGGCAGGTTGTTTTAGGCAATGTAGGATGTTTGGCCCCATCCATGGCTTCCAGTTGCAAGCAGCATTTTCTTTCAAGTCACGACAACTCAAAATATCCACAGATATTCCCAATGGTTCTTTGGGGAGGGCAACATTGGCTCCCTCGTTGAGAACTGTGGCTCTTGTTACATTTCCCAGTCTGAGGATGGAGGGGGTGGGGAGAAGAGGACAAAAGGAAGGGGAATGTATACAAAGAAAGTGTCCTTCAAGTGTAATTATTCTAGAAGCTTCCAGCCCTGACCTCCTGCTCCTCATTTTGCACCTCAGTCATCCTCCAGCCAAAGGCTTTGCAGCCCTTGATGATGATGAAGAAACTTGTGCAATACCACATGAGGATGAGGATGGATGCCTGAATCCTACAACCTTTAATGATTATGTCAGGAAAAGATCTGTGACTAAGCCAGGCCTTTTCTCCCTTAGAGAGAGATCCTTTATGACCCGCCAAAGAGTAGAGTACTCTTCAACTCTCAGGTGTAGATAACATCACATATACAGAATTCTGGGAGTCATAAGGGAATTTCCAGGAAGCACCAAGTCTCTGGATACTAGTGGTGGGGTTGAACAGAACTGAACAACAGTCAAAACAAGTTGAGCATTTTGTCCAAGTCAAAGACCCAACTCTTGAGGTTTAGTTCCAGAATCACAGGCACCTAGGTTGTGCCTATGATACTACTATCCCCACTCTTATCACTTGAATCATTCAACACTTTAGCCCAGGAGCAAGACTAGACTCTATGTAGGAAAACATCTACCAGGAAATAAGGGTGCTATGAGCCATCATTTTTCTTGTAGGAAGTTGAGGAGAAACAGGTCCCCATTGCTTTTTGTTGCTGTCCCTTCTGACTTTGGGATATTTATATTACAATATAACACTACATCTATGGCTTTCACACCAAGGTGAGAACATATGCGTCTTCAGGCTCAAAGGAAGACACTACATAGTCTCCACCTGATAATTTGCCACCATACACTGGGCCATACAGAACCTAGCAGAGCCATCAATGAGGAATTTTTTTCTTGGGGTGTATGTTTTCTGGGGCATGCAGTTTCCAAGACAAGCTAGATAATTAGGCATGCGCCTTATCTAGACAAGTCAAAATTTCATAGTCAATACATTCCCACTTCTAGGAACCAATAAAACAGAAACCAGGTTGTTTGTTTTTGGCATATCTCAGGGACAGCTCAGCCCCACAATCAACCTTATAAGAGAATGAATTAGACAGAAATGATGTTGACATCATAACCCTTGTAATCCTACCTAGTTCTCCATGAAAATATATCTTTAAGCATCGGTTTCCAACAATAAAGATCAAGCCACAAACTTAGCATCAAAGGAAACTAAGTTCTAAATTGCCTAGAAAATGAAGGAATCCATCATGACTAGTGTTCAATGAGTAGGTTTTTTTCTAAAGCTAATTTTCTGTTCCATTTAACTAACACCTTTTCCTTTAGCATCTGAGAAGACATGCTATGCACTTAAAAACATAAGATAATAGTTGAGAGATGGTTGGACAAACATCTGTAAGTCTTGTCCTTGAGGCTACTGTTGCTTGGCCATTGTTTCATCTTCACACTTCTTTCTTCTCTCACTTCTCACCTGCCTCTGCAGGTTTGCTTAAGAGGGATCAGAATCTGGCCAGGCTGTGCCCGAAAGCGAGGTATGGCTGTGGCCTTTCCTGTCCGACCCACCCACCATAGCGCACTGAAGACTGACTTCCTCTCACTGATGAGGTTCTGCTCTGACACCAGGCTTCTTTTGCATGGGTCAGTGACTTCCTCCATTGCCCTCCTAAGCTGCTCTTTCATCTATGAGTCAAGTCAAGGTCACAGTAATGAGCTAAGGGCACAGCATTTTGTTTCAGGTTGATTCTATGGGCTTGGAGAAGTGTAAATAATGGAGCTTTGGATGCGGTGGCTGGTATAAAAGGCAAAATGGAAAAGATTGGATAAAGAGCAGAAAGGAAAAATACCTCAGCGAAATCACCACACTCTTTTAGCTCTAAGGAATCATCTCCCATGCACTGTTTGCCCCCCTTGAAATTAGTCTAAATCCACTTTGTTGCTCATTATTCCAGAGACTAGAGAAGGGAATGGGCTTTACTGAGGAAACACGCTTCGATACACACTGTCACACCCTGGGTGTCGTATTAAATGACTCTTTTCATTTCACTAGTTCCGGGAAATGCAGCAAGGATGAATTTCCTTATTAGCAATTGTTATTCTTTTGTCCAGCACTATCCATACATCTCATATGTAGGGTCATGGTAGAAGTATAGAGTGAATATCATGTCTGATTATACTCTGTTGAGCACAAATAACTGATTTTTAAGCATTAGTAAGCTTGAAGGCATTTTCAACAGACTCAGCCACACTTATTATTTTGATAAGCACATAGCCTAGGTACCTTAATCATAAACACAAAATAGATGTTTGATCTTCTTAAGTTTATAACACAGCATATCAGAAGAAAAAAACAGAGAAAAATTGAAATATATATACCAGGAGAAAATATTCCATCTCCAGAGCCCCCTGGCCATCCAATGATCTCTCTCATTTTCTTTAGTGTGACGTATTCTAACAGTACAAATACAGGAGCAATCTCATAGGTGAACCTGAAATGTATAAATGACCATATTTTATGTATGTAGCTCAAGTACAGTTATTGGCAATCATAACATCATAGAATTTCTCCATTTTTTAAACTTACATTTATCGATGCAAGGATTATAACATTAAATATATAATTATTTGTAAAAGGATTTCCAAAACATTGCTCATTTTTATGTTGCCATAAAGCCAAGATCTTCAATTATTGTCATAACGTGAAAGGTAGTTTATCATATTGAATATAGAACACGACATAATGGGACTATGCAAAAATGCAACATTGGGCTTTATTCTTTTCGTATAACACATTATTTTAAATCAAAATGTTAAAAAGTCTCTTTTATATTTTAACATTTTGCATAGTTTGATAAAATCAAGGACATATAAAAGCATTAAAAAAATAAGCCAGAGTGAGAACACATGATACAAAGAGATTTACACAAAAGAGGTTTTTGTGTAATCAGCTACTCACATGTTAGTGTTTGCTGTTGATGTCAGCCAGTCTGCTGCTAACCCAACCATATCCAATCCAGTAGACAGCTGATTAAAATATCGGGGATGCCCTGAATAAAAGAGAATTAGGATTTCAACCAGTGAAAATAAATGTTTCCCCAATATGTTTTTTTTTTTTATGTAGCTAAAGGATCTTGAAAGACTCTTCAGTTACAAGAGATGCATATTCAGAAATCTAATATGCAAATGTACCTGTGAGCATAAGACATATGATCACATGCACACATGCACACACACTCAAGCAATGCTTCTTCCCACCAGAGGCTACTTAGAGTTTAGTATTTCCCAAGACACACTCTAAAGATCATCTCTCAAATAGGCCATTTAAAAATAATATGTGCTTTGCAATGTGGAGACTAGATCACTTCACACTATACTTCCAATATTATTGCAAACTAAAATGTTATGGTATCCCGAATCATTCCTCTCATTTGCATTGTTACTGCTAACAGTCCTTTTGTTGAGCTGTTTCGAGAATCAGTCATACCATGACATCCTTCAGGCATGCCAGCATTCATAATAATATCGGTGACAAATGACTGATGATTACAAAGACAGGGCAAAAATGAGAAACTAGGACACTCTGCCGAGTGATTTGCCCTGGATTCAAAGGTGAGGAATGTCTAGAGATGGCACAGACAAAGCTAATTCTGGACAGTTTTTTTTTTCCTGTCTGAATTGTGATTACGATCAACAAAGCCACCTCTCAGTTGAGACCTAGAGCAGAGATGAACACAGATCTCTGAAGAATATAATCAATGGCTAGATTGGCCCATTAAGAGGATTATCTAATAAACTTCTAGATTTCTCTAAAATTCTGTAAATGGATTGACATCCATATACCCTCTGAGGCTATTATTTAAAAAATGCGATTATAAATATCTCATCAGGAGTCTGTTTTCTCACCTTGTCCCATAGAAGCCTATCAATAAATCCATGTTTTGTTTAGCAACAGAAATTTGGGAAGAAGCAAAATTATGGAAATAGCATCTGATTTGAAAAAAAAAAAAGGTGTCTGTCACTTGCTAGACATCTGGTGTCTGTGGTGTGAGTCTCACATCCTAAGCATGGGCGAAACAAGATAAAGACGGCACTGGAAAAAGCATATCGCTTATCTCAGGGACTGAAAGGCTCTCTTATCAGCCCTGGGCATGTGGCTAGAGAGTTTGACAATGGGGATGGATAGGCATGGGAAGGAGCACATTTTAGAGGGACTGGTATTTCTTGCCTCCGCCCCTTTTTTCTCTTCTGCAGGCCCTTTGACTCTGACCTCATCAGTTTACTCATTCAGAAAAGGTATAAAGTCCCTCAGCTGCTGCAGATGCTGTTGCAAGACACCACCCCCTTCTCTCTGCCTCATTGACTCTCCATTTCATTGCAGCCCGAAGGTGACATCACAGCCTACTTCTCCCTCCAGAGGGCCCTCCACTCTGCTGTCCCTAAATCATTTTTGAGTGAGGAAATCAATTCGGTTTTATAGCTTATATGCATTTTTAGATGAACCTACCTATTACCACACAGGATTTAACTCTGTGGAAATTTCAGCATGGCAGCCTCCACATAAAACCGAGAGGAAATGTAAGGTGTGTGCAGGAACTCTGGACATCAGAACTCCAGTACACTCTGATTGAACAAATACCCTGGGTAAACTAAACACAAGTTTGATGCTTCTGTTACTGGATTTCCTTCTCTCTATATAGTTTTTGGCCTTGGTCTGCAATTTGGTCGGACTTTCTCGGGCATCACAGCTTGCATTCACTAATAATGATGTGAAACTACAGAGGGAGATAGTCTGACAGGTCAGAACAGCATGTCCTTTGGGGTTCTGGCAAAAATATTCCCCTAATTACATTTGTCCTGCTCCTGTGGCCCCTACACACTGCCTCCAAGGGATTCCCACTGCATCCATCCAGGGCTGTCTGAAGGTGTGAGAAGCTGCCTCTGAATCTGACAGCAGTTCCAGTAGCACTGGGCATCCTACTGCCCCTGGCTCATGTGGTATGAACACACCGAGAGGGCCATGATCTGCTTCAAGCACAGGAAGGCTCCTACACAGATTAGCAAATGAGTCTCAACGGATGTGCAAAAGCTAGTACCTGGCAAATGAGACCTGATGCTCACAGTCAGTTGGAGAGGAGCCAAAAGTCCTCTAAAACTGCTTTTTGTGAACTGACAACCTGCAGAAGGGTGCTCCTCCTGCACTGGCTTCTGTTTCTTTTGTCTGAGTGTTCTCTTAACAATGGAAGACTACATTAACATTACCCCGCTTCTCCTGGCCACCACAGCTAAAGGGAACAATCCCTGCAGGCGCTATTCTAGAATCCTAACCATCCAAGGAAGTTACCAGTTCTCGCATTTCTCTACAAGTAATATGAACAAGACACAGACACCTCATTTAAAAGTCTTCCTCACTGCCCTCCAATCCTTTCTAAAGTTGGAGGCCAAATGGGAATCAGGTTAATGACTGTTATCAGGGACCAGGTGACCTTTTATAAAATGACCTCCCAAGGATCCCAAGAATACTGGATGGTGACAGGGAGGGTAACTGTTTTGATAGACTATGTAGTACCAGATGACAAACAGGACACTAACAGCATAATAAGCCATAAGCTTGCTTGACAGTTGAGGACAAAAGCTGCCTGCTGATGATTTTTTGCGGTGCTATTTGGGGATGTATGGACAGAAGACAAAATATAGCATGAGTAATATGGAGATATTCATCTTAATCATCAGATTTTTTTAATCTTCACTTTAAATAAAATGCACTGCAGCAACACTTGACTAACAGTTTTACAAAAAAGATTTAGCAAAAATCTAAGAATTTCATTGATCCATTTACTCCTCTTTGACAGTAATAGAGCACTGATATACAGAACTATTACTTCCATTGACTGGCAATTCTCATTATCTTAACTCTAAACTGCATTTCAAAGACTACCAGCTTTTAAGAATGAAGATGTAAAAAGAAAAAAAAATAAAAGAATGCATTCTTTTTTATTTGTGAGCAATACAAACAACAGGTAGCAATTCACCAATTTGCCATTAGCGTACTTAAATGTCAAATAGGGGGGATGGGTCAAGCAGAAAAGAAGAGTTCAAAGCGTTGCTCAAGGTTGCATGGATGGATTCACGAAAAGCAGGTGGAAGCAAAGTATCACTTCATGCCCGGCATGTGTATCCTGGGGTTTTTTCAGGAGCACTAGTGGATGATATCTAATAAATCTCCAAAAATTATAATCCACAGAAATCAACAAGTTACCTCATTTCCCTGCACATCTATTTCTAAGTCTACAGCCTTCCAAAGTGGATAATAATTATACAATAAATCAGTTTCCCTAGGCTCCTATGTAAACCTTTCTCCTCTGATAATATAAAGAATGTTTGGTGGGGGGAGGCTAAACTGTTTTTGTAGCAAACGTTCTTAAAATGTTTGTTATTTGTTGTACTAATAAATCACCCACAAAATGGTAGCATAAAATACGGCATTTGCATGACTAATACTTCCTTAATACTTTACATTTACTAGTTGTCAGTAAATCTTTTAAATTCTACAAATCACTGTAGATCCTTCAGCCTTCCCTCCTCCACCTCAGAAAGGCAGTCATATTTACCACTTTTAATCTGTTTCTCTGTGTATCAAAATGATTAGAGACAATGTAAAAAAAAAAAAAAAGCAGGACACTCAGGACCTGGGTGGAAGAAAGCGTCAGAGGCACTCAAAAGGATGTTGCACCTGGAATTACAACATCCTTTTATCCTGTTTTAAAGGATGCTATGAGAATCCAATGAGCATAATACACGTTTAAAAACGGACCCTTAAAAATGTCAGATATTCTTATCCACATACACAATTGTTGCGAAGGAGACAAATCTTTATGTAACACCGCTGGACTGCTAAGCTAGTCTATACTGTGGGGTGGGTGTGTATGTGTGTGTGTGTGTGTGTGTGTGTGTGTGTGTGTGTGTGTGTGTGTGTGTCTGTGTCTGAGCATGCACTTCTTTCAAAACAGGAGAAAAACTGGAATTCAAATCTAAAATTTAGTCACTTGAAATAACGCCACAACATTCTCCCTCCAGCCTGAAGACTGTATAAGTTGGTTAGTTGGGGTTCCTGATCAGTTCCATACCAAGGAAATTGCCAGTAGCACTGGATTGGAGGTCAGGCTTACTGGATCACATCTTTAGTCTTTATAGCTCTCTTTTCCACATTTCCCTTTCTTTCTCCATTTTGGGTCGCTCCTACTGGCCCCTGCTGACAAATGGTTGCTTCTACAACCTCTGGTTAATCTCCTGCCAATCTTCAGATTTACACCACAACGACGGCTCTGACATTATTAACAAGGTTAATCATTATAATGATTATTTTTAAATGAATGTAACTTTGCAGTTTTGAAAATAACATGACCCAACAGAAACGGAAACGATTTTATAGAAAAAAAATGAAAATTGCAAAACAAAAAAGCTTTATTATTGCTGGTTGCACAATACCTGTTTTAATTGCATATTTTAGAGTTGTTTGGCAATGCGTCAAAATTTCCTCCAAATTTTGTGGTTGGTCTGCTAATTCCCAATTATACTCTTGAAGAAGCTCGTTGGGGTAGTGGAAATCAATCACTTTAGTTGATCTATCAAAACTTTTCACCACATACTGAAGCAAAATGTTCATAACATCTTGCAGGAATGCCAGAGTGGGCCTCTCTCCATCACACGCTGGCAGCAGGTCTGAAGAACGGAACGGAAAGGACACTTTAGATTTCACTAGGCAAAGACCCAGGCAATCACGGATCAGGCACTTTCTCTTTGAGTTGGATTTATTAGCACTCTAATCGCTGAGGCAAGGGGAGGGGGGTCCCTGGGAGCTGGAGGCCAGATCTGGTTTAAGGGCTAGAAGACCTGGTTTCAAACAAAAACCACAGCATCTGGAAACACAAGCGGACAAAACTTCCTTCCGGAATTAAAATTTGCATTTTTATACTTAAACATAGAGTGTTGCTTGGTTTATTTATTTTTTTTTCAGAAACAATAGCTCAGCTTGACTATTTCACAGGCGTGAAATGTTTGTCCTAAATGTTCTGAGTAAATAATTTTAATTGTCAAGACTCCATGTCGGGAATGTTTGAGAAATGCCTTTGGGCAAACCAGGAAAAGAGGATCATGCGAAGTCATGATCTCTGACTTCTGAAGACCAGATGTTGTCAAAGTTGGAGTGTGTAGGTGTGTGTGAGCGCGCTCCAGCGCTGTTTGGGAGACTGGGAGTCGTGCAAGCAGAGGTAAAATTGAGCCCCCAGGGCTCACGTAAACAGAACCGTTTCTCGGTGAAATCACGGTTACAAATTACTCTGGATCCAATTGAACACCTAAAAATCCTTGCAATTCCGAACTATCTGGGAAGACATCTGGAAATTTGCCCTACCCAGAGGTTGGGGCAGCGCAGAGAAGCCGACATAGGCGCACGCCACGGCGGCTGCCACCTCCAATTCTCAAGCCTGCGCTGTGGCCGGCGACTCCGACTGGGAAATGTTAGGGCCGGGTTCTCAGGGCGCTCCAGCCCGCAGACCCCACGCCCTTCCAATTCCGTGGAAGATTCTCAGAAGGCCCGCCCCCACCATCCCCCTTGGAGACTGGGGGTCAGGCGTCGGTGGGGGGGGGGGGGAGCGCGGACCTGGCCAGCAGGCACCTTTACCTGTTGCGTGCAGAAACGCGTAGTTGACATCCACTTTGGGGCAGCTGCAGGGTTTTTGGTCGCAGGTGCAGGCGACCTTCCGGGTGGCGGCGCGCGGGGCCACGCTCCCGCCATTCTCCGCTGGCTTCTCAGAGTCTCCATAGAGCAGAGCTGGACAAGGACACGGAGCGCGGGGCCTGGGTCAGCGGGCGACAGTCCTGGCTCCCTCATCCCCGCCCATCCGCAGCCCAGGACTCGGCCCCGCTCAGGCTGCGAGCTTGGCGACAAGGCTTCCACTAGCCACTAGCCCCCGACCTTGCCCGCCCTTCCCCCGCAGCGCGCCACCACTCACCGCACAGCTTGTTTCCGATGCCGCCGGTGAACTTTTGAGCTACCTGGCACCAAGCTCTCGCTGCAATCGCCAGGCAAGGGGACAGCGAAGCGGAAAGAGAACAGACGGGCGAGTGAAATTTCGTTCCAAGTGAACGAGGTCTTCAAGTCGGGCATCTGGGAACCCGGCGCCAACCCCGCCAGCGGCCGCGGGCGACTCTGCTTTCAGCAGGTGGGGGAGCCCGAGGGAACCTGAGTCCAGGGCCAGCCCTCGCTTCACCGGGTCCAGGACGAAGCCCACACCACGGCCCTTCGCACTTGTTCGTCAGGTGCTCAGGTTTCCAGACCCTCCCTGCGGCGCCAGAGCTGCCTTTCCCAGACCCCAGGCTGTCCGTTTCGGCGCGCTTGCCTTCCCGACCCCAAACACTCTCCCTTTTCATTTCGTCTTTCTTTGCCCCACGGCTTCCCTGCCCGGGGTCTAGAGGTCCCAAAGCAAAGCCCCGGTCCTTGAAGTCTGTGGACTCTTGCAGATGCTGCGGTCTTCCAGGAGCCTATGCTTACGGGAAGGGGCCGAGATACCCCGAGCCTCTTCCCAGGGTACAAAAGGCTGTGGAGGTTTGGGGTCCTCACACAGTTACAGACTTAACCCAGAGAGCAGGGCGAAGCGCCCAAATAAGTTTCCTGTTGCAGATGTCAAAGCTTTGCTCATCTGCGTAGCCCTGCAAACCCCAAGCCACCCACAAAGCTCTCCCGCTTCAGGTCCCGATCGTCCTACCTGTACCCGGGTTCTCAGGATCCCCGGAGCCATCTTCAGATCCGAAGGACCAAAAGCCAGAGCCGGGAGAGGCCATGGGTTCTGCAAGACTGGCGCCAGTCGCCTTCCGAGTGGCTGCGGGAGAGCTGCCTTCGGCTCGACCCTGCACGCGCGTGCGTGCGTGTGTGTGTGTGAGTGTGTGTGTGTGTGTGTGTGGCAGGAGGAGGGCAGCGTGCGGGGACTGGCGCGTCCGCGCGACGAGGGTGGGTGTCACACAGGGACAGGAAACGTGCTGTCTGCGTGTGCCAGTGCCCGTGCGTGTGTTCGAGTCAGGGCATAGGGAAGCGGCTGTTGCTGTTCGCCGAGGTTAAATGGGGAAGTCGCCAGGATCTTCGCAGTCTGGAGATTGGAGAAGTGGAAAGGGCCCAAGAGATTTTTAGGGAGAGGGAGCTTGGTGGGGAGATGAGGGAGTGACGGAGGGGAAATGAAGGCGTTGGATCGTGAGGTGTGAGGCTGTGCGTTCTAGCGCGAGTCAGATGCGGGGGAGGGAGGCGTGACGGCGCACGGCTGACCCAGCCACAGGCGCTCCCCGCCCGCTCCTGCCTGGACGCGCTGTCCAGGGTGCTACCGCAGCCCACTGCACGCTGGCCCTGGTCACCCGGAGACCAGGGAGACCTTGGCGACACTGGAAGGGTGACCGAGACCGGTTTTACGTGTGCATCGATTGGCTCATTGTTTGAGGGCTGGCTCTGGCTGCGGCCAAGCAAAAGCGGTTCTTGCGCCCGCCTGCCTTCCTCCAAACCCGCGTCGAGGTCGCTGTGACCTCAAGAGCTCAAGCCACCTGGCCACAATCAGGCCCAACTTCAGGGCGTGGGGAAGGAACCAAGGGGGGTGGGAGGGGGAGATGAGCCGCCTACACGCCCACGGACTCATTTCATCTCCTCAGCAGAGCCTAACGTCTGCCTGCTGAGCTGAGCCAGCCTGGGGGGCGCACGGTTCTTGCGCAGTCACGCGCTGGGTCCCCGGACCCACTGTTCAGATTTTTGACTGACAGCTGAAGAGAAAGACCGCTGATTGAAGCAATTAAAATCCACACTGGAGTCTATCACTGAGGACCTCGGGCTGGGAAAAAATTAAATAAATAAAACGAACAGAAACTTCTTGAAAAGGAGCAGGGGAGAGCTGACACAGCCCACAGGATTGATGGTTGATGGGGGAGGGAACTCGGTTGCGGGGTGACCTTGGTCTATAGAGGCGTGAAACGGCCCACTGCTTATGCGTGACTCAAGAACGCGGGTGCGTAGGAGGGATGCAGGGGGTTTCCAAGTAAGCAAACTAGACTTTTTAAATCTCAGGAGAAAAGGCATCCCCTCTTTTCAGGGGGATTCAAACCAATGACCTCTCTTTCCCAAAAGGAATCCTGAAGGTAGGGAGTGCCTAGGAACATAAAATTGGCAACTTCCAGGCCCAGGGAGAAGTAGTTCTGCTTTTTCTAATAAGGAATGAAACAATCCTTTTTTGTTTTTCTTTTCCCTAAAGGTTCTTAAACAGGGAAGGCCACTTGAGGATTTGGGACCCTCGGACTTGGCTCTTGCCTACACTCTAACTATAGCTCCCGGCTGATTTACAGGGAGCTCAAGAAAGACTGGCAGGAAAGTGCTGGTTTAAGCCATTCCCAATGGCCTTCTCTGGGCGCCCCGAGCTAGTGTCAGCCTTTTTTATAGTCTCCTTCCTTCTCTTTTTAAACGAGGCACCAAAGCTGTTGCCAGAGCAGGCACCCTGGAGCCTTCAGTCTTGGCGACCAGGGTGACTTATTTTGTTAGGGATCCGGAGAGACCTCGCGGCTGTGCACATGCCCACGTCTTGAATCTCCAAGTGCATTCTCTCCACAAAGCTTTATCTTCTTCCCATGTGCCCGAATCCAGGGGCCCCGGAGGAGCTAGCTAGTGGATGCCCACCGAGGCTGCAGGATCCAGGGTTGAGGCTGGCACCGTTGGGGTGCTGCCCCAGGTCTGTCTCTAAGCTTGCTCTGGCGAGAAGCAGGAGCATGGTCAGGGAAGGCTGTAATCTTGACCCTAGGCCTAGCTTGGTCAGTCTTTAGGGCACTCCAGGCCTGGTCGCTTCAGCTGGCAGAGGCGACAGCTCCTGGAATGCAGGGATCTTGGCTCCAACGTCTGCTGGGCGCGCTTGCTCCATCAAACCTTGCCGATATGACTCGGAGAGCCCGGTTCTTTGTTTAAATCCATACCAAATCCTGCAAATAATTTGCTTCAAGCCAGCTGGCAGGGGTTGAAGCTTTCTTACTATGGATGAGTGGTCTGAAATAAAAAGGTTCATAAACACACACACACACACACACACACACACACACACACACACACACACACACAGCAAGCATGCACGCACCTTCCAAGGAAGAAATGGATGAAAACAAGAGGAAGGTAGAATCTCAACATCTGAATTTAACTTCTTCAAAATCTGTGACTTAAACAGGCACCGTTTAAATGCAACTGAAGCTCGCAGCCCTTAGTATTTTTAAATTAAATGGTGGTATTTAATTTAAGAAAAAAAAATTTTTTTGCCACTCCCCACTTCAGATGCAGGTGGGATTGGGTTTGTCTTTTAAAAACCCATCCCTTCCTAGACAGCAATTTGCTTTGTGAATTTTTTCATTCCCTCCCCCCCACCCCCCACCCCCCGAAGAGCCCATCCCCCCTCCTTTTGCTCTAGTTGGCGATAACAAAAGAGCACAGGGAGGTAATAATTACAGCCATTAGTTCACAAAGGAGGCAGCGCAGACTGGGACAGGAAGGCTGCTACCGGGAGGAAGGCTTTCCAAGGCTTCCCCCTTTAATTCGGGGAGACCCACACCAAAATCTCCAGCATAGCCCTGTACAGGAAGGTGTCCCGGGAGGACCCATTTCTTGTCCACAGTGCACCCAGAAATCTCCGTGTGGCAGGTGGGGTCAAAGAAGGATATTTGGTACAAGTGCTTAAATGTTGAGGGACCGAGAAAGTACAGATGGAAAGAAAAAGGGATGAAAACAACCACAACATTGCAATCTTCCACCAAGAGCTGGCTATTTGCTTTTCCAGTCTTACTTAACCTGGAGTGCAGGGGCTGGGATGGAGCTGTTTGTCGCCTCCCTATCCATAAATTAATATGCTTTTGCAGATACTCTTGTGAGGACTCCAGTATTCAGGAGCCGCTGGAAGCCAGGATTGAAGGAAGGGTCCCGTAGGCAGCGTAGCAAGGCTCCTCCCTACAGTACCTGCTCCAGGTGGGGCGCTGGAGCCTCAAGAAGCCTAGCCAGCTCAGGGCATCCTACTCCTGCTTCCCCCATATCGGGCCCCGAGCCCTGCCGTTCAGATTTCTTGTGCCAGGTACAGGTCCTGCCGATCGATTCACGGGTTGGCGCAGTTAGGGTGACTCCTCTGTCCTGTCTGTTTGTCTGCCCCCAAACTGGAGTGGCGCTAACTAGGGAAGGAGCAGGGAGGAGAGCGCACTTGAATTTGGGGCTGGGCCCTGTCACTGCAGGAGGCCTCTTCTCAGCTGGATCCTATTTGTAAGACTTCCTAGCTGCTTAAGTCGGTACCTGGGGAGCTTTAGCGGCAAATTCTGCAAAGACCACGACAACACAACTGTTATCAGTTCCCTCTGGTTTGAGTTTTGGGAAGCAGGAGCCAAACCCTGATCTAACCTGATCAGAACTTATTTGCTCATTCAGTCCTGCCTGGAACCCTGCCTACACCTTCTTTACCCACTCTACGTGGTGTAGACCTGGAAGGTGTCTTGCATGGAAGGGTTAACGTGGAGAGTTTTTTTGTTTGTTTTAATAAGCTACACTCGAGTGGTAAGGAAACTCCTGCCTCCCACCCACTGACCTTTTGCTTACTTGTATGTGGCCCACCTCCCAGGGGAGGCTACCTCAAATTTGTAGAGTAAGAGACCTTTCTATCTGACAGTCCCCAGTGCAAGGACCAGTGCCAGCGTTCGCTGGCCCGGAAGGCTGTGTGAGTATGGGTTTGGAGGTTCGTCCATGATTCTCTGTAAAGTTTAAGTAGATTGTGCTTTAGAGTACCTGGTGCTGGGGATTTGCTGACGAAGATAGAAGTCATCCCGGCTCCCGCCACCACCAGCCCAGCCATGTACCAGAGACAGAGGCCCCCCAAGGCACAAGGCGGACAAGCCCTTATCAAACACACACTTCCCAGGATGCTCACTTTATTTAGCAATATTATTAATCAAGAGAAGAGAAAACTCCTTCCCACTGCCACCTCACCTTTGTTCTGACGTACCCAACCAAGAGCGACTGTCGTTTGGCCCTGAGAAAGTCTTTTCAAGAAAGAAGAAATCTCTTAAATCATTTCAAAACGAGCAAAGGGGGTGGTGGCAGCTCAGGCAGAGTGAGCACCCTGAATCACAAACAGCAGAATACAGTGGTACATTAGGGCCGTGGGGGCGGCGGGCAGGTGGGAGAAGTCTGGGGGTCCAGTATCTGGAACTCCCCAAAGGAGTTCAGATTCTCTTGGGTCAGGGCCTCTCGAGGTGGCCCTAGTATTTGAGAGGGAACAGAGCTGGCAGGCCATCAGCGGCTCCAGTGCCTGAGGGTTCTGAGGGTTCGGGTGGGTGCCAGAGGGTGCCGGCTGCTGCTGCTGCTTTGGTCCTTCTGGTGTCTCAGGGTCCAGCACTTTCTGAAGCTCTGTAGCTGCGCTACAACTGCTGCACCAGGCGCTGGCGCTGGGAGGTTTTGCGCAGGAGCCTTCTGTAGTCGTAAGGGTTGGCTGAGATCTCCTCGCTCCCCTTGGCAGGCCAGCACCTGCAAGTCAGACCGGGTTCTCACGGTCAATGGCAACTGCTCCTGGCGGTATTTCCACCTACCCTCTCAGGGCTGGGCGCCCCTCTTCCTTCGGCTAGCTACCAAACACAGGCATTTAAGAAAGGTACGATCAAAATGTCAGGCTAAATGACCCAACGTAGCTAGCTGTAAAAAAAAAAAAACGGTCTGCAGTTTTGCAGAGTTGAAATTAGTAGCTTTTGTGTTCAGAAGAGAACCAAGCACTTGAAAATAGAGATCACAAAGGCTGGCTTTGTTTGGAACAATAACTCACAGCTAATAAAGAAATAATTTCAGTGCCTTATTTTGTTCTTTAAAGACTTCCGTCAAACAGGAAGATTCAAGGTGTATAAATAGATGCCCACCTTCTGGATTTTTTTGTTTGTTTGTTTTCATTTTTTTTTTTTTGAGACAGGGTTTCTCTGTGTAGCCCTGGCTATCCTGGAACTCACTCTATAGACCAGGCTGGCTTCAAACTCAGAGATCTGTCTGCCTCTGCCTCCTAAGTGCTAGGATTAAAGGCCTGAACCACTACTGTGGCACTCACCTCTGGGCTTTTAAATAGCTCAAATGTTTCTTTTAAACACTGCCTCGATCTGACTAATCACTCTAGTAGGGTCTCAGGTACTGCTTGCTCTGTTGACTTTACAAGGCTTCATTTTTTTTTTAAATTTATTTTTATTTTTTATTTTTTTTGGAGACAAGGTTTCTCTACTTAGCCCAGGCTATCCTGTACCTTGCATTGTAGACCAGGCTGGCCTCAAACTCAGAGATCTGCCTGCCTTTGCCTCCTCAGTGCTGAGATTAAAGACGTGGGCCACCACTGCGGGCAGGCTTCTATGTTTTTAATGAAACTGCTTTCCTGGACCCACTGTAGGGACTCCAGTCAATGTGTACTCTTAGTTTCTTCTTTTCTTTTTCAGAATAGGAAAAAAGAATACAAATAACTCATTGGGTACTCCAAGAGACCCTAAATAGCAAAAGCAGTCTTGAACAAAAAGAACAAAGCTGGAGACATCACATTATTTGGTTAAAAAATCTCTCTCTCTCTCTCTCTCTCTCTCTCTCTCTCTCTCTCTCTGTCTCTGTCTCTCTCTCTCTGTCTCTCTCTCTCTCTCTCTCTCTCAACCCAGCATGAAAACTGGCATAGAAACAGACACATAGGCCAAGGAAATGGAACAGAGGGCTCAAAAATAAATAGATTCATTTATAGTCCATTGGGTTTGAGTAAGATGCCAGGAGCTTATAGCAGGAAAAGGACAATGTCTTCAATAATCAATTTTGGGAAACTGGATATTCACACACAAAAGAATGGTATCAGAGACTTACTTCACAGCATACACAGAAAGTTCACTCAAGAAGATTAAAGACCTGAGCTACCACCTAAGACAGCAAATCTGCTAAAATAAATATAGAGGAAAATATCTACAACTCTGGTTTGGACAAAGGACTTTTGGATATCACCACCAAATCACAGGCTGTGACAAGAGTAACCACAAACACAGACAGATTAGATTATACAAAAAAAACAAAACAAAACAAAACAAAAAACAAACAAAAAACAGGCAAAGAGGATTAAAAATACAGCAAAGAAAAGAATCAGAACAGTGAAGAATCAAAACAGTGGAGAGACAACTCGATAAAGAGTAATAAATATTTGCAAGTGATACAAATGATACAGGGGACAATGTCCAAAATCTACAAGGAACTCAAATAATTCAACAAAAACATGTGAAATGGTTAGAAAATGGGCAAAGGACACTTCAAAAGAAGGCACACAAGCAACCAAAATGTCCATGCAAAAAATGTTCAATGCAAGACTGACTGTCACCTTCTAGGAACAAAGGATGCCGGTACCAACACAGTACCACTCTGACTGGAAATAAGAAAGAAGCAGGTTCCCAGCTGTGTGACAACAAGACTGGTCTGCTTAAAGCGACACAGTCATTAGACAGGGTTAGGAAATCTCCGCTTTTAGCAGCCTTAAGAGATTGCTAAATTTTTAAAAGAGTGAAAATTGGAAATCATTTTGTTAGGTTAGAGGGATGAATCAGTGGGTAAAAATGTTCACTGTGCAAGCCTAATGTCCTGTGTTCAGATCTCTGAAACTTGTAAAAAGCTAGACATAGTGGTGGGTATTTTTAATCCTAGGACTCCTACAGTACTATGGGAGGTAGAGCTGGAGAATTGCTCTAAGGCCTGGAGTATATAGTGTAGCAGTAAGAAGCAAGAGGCCTTGCCTAAAAACAAAGGCAAAGGTAGAATGCAAAAGCCAACTTGCAAATGTTGTCTTCTGGCTTCCACATGCTGTGGTACATACATATGATGCACACACACAAAATTAAAAAAAAAATCACATGCTAAGGGAAGTACCTAGAACAAATAGGTCACACATATATTTCCATTTATATGAAATGTTCTGAATAACTACAGGAAGAAAATTGATTAGTGGTTTGCTGTGAGATATCTTTCTGTATGCTGTGAATATGTGTGCCTCCCATTGGATAATAAATAAAGCTGTTTTGGCCTATGGCAAGAAAGCTTACAGCCAGGCAGGAAATCCAAGCAGAGATACAGAGAGAAGAAGGGTGGAGTCGGGAGAGAGATGCCAGCTGCAGACAAAGGAGCAACAAGATGCCAGCAGACTGGGAACGCCAAGGCCACATGGCAACATATAGATTATTAATAAGAATGGGCTAATTTAAGATAAAAGAGCTAGCTAGCAAGAAGCTGAAGCCATAGGCCATACAGTTTGTAATTAATATAAGCCTCTGAGTGATTATTTTATAAGTGGCTGTGGGACCGTGGGGGGGTGGTGGTGGCGGGATTGAGAAACATCTGGTTACAGTGGTTGCCAGGGAACAGGAGTGGAAGGGTGGTGATATTGGTAGGTATTGGGTTGGTAGGTATTAAACCCACTGAATTGACATTTTAAAATGGTCAAGTGAATTCTGTTGTATAAAGTTTATCTTAAAATTTAAAAAAATGACCAACATTATTAATCACCAAGGAAATACAATTTAAAATCACAATGAAACATGATTTCATACTATGTAGGATGCCTATTATCAAAATGTAAATGCTGATGAGTGTTGGTGAGGATGTAAAGAAAAGGGAACCCTTGTACAGTGTTGGGAGAATGTAAATTGGTACAACCATCATAGAGGACAGTGAGTATATTCTTCAAAACCATGGAGGTCTTAGTATTTAGCAACTATTCTTAATGAGATCCCTAAATCTCACTACAAAGTATATCACCAAAGAAAATGAAGTGAATATTTTGAGAGATACCTGTAGTCTAATGCTGGTTGCAGTGTTATTCACAACACACAAATTATGCAATCAAGCCATGTGTCCATCAATGGATGCATGAATAAACATGTGATTGCTACACACCATGAGGTATTATTCAGTCTTAAGAAGAAGTTAGGGGAATACGGATAAACCTGGAGGACATTATGTTAAGGGAAATGTCAGTGAAGTTCTGCAAGACCTCACTCATGTGTGCAGCCTAAAAATGTCAAACTCATAGAAAGGTGCTCATCAGGGCTTTGAGACAGGGGGTTGGGGACATACTGATTAAAGAATATTAAATTTCAGTTGGTATGAATAAATTTAAGAGATCTGTTTAGTGATGATAATTCATAGCAATACATTGATTACTTGAAATTGGCTTTGAGCTAGACTTTTAAGGCTATGCAAATTTTAATGAGTTCAATTTAGCTATTCCACAGCATATGTGTATTTCAAAAATATTCTTTTCTATACCACAAATGTACATAATTTTAATTTATCAATTTAATTTTTTTAAGTTTATCAATTTATTAAATTTAATTTGTCAATTTAAAAAATCCATGAAGTATTATATTTATTATTACTGGTGCACCCTTCCCCAGGCCTTTGTAAACCTTACTGGGCAATGTCGTCAGCAGTTGGTGTATATATATTTGTAGTTACAGATGTGCTCATGCCCACATAAAGATACTCTTTCTGAATTAATACAATTGGGCATATAATTTTTCTGAATTAATACAATTGGGCATCAAATTTTGTTAATTGTTCCAACATGTAATCGAGAGCTATTCTCCTTTTGCATTTGCTTTCTGTTTTAAACCAGGCTCTTACTGAGGTTTAGTTACACTGTTGCTGAGTTTAGAAAAAGTCCTCCTCTCTTGGAGTTACCTTGCTCATCATTGGTATGTGAATATCATTTCCCTCAAGATCGTTTGATATAGAGACCACACATTTGTTACCCTAATACTCACTATTTCATTAAGTCTCCAGCATCGTGCTTTGCATAAAGTGACAATATTAAACAGTGGTTAAAGTCATTGAATCTAAGTTTACAAAATCCTGTGTTCAAATTTTCTGACCCCATCAAATTTTTTTTTTTTTTTTGCCTCAAACTACTTTTTTTTTTTTTTTGCCTCAAACAACCCCATCAATTATTATGTGGGTGACTACAGTCACTAACATCTGGAGACTTAGCCTCCACGCTCATAAATGAGGGCAGTAATAGTAACTGTCTTACCAGTTCAATGAGGTAACAGCATAATGCCTAGAACAAAGTAAGCACTCAACCTGTGGATCTAAATACACATCTGTGGATGTTGCTGGGAAGCAGATGGTGTTTCTGGGATATAATGTCTTCCCAATAGGCATGGATCTGTCAGTTGGTGGAAGAGAAAGAATATACTAGAGACGGAGTAGAGTTAGCTGTTACAATAGGAAGCAGACAAATCAGTGCAAAGCAGCTGAGCAGAGTGTGGAAAACCCTAAGTTGGAGAACCTCACTCCATTTGTGACCACAGACACATCATTTCGTCTCTCAGGCACCTGGGGTTCTATGTTCCCACAAAGAACTCTGTGCTTCTGCTAGAGCCCCACCAAGTGTGACCAGGTTATAGGTTTTGGTTCCAAGATGGAAAAATGCATCTTCTTTTTGGAGACAAGGGTTTAGAGATCATGGTGCAGGCAGATTTTGAAAAAGCAAATGAAGGGAGATAATAATAGCCATCTGCATTAGCAGAAATCCTCTTCTATGAACATAGTATGCTAAGCAGTCTATTATTTCATTTAATCTCTATAACAAGATAGTGAGGCAGGGATTTTAAAGATTGCTCTGTGGGTATAAAATCAGTGGCTTAAAGAGCTCAGAAAACACAAAGCTCAATCAGGGTCCAAACTCAAGACATTTGGACTCCCAGACTTCTTCTCTCTAACCATCATTGTACACTGTGAAAGAGAAGGGTGAGGGGGTCTGGGTACCCTAGGCAACAGGATGTTTGCCAAGGATTTCCAATCATCTCCCATTTGCCTGCTAATGCTCCTATTTCTCATGCAACATGTTTTTTTTTTTAATTCTATTATGCACCCCTAGTCTCAGAACTTCACAATGAATTTTGGAGGAAAGAGGAAAATTATTTCCAAAGTTGTATATAAGCTGCAAGATAAATTATTTAATGTCACAAAATTAGTGATAAGATGAAAAAATCATACCCAAGACACCTATTTTTTCCATGAATCTTTTTTTTTTCCAAACTTATTTTTGGTTTGTTATCCCTGATTCTGAAAATTAGAAATGTGATTAAATTAGAATTTTTGAATTTCCATTCAAAGTTTATCATTGAACATTATACAGACTGTATGTTATTACCTTTCATTAATCTCAGTGCAATGATCCTGGAGTTCCTTCTGTGGTCTCCATTCTCTTACATTAGAGCTATGTTCCTTTGGTCCAGAATGAGTGGGCAAAAGTTCCTTATAATAGAAATCTTCCAAACCTAGTAATTTTCCTTGACTGCAGATGAACATATAAACACACTACACAATCAGTCTAATTTCTACTCACTTGATTTACAGGCTAAGAGTTTTCTTCTTAGTATTTACTGTAACCTAAGAGCATCATAAACATGCCCACATATGTGGGTGAAACCCTGAAATGTAGAAAACAGCACATCCTGTTAATTAAAAGCATTCCCCATCTCTTACCTTGAATAGAACATTAGCTGCTGGACTGGCTTTTCTTGCTTTTGTTGGGTTTGTTTTAACATGTAGTTTCTAGAATTGCCAGTGACAATGGTGTCCAGTTTGGCCAGTCTACATTCATATTCACACCAGGCTCATGGATAACTGTCATGAAAACTGGCCTTGGTTGAGTGAATACGAAGCATTTTCATCCATTACCTTAACTGACTGCTGTTATAGGTACCATCAAGTGATAAATAGGGAACTCTGCTTATGTTCAATATAAGCACCCCTTAGTATTCCTAGCATTGTCTGAAAGTTATCTGACATGATAATAAGATTAAAATGTCAAAATATTGAAGTATTGAAAGACTGCAATATTACAGGGAAAGGAGTCATGTGAAGATAAGTGTACCCACCACACCTACCAAAACTGCAGCCCTTGCCATCCTAACAACCCACAAAAAGTATAAAATGTGACATTTAATATGTATCAAAAGATCGTAAAACAAAAAGGAAAAGAAAGTTTGTGGATACTGAAGTGTTCTGATTGCTTAATTACCATTATTAAATGGGCGGAGAAAAGCAGTCTGTCCCAATGATGTAATTCATCCAAATCATATTTGAGTACTTAGTGAATGCTTTGTATAGTTCTGGCTCAGTATATTTAATTTATAAGTTTCATGTAGTCCTCACACTTAGTATTTACGTGTTTTGAGATCATGCTATTTTCCAAATATATGTGATTGGTAATAAAATTTGAACATAAAGATTTATAGTTTTAGTTGAACAAAATGATGCTGTAATTTAAGAAAGATAATTACCTGTCTTTTCTTGGTCTCCGTTTTTCTTCTTGGATTGACTTCTAATGGGAATAGAAGAATTGAAAATATATATTATATAGTAATATGCAATCATTATGTATGATATTTATTATCTTAATGATGTATGAGAAAGAAGGAGAACCAGGATAAGTGATTACTAGCTTATAAAATTATGTCATATAACACATACTATGTGCTTCTGTTTAGATGGGATTCTATCACAGTCAGCTAGGGATTTCTTAGGATTTGGGTCAAGAATGGAATGTAGGAGTGACTGATAATGAGTAGAGTTTCATTATGGAGTGATAGAAATCTTGTAGAATTGACTGTGGTGATGGTTGTACTAAAGCTATTTTTGTTGTATTCTAACTGGGCGACTTATATGACATGTGACATAACCCAACACATTATGAATGAATGCACCTACATTTGGACCTCTCTGTATGCACATCCATGTAGATTATATAACAAACATTAGGTAGTTTGCTATTTGTGTTTGGAGCTAGAAAAGTGATCTAAGCCAGAGACAATGGTTCTCAACTCAGCAGTGACTGAGGTCACAACAGCTGATGAAATTTTTCTAAGGAACTTAAAGGTGAAGAGGTTGTAAGTTTGAATTCTGGGCAACACCATGAGGGAGAGAAGCATAGTGCAGAAACATGGTGAGTTCACCATAGAGAAGGGGAGACTAGAATTGGCCCAGCTAACTGGGAAGTCTGATGTGAGCTTCATTTTTTCTGCCTGTGGCATGTCAATCTTGTTTCCAATGAACTCTCAGATTCTCTGGGTTTTCATGATCATGGAGAAGTCTTGCTCCTCTCTGTGGCAGTACAGAATGTAGATTGAATAAGTATTACAAGTGGAGAGACCATTGGGGTCAAAGGGACCCATTGGGATGGGAAGACTTGGAGGCTGAGGGGATGTGGCTCGCTGTGGGAGCGTAAGCAATTTGCTATGGCGAGTTGACATGGGACAGAAGCTCTGTGTCCAGTGAAGAAGACATTGGAATCTGGACTTCTTGCTGATGGAGTTACTGAGCCAACTGAAGGAAGAACATAATCGAATTTACAGGTGTAGGTTGGGGGAAGGTAAGATTTGAAGCCTAAAACAGTCTGACTAAGAAATGGTGATGGTCAGAATTGGGGATACTCTATGTGGTTAGAGACGGAGGAAGGAATGGTAGCTAGAAGGCTTAATGTAGAACTGGCACAGGTGTCAGGTATAAAAGGGAGGGCAAGACCCAGGACAGCCACTAAGTTCTTGATTTTGGAAACCAAGGTGATAGCAGCTGCATGCTTGGAGAACAGGAACATGAGGGGAAGGGAAGCCTAGTAGAGACCATACACACTGCCAACTGAGTGGATCCAGGAGTTCTCAATAAAGTTAATGGCCCTGATATGAAGGGTAAGATGTTCACCTGTGTCTCATGATTCTGACCTGAAATATGAACATAAAGTTAAGGGCTGGTTCTAGGATCAGCTATCACAATGATTATAAATACATCTCATTATTGACCAGGAGTTTGCAGAAGCTCAACAAAGGTTCACTTCTCTCTTTCTACTCGCAGAACAACATACTCATTTCAGTGAATGTCTCTGTCTGGAAGGCTTTCCCATGATGGATTTCCCTTTCTACATTGGTATTTGTATGTAAGCTCAGACAAGTGGCTACCAGAAAAAGTTCCTGGGAGAACACGCTAGGTCCAAAGCTACAAGAGAGGCCAGGACCATGAGGAAAAGGGCTAGAAGAAAACAACGGGGCCATTTAATGGGCTATTTGT
The DNA here is from genome assembly GCF_007827085.1 of Peromyscus californicus insignis. Lineage (NCBI taxonomy): Eukaryota > Metazoa > Chordata > Mammalia > Rodentia > Cricetidae > Peromyscus > Peromyscus californicus. The sequence continues at coordinate 75,082,749 of NW_026294606.1, read as the reverse complement.
TAAATGGAATTCAAGGAGGGCCTTTGTGTTGCAAGGCCTTCTTCTGGAGCAGCCTAAGGCAGCCACACTCTCCACTGGTCCTCAGTTTGATTGTAAGAATGAGCCACTTACGTGGAGTAGATAGTAGTATGTAGAGTCTTCAGGGTTATTTAATGTTTTGGGTTTCCGGGGTCGTCTTGGAGGTCTCAATATTTCTGGCTCTTCTTTAGCGACACCTATAAGAAAAATGATCATAAATAAGTTCTAAATTTCAGAAACTATGTTTTTCCTTTGGATGAATGAGAACTTCTATGAATGTAAATTGTGTTTGTTCTTCACTCGTATTATATTTCTAGTTGTGTGTTCTCCTCCAGTTGTCTGATGGTCTAGGACTTTGAGAGAAAAAGAAGAGGAAAAAAAAGAGCAAGAAGAGTTTGGTAATGTGGGATAGGGACACAAGTCATAGAAGAGATGAGGCCAGGACTATTCTTATAACATACAGGTTGAATCTACTTATCTCATTTTTTACCTGAATGGCAAGAAATACAAAATAAAGTATCAAGTTATTATATATATTCTTAGTAATTTTAAGAAACACTTTAAAGTTGTCTGTGATGAAATTTTAGCTTGACTTCAATACCATCTGAAGTCTGGATTGACGTATTAGAACAACACTGTTGTGACAGAAGTAAATTGAAGATGGCAAAGAATCCAAATAATTGCTGTGCAAGTGAGGAACAAAAAAGATCCTGAGGATAAAGGAATTCTTGGCCCTGCATCCATCCAATTGTCTCTATTCAATCTGAGTATTATTACAGATTCCACTGAACATGGATATTGGGGTTGGGCAGGCACAAAGGAGGAAGGAAACGGGAGAAAGCCAGCAGAAGAAAAACAACTTAACAAATTTTGTTTGGAAAATGTCACAATGAAGCCTAATTCTTGCATAAGATCCAGCCAGCCCAATCCTAGCTTGGCTGGGAGAAGGGCTTGTGAAGTCCCAGCTCTTGTCTGTGAAGCTATTAGCCATTGATGGCTGTTGGGGGAGAAAGTTTTCTTCAGGAATGAGGCCCCTCAGATGCTATCCATGTTCCAGTATCGCAACCCATACAATACAAGGACTCAGTGGGTATTTAAACAAAGAGAGCAAGTGGAGCTGGTTGGGAGGGAAAAGTGGTAGGGGAGTAGAGGGAGAATTAGAGGGAGAGAATGGGAGGGCAAACATGACCAAAATATGTTATGTGCACATATGAACACTAAATAAAATGTTTTATTATTATTTAAATTTTTATGAATTTACTTTATGCATATGAATGCTTTGTCTGTGTACCACATGACTGCCTAGTGCCGGTGGAGGCCAGAAGAGGGTGCTAGGTGCTTTGAAACTGATTCCTTGGAACTGGGGTTATAAGTGGTGGAGAGCCACCAAGTGGATGGTAGGAATCAAACTTGGGTCCTCTGCAAGGGCAGCTAGTGCTCTTAACCACTGAACCATTTCTCCAGCCCCATAAATAAAGTATTAATTTAAAGAACAAAATGGCTTCTAGAAGGTCAAGGGTGCCCTTCACAGACAGACCGTAGGCCCTTTCGACAGGCCCTGTTAGCTCTGATCCCTGTGCCCTTGAGTGTCCCTGTCATGCCTTCGGACCCAAGGACTGTATTTCTGAAGACGGACTCACTTCCCTGCTTTTTCCTGAGTTCCCAGAACTTCAGGGAACATATAACAAATACTCAGTGAAGGTTTTCTGGTTGGGAGTGGAGCAACAGCTCAGCAGTTAATAAGAGAGCTTCCCGCTCTTCCAGAGGACCAGAGTTTGGTTGCTAGTACCCATGTGAGGCACCTCACAACCTCCTGTAACTCCAGCTTCATGGGAATCTGACCACTTCCTCTGGCTTCAATTAGCATCTGCACACATGTGTGTAAACACACACACACACACACACACACACACACACACACACACACGGGAAAAACTGCATTGACAAACCAAGAACAGAGGTCTCAAAGGAATCCTGATGATGTGATACTGCGATCTCAGACTCTAAAGAGCCTCTAGAACGCAAGGCAACAGTTACGCTGCTTAAGCCCCAAGGTCTGTGGTTTGTTACCGCAGCCCCAGAAAATGAATATAGAACTCAAGTCTGTATTCTCTCTCTCCCTCCCTCCTTTCCCTCTCCCTCTCTCCACCCCAACCTCTCTCTCTCTCTCTCTCTCTCTCTCTCTCTCTCTCTCTCTCTCTCTCTCTGTAGGTTTGTAGGTGTGAAGTCAACAATTGATTGTTCACCACTTATTTATTGAGCCAGGGTTTCTTGACGAACTAGGAGTTTGACAATTACTGCTAGTCTATATAGCCAGCTTGCCCCTGGGATCCCCTGCCTCTGTTTCCCTAGTGTTTTTCTGGTGGTCACCACGCTTGCCTGGCTTTTGTGTGGGCTCTGAGGATCTAAACTCTGGTCCCTGTGCTTGCAGAAGAAGCACTTTATCCCCTGAGCGGTCGCTCAGCACTTGATGTCTAGGGCCTTTGTCTATGAGAGTTTTTATACAATGGGCATGGAGAGCTGTGGGTGATAGGGATGCTTATTCAAGTTTTGAAATCCATCTGACAGACCTCTGACCTTGCCCAGGTGGGCAGCATGGGGCAGGAGTGTGGAGCTGTCAGGTTTGTGTCCACATTAGCTGACAGGCATTGGGCTGTGTGGATAGTAGATGCTCACTAGAGTTTTATTAACTGGGTCACTGACTTGTCATCATACATAAAACCAAATATCCAATGCTCCAAAGATAAATGTAAATAAGACAACCAATGAAACTCTGGGAAGAAAATCCAGGTGAATTCATAAAGCACTTAGGGCTATAAATACCTTAATCAATTCAGGAGTCAGAAAGCATACATATTTGTGCATCTTAAATAGCTAAGGAGCTGAGATGTGAGTAGGTCAGGGATACAAGACTTGCCTAGTGCATTTGAGGCCTTGGGTTCAACCCCAAGCATCATATAAAAGAGACAAAAAGCCTTTGTGTGGCAATAAAAATCAAAAGGCACAAGGCAAACTTGGAAAGCTGGATTTTACACCCCCACTGACAAAGAATGGGCTGTTGATGTAAACACACAGTGCTGACAAAGGCCTACAAAGTACAGACCAGCAGGAAAATGGACGACAAAAGATACCCATGAGAAGATCAAGATGAGCAGATTAATAAAGTAAATCAGCATCAAAGGCAGCTCGACAAGAGGGGCATGTTGCAACAATGATCCTTTTTACCACAGACAGATGAGCAAAGTTACAGAGAAACGTAACCCTATGGGCAGGATGTCAGAACAAGTACATGTTTACAGACGACTGAAGCAGATGCCGATTGTTACAGACCTTTAGGAAAGTAGACCCACAATAAAAACCAAATAAAACAAAACAAAAAACTTTCCTTTCAATAATCCTATTACCTCTGAAATCTATCCCATACAGTTACAAATCTAGTAAACAAAAATAACTTTGAAGATGTTCACTCCAATATTTTTCATAGTGGCAAAACTTGAGATAAAGCAAGTAAGAACACATACATGTGTTTGCAAAGCATAGGAAAGACTATGTGTTTTGTAATAAGGGTTCCTAAGAGGGGAATGAAGTGGGTTAGATGCAGGGAAGGAAGCAGGACAAAAAAGAAAAAGAAAATGTAAGCTAAGAACACATGTATAAAAACGTTTATAAATACTCATGCGGGTGTGAATGTATCATAGCCCTAACAAAGTACAAATACTTTGAATTGAATTTTCACAATTTCCAAGTACTTTTATGTTTTATAGAATTCATATTAGCTCAGTTTTTCAGCTTCTTTTTTTTTCACCAGGACATCTAAAACGGGGCTGAGTAGTATTAAGGAGCAGTTGTCCCTTGTGAGGTAGACAGCTGGGGGGAGGAAAAACGGTTGATGGGTCTGATTGCTCTGCTGAATTTCCTGGGACTGCTTTGTTTTCTGGTTTCTGTGAGCTTTCTTTTTCCACGAGTCTATCAGCACACAAGAGAGGCACAAGTTTATTCTGTGCCCTGATGTCCTTCTTTATTGCGTTCCTTTGGGGGAACACAAGCCTTGTCAACTAGTCACCCTGTCCCCATAATTACAAGAATGACACAAACATTTATAATCACAAACTTTCCACAGTGTATCAGTGTTGGCACTAGCAAAATTAGGTTTGTGGCTATTTCATGTGATCTGAATGATAAATGCTAGCTCGCAAAGGTTACAGCCAGGAGGTAAGGCATTTATTCATATTGTAGTGCTGGTAATAATTTCCTTAAGTGTTTTGATTTATCAGAAATGTACCTTTTGGATAATGAATTAACAAGCATTTCAATATTTTACATCAAGAAGAAAGAAGACAAATTTAAAATGCATTGCTAGCATTTGCTTTAGAAAGTTGAAGTTTGGGGTTTTTTCCCCCCTCATTTTAGTGATAATTACACTATTTTACTTAAGTATTCACACAATGTGATTTGCATGAGTGTCAAGTGCCTAAATCAGGTGTCAACAGCTGCTCAGTAAGCTACTCTAACAATTCTCTCAAGAAACCATTTTTTTCAGTTTTTGTAAATTTCCATTTCCTTTTGACAGGCTGTGACCTTCAAGAAATATAATGACCTACTGAATTCCTAAGGACTTCTCCTTAGGAACTTTAAAAACAGACTCACCCAGGACTGGTGGCCACTTGCATTTTCCCCATTCAGCTCATCCACCCTCTGGCCAGGCTAGGAAACCTAGAGATCTGAATCTAGGTCCTGAGTGTGCAGCTAAGTTCCAAAGTTCTCCTGTTGGCCTGGCCTAACCTCCTTCCTTTCTCTCTGGGAGATCTGCTCACTTCTCACTGGACCTGGTTTGATCTTTTGCTTTTCCCATGGATACTCTTAGCTGACAGGAGGAACAGGGTTAAGGTTAGGGGCTTGCCTTGGCTGAGTGTCCTTAGCAGCATGGGTGGGGCATGGTTTAGTCTTCTGATCTTTTCAACAAGAAAGCTCCTCCCTCCATCTGAGCTGCACAACCCAAGGCTTTGGACACCAGTAATGGCTTATAGCCACTGCTATGCTACCATGGACTTTCAGTGTTTATGAAATCTCTGCTTTGGGAACTTGTCACTAACACACAGAGCCTTGAGGATGTTTAGGCCTCCACCTGGCCCTTCTATCATTTTTTTTCCTTAAGTTTTTTTTTTTTTCATGTGTTGGAAGGTTTTCTGCATGCTATGGGAGAATGAGATAGGCAATCATCAATATGACTCAGATACAAACTCTGTGACCTCCAACAGTGACCTGCCTGCAACATATACTGTGGCAATAATGGCACAAATGATACGGAGGAACCAACCACTTCCTGATTGGATTTAAGCCCCATGGCCAGGCTAGGAAACCTAGAGATCTGAATCTAGGTCCTGAGTGTGCAGCTAAGTTCCAAAGTTCTCCTGTTGGCCTGGCCTAACCTCCTTCCTTTCTCTCTGGGAGATCTGCTCACTTCTCACTGGACCTGGTTTGATCTTTTGCCATTCTATGAGATAGAATCCATACCTAACACTGCTAAAGTGGCCATGAACCAGAGAATAGATAGGTCATAGGCTTAGGGGAAAACCTACTACCATTATTCTGCTAAAGGAACACAGCAATAAAATAACTCCTAATGACATGTTGCTATACCCACTGATTGGTGCTTGACTCAGTTCTCATTAGAGAAGCTTCTTCTTGTAGTAGATGGGAATTAACATAAAGATCCACAACTGGACAGTGTGCAGAGAGTGACTTTGGAGCACTCAGTCCTTAATGGAATATCTTCATCAAGTTCTTCCCCTCAAGGTTAAGTGATCTATGCATAAAAGGAGGCAGAAAGATTGAAAGAGCCAGAGGTGGTGGATGGCTCCAAGGAAACAGTATCTTCCAGAAACAACAGGACTGATGCTCTGTAAAACACAGATGGGAGTTGGAGATTCTTCTCAAAGAGGTGAACTACATTAATATTTTTCAAAAGCCATTACTCTTTGTTAGAACATGTCCAATCACCTGGTACCTGGAAGAGATATCAAGCTAGCTTTGGCATATTTGGAGATGAGACACTATTGGGCAGGGTGCAGAAGCTCTGTTCCAGGTTGTAATGGTGTTGGACAGGTTCTTCATTTTACCCAGTACTGAAGGCAGCAAAGGTGGACTGTGTCTGCTCGGCTCCAGTGAGGACTTTGTTCTCATTCAATCAACCACTGAGCCTTTCTAGAACTCTTGGCAATGAACTGCCTCTCCTTGGGGAAGAGTGAGCTGTTTTATTTACAGAATTACAATTCCCATTCTGCAGCAATAGTTCATCCTGTAGTTGGATTAGCTAGCAGATTGCTATGGTTATTCTTTGATGAATGCATTTTAAGAGGCACTAATATTCCATGGATGGCATGTCATTACTTATTCTTTTCTTTATGTCCAACTTTGTTTCTTACCATGTACACACATTTTTCTCTTTTTAAGCTCTGATCATTTCCTTGTCTATTTCCTCATAAGTTGTTTTACTGGGGAAATTATATAAACAATTTCTTTTCCTTCCTGCTTGCCTGCCTTCCTTTTTCTGTCTTCTTCTTCCTCTATATTGCCATGTCATTTTTTTCAAAATATTGAGTATAGTTTGGCAAGAATACGGTGAGTACATTCTCATCACTGTTCAACTTTTCCCCATACTTGCAATTTTGATAAGGTCAAAACAGTCACGTGTTTTAATTTATACTCTTTATTCCCGGATGTCACACGTGTTCATTCACCAACCATGTAACCATGTATGCAAACAAATTGATGTCTTGAGTCTGCTTTCCGCTGTGAGCATTCCTGGCTTTCCTAATCTGTATGAACACTTTCTCTGTCCCCCACATTGACCTGAATATTTATTTAAAATACTCTCACTAGTTTATTTTCAGCACTTCAATCATCAGTGATTCTTTTGAATCCCTAGAAGGTCTGTGTAGCCTACATCTTTCATCATTTTCCTCTTGCTCCTTTGGTTTCCATGCTTTGTCTTTTTCTGAGCAGGGACTGTGGAGTACTCAGGCCACAGACATTAGTCTCTGTATTCCTCAGCTATAAAGGAATTACAACTCTGGGAAAGGTTTGGAGAGTCAGCGAAGAGGAAGAATCTACCGAATTTCCTCTCTCTGAAATCAGAAACAGTTTTAAACACTATCACCTGTGTCCTGTTGGCTTGCAATATATCTTTTAATAAATATTAGGTTAATTTTAGGCTTACTCAGTTTAGGTCTACTCATTATTGTATGATTGACTTTTATAAAAGAAGCATATGTGTTCAGTGATGACATTGTTTTATTCATTTTGCTGATCCCATTTTTTTATGGGATTTTTTATGAAATTTATGAATGATCTTTAGGAATATTAAAGTTCTAGGGGCAGGGATTTTGAATGTAATGATTTATTTTATTTTCCACTGTTATTGAAAATAGATTCTTTTTTTCATGCAGTATCTCCTGTTTATAGTTTCCCTTCCCTTTACTCCTCCTAATTCCTCCCCATCTCCTCTCCCATTCAGATCTGCTTCCTTTCTGTCTCTCATTAGAAAAGAATAGGCTTCTAAGAGACAGTAACCAAATGTGACAAAATTTAAAAAAAAAAATCACACCAGAGTTAGACAAGGCAAACCAACAGAGGGAAAAGACTCCCAAGAGAAGGCACGAAAATCAGAGACCCACTCAATCACTTTCAGGAGTGCACTAAGGACACTGAACTGAAAGCTGCAGTGTACACAGAGGACCCGCTGCAGACCCGTGGAGGCCCTGTGTTTGCTGCTTCGGGTCTCTGGGAATTCATATGAGAGATTTGCTCAGTTGTTTTAGAGGGCCTTGTTTTCCTGATGTCCTCCATCTTCTCTTGCTCTTACTCTCTATCCACCTCCTCTTCTGTGGGATTCCTTGGGCTCTGAGGGGAGGGATTTGATGGAGACATCCCATTTAGAGATGTGTGGTTCAGTCTTTCTCTGCGTAATGTCTGACTGCGGGTCTCTGGTTCCTGCCAGCTGGAGAAGAAAGCTTGAGTACAATATTTTAAATTCTTACAATTTCATAGTATCTCACCTTGCAATCTTGAAGCCCAACACATCATTCCATCACACATCTATTCTTTATTGTCTCTTTGTGGTTTCCTTGTAAACTTCATTTCAAGATATTAATTCCCACTATTATTTCCAACCAGTTATTTTTCCATTGTAATATTTTATGAGAAAGAATAACTATGATATCTATCAATCTATGTATCATCTATTCATCTATCTGTCTATTTATCTGTCTGTCTATTTGTCTATCTACCTATCTATCACCTATCATCATCTATCTCTTACGTCATTTGTATATCCATACCTAACTTTGTTGCTGATGCAAATTATTGTTTAGACCCATTCTTTCCTTTGTTAAGGCCAGACTCACATTGTTTTGTAATTCTTTCACCATCTTACCCACCTGCTTTCATGATTATGCCCCTCAGAAACATCTCCACTTTCAAACTATATCAGAGTAAACTGTTGCTTTTTTTAAATTTAATTTTAATCCTGCTCTTTAATGGAATGATTTTCATTGTTTTATAGTTAATTATGTTGTTGGTATTTAGTTTAGGAAATGTACACATTGCTAAAGAATATCCTACAGCTTTTAGTTTACTGAGTTTTGCATTTTATCAATACTGCATACTGGATTTTATTAAAACCGGCTTTGGTATTTATCAAGATGGCTTTTTCTTCTGACCTTTTGATATAGCATTATATCCATATGTATTATTTGGACAGTCTTTCCTACATGCTGTTGCATTCCACTGGCAAGTACTGTTTTTAGGAATTTACCTTTAAATTCATAACTGAGATTGGCTGATACAGCTTTTATCAAAACATTGCCTTGAGAGCTTTTGTTCTAAGATGTATAGGCTTCCTAAAATAGATGTCATTTTATTTTTTTCAAACATAACAAGCACTGTGGATATTACCTGTTCTTTTAACATCTGAAGGCATTTGCCTAAATATGTTCTTAGAAACTTTTTTGGAAATAATTCTTTGATGGAATTACCATTGCAATGTTTTTCTTTGGAAAGCATATTACATTAAGTAATTACTTTAGAAAAATTAACTCCCTTTTCAGAAGGCAGATATTTCAGTATCTTCATAGTATAGTTGGTACAATCTTATTCTTATTGCTATGTATTTGTAGGTTAAAAATAATCAGGCCTTTTTCTTTTGTTTTTTAGTAGCATGACCTTAGCTTCATTTATAAAACTGTATTTCTGTCTTGTAGCCCCTCCCCAAATGCCATCGTGTTCGAACTCCACAAGGGCTGATTCAATTTATTGGGTGAGCCTCCATGATGTAATGGTCTCAGGGAATGCCTTTACAGACATATCTAGAGGTGGGGTTCACTGTATCTAGTCGAGTTGGCAATCAAGATCAACTATGACACCTGCTTATTCTAAATTTGGGCTTTGTTGACAGTTTATAACCAATAATCATTTAAATTATATTGAATGGTAACTATTAAAAGAAATTTAAAGCATTGTATTTATAAAAATAAAAACAAAAGTAACATGTCAACATTTATTTTAAAGCAGTTTGCCTTACTTTCATGATGTAAAGAATGGATTTCTGACATGTTAACTAAATCCATTCCAACAAAATACTTACAACTGAAAGCTTGAGAAGGAAACAAAATTTTTGCAGCCCAATTATTTTTTTCATATCACATAGATTTTAACTCCTCAAGACTCCAGAGGACATGGAATTAACACGGAAGCAGAAAAGCAATTAATAACGTATTTCCAACTGCCCATTAAGTTTTTGATACAGATGCATGCACAAAGGCCAACAATGCTGGCAGCATGGGAACTGAACAGTTCCTTGGCATGTTTGGACACTGTATTACTCATTTATACAAGATCGATTCCAACAGAGATTACATAACTGCCCTTAATACAACAACATTGCAAGTAAGGCAAATTCATATACAATGTTTCTATTATTTTATACCAGTAGAGAAAAAGGCCTTGAAAAGATCTAGTGTGCTTTTAGACATTGCAATTAGTCATCATGGGCTAGTTCCTAAACTCCTCAAAAGAATAATCAGGCCAGACCAGTTTTCTTTTCTATCATATGATATTCTGAAGTAAAGAAACAAATAGTGAACGGCTTTTTGCCAAACCCTCCTGCCCCCGCCAGTGTGTCCCTCCTCAGTGGAGGTGACTATGGCAAACTGAGTCCTCTGGAAGCCCTGAGCCCCTTCTCCCTCCCTTAAAGTGTTCCCAAAGGTGTTTTGTCACATGACCAGAAAAGTAACTAACTCATCAAGGTTATTTTATGAATGACATAAAACTTTCAAAATAAGTAAAAAAAAAAAAAAAAAAAAAAAAATTCCCCCCCTGAAATTTACTTTGAAGACAATATTAAAGCCTTTTTCTTTCATCAGCTGTATGTGTGCAGAGCAAGGGCCGGTTGTGCCTTGGAATGCACTCACAATACCATGCTAATGAAATAGAATAGCATCCTTATTTGTTTACCATGCACCACCCAAACTTGCAGCCTGCTGGATTAGTCAGCGCTTCTTTGTAAGAGAAGAAAGGGAGCCTCTGTCTATGGTACCAGGGTTAATATCCCACAATCAGTCTTTGTTTCCTCCTCTTTACAATGGTCAACACAAATTGCCAGGTTTTTCCTTAGAGGTACAGGGTGTGCCAGGAAGTGCATGGCAGGAGTGGCCTGTTGAGTCTGTGCTCACAGGGGTTTATAGTACATCAGCCAGCTGCCTGAATCTTCTCTCCACAGTTGAAGGAAGGCTCCCACACAACCATGTTTTCCTTAGATGAACTGTGTATGTAAATAGCTGTTCTGCTTAACTAAGAATATCTGTATCAGGTCTTCTTCTCTGACCAGAGGAGCTTAGAAGCAAACAATACATAAGGAAATCAGCAAGGATCTAAGGAGTGGTTTGTTTTGAAAAAAGCAAATTTGCAAAGCCTTATTCCCCTGGACATTATGCTTTGTTATGCTTATTTTGTTTAGAGGAAATGAAACAATGTTCTAGCTGATTAATAAACAGATATTGAACGTCTACTGTGTGGTGAATAAATGGGCATACAGTGTGTGAAGTGATCCTGGGTGGGAAAGGGTTGGGGGTAAGTAAATGTAGACTGTGGTCCTGATAATCCATTTCCACCATGCACACTCAAATGCCTTTCGGAAGCATGTGATGCCAATAAGGTGTGTGAAGATACCTGGGGGAAAGTCGTCAGGATGGAAAAGATAAGAAATAGATAGTTGGACTTCTGGGTTTAAATGTGGTCACATGATAAGCATATGCTGATCTATAAGGGCAATTAGCATCTACAATTTAGGATGGGGTTTGCCTAGCTTAAGATAAAACTGACCCAGGTTCCGTGCAGAGCGTCCACGATGCTCAAACAACACCTGGCCCAGCTTGCTACTTTAGGCTTTTTCAATTAAACTTCACAATGAATGTTTTTCTTTTTGAAAAAAAAAAAAACTCAGATATTTAAAACTTATGAAACATGAGCTCAGCGTGTGGCTCATACCTGTAATTCCAGAGCTCATGAGGCTAAGGAAAGAGGAGGAATGCTACAAGTTCAAGACCAACCCAAGCTGCACAGTGAGTTCTGGGCTAGTCTGGGCTGCACAATGAGTTCTGGGTTGTTCTGGGCTGTCTCAAAAACCAAAACCCAAATATAAGAATGAAGATGACACTAATAATTCCCCGGAAGAAATCTCTCTGATATGGCCCAGTGATGATCTGCACCCTCTCTCCATCCATGCCTGTTCTAATATTCAAAGAGCATCTGAGGGATTTAGGAAGCAGCTGCCACTAAGTGGGAAGTTCCACAGGTTTCTGTACTTCTCTGCGCACTGGAGCTCTGAGCAATGTCCTGCAGGGTCCTCTTTGCCATGTCCATCAGGTTCTGGGCTCCATGGTTTGCTCCATTTCTCCGGCTGCTGCTCTTTGCTGGTTCCTTCACCTGCCCTGTTTATGTCCGAGCTTTTCTCACTTCTTTCTTCCCTTCTTGCTCTTAAAAATTCCACCGTAAAAGGGGGAGCCTGCTTGGAAGAGGTTAGGTCACCGTGGTTCTCCCTTGAGGGGGATATTGGGTTGCAGGACTCTTCCTCTCTCCAGCTTCTTGGACTGCCATGAAGTAGGCAGCCTTTCCCACCATAGTCCCCCCCACCTTCTCCCTTGCCCACTGTATCCCCACTTCCTGCACCACCCTGTTTAGTCTTTGGATTCAGGAACTACATGGCCATCTGTGCTCATGAACTACGACTCTTGTATATAGCATGCCCCAAAGTCACACTATATTGTTGTTCTTCACGGAATCCTTCCCTCCAGGGCAACGCCCAGTTGATCATGTCAGAACCCTTGACTCAGTGTTTTTCTTATACAATCAAGCACCCCAATCCTCTGTGATCTACCAATGAATATAGATAGAAAATGTTCTTTTAGCTTTCTTGCTAACCATCTATGGTTCTTTCCATGCTATCAAATCCTATTCACACCAGACAAAACAAATTGTTTTCAGAAAATAAAGTTGTTTACATAGGACAAAATTATATTTTCACCATTGCAATAATTCAGATACACAATACTTAACTTCTTTTTTTTCTAAACTGGACTTAATTCCTACCTCTTAGTACTAATTTCTGTTTCCTAGTATTTTTAAAAGAATGTGTGGAGGATGTGCACATATGTGTGATCACGTGTGGGGGCCAGAAGTTGATGTTGGGTATCTTCCTCTGACGCCCTCCAGTGTAGTTACTGAGGTAGGGTCTCTTGATGAACCCAGAACTTGCCAGTTTGGCCAGTTTAGCTAGCCATTTTGTACATCCTGTCTCTACGTTGTGAGTGCTGGTCTAACCAGGCTGCCACACTCACCAGGCTCTTTTATCCCTGTGCTGGGAATCCAGACTCTGGTGCTTCTGCTTGTTCAGCAAGTGCTGTACTTACTGGGCCACTCCCCACTGCCTTCTGGCATTATTTCCAATAAATCCTGCTTTCAATTGTCTTAATATCTGAAATTAGTGTCTTAATACTATCCCCTTTTGCTAACTGGAGCCACATCTACATTGGAGGTGAGGTGAAATGGGAGCAGCTTCCTTGCATTGATGTAGAGAGGCCATTTACTCTTTGGCCAGTTATCAGCATCTGCTGGGCAACCATCTCATCTGTCTCTGATGGCTTGAAGGCATCTCCCAACATCACACTTTATTTCTGGGCTCTGCCCTGTGAAGTCATTTCAGATCCTGGTCTCTTGCCCATCTGGGCTCTCTCCCAGGCACTTTCTTAGTTACTATTGAATGTGCAGGACTTTAAAGAGGTAGAGTGGAACTCATGTTCTCTACACGTGCAAGGGCAAAACCCTCAGGGGGTTTCAAGAAGTGCTTCTGAGTTACAGTCTTCTTCCTAATACATGCCAGCTCATGAAGAGACAATGGCAGGCTGAAGAATAAAGTGAAGACCGGTGACTTCTGCTTTCAGGCCTGCCCAACCTTCCCAAGAAGAACAAAGCAGAAAGCTGGCGACATATCAACAGCTCCATTCATCTCCAGGACTCTCCCACTTCTGTGTTTCCTTTTGTGCAGTGGATGGGAGTAGGAACTGCTGGCCTTTGCCTGGCTTTTCTGCGTCCCCACACCATCTGCACCTTCAGCTGCCTCTGAAATCTTGAGTCAATCTACTGTCACTGCCCCTCACCCCCACCCCCTCTATCGAGTCCCTCTGGCACAGGACATGGGCAGAAGTCAACCTAATAGGCTTTTGCGGAATTTTGTTCTTCTCACTGTAAGACGTTCTGGTCAAAGCCAGGAAGCATGAGTGTAGCAGCACCCAAGGGTCACTCTATGCACAGCTGTGTCTGTCCAGCTTCACTACAAACAATATGGCATGGTAATTGATAGGAACTTGAAGATACTGCCACTTTCTTCCAGGTCAGGCCAAAGGCCACCATCATTCAGAGGGTTTAGCAAGGAAAACAAAAGAAGCTACCTGAGGTCAGGTGACTTCCTGTTTTTGCTGAGAGCTACACATTACAGAAATCTGGTCAAGAGAGCAAAGGGCTTGATAGTGAAGGGAAAGAAAAGATTTTTTTTTTTAGAAGAATCCTGAAGAGTCAGCAGGTTCTAGAGGGGTGGGTAGGGCTCCTGAGGCTTTTAGTAGAAGTTCCCCAATCCCCTCTCCCTCCACCCCAGCATAGGATAGGCCACAGAGAAGAGACTTCCTGGGACATGGGTGAGACCAGATTTCTAGTTTTCTGATCCTGCTTGCAGGACATGCTGCTGCCACTGTGGAGACTGTAGCGGCCAGTAGGGGCCATGGGTGTCCTGATAATAACTCACGGACAAATAACTGGTGACTATGGGCTCTACCTGCTCCTTCAGAGACACAGAAGATCCCAGGGCCTTTGCACATTCCTAAAGGACTGGGATCTGATAATTCCAGAGATGGGGCGGAGTGTGACTGGAGATGATGCTAATGAGGATGTGGATATGAGAGAACCCTTACACAGTACTAATGGGAAAGTAAACCAGTGCAGCTACCGTCTGTGGAAATCAGTATGGGGGTTTCCCAAAAATCTAAAAATAGATCTAACATATGGTCCAGATAGACCACTCCCGGGTATTTACCCAAAGGACCCCAAGTCATGATTATCACAGAGATACCTCATATCAATGTTTGTTACAGTGCTATCGGAACCAACTGAGGTGTCCAACAATAGAGAGATGGACACAGACAACATAACACACACAGTGCAATTGTTTTCAGCCATAAAAAAATGAAGTTGTAGCATTTGCGGGAAAATAGATGTGGGTGGAAATTACCATGTTAAGTGAATTAAGTCAGTCCCAGAAAGACATGTGTATACGCTTTCTCTTATTTGTGGCTCCTAGACTTTGTACAGATACATGAAATCATGTGTACATATATGACATAAAAGTAGAAATGAAACTGTCTAGGGGAACACAGGAGACTGACAGGAAGGGGAAGGGATGGGAAAGGGGAGCATAGAGTAATGGGGAGAAGTAAGCTCAGCATGCAACATATACTTGTATGAATATATTCTTACACAGCACAGTGCCATGAACAATCAATAAACTCAATGAAAAATTAAAGAAAATGTAACCCCAGTAGTTCTGTGTCTCTGAGCAGGGGTTTGGAGGCTCCACACTCTTATAGATGCAACCCTGAAATAGGACTATTTCACATGTTTGCTTTCTCTTACTAATCTGACATCATAGCTTCCCTCTCTGAGCTACCTCTTACTCTCTGCTGGTGTCATAGGCCAAATTAAGTTGTATAAAAGGGACAAAATAATGAGGAACCCCTCCTAGGAGAGTGAAATCAGAGACAGCAGGAGGTGGGTAGAACATTCTGGAAGAATGTGTGTCTGTTTATAAGAAACAGAATGAAACAAAGGCTTCAGTTCTTCCATGATGTAGAACATCACCTCAGGTCTACCATAGAACATGGGTGAGAAACTAAGACACAGAGTCTGGAATTTCCTTCCCTGTAAGTGGCTCTACCATTGCTGATCTTTACCTGAGAGGTACTGATGAGTAGAAACACGTCTATTAACTGGTTTATGATGATAGATACCCAGATAAAATGGCTTCAGTTGTTGTGACAAAATCATTTCATTCAAGTTTTTCTGCAGAATGAAATACTCTTCAGATAACTTTGATATCTAAAAAGAAGGCCATATATCAGATTAAATCAAAGACAAGAATCCCAGGGCTCCACAGGCACACAGAATACACAGTTCCTTACTAGACTCCCTGGAACTCTCAAGTTCTCCTAGAGTTACCTAGACTCTTGTACCCATGTCTAATAAAGTCCCCACTTTATACAAGCTTCTACTCTGGGCTTCTGGTCCGTGTCATTTTTTTTTTTCATCATAAGTTGCAAACCTGTGATGCTACACTCAGCATCTATCCACATCGCTTCCTGGGGCTCCTCAGATCTGGCTTCTGCACTTACCTCGCTGAAGTGGTAGTCTACTTCTAAGGACCCTACTGGCCTCCAGTTGTGTTAAGGTTCCCTACTTCCTCTCAGTCTCCTTGGCTGACTCAAGACTTAGAACTCTTCTTCCCTTGCTTCATCCCCTCATTTCCACACTCGACCTCCCAGCTCTTCTGCATTCCATCCCCTGTAACCTGGATCTCTTGCTAGGGTGAGTGTAGGGTTCATGATTTTTCTGCCTCTAGGTTTGCACGAGCCAGTATTCCTACCTTTCTTCATCTGTCTCAGCTGTACATCATCTCTGGGGTTCTAATACCGGATTTGATCTTTGGTGAGAAAATTAGTGCAACAAAGAAAAGAAAGATTGCATGCATGCAAAACTCACTTTTGAGGTGCTTGAAAAACGAAAACCATGCTATAGTCCACAGACCCAGAGAGGCTAGGTAACAAGCAGGGCCCAGGGCGGGACACATGGATCTCCCTGGGAAAGGGAAATAGAGGAGATCTCCTGGGTGGACTGGGGGCGGTGGGGATGGGAACTTGAGGGATTGTGTTAGGGTGTAGATGGAGGGGGAAAATACTGAATGAGATGATTGGAAAGGGGGAGGGGCATTTCCAGGTCAGGTAGAAACCTGATGCTAGGGAAACTCTCATGAATCTACTCCTAACAATAGTGGATAATAGCCTGAACTGGACCTCTCCTGCAATCAGATTGGTGACTACCACAATTGTCATCAGAGAGCCTTCATTCCAGTGACTAGTGGAAACTGATTCAGAGACTCACTGCCAAATATTAGCCCAAGCTCGGGGAATCCTGCTGAAGAGAATGAGGAAGGAATGTAGGAGCCAGAGGGGTCAAGGACATCACAAGAAAACCCACAGAAACAGCTAACCTGGCTCATAGGAATTTAGAGTCCGGACCAACAACCAGGGAGCCTGCACATGACCGACGTAGGCCCTCTACATATATATAACAGTCGTGTAGCTTGGTCTACTTGTGGGACTCCTAACAATGGGAGCAGCGGCTGTCCCTGAGGCTTTGGCTGGCTCTTGGGCACCTATTCCTCATACTGGGTCGCCTTGCCAGACTTAATACAAGGGGAGGTGCTTAGTCTTATACAACTTGATATACCATGTTCTGTTGATACCCACGGGAGGCTTGCCCCTTTCTAAACAGAAACAAAGGAGGAGCGGACTGAGGTGGAGACAGTAGAGCGGAGGTGGAGGGGAAGATGGGAGGAGAGGAGAAACTTCAGTTGGGATGCAAAAAAAATAAATAAATAAAATAAAAAAATGAAAGTATTTTCAAACCAGAAATAAGCATCTTCACACAATGGTTAATAAAATAGAAGAGGAAGGGGCTAGGAAATTAATAAGTAACAGATTTCCACTGATTGCTAAAGGGCAGAGATGCTTGGGTCTAACCTCAAGGTAGAGCTCTAGAGCAGGCATTATGCTCTCTCAGGGTATAGCTTCCACAGGGAAAAAAACTTAGTTTAGAGATCAGAGATATTGGATATCCTCCTTTGAACCATCCTACTATAGAATTTTCTTCTGTTATTTCACAGACCACTGACTACTCTGGTAATTTATGCATTCCAGAGGTCATCTTGGTAACATCTGTCACTCTACATAGGATGAGGTAAACGTACTAACACAGGCAGACATTTTCTTAAGGTCAGGTACCTAGAAAGAGAGAACAGGAATGAGCATTTGCTGCTCTTGTGATCTCTCCCTGGTACATTCTTGGCCGGAGCTGCTTATTGTCATGAGACTTTCACGTTCATCAAATAGGGGCCCTGTCAAGCTTCCTATCAGGTCTTAACAGCTAATTATGCCAAACAAGCTAAAGTTTGGGGAAGGGAGAAAGTCTATGCTTTCAGTTTTTAAAAATCATAAAAAAAGAAAGAACCCATATTTTTAGTGAAAACAAAAGATTTCACAGAGACACAAATTTTTCTACTACCCAGCAGTAACACCTCAGTAAGTGATAGAAACCGACATCTGGTACCTTACTATGTGTGGCTGCTATCATAATTTTATTCTTTATTCTTATGACAATCCATGGGCATAAAAGTACATGGCTACTTTAATAAGTGCAGCCATCAATACATTTTATTAAAAATGTCTCACAAACACAGATAAAACACTTCCTCCGTTATTTACTATGTGTTTAGTCAGTTACTGGGTATTTCCCAGAGACATTTATTAGTAAATAAATTTATTTACATACCTGTCTTGAAAACATTGCCAAATCACAGGCTTCTTTCTTCGAAGCCGCCTTTGAGTCTCTGTCGCTTGTCACCTTGAGAGGATGGGTCTCCTCATGCTTTGTAGGACAGGAATAAACACTGTGAATGTTTCTTGCTCCTTCTGTGGGTGATGAAATGATCTTTTGATTCTTAAAGGAAGGTGACAGCCTGTCCTCCCTCACCTGCTGCTTTGGCTTGGAACTCCGGTATTTGCTCTGAACGAACACGGCAGCCTTGTCTTCCTCCTGCTCCACTGGCCCCCTGTCTTTTTCTCCGAGGAACCCATGCAGGCGATGATACTCTCTCTCCAGGTTGCATAGCCGTGCATTCTGGGTAACCACAGATGTCTTCTTTTCTTTGGCTTTGCTGTCTACATTTTGATAGACTGACCTTTGGCTAAGACTAGGATCCAAGGTTTTTCTCAGGTAAATCTCCTCAGTTAGCCATAGTCCTGGGCAGCTTGGCTTCTCCCATGTCTCCTCCCTTTCTAGACATGTTGCTTTTGACTCTTCAAAGTTCCTCCCCTCTGTGTACCACTGACAGTAAGTTTGGATCACAGTGCCCCCTTTCTCCTCTTTCCCTATCTTCCTGCTTTCTTCCAGGTCTTGCATATATTTCTTCCCAGGGCTTACTTCTGCCCAAGGGTCCCCCACAACACACAGCTCTTGATTCCGCTCTTCCCCGTACACATTGCTGATTTTCTTCTGAGTCTGGTATCTTTTGTTGTTACTCTCAGCAACATTGGTGGTTTTCCCCTCAGCTCTGAAGGGAGCTGTCCTTCCTGAAGATGGGCTCTCTTTGTTGTTTGGAGCTGAAATGTTGGATTCATTAGTAAACGCTGCATTTTCTGTCTGTTTCTTCACAAAAGATTCCCTGTGCAAAACATGCATCTGGACATAAGGTAATGCTAAATGAGAGCATATTACTTTTGTCAGTAGTGATGTGCAACATTGTATGGTAAGAAAGGCAAAAGAAACAAAGAAAACTTAAAATAAAAACAAGTCAAGTCTTGTTAATAAAGTTTGTCACAAAATGTTGTCTGTATTGACAACTGATAGGTTATTCGAATAAAAAAAAACCAGTTTAAATTTGGAATGGGAAACAGGCTAGCATGGGAAGAACTATATTTCTATTTGATGAGGTACAAAAATTCTACACATGATCAAGCCACTCAAAAATTCAGCATAGGTGGAGAGAGGTTCATGGAACACCACCCCTAGCTGAGGAACTTTGGCAGGTGAAGGCTGCTGGGGTAGAGAGAGACTTCTTTTTCAGGTTGGTGGCCCCTGTTAGGTAGTGCATGGCCAGTGGATTGCCGTACATCCATGCACATAAGAACAGCATTGATTGGAGTCAGTGGGCTATGAAAAGAGGACATGAAATTGTGAAGAGGATGTGGCAGGAGGTGAGGTTGTCTGGGAGGAATTGGAGGGGAACAGGTGATTGGTATGATCAAAATACATTGTATACATCTATGAAATTCTCAAGAATGAAAAAAATTGTCAAAAATTCTAGGAGTTAATCCTTTCAAAATATAACCTCTATAACAAAGAATACTGCCAGATACTCTAGGCCTGTAGGCTAAAGATAGATGCCCCAACTTTGCAAAGGAACTTTGGATGACTGTCCAGGCAGCCAAATGTCTCTGTTGTTAGGTAATATTGCATCCTTCTGGGTCTTTGTTGGAATTTAAGACTAAACAGTTACAGTTACAGTTTTCCTTAATTATGATAAAAAGTAAGTTAGATATAAAATTTTGGATTCACTAATATAAGATAGGCAATGCATTGTTTTTCTCTAAATAGGCTAACTACAAATAAGCAGAATATTATAAATATAATCTTTACTTGATAATTGTTATTATATATAGTCTTACTATGTTTAAGTTAAAACCCTTTCATTTTTATTTAGACAAAAAGGGGAAGATGTTGGGGAATATTATTTTAAGATTTGTTATTTTTGCTTATGTTGTATTTGATTAACTCTGTGAAGCTGTGTTAATGTGCCTGTCTAAAACATCTGATGTTCTAACAAAGAACTGGCCCATAGCAAGGCAGGAGAAAGGATAGGCGGGGCTGACAGGAAGAGAGAAGATATAGAAAGAGAAATCTAGGAAGAGGAAAGAGAAATCAAGGAGCCAGAGAAGGAGGAGGACTCCAGGGACCAGCCACCCAGCTACACAGCAAGCCATGGAGTAAGAGTAAGATTTACAGAAGTAAGAGAACAGAAAAAAGGTAGCAAAAAGTAGCAAAAAGTAGATGAGCTAACTTAAGTTAAGGAAAGCTGGCAAGAAATAAACCAAGCTAAGGCCGGGCATTTATAAGTAAGAATAAGCCTCCATATATGATTTATTTGAGAGATAGGTGGTGGGCCCCCAAAGGAGTAAAAAACAAACTACAACAGAGTACATAATAATAAGTTGTAGACAATATATCCTGTTTTGGAGCCAGTAGTCAGAGTGCATTCCCCAGGCTCACATACTAGACTTCAATGAGCACCAAACTCAGTGATCCCAGGAAATACCACGCAAAATTAAAGTGAAATCGCTGTCCTCGGTCCACTCATGATTGAGTAATGTACAATGAGTCTCCTCCATTTGAAGACAGGGATGTAAGGACTTCTGTATGTCATTTTCTTCCTCCTTCTCCAGCAGTATAAAACCCATATAAGAACACCGCAGTCATGAAAAGGGCATTTTACTGTAGAGTTAAAAACTCATGATCTGACATCTGAATTCCTTCTCCTGGGATTGGTGGAGGCGAAGTGGGGTAGGGGTGGGGTTGGTTGTGGGTTGGGGGATGGCTGCTCAGAACTTCTACTTGGCCCTGTAGCCTGTGTGAGGGTTTTGGTCTTTTAGAATCTGGTTGTGAGGAAGGACTCTTACTTGAGTCAGATTAGAAAAACACGCTGGGATTCCATCTCCCCACTTCTTTTCTACTGTATTGTTTGAGGCAAGCTCTTGCTGTGAAGCTCATCAGGGTCTTCCCATCCCCGTTTCCTAAATGCAGGGATCACAGGCCACATCCTGCCCATTTCCCTAGTTTTATTGAGCACTTCTTAGACACTTGGTGGCATCTTCAGGCTTGTAACAGTGGCATAACAGAGTACTGGGAGGATCAGTCAGAAAACATGGTGGAGATCACACATCCTCTTATTTCATTTAGTCCTTACATGGTGTTTTGAACACTTTCATAGTGCCTTCTGAGAATATTTAATTTCATCAAAAGGTAATCGAGATAAGATAAACATGGAGTCTCTAAATGGCTACTTGCCAAGAACCATTGGAAACTGTTTTTGAGACTTTTTATCTTACTGGTGAGACACTGCTGTATACATGGCTAGGATTCCAAGGTTCGCCTCACCATGGTGACATGTGTGAATTCACTCTGTCCCTGAGCTAGTCCAGCACTGCAGGACCTCAGAGACACATGGGGGTGGTGGTGGAGGTGGGGGTGCTTCTCAGGAGAATGGCTCAGATCTCCAGCCTGAGAAGAACAGCTGACCTCTTCTGACACCTGCTGGACAGGCTCAGAGGTCTTCACCTTTCTATGAACGAGGTTTTCCTAGGTCACAGAGCAGATGTGCTCAGTTAAGGCAGAAGTAAAGTGAGGACTGTAGACGGACAGGTGGGGTGTGTGAGTGTGAAGGAAAGGCAGGGGCTCTAGAGAGCTAAGGGCTCCAGGGTGCAGGTCTTGGGATGTGGTGTGCACCAGGCCGCTCTTTCCCCAATCTTCTCTCATTCCTATCCAGGCTCTCTTTGAGTCTACAAGTAGCAATTTCTAAAAACAGTAAAAGCTGTGTGTGTGTTATGTATGTATGTATGTATGTATGTATGTATGTATGTGCGTATGTGTGGTATATGCATATGTAAATGTATGAGTGTGCATGAATATGGAGGCCTGAGGTTGAAGTTGGGTGTCTTCCTTAATTGTTCTCCATCTTATTTTTAAGGCAAGGCCACTCACTGAACCTGGAGCTCACCGATTCAGCTAAGATGACCAGTCAGTTGGTCGACTCCAGGGATCTACCTGTTTCTGTTTCTTAGTGCTGGGATTATAGAGGTGTGCTGCCACATCTGTTTTTTTTTTTATGTGGGTACTGGAGAGTTGAACTCAGTTTCTTATGCATGTTGGCAAGCACTTTACTTCTGCATATTATCTATCATCTATCTATTTATCTATCATATCAACCAATCAATTATCTATCTATCTATCAATCTATCTATCTATCTATCTATCTATCTATCTATCTATTATTTTATGATTGTAAAAACACATAACTATATATTAATGGGGTACTATGTGATGTTTTATGCATTTATATAACATCTAATCAGATTAATCCTACCCAACTCCTCAAACATGTATCAGTTTTTTATGGGGAAAATATTCAATATCTTTATATGTTTTTAATGTCTGTGTGATCCATCTGTCCAAAGTCAAATATCTCATCCTAGATTATGTGGGGACAGTTTCTTATTAATACTTGTATACCCTAAAGGGGAATTTGTAGGTGGTAGAGTTCTATTCAGTGTCTGTAAACTGAAAAGGAATTCTGATGTCTTCAGAAAAAAGGTGGAAGCAAATTGGTATATAATTGAACTGTGGATCTCCTCAATACATGTAATATCTACAAGCAGTAGTATTTCCAGAAGTAGTAATATCAGTCCATCTTTCTCTCATACGCACCCAGTTTATACTTCTCTGGCTTCTGTCATGTAGATCCTGCCCATGAGGCAGACATGGGGTCTCCCTGGAGTTTGCAGGGCAGTTTTACAACCATTAACAAGGAAAAACACATCATTTGGACCATGAGAGGCAACATCAAAGGGCACATACATAGGCCTCTGAGCACACAGAAAACTGAAAACATTAAATGCCTCTAAATTTCAAATCAACATTGATGTTTGTTAAATAAGGAAATAAGGTTGGTCTGTATGATAATGGGAGAGTGTGCATGAAGGGAGAGGAGGGAGGTAACAAGTGTCCATAAATTCACTGTTGGCGTGAGTGTTGGGTGTGGGAATAACACATGTGGTTGAGTGGAGAGAAAAACCGTCTCTTCTTCCATTTTATTTGTCCACCCTTTCCATGGTTAAGACAAAGGGTCCAAGGCTGAGTGTGGAGGGACCTTCACATCTCTAGAGAACTATTTACTAATATTTTCATCAGTTCATTTTACCACTTGGACCAAAACTATTTTACCTTCGTTAATCTGTGGTAATCAAGACAGAATCCTCTACACTTTATATCCTCCACGTTCTCTGTATAGCTAAACGACATTTTTCTTCTTTGTATGATATTGAGGCTTGAACTCAGGGCTTTATTACACCAGGTTAAGTGCTTCACCATAACCTTCCGTTTATATCTATTTATAGCAGAGCCAGCAAACCTTACTAGCAATTTATTGGTCATATTCTTTTTCATGATACTGTGAGTCATTTGAGGATAAGGATTTTGTTTCTTTAATCTCTGTATCCCACCACCTAACACAAAGTCTGCTGAATAAATGAATTCTTGTGGACCCACTAATAGGCACCTTGAAATACGCATAGAAAGGCCCAGGGGAGGAAAAAGGGCAGCTGGTGACTAAGATTAGGACTGACTGTATATTGGCTGCTATGGCCATAGGAATAAATGGGAGGGCTCGGGGACATTTAGATGGGGATGGAGATGTTATTGTGAGTGGCAAGAGAATCGTTGTCAAGGGACATCCAGCCCTTGGAGTAGAACTGCAGAGGGCTGTCCCTTAGAAGCCAAGAGATGGAGGAGCCCTCTGGGAATCAAAGTGAGACCATGAGAATAAGATGCCCATGAACTCCCAGATAGACAAGGTGGTTGTGTGTTTCCCTGGGATTTGATGTATCAGTAACAGACAGGAACAACAAAGACTGGAAACATTATTCGACAACCTTGGAACACCTTGATGGCAAAACGGTGTCAGACAGAACATCATTGTACCTTTTAGTTTCAAAGTTTTTCTTGTAGTCAAATTCCCGATCACTAGCCTGCATGTTCGTTACTGCTGTGTTTTTCACGTTAGCAGTTTCTTTTCCTTGTTTTCTCATGAGATGTCTTCTTGCAGCTGAAACACATAAGGAACAAAGGAGTAGTAGGCACAAGAAATAAAAGAACATTAAATGAATGCAAACTAGTGGTTTTGACCATCATTGTCACAGAAAAAAATGAAAGTAAAGATGCTTAATTGATGAGTTTTTTTTTAAAAATGGGAATCATGAACAAGACAGTTTTAGATATAATCTACAGCAATGGAATCACCATGGGACTACAATGGCAAACACTTGCAGCACAAAGGGCAGCACGCTCCTTTGCTTGAAATTATCTCCTTTTTGTTATGTTCAGCTCTTCACAGAAGGCCTTCATTATCTACATAATATATGTATAATGTATACATAATGTATAGCTTGGACATTTTCACCAATTATGCTGGGAGTCACATGTATTTTAGAATTCAGTTTTCAAAGTTTTGCTTTATTTTAGAAAGATAACATGGAGTAACTATCTATTCAGGAGCATTCCCTTGCCAGGGTAGCCTCTTAAAGCAAAACTCAGGACCATTTCTTCACAACAGTAGATCATTGCAACAACCTGAGCTAACGGCTGTAAACAGTCTCACTTCTTATCAGGTTGTGTCTAACTGACAAATGAGTTATGGAAAGGTTTTTAATCAGAGCTTTATGCACCTCAGAGTTGAGGATGAGATCCCAAAGTACTGTGAGGTCTTAAGGGGAAGTTAACAGTTTGGAATTCTGACTGATGGAACTGGGAACAGGACATGGGTCTTTCAATAGTAATCTATGATGACCACCATGTGAATATTCTTTAGAATGTGGCCATGTATGTCAGTGAGCTAAATAAAAATGGATTTAGTGAGCCTAGGCTAGCATCTAAAATGAAACAAAATAGATCAGAAGTAAAATGTCAGAGTGAAAGTAAAGTACATTTTTCAGTATGGCTATTTGGTCAAATTTATCTTTTATGAAAAATACTGTTGCAAGTCATCCTAGGCATGATTTAAATTTATGAATGCCTCTAAAGTAAAAACCAGCAAAATCCAAAGTCTATCAATACATTTTAATAAAAATTCGCTAAGTATGGTCCTATATATCACTTCCTCGGAGTTAATACAGAGAATAGATGCCCTTTAATGAAATAAAATTTAATTAAATTGTCAAAAATTATGACAATTGTAACCTTTGGAATAGAGGAGGAAAAATATTTTGCCTAATGAGTTATGGTACTGTAATATGATTCTTGAGAGCCATAACTAATCCAATTGTTGGCCACATCAAACAGAATTGGTCAATTGTGTTTCATTAATCCTTGACAGGAAACTTAAAACCTCCAATTATTTAATTTAAAACAAAACATTTATTCAAATATTAAAAGTGTCAATCATTACAACAATATAATTTAGAGTAGCATGTGAATAAACACAAAAGTCACATGAAAATTGCAGGCCTATGCACAGGAAGCGCTAGAAGATTCGATTTATGACCATATATACATGTCTCCATTATGCTTTTTACACTGCAAGGTGACCGTGGTGATTACCTGACTGTATTATTACAGCACTGTCTCTCCTCTTCTGCTGTAGCTTTTGGTATCTTCTTGAACCCAAGAATGCTCTGACACCAGCTTGAATCAAAACAAGCTTGTCAATGGCTTCCTTTCTCATTAGATTCAACTGTTCCACGTGATAATATTTAAGGAACACCTTAAAAGAATTAAAATAAAGTACAGTAAGATCTTGACTCACAGATGTACAGTGGCTGTGTGTCATGTTTGAAGAACAGACTGTATGTTGAACCTCTTCGGGTCTGGAAGACATATTTGCTTCTTGGGCTTAGCTGTCACCCAGATTTTGATGCTTAGACAAAACTTATCTTTGAGAAGGAAGCAAAAGGAAGACCTGCCAACTTGGGGGTTCTTTGGATCTAATAGTAAGAATCGGGGATTCTGAGCTCTTTCTAGAAAATATTTAGCATCATATATTCTGGGTTAAGCTCATCCTTATGCTTAAAACATTTTAAAGACAATGCTGTTTCCCAAATTTAAAGCTTGTACAAAACTATCTGTAAATAAATGGGCAGTTCATTCATGAAATGTTTATTCACCAAATGATTCTTGAAACTTATTGGATTTCTTTATCTGCTGGAGATATAGAGATGAATATGACAGGGGACTGTTAAGGTATTTTCAGTGGGGAAAATGAGGCAGATAGGGTCCCAGCAGAACCAACAACTTTCTCCATAGACTAACTACAGGGTGACTTCAGATCATTCTAAAGTTAACTTGAGCTCGGGCAAGGCCAGAGCCTCAAGACCAAAGGCATTTTTCATGTTTAAGATTTTTAGCTTTACTCTTTCCCTTTAGGGAATATCTTTCATTCTTTTAATGGATAAATTAATCAAAATATATCACCTTAGAGAGTTAATTGAGCCCATCAAGAAAATCATTTGAAGTAGTTGAAATCAAATGTTATAGCTGAGTTGTAAGACCTGGTAACTTTGACTGTAGAACTCTCTCAACATGCCATTGAAGATGGAAGCTGGGCACCACAGGTAAACAGTTAGGCATTATGGATTTTGATTGAATTCAATTTTAATTTCTACAGGATTCTAGATGTTAATATATTTAGTCCATTCTGTTGTTGACAATTCATTTAAAATTCAATGTGTTTAAAAAGGTCATCATATTTTTTTGCATAGCGTTAGAAATGTTCTTATATTAAACACTTTTATCCATGTTAATGAGTTGGAAAGGTGAAGTGGAAAAATATGAATGGCTTTAAAATGCTACTTAAATATCATGCAGAACTGGCAGGTCAAGGCCTTTTCACAAGTTAAAACTCCATTTGAAGTTACAGATGCATTTATGATCATAAATGATGAGGTTTTAGTCTGATAGCATTTGTCTTTGTGAGCATTTTAAAGAAAGTACTCTGAATAAAATATATATCCTCTGAGCACCTTGAATTCTCCTTTATCAAATATCAAAAAAAGTGTTACTGAGTATAAGACAGATGATCAGAAAAATCCCTCAAATTGTTGCCTGGATAATACATCCTCTGAACATGAAATTCTTTCCTCTCCTCCTATGCCCAAGACATAATACTCAAATTTCTTTGGAAATGAGGGCATTTGTTCTGGTCCCTTTGGGGTGGTTACAGTAGTTATTCATAGTTATTCTTGAATGATCACTTTGTGAGTATTTCTTTAGCTTTGTTCTTTTGGGGGTATATCTGGTATACCCCCGCCCCAAACACTTTAAGGATGCACTGGTAAATCTGGTGTACCTCCAAAACACATTTAGAATATACTGGGACTTGCCCACCTTAAGAGGCTCTAAGGACACATGCCAGGTCCAGTGTATCCTTTCTCTGAACAGCTACATGTTTGACTTCCATATTCAAAATGATTAAAAAAAATGTTCTCTAAGGGGTTAAATAAGATTCCCCGGCTCCTAAAGTTAATAATATGTGCACCAGTACTCAAACATACAGTGAGTCTCATGATGATGCTAAATATTTTGCTTCAGATAAATTTCAAGTTTATAATAGAAACCAAGTGAGAATTTAACAAAGAAGAGAAAAGCAGGAATCCCATTCTGATCTTATACTAGCTTTCTGACTATTTGAAAGTGATAAAGTAGATAGAATGATGACTGGTTGTGGCAGTACATGCCGTTAATCTCAGCACTGGAGGCAGAAGCAGGTGTGTCTCCATGAGTTCAAGGCTAGCCTGGACATAAAATGAGTTCCAGGCCAGTGAGCAATTCACAGTGAGACCCTGGTCCCTCCCACAGGAAAACATACGTTTGTTTCTAGTACCATTTTAAGTTAAGTATATTTATTGCCAGTGTCATTGGGGTTTTTCTTTTGGATAAATCTCTGAAATAAAATTTTCTCGTACTGTCTGCATCAGGTTTGTGTATGAGAATGTCTGTGGAGCATTTTCTTGATTGCTAACTAATATAAGAAGATATAGCTCACTGTGGGCAGAATCATCTTTAGGCAGGTGGGCCTGGGCTTTATAAAGATCAAAAATGCTTTATCTTCATGAAGGCTTTATGCATTTTAAGTTTCACCGCCAATTTTACATAGTCTCTAACAAAAATCATAATAGTTTCAATAATTAGTAAGATGTTAGAACTCTTTCAAATCCACTAATCATTTTTTCCATGAAAACATTACTTTTGTTTTTCCAAGAGCCCAATTATCAAGACCAGCCTTTTCCAAAATGGTAGCACAGGTGTCTGGGCTCACTGGGGGCTCTTCACTCGACTTGTAGCAGAGAACATAATACCTGAAATGATAAAAATTGGTAGTTGGTTTGTACAGTGGTCCAACATCAGCAGTGGCAGCCACCTGGCAGCTCTATCATGATGAAGGGATGAGACTACCAGACTTAATGCTTGGCTCTCTGATACATTCCCCAAACGACAGCAGAAGAGTAACAACTCCAGACAGACACAAACCTAGAGCAAGCTGTAGTTTTACTCCTGTGATGGCTCTCCATTTGGCTCTAGTCATAAACTTCATATCCAGAAAATCTTTGAATACTCATAAGCACATGAAAATAGAATGCTTATGGTATGTGTGTGCAGATTACTGGGAAATCAAATTGAAAGCCTCTGTGGTTGAATATTTAGTAAATGACAGAATTGGAGTTCAAAGCTGAGTTTGACTTTAAAGCATGAGTACTCATTGCGATGGCTAAGTGTGGTTGTCAACTTGACACCCTGAGAAGAGAAAAACCTCAGTTGAAGAACTGTCTACATCAAGTTCGCCTATGGGCATGTCTGTGGGGGCATTTTCTTGATTGACAACCAGTATAAGAAGGCCTAGCCCACAGTGAGGGGTGTCATCACTAGGAAGGTGAGGCTGGGCTGTAGAAGAAGGCTAGTTGAATGTAAACCCGGTAACAAGTCAATAAACAGTGTTCCTCTGTTGGTTCCTCCTTCAAGCTCATGCCTTGAGTTCCTGCCTTGGCCTTCCTCAACGATGGACTATAACCTGTAGGCTAAAATAAACCCTTTCTTCCCCAAGTTGGTTTTTGTCACATCAACATAATGTAAAGTAGAACCTACTATATGCAAGCCAAGTGACTCTGCATAGGATCAGTATAAAATGGAGCTAAATTCTCTGGCTCTTAGAAGAGGGTTCATTTGAAAAACAACACCAACAAACAAACAAACAAACAAAGAAACAAAAACCAGTAAGAACCCTGTGCTTCAGTTCAGAGCTTACATGTCTCCCAATGGCCCATGTGTTAAAGACCTGTTCTGTGGAACAGCCTTTGGAAGACTGTGGGACTCCTAAGAGGGGTCATCCAGTGGGAAGTCTTCAGGTTACTGGGAGTGTGCCCTTGAAGAGGTTATTGGACCCCATCTGAGTGTGATAGTACCACAGGCCCAAAGTCATGGAGCTAACCAATGCACTGGAAGCCCGGATCAGCCTTTCATCTTTATCAGTTGGCTGTTACAGGTTATTCACTATGATTGGTAGAGAGCTGATCAACACAATCGTGTCTTGTGCAAAGTCAGTTCATATTGGGCACCTCCTCTTGAGGTTGTTTTCTTGTCACGAAGCAGAAAAGCTTCTCTGTGATCACTGAGGAAAGGGACTGGAGAATTTTTCAAGGAGGTTAGTTAATGCCAAGGCCAAGGCATGGGAGGGCTAGAAAATCCCACTTAGAGCTTCAGGAGACCTTTTAAAACTGTTTTGCCTTCTCAACAGTCTATACCAATTTGGGTGACAGCTTTCAAAACAGTGACACAGAAAAGGTTTAGCCTTTTATTTCTAGAACTTCCTGTTATTTAGAACAGTGATTCATTTTTTTTTCACTATACCCATAGCTTTTTACCCTTTTCTTTCTCACTTATCATGTAGTAATTTGCTATTCTATAGCATCACAGGCTATGGAAACATAGGGGAGAACTAATTTTCACTTCTTAATTTCTAAATAAACAACTTACCTGCAAACAAAGCATCATCAACACAATGGATTTTCTTTGTGGTCTGGGCTATAAAACCTTGGCTATTTTGAAAGCATAAAACTCCTATTTTTAACCCACTGGGTGTCTCATTTCCTGTTCTGTTGCTTCACTAATACCTTCTCTTTCAATCCAACTTAATCCAAGGCTTCTTAGTTTTGTGGCACACCAATTGACTGGGACCTGGATATCTTCCTTTTCACAGCTTTTTCACTCACTAGTCTCATGAGGTAAGCAATTTTGCTTGAATACATAAGCCTGGTGAGCCACTGCAGCTCACTTCCTGTGTAAAGGCCCACTTCCTGTCTTCTCTAATAATTGTACCCTCTGCCAGATCCTGGTTTGTGGTCCTAATTTTGACATTTTAATTGAATGCTCTTTCTCTCTGTAGACTCTTACACTGTACACCAGTCTTCTGAACTTGTCATTTACTATTTTGCCTTGTTAACTTCCCATGTCTTTGACTCTGATAATCTTAACTGGGTTTTCATTTACTAACGCTAAGCCCATTTTAAAACGGTGTCTCTACAGCTCTTAGCATAGTAGCTTAGTATCCATATATTATATTAGTAATATTTAAGCAGACTAAGGTAGAAAAGACCCGTTACTAGATACTGATGTACTGACTTATTTAGTGATTTACTTGAAGTCCTTCTTGTATTGCTTATTGCCAAGCATGACTCCAGTTGCTACCTGGAACAGAACCACCTGGAGAAATAGCTGCAAACAAAAACAGAAACAAAAGCAAAACCAAAACCGGTTGCTACCCTTAGCAGCCTGACCACAAAAGCTTACACCTGCCGTCCTCCTTTACAAACGAAAGGCCCCAAGCTAACTGCCGTCTACACTTACTGCTTGCCCCACTTTGTGGTTCTGTAACATAAAATGTAAATGCAAACTGGATTTGGACTGATGTCTTTCAGGTCCTGGGTTCGGTCCACTAGTGAATACATCTCCTCTCTTCTATTTTCATTGGTGTTAGGGTGCTTGCTCCAGATGGATAATTGCAGCAATATTTATATTAATATTTAAGGAGGTCCACCATCTCCACGACACATTAAATACATGACAATAAAGTAAAACTTTAATTTTAACCTCAAAACTCCTTTACATCTAATATTTTGAGTTATGTACTTTCATAGACAGAAATGAGTATTTAGCTACTGGCCAAGTAAAAATTTCAATATTTTAAAATTTCTCATTTATATACAAATTTGGGACTGAGCTATAGAAAGTAAAGTCAGTTCAGTTCAATCTCTGAACTCCAAAATTTGAATCTATAAGGCTGGTCTTAAACTTCTATGAAAACCCTCTAATATAAAATCCAGAATATAAGTGTAATTTATATATATATGTATCATGAAAAAGTGGTAGGGTGTTCTTGATTTCAGCACATTCCAAAAAATGCCTTTATTTTCTTCTTTGGGTTTTTAAAGAAAAAAAAAAGCTATAATGAATTGCTGAAAAACAAGAAAATCAGAAGAAAGAATTCTTATTACATTGAATGTGGATCTTAGACACTGTCATGGGTTGTGTGGTAAATGTCACTTTCCCCTCCCCCAAAATGGCCCAGGTGTTGAAGCTTGATCTGTGGACAGTGGTGCTCCTGAGAGGTAACTACATCACAACGATGCATAACTCATCAGTGGGATAGCTGTTAGGAGTTGGGATCTCATTGGAGGAAGCAGCTATCTGAGGATGCAGAAGCACAGACCTGCCCCTGCAGGGCATGCCTTTCCCGTTCCTGTCCTCTTCTTTATGTACCTGTAGAGTGTGCTGCTGTGGGATGGTCTGTATGTCAAATGTGTTGCTGATTGGTCAATGACTAAATCGCTGATTGGCAGTGGCCAGGCAGGAAGTATAGGCGGGACTAACAGAGAGGAGAATTGAGAGAACAGGAAGCTGTGTGGGAGACACTGCCAGCCGCCATGATGACAAGCCGCATGTGAAGATGCCGGTAAGCCATGAGCCATGTGGCAAGGTATAGATTAATGGAAATGGACTAATTTAAGCTGTAAGAACAGTTAGCAAGAAGCCTGCCACGGCCATACAGTTTGTAACCAATATAAGTCTCTGTGTTTACTTGGTCGGGTCTGACGGCTGTGGGACTGGCAGGTGAGAGAGATTTGTCCTGACTGTGGGCCAGGCAGGAAAACTCTAGCTATAGTGTGCCTTTCCTGTCCCTGTCCTCTTCTTTATGTACCTGCAGGGCATGCCTTTCCTGTCCCTGTCCTCTTCCTTTGAGTCTCTGCTACTTCCTGACTGTCACAGGGACGGCTCCTTTCTTCCACTGCACTTCCTGTCACAGGGACGGCCCCTTTCTTCCACTGTACTTCCTGACTGTCACAGGACGGCCCCTTTCTTCCACTGTACTTCCTGTCACAGGGACGGCCCCTTTCTTCCACTGTACTTCCTGTCACAGGGACGGCCCCTTTCTTCCACTGTACTTCCTGTCACAGGGACGGCCCCTTTCTTCCACTGTACTTCCTGTAACAGGACAGCCCTTTTCTTCCACTGTACTTCCTGTCACAGGGACGGCCCCTTTCTTCCACTGTACTTCCTGTCACAGGACGGCCCCTTTCTTCCACTGTACTTCCTGTAACAGGACAGCCCCTTTCTTCCACTGTACTTCCTGTCACAGGGACGGCCCCTTTCTTCCACTATGGCTTCCTACCAGGAACTGTCTACCGTGCATGGGTCTAAAAGCAACAGAGCCAGCTGACCGCTGAGTGAAACCCCTGAGGCTGTGAGCCAAACAAGTCTCTCCTTTATCAAATTGCTTCTCTCTAGTATTTGCCACAGTGACAGACTACCAGCTAACCCAGCTACATGAGCCAGGCAAAAGAAAGCATGATAGAACTTTTTTTGAGGGGCGGGGGTGGAGAAATGTAACCAGAATTTGTTGAACAACCAAAAACAAAGCTTTGTTTTGTTCTTAACATTCACTTTGCATACTTGGAAAAAAAGAGATTATTTTATAGATGGAGAATTCTTTAAACATGAAAATTTCCTGAAAACTGCAATATGTCTAAAACTTGAAATTTCTTTAAATATAATAATGAATAGAAATACAGGATTGACAACTCTCAGAAACATGGGCATTTAAAATATTAAATATTTAAAATATTTAAAATATTGAACCTTAGCATTACCACTAATGTATTACTTAAAATACATTTACTGTATAAAAATTAATTTTACAATGATTTTAAATGTTAAGAACTCTTTGTACCTAGTGGATTCTTTCTTAAATTAGAAAAGATCAAATTGACATAAATTTAATTGACTTTCTATATCTGTTAATTCTCCATAGACATGACATTATTCAATTTGATCATTATAACTGTTCTATCAGAGGGTCATAGCAGACTTAGGAAGTGAAGAAAGTAAGATACCACAGAGGCCAGGGTTTCTCAACCTGGAACTGCTGGCATTTGGGCTTGGAGAGCTTTGTTGTGGGAGCTGCCCTCTGTGCTGTAGATGAGATGATTAGTAGCATCCTGGGGCTCTACCCAGTAGGTGAGAGTACCTCACTCTAAGGCATGACATCTCCAAATGTCTCCAGACATTGCTAAGCATCTTTTGAAGGGCTCCATCTCTCCTACTTGAGAATTGTTGGTGTACTTCCATGGCCACATAGCAAGTGTAGTATTGGGCTGAGAACACAGATCTCCTCACTCTTCAGTACGGAACCTTAGACCCTTGACCTTCCAGCCTTTCACATGCATCTTCTTCCCTCACAGAGATTTCCCAGAGCACAGCAGTTTCCCAGACTCAACTAGTAATAGCTGTAGTCTCTTTTCACTACATGAATAAAATGCTTCTGCCCTAGACCTCCTAGACAATTCTCCACTGTTTTATATTCTACAATTCTTCTGAAAAAATTTAAAAATATAAACCACACAAAGAAAATGCAAGAAATCCACAAACCTTCTTATAAAGTTAGCAAAGAGTATCCGATGAGAGTAACCAAGCCTTCGAATTCTGGCTGTTTCCAAAATCCCTGTGCAGCGGAGCTGTAGCAGAACCTTCTCTTTGTCATATTTTCTTGCCTGTCTCTCATTATTTGGCTTGATGCAACGCACAAAATGAGGTTGGCCCACCACCATTTTAGATAACAAATCCATCAAGGAATACTATAATATACAACATGAATCAATTTCATGGTATGACACTAAAAAAAAGCATGAATTTGTAGGTCTTCATTCTTATTACAAGGTTACAGTTTTAAGAATTAATGTTACAAATTGCTAATCACAGTGAGTGGAAAGAGATCTGATATAAGGAAAAGGAATTCATCTAAAAATTACAGATTTTGTGACAGAAATGTAGAGGCAATAACTAGGAGGTTGCCTATGAAAAATTTGCCCAGAAACTCTTAGGGCAGCATTAGATAAATTTATTTTTTACATACTTTTTAAAGTAATTATATCCTCTCAAGCAAACATACAAAATTACAATATTGAGACATACAATTTGGTTAATTTACTTTGTATGCTAATTTCCTTGTCCTACTCTGTCTTTGTAGAAAGTATAAAAAACAAACACTTTAATCTCTGTTGGAATCATCTACTTTAAAATTAGGGCAGAGAAGTTAGTTTCAAAAATGAAAATAATCAAATAATTATCCACTTAACTATTTTGCTGTGCTTTATTTATTGATTTGGAGAGAATATTTTTATTAATATGGGCATTAAAACTGTCTTCTGTAGCAATGCTTTGTTAAAATAATAGCCAATTATCAGACAATTAAGAATAACCTATTAGGGCTGGAGAGATGGCTCAGCGGTTAAGAGCACTGATTGCTCTTCCAGGGGTCCTGAGTTCAATTCCCAGCAACCACATGGTGGCTCACAACCATCTGTAATGAGATCTGATGCCCTCTTCCGGCCTGCAGGCAAAACACAGAACACTGTATACATAATAAAAAAATAAATCATTAAAAAAAAAAGAATAACCTATTAGGATGAATAGAGTTCATTAAAAGTGGAACCTCAGCAGAGCAGTTATCTCCAAGACCAAGATCAGAATTTCCTGGCAAGGCAGTGAGTAGACACAACATGGAGGACTGGACTTTTTAGTGTTAGAAGTACCAACACCTAGAGTTTCAGGGCCAGTGCAACCCAAATATTGAAGTTAGCCAACTGCTGTATCTGCTGCATTTGGACTCTTTCCTCTTGGGGACCAGCTCAGATGCCATCTTCCCAAACAGCTGCAACTGCCACTCTGGAGCCCTTTCATTACATTGTCTGTGAATCATCATTCCTTTAGTCATGCCAACAGCTGCCAGGCACTGGGACCCAGAGGTGACAGGGCCTGCTAGCTTTCTGAGCAGTTCAGGCCTGGGTTTTCTTAGGACTAAGGCACAGTCACCCTGATTTCATTCTTGTCAGCAGAATTAAAAAATAGCTTGAGAACATACTACACACTGCCTGGAATCAATCCTCTGTCAGTTCTTGCTTCAGCCTGAAGATTAAAATGATTTCATGACCTGGTCAGGTTTAACATGCACAGTATTTGATGCTAACAACAGTGGTATAATAATGGTGTGGACAACTCACAAAAGTAAACTAATCTGGCTGTAACTACGTTTAGTGGTTCACATGTGCTGCCTTGATGATCTAGAGGGACTTAGCAGCAGTGGACGCAGGCCTTAAACATGTAAGTGTACCAGGCAATACTCAAGTAGGATTTGATACAGTGTCTACTATGAACTTAGGGCTTTGAGAATATGTAACACAAGTATTCATACAGTTTAAAAAGTGGTTCGTGATTCCGTTAGAGAAATGCATAAATTCATTGGACAACCAATGGTAAATTCAATCTGATTGCATCTACGTCTTCCATATTAAGTGACATTATTAGTAATTGCCAAGTTTTAGGTGGTCTTTTCTCCATTGTCCTGGCTGGCTGATTCAGAAGAGGTAAGTGAAAACTGGAACTATACTGACACTGGTTATCTCAGGTTCTTCAACACACAGGGAGAAAAGTGCTTCCTTTCTTTTCTTTCTCCCATATTGCCCAAAGAAATGTCACCTTGTTCCTATGCCCTGGATGCTACTGGGTCTCTGGAGAGTCTCCTCCTCATACCAGTCCTATAATAGGTCCTCTCCTCCTGCTGAAGGTATCAGCTTGTGTATGGGCTAGGAAATATGGGCTGGAGATCCATGCTTAACTTTGCCTAGCTTTGTTCCGTCCTAAAACCATTGTGGGACATTGGATTAAAATTTCCTTCCTTCCTTCCTTCCTTCCTTCCTTCCTTCCTTCCTTCCTTCCTTCCTTCCTTCCTTCCTTCCTCCCTCCCTCCCTCCCTCCCTCCCTCCCTCCCTCCCCCTCTCTCTTCCTCCCTCCTTCCTTTCTTGTTTTTATATGTAACTAAATTAGGATGAACAGTGTCCTTAAATACAACATATCATAATTTAACAACTTACTCTAAAATATGATGCGACCGTTTGCGTTTTCATGTTGGTGGTTTCACAGGCATGGCGTGTGATGTCTCTAGTTTCACCCTAAGGAGACCAAAGAAGACAGTAAGGCCTTGCCACCTTCTGAACATTGTCATCTACAAGGTGTACATGGTGTTTTCCGTAAGTTTACCTTAGTCTGGGTGTTCAAATGCACAAACCCACAAAATGTTATTGACATTCACATGTCAAGGACTATTGTGCTGGTTGCACTGTCTGTGTTGACTGGTCTTGTGCAGAACATGAATGTTTCTGACCAGGGCTACACATACGTTTTTATTGAGAAACAGTATAAAATGTAAAGATTAAAAGGAGTTGGGAATATACCAGAAAGGCATGATGTTTGAGCTGCTGTCAGCAAAGCAGCCATAAGATAAATAGTCTTACCTTGGTCAGGTTTGTGGATTTTTCTGAATTCCTCATCTGATAGTTTATTAGATTTTTAGTTTTAGAAAGTGGCAGGTTACCTATGGGAACATAGGTAAAATTAATTTATCTTTTCAAACCCTGAGTGGTCGGAAAATTTTCCCATTTATTTAAAGTATTCTGAGCATGCTAAGACTCAGAAGCTTGGCTACCTATTTGTTGAAACAAGGATAAAGAACACTATATGAGAAATTATGATAAATCTTTTTTTTTCTCTGTGTATCCCTGGCTGTCCTGGAACTCATTCTGTAGACCAGGCTGGTCTCGAACTCAGAGATGTGCCTGCCTCTGCCTCTGCCTCTCTAGTGTTGGGATTGTGCCCCACCTTTGAAAGGCTATAATAAATCTTCTGTTTTTATTTTGGTCTCCTCCTCCTTTCCCTCTTCCTCTTCTTCCTCCCCCTCGTCTTCCTCTTCCTCTTGCTCTTCTTCATCTTCTTCTTCATTGTCTTTGAGAAGATCTTGCTATACAGTCCAGGATGACCTCACACTCATGGCAATACTCCTGCCTCAGTCTCCTGAATTCCAAGAGTACAGCCAGGTACCACCACACTCGGCTACCACAAATCCCAAATTCAGAAAAAGAAGAAAAAACCAACCTCCTATATGACAAAACAGGAAATGTGAGTGAGATGTTTCCTCTCGATTTTAGAAGATGTGGGCAGATGATGATGATGATGAAGGAGCAGCTCACTTTGCATCTCTGTGTTAAGTGGTCTCTGAGATTTTCTTTAACTCAAGGTGGGCTTTGCAGTGAGCCCTAAAGTCTCATGAAGTGCTTTTAGTAAATCAAGCGTGAGTGACGCCAAGAGTTATCAATCTTAACATTCAGATGTGTGCTTTGTATGTTCAAGGCAGTGAAACTGTTAAGGTTGAAAATCCAGAAAGACTTGGCCTTGAATCACAGCTATTATTCTTAGTTGGGATGCTGTTGGGTCATATTCTGTAGTTTGAATACTTAAATAAGGCTCACTTTAAAGCATTTTAATAAAATGGCATGCAAAGAGTTCAGAACACACACACACACACACACACACACACACACACACACACACACACACACACACACACACACATATATATGGATATCAAAGCAATTCAAGAGAGGAAGAATGATGTTTTTAGCAAATTGTGTTTGAATAACCAGAGAAAGGTTATGGGGAGGGAAGGAGAGATCACAGGGATTATGAAGGACATCATATGTGTGATTAA
Organism: Peromyscus californicus insignis; assembly: GCF_007827085.1. NCBI lineage: Eukaryota > Metazoa > Chordata > Mammalia > Rodentia > Cricetidae > Peromyscus > Peromyscus californicus. Next base: position 75,044,387 of record NW_026294606.1, on the reverse strand, counting down.
TATGCTCACTATTAGTTATGTAGAAACATATATGGGATCTTTATATATGTAAAAACCAAATTTTATTGGCTAAATATTTCAATTACAGATCAATAAAACTATCAAAAAGTTTGCAGAATTGGGGGCTGAAGAGATGGCACAGTGGTTAAGAGCACTGGCTGCTCTTCCAGCGATCCTGAGTTCAATTCCCTGCAACCATATGGTGGCTCACAACCATGTATAGGGGGATCTGATGCTCTCTTCCGGCATAAAGTTGTACATGCAGATAGAGAACTTCTATATAAACTAAATAAATAAATCTTTTTTTTTTTGAGACAGAGTTTCTTTGTGTAGCTTTGGAGCCTGTCCTGGAACTTGCTCTGTAGACCAGGCTGGCCTCGAACTCACAGAGATCTGCCTGCCTCTGTCTCTCAAGTGCTGGGATTAAAGGCGTGTGCCACTACCACCCACTAAATAAATAAATCTTAAAATAAAGTTTGTAGAAGAATTTAAAACTACAATATAAAGAACCCAAATAACAAGTTTTCCCCCAATAAATGAAAGTCAGGACGCGTAAGGAGGAGTGGAATGAGTGAGATACTGTGCACGTGATCAGCAGAGAACCCGTGAACACGAGGGACTGTCTAACTACCGCCCACAGCTGGAAACTGAGGGTTTTCTTTTGGGGAGAGTGTTCTCTTTTTCAGTAGCAACTGGGACATTTCCATATTTTCCGGTGAGAGTCTCAAATACTTTTCCTTGTAAGAGCCTAGCTTCTTTATATTAACTTTTATACCTCCCTCAGATTAGGAATAAGTGAATATCTAGTGAATTGAAAATAAACATGAAAAAATAAAAGACTACAGTCACAAATAAATCCCACAGAGAAACTACTTGATGAGGCGTAGAGGAACCTTTTTAAGTCAACTGCCTTACCTGTTTTAGTCAGTGGGTGGTTGACAAGTTGCCGAATTACACTGTTTTCTGATGACCTCAAAAGTAACACAATGTCAGTTGGGAGCGTGTCTCGGTTTTTCGCCAAGAACCCATTAGCACTGTAGAGGACCTGTCGATACAAGCGATACAGTGACTATTATAACCCAGGCCAACACTGCCATCCTCAACGCTTCATGAGAGCTGTCCATACTGAGCAACAGACATCCAAGATTATGCATGCAATTCCTTACCACTTGGTCAGAAAAGCTGTGAATTTCCTTTACTTGGAGGGATGCGAAGCACAGAAGAACCATCCCCATTTCTCTAAGAACTGGTCCAGCTCTCTTGACGTCAACGTGATAGGTCTTACCTAACTTAGAGACTGCATGCTGTAGGGGCATGTGTTTCTGGTGCTTCTAACTAATTTTTAAGACTTTAAAAAGATGAACATATCCCAAAGATTTCTAACGGATAATCAAATGTGTTGTTGTGGATTGAATCATGTCCCTCCAAAATTCATGTTAAAGATGTTCTGTAGTCACACAGAGAAAAAAGCCACATGAAGACTGGGTGAGGTGACATCCATCTGCAAGCCAGAAGAGGCTCCATTAGACCACAACCCTGCTCCGGGCACCTTGGTCTCAACTTTTCAGCTTCTAGAACAATGATAGTACGCTTCTTCTGTTAGAGCATTCAGCCTGAGGTACTCTCTTGTAATGAGCCAAATAACATACTTATTAAAAACAACTGGATAAAATGGCTACAGGCAATTCTTAATTAGTGATCAAAGCAGCCTTTATTTGGTAAGTCAAATGCTAAGAATCACAAAAAGTTATAATGAAAATGACTTACAGTATGTATATATATATATATATATATATATATATATATATATATATATATATATAAATATAAATCTGTAAAAATTATGTTATATATAATTAAAATTATGCTATAATAGATAATTAAAATTATACAATAAAATACATATCTAAAATATTTATGTGTATGTGTGCTTTGCCTGCCTGCATGTCCATGCACCATCTATGTGCAGTACCCACCAAGGCCAGAAGAGGGCATCAGATCCTCTGGAATAGGAGTTACAGATGTTAGCTGCCATGTGGGTGCTGGGAACTGAACCCTCTGGTCCTATGGAAGAGCAGCCAGTCTTCTTAACCACTGAGCCATCTCTCCAGCAACTCAACTTAGAAGATGTGCTATTAATGACAAAGGTCATTGGGACATTCTCTGGCCTCTAGATGTGACCAAATGGACAAATATATGGAACTTCTCAATTAGTTTATTTTTTTTCAATGATTTTCTCATTTTAGACATTCTTTCTTGATTTTAATCTTCTTTGTAGCTCAACAATTATGGCACAGTTCTGAGGGGATGGCCCATTATTCTCCACGGAAAGGGAGAGTGTCACTTGGGTTTAAGACAACGGATCTGAGGTTTGACAGGTGTGTGCAGTTGTGTTTCAACCAGTGTATGAATGCTTCTTTAAATTTAAGACCATTCGTTAGTTAGCCCCACACATCTGGGGCACTCTGTCAGCTCACTGTTTCTCTTAGCACTCTCTACTTCATTTGGAGCAGGGAGGGGCATTGGCTGGAAGGGGTGAGAAGAGGGAGGGGAAGAGAAGAGGGGAGATGAAGGGAAAGGGGAGGAAGGAGGAGAGAGAGAGATGAAAGGAGAGAAGAGAGACTGAGAGAAAGTGAGTGAGAGAGAGAGAGAGAGAGAGAGAGAGAGAGAGAGAGAGAGAGAGAGAGAGAAAGAAAGAAAGAAAGAAAGAAAGAAAGAAAGAAAGAAAGAAAGAGGAAGGGAGTTCTTTCTTGGACAAAATGTAAGGACAGCTCTGGAAAACGCCCTAAGGTACTCTTTAGAAAAGCAAAGTACAGGTGATCACTGCCAGCTGGTCATTGCAGTCAGACTGGATGATCAGGAAGACAGGCTGACAGAAGAGTCAGGACCAGACAGAGGCAGGACAAGGCCATTGTGACTATCCTGACAGAGGCAGGACAGGGCCATTGTGACTATCTGACAGAGGCAGGACAGGGCCATTGTGACTATCATCTCCCAACAGCCTGGGGCAGTTCTACCTAGACTTCATCGACAGTCGGCTGAGGAGTCGGTCCCAGTTCCTGTGAGTTCTTACTTTGCCCGCATAGTGGTGAATGCCAAAACTAAGCTCCATTCTCTTGGGTCTCCAGAAGTACTGTGATTTCAGGTTATCTTCAAACTTTTCTGCAGAAGAAAATCGAACTCCAATATTAAACATACAGGAGATCCTTAAGTAAAATTGACGGTCAGAAGTTATTTTTCCCCATACAATGCATGCTGAGTAGAGATATTTTAATATAATGAAGTCATGGAGATTTGGAATATTAATGGCCAAAAAAATCACAATCATTTACCACTGCATCTTACTTTAGAGCAGGTCTCAGATGTCAGCATGGATCAGAGTCACCCAGCACACCTGTGGAGGTGCAGGCTTTTGGGGCTCACCCTGTGAGTGCAGCAGCACGTGGTAGGTCTGGGGAGGAAGCCAAGAATTCACTAGCTCCTGGTACTGCTCACATTCCTGGTGTGACGGCCGTACTGTGATGCCAGGCTCCAACCCTACAACCCTGGTGGTGTGGCTTGCCTATCGATTTGATTATACAAGAAGCGCAATGGGCTCATAAAGGCAGTCAACTGTCTATGAGCATTTCAACATTCCAAGCCCCTGCTGTGAAATTATTTCCCCAATGATGCTGAGGTTTTTTCCCTTTTCTGTCTGGTGTCCAGGGGACAAAACAACCACCATGTCAGGAGAAAGCAACACCATGTTTACCAAAAGTAAATGAGGAAGAAAAAAATGAATCTATGCTTTCTTTAAGTGTTTATATGTATGTTATGAATACCTCCATGAGCAGGGAATAATGACTTTTTCAGTTACTTAACAACTCAAAGGTCTTCTTCTTTGTTTTTCCCTTTTCTATTTCAAATTGGACCGTCTCATTTTAACCACTTTCTTTCTGAGACAGGGTCTCATGTATCCTTTGCTATGTAGCCAAGGATAACCTTGAACTTCTGATCCTTTAATCTGTACCTCCTGACTGCTGGGATTAGAAGCACATACCACCAAAACCAGTTTATAAAACATTAGCCATCAAGGCCGGGCGGTGGTGGCGCACGCCTTTAATCCCAGCACTCGGGAGGCAGAGCCAGGCGGATCTCTGTGAGTTCGAGGCCAGCCTGGTCTACGAAGTGAGTTCCAGGAAAGGCGCAAAACTACAGAGAAACCCTGTCTCGAAAAACCAAAAAAAAAAAAAAAAAAAAAAAAAAAACATTAGCCATCAAACCCAGGGCTTTGTGCATGCCAGCTGGGATGTTTAATTTTGATCACCAACTTGATTGCCTCTGGGAGCAACTAAGAGACAGGCATGTGGGCAGGTCTGTGGGCGTATTTCCTGGAAGGATAAATTTAGGGGAGAAGACCCTCCTCCACAGTGGACAGAACCTTCTGGCTGTGGCCCAGATATAAAAAAAAGTCTGAGGGAAAAGCCGGCTGGGCTTGCCTTCCCTCACTTCTTGCTCTTGATTCTATCTCTCCGCTTGCTGCTGCTCCTGTCCTCCTACGTGACATCACAACAGCTTCTTTGGCCTCCCAGCGTGGACTGGAGGCCAGTGGCTCCCTGGAGAGCTTCTGGCAGTATTACTGCTAGATTAGGGCTGCTGAGGCATCCCACCTAGTGCACTGAGCAGCTAGCTGCCAGGTCCTCAGCCTCTCCAGCACGCAGACAGCCACTGCTGGACTGCTCAGACTGCACCACACAAGCCAATCCAACACACCCCCTTTTGTTCCGTATGTTCACCCTATGGGTTCTATTCCTCTAGAGAATGCTCCTGTACACCAAGCAAGCACAGCTTTTACCAGCTGAGCTACGTTCCCAGCCTGGGGCAATTTTGCTTTGACAGTGGTAAAGTCTGAATTTATCACTAACATCCTAAATCTGCATGAGTTAGATATGTGGACATAAATTATCCTTTGTTTGTTGTAGGGGCTGGGGAGACGGCCTGGTGGGTAAAGTACTAAGGACCTGAGGTCTGCTTCCTAGAGTCTTCATAAAAGCTCATAGGGTCCATTCCTGGGAGCATAGGTGGGGGCGGATGAGTCTTGCCCGTCGGCCAGGAGAGCTGAAACAGTGAGCTTCGGGTTCAAGGGGAGACCCTGTCTCAAAAACCAAGACAGAGAGAGGTAGAGGAACACATCTGAGGTTGACCTCTGGCTCCAACATGTTTGTACAGGCAGGCACCCCCCGACACACACCTCTACACACAAATGAATTTATATATATATTTCACATTACTGATTTTTTTCTTTCTGCTCACTATTTCCTTTCACATTCTAGAGCTGTCTTTCTGTTCTGCCACCAATTTCTTACTTGGGGTTGGATAATTTTTATGGTGATTTATAATCCAAGATTCAACATTTGAGCTTGTACCACGAAGGAAGCAGAAATCCAGTCTCCAATCCTGTTTAATTCATCACTATGAATTTTACCCTACTATAAACACTCACTGGTCTAGGCATTAGGTCCAGTTTTCACTTCTTGAAAATCAGATACTGCAGGCTTTGTGACAGCTGTTGTTTTTTCCAAATCATTTAAAACAATTAAAAATCATTGCAACTTTCCTGGTGCCTTCATAAATCCGTACAGTCATGCCGGGTTTAAAACTCACCTATGAGAGTCTGGTCAGTGGCCTTGGGAAATCTACTTTCCTCATCAAGCAGGGATAATAAGCCCATTGGCTTCTGCAGAAACATGTCTAAGAGGGGCCGGTTGTCTTCATATTCAATAACTCTAGCATCCACATCTTCATTTAGGTATTCATTCTGTAATAGGTTATGAGTCAAACAGAAAAAAAACCACTTAAAATTGTGAATAATGTATAGGTGGATAGTAATTACCCAGATTTCCACTTTACATATATTATAATAAATTGCTATCTGCGACATTGCCTTAAACACAAAGTGGATCATTTTGTTTCTCTCTTTGCAGAACTGCTAGCTTATTAAAAATCAGCACTGATTATAATCAGGAGACTAGTAAAAGGATTGCCAGTCTCTCAGAATTACAGAGGACTGTGTTGTTAATGGAAAGCGGTATGGCTGTGTCCCAGAATTTGCACAACGTGACTGAAGCAGATCTTAGGGTGACGCTTTCCCCATTGTGTCTCTCAAGAACACTCACATGATGTTCAGCAGGGGTTTCAGATACTGACATTGCTAGTGTGGTGGACAGCAGTAGGCAACGGGATTAGTCTATAGGTTCAGAATCAAGGACACCTAGGCCCATTCCTAGGCTCAGCGACACAATCCACTGGAATTTTCTGACTCTCTAAGAGCTTCCCTTCTCATCTCTTAAACCAACTCACAAGATAAAAACACATCGTGCACTGATAATAGCTCGTTTGTGAGTGTATCATAAGATGTGTGAAATAACCACACATGGCCGTGAGCCACTAAAAATGACTGCAGAAGCAAAGTGTGGTGGTGTGAATATTCGCAGTCTAACATACATGTTTAAAATAAGACAAAGCCTAATCCCTAAGGAGGCAAACACCCCAAAAACATTGTAGCCAGCATTAAACATGAAAACCATTTCTTGAAGTTTCACAGCTCTTATTTTTGAAGGTAACCTTGGGAGAAGTCTGTAAACCTAGAATTATTTTACTGTTAGACACATTACGCTGACAGTATATAATAGCTTAAATCACAGCTGCAAAGTTCAGAAGAATTTCATATGTTTTATATAGAAAGTCCATGAGGTTAAGGTGTCAACTGATGTAATTGTCACTTCTATTTGCTGGTGTCAAAATCCATTGCATGCTTTTGTGGGAGGTCACACGGTGCAGAGAAGAGTGAGCTGGAAGACAATGGCTTCCTTCAAGTACCTTCGTTATTATGGACTCCAGATAAACCATAGAGAAAAAACTGTTATTGTCACAATCAGGGCTTATAAAGCGCTTACAATAAAACAAAGGACACCCCAAACCATACAATGTGGTGATATATTGTATACCCCAATAAAGCTTGCCTGGGGATCAGAGGACAAAGCCAGCCACTATATTAAACATAGAGGTCAGGCAGTGGTAGGACATGCCTTTAATCCTATCACTCGGGAGTCAGAGATCCATTTGGATCTCTGTGAGTTCAAGGCCACACTGGGAACAGAGCTAGGCATGGTGGCACACACCTTTAATCCCAACACTAGGAAGGCAGGGCACAGAAAGGTATATGAGGTGTGAGTAAACAGGAAGTCTCTCTCTTGAGGTTGAGGATTTTGTAGAGGTAAGGACGTGGCTGGATTGTTCTGCTTCTCTGATCTTTCAGCTTTCACCTCAATATCTGGCTCTAAGTTTTTTGTTTTTTTTTTTTTTTTTATTAAAAAGACCTTTTAAAATTCGTGTTACAATACACTGCATCTCACAGGAAAAATTATGGCAAAATGCTTATTTATCTTTAAGCATATGTGGACACATAAGGCTCATCATTCTTATGTTTTGGTTCACTTAAAGAAGATGGTGAGAAGAGCTGTAAACTGCACTAAGCTGAAGTGTTGAGAATATGCACCCCTGCTCTGCTCTCACTGTCCGAATTCCCTTTAGAAAGCTGGGAGGTGCTCGCTAAGCCTCAGGGGCCATCATGGAAGAGGGGAGGGAAGATTGTAAGAGCCAGAGGTCAGGGAGGAGGGGAGGGAAACAGCGCCTTCTGGACATGACAGGACCACTACACCCAAGAACTCAGAGCAGCTGTGTTTGCCTGCACAAGACCCGCACAAGATCAGGACAGTTAACATTTTAGCACGGGACAGGGAGGAACTCATGAGCACTCACCCCTAACTGAAGAGCTATGGACAGTTGGTGGCTTCTGACAGAGGACAAGTCAGTTTTCTTTAAGAGTGTGACTCTTGGTAAATCAACCAAGTTCCATACTCTCACATCTAGAAGTATATGGGCAGCACAAATTGGAACTCATTGGTTGAACACACACACACACACACACACACACACACGCACACGCACACGCACACGCACACGCACACGCACACGTGCATGTAGTCACACATGGGACACAAAGCTGGGAGGAGGTAGGGAGGTAGGGGTGGGCCTAGGAGGACTTAAGTGGAAGCTTGGGGGTGGGGTGGGATAAGAACAAAATATATAGTATGGTATTCTCAAGGAAATAATAAAAATGGTAAAAATGAAAATATGAAAATGAAAAAATGGATTGAAAGTCATTTAACTACATATTAACACAGCAAGGGAAATCAGAAGGTTTGAAGGTTCCTCAAGTTGTATTTTTCATTGCATTTGGAGTGTGTGTGGTCAAGAAGGCCCATATGAGCTGCATCTTGGAGGTCATAGCCCTAAGGAGCTTACATACTTAATGCTAAAAACATCATCTCCTCCCCCAGGGAGATCTAGGATAATGCCACTGAGCCCTCAGATTCGCACAGTAGCATGGGAGGATTGTGCCACATTCTGGTAGAGGCACAGACTTCCATATGGCTTCTAAGGCTGGCACAAATGTAAGCACAACTTCCTCAGCACAGGTTATTAACATGGTAAAGGCCACTAGTTTTCATTTTGATCTCACCTCATCTGACAGACCATCCCCCGATCTCCCAGACTAATTTAGCAAATTTCTTTCCCCAACTGGTCACTCTTTGTACACCTTATCATACTTTGAATTAATTTACAGTATTTCTAGTATTTGTATTTATTATTTTCCATGTCTCTCATTATAATGAAATTTCCACGAAAACAGAAGTTTTCTATCATTTACTTCTGTATCTAGAAAGAATCTTACATATTTAACATTACATGTATGTGCACTCCCACACTAGCTCCATTCACATGTTCAGGCCCTAGCATTCAATGTGATTGCATTTAGAGACAGGACTTTAAGGAGGCACTTTGGAAATGAGGTCCCTAAGGGTGGGGCCCTAATCCAGTGTGACTGCTGTACTCTTAAGTGAAGTAAGAGACATCTTGATTCCCCTGCACAGAAGAGGCCCCTGTGAGGACATGACATGATAGATGTTGTGACTCTGGAGAGAGGCCTGGAGGGAAACCACCCCCCACTAATGCCTTCATCATGGACCTTCAGCCTCTTGAACAATGAGAGAATTAACTTCTGTTGTTTAAACAAACTTTATCTTAAAGTCCATAGCACTTTAACACAGCAGCCCCAGCAAACTAGCACTCCAAGCTTTCTGGATTCTTTCCACCTCTAAGAGTTGTTTTGAAAAATCAGTTTTCCACAAGTGACAGCTCATGCTGTGGAATAAAAGAGCACTTATACATTGCTAGTGAGAGTGCAAGCTTATACATCACTGTGGATATCAGTGTGGCAGTTCCTCAGGAAGATGGGAATCGATCTACTTCAAAATCCAGCTCTACAACTCTTGGGCATATACCCAAAGGATGCTTCATCCTACCACAGAGACACTTGCTCAACCATGGTCATTGCTGCTCTATTCATAATAGCCAGAAATTGGAAACAATCTAGATGTTCCTGAACAAAAGAATGGATAAAGAGACTGTGGTACATTCACATGATGGAGTATTATTATTCAGTCTTTAAAAAATGACATCATGAAATTTGCAGGCAAATGGATGGAACTAGGAAAAAATCATTGTGAATGAGGTATCCTAGACCCGGAAAGACAAATATGGTGTGTATTTGTGTATATTTGTATTTTAGCTGTTAAGTCAATGAATGATAACCCAGCTACAATCCATAGAACCACAGATGGTATAGAGTAATGGACTAGAGGGAGCACATAGATCTCATTAGGAAAAGGAAATAGAATAGATACTTGTAGATTTATGGGGGGGTGGAATAGAGGGAATCAAGTGGAGATGGGAAGGGGAGGAGGTAGTGGGAAAGAATGTGGAGAGAGAGCTAAAAATAAAGGGTTATTGGAGGAGTATTATAGAACCTAATACAGTAAAAATCTCCTAAAATATATACAGATGTGAAGGTAATCTAAATGAAATAACCAAATAATGGGGAAGACAGAGACCCAACAATGTCCTATTACTGAAGACAACATCTACATAACTCATTGAACATGAATGTGTTGAACTGTTGCCTACACAGAGCCTTCACCCCATGTTCTAGGGTTTTTGTACAGGAAGGTACTCTGCATACTATCAAAAGAGAAATGTAAACACCAAGCCGTCCACAAACCTTTTGATCTACAGTGGTGTACTCCCTGCAAGATATGCTAGGGTAATGGTGGCACAAAGCTTGTGGGAGTAGCCAAACAATATCTGATCTGATTTAAGCCCCACTTCACAAGATGGAACCCATGCTTGACACTGATTGGGGGACTAGATAGCCTAGAGACCTAGGGTAAAGCCAAATAATACCAGTCAAAAAAATAAAAAAAGAAAATATAGTGATGACTCCTAATGATATAAATGACTTCTAATATAATAAACAAATTACACTTATAATAGGAAATAAAGGGTTTCACACACCAGTATTCCAATACCTGTTTGTTGATAGTATACTGTAATTTCTCAGGCAGAAAACCCAGCAAGTAGGCCCAGCTGGCCTGACGCCACAATGCCTTGATAGCATTGATAGCCTTGATAGCATTGGCTGAAGCTGCCACTGAACTGCTTATAGGAGCATCCCCAAGATCTGGAAAGAGAATGTCTGGGATGCTCATAGCAAACGAAGCTGGATGAGGCTTGCAGGGAGAGTGGACTGTAGCAGATTTACCAGATGGGTCACAATGCCTGGTTTATTTATAAGCAGAGGCTTGAACCCGGATGGTGGTGCATGAAAGACAAACATTGATCATCATTCCCAGGCCCTATCAGAAAGCTGGTAGACCTGACGAACACTTAAATAAAACTGCAGGTTACAAAATCACTATATAAAAGCCAGTAGCTTTTCTATAGAGCAGCACCAAACTTGCCAAGAACTAGGCACTGACAAGAGCTTCAGAGAAGTTAAAATACCAGGAATAAACCTACAGAATAAGGTGAAAGACTTCTGCAGTGACATCTTTCAGACACTGAAAAAAAAAAAAACAGGCAGAAGAAGACACTAGACAAAGAAAAATCCTCCAATATTTATGGACTGGGCAAAGTCAATCACATGGAAATGGCCACACTGCCAAAAGCAATCTGGAGAGTCAACAAAATACCTATCAAAATTCCAGTGACATTCTTCACGGAACATAAAAATATTAAAAAAGAATTCGTATGGAAACACAAAAGATAGTTAAAGCAATCCTAAGCAGGAAAAACAAAACAAAACAAACAAAATAACCAAAAACCAAAACCAAAACCAAAACCAAAAACCAAACACTGCTGGAAATAAATACCTGACTTTAAATTATACTTCAAAGTCACAGTGACAGAGACAGCATAGCACTGACACAAAACACACACACACACACACACACACACACACACACACACACACACACAAACACACGCGCACACAGGAAATGACAGCAAACCCAGAAAGAAGCACACACAGCTATATCCTCTTATTTTCTAAGAAAGGTTTCAAATTACACACTGGTACTGGCAAAAAGTGGATATCCACCTACAGAAGACTGAAATTAGATTCATATCTCTCATCCTGTGAAAAAAATAAATTCAAAATGGATCAGAGTCCTTAATTCAAAACTTGGAGCATTGAAACTGCTAGAGTAAATTATAGGGAAAATACTTCAACATGCAGGATTTGGCAAAGTTTCCTGAAAAGGACTCCAGTATCTTAGGACATAATCCCAGGAACTGATGAATGAGATTGCACGAAATTAAGAGGAGTCTGTACAAGGAGTTATGAGCAGAGCGGCGGGACAGCCAAGAGAAGCTTCGCCAGCTTTAGTTCAGACAGGAAGTTAATATCCAGATTAGAGAAAAAAGTTAAACTTCAAAAGCACCAACTGCCAATCAATAAATGGGCTAACAAATTGGATAGTTTTCAAAACAAGAAACACCAATGGCCAATCAACATTTCAAAAGTGTTTAACACTCATAGCTATAAGGAAAATGCCAATTAAAAACTACTTTGAGATTCCATCTGACCCCAGTCAAAATGGCTATCTATCATCAGTGGAAAAAAAAAAAAGATAGCAAATGCTGGCGAGGATGTGGGGAAAGAGGAAATCACAGTTGCTGTTGGCGGGAGTGTCAACTGTTCGGCCAAACTTGGAAATCAGTATGGAGGTTTCTCATAAAAAGGAAAAGTAGAGCCATCTGATGACCTAGGTATACCATCCTGTATGGGACCACAGAGGTGCTTGCACATCCATGTTTATTGTTGTCCTATTCAAAATGTTGTGCCCGTGTTGCGAGAACCCCCTGAGCAAGACCACCACAGAGCCGATATCCAATGTAAAACACACAGGGGTTTATTGATAACAAGCAAGCCTGGGCTTGGTCTGTGCCCAACACTCCACACAGCAGGTGAAGGAGGACGGCCCTGAGCTCTCAGGGTGAGGGGTTTTTAAAGGGAAAAACCGCAAGCAGGGTGGTACAAGCCTTGGCGTCATATGATTGGGTGAGGGTGTGTAACCTTTGAATTTACTAGTTGGGGGTTACAGTTATCATTTTGGGGCAGGCCTAGACAAATCCCATGCCTTGTCCTTGAGCTGCCAGGGAGGTTGGCTGGCCTAGCACATACTGACTGTGGGGGCTGACTCAGTGGCCCAGGCTGTGTCCTTGAGCTGCCATGGAGGCTGGCTGGCCTCACATGTTCACATTGACCCATGCACGTAGCTCTAAGTTGGTGAGGGGTCCCAGACAGTAAACAACTGGCTGAACCTTGAGCAATCAGAGTACGTGCAGAAAGGGAGCTACTGCAAGGACTGCCTTTTGTTCATGGCCCTCCCAGAAACTGTTTGCTCAAGTCTCAGGAACCTGAAATTGAGGCCTGATCTCTGAGAGAAGACTGACAGTCTGTTATGGCATCTGTTTGGTCCTTTCAAAAATAGCAAGGGAATGGAACCAGCCTAGATGCCCATGAATGGGTGATGAACAAAATTATGGTACATACACACAATAGAATTTTATGTAGCCATAAAGAAAAATGAAGTCATGAAATCTGAAGAAAATTGGGTAGATTTGGAAACAATATGTTAAGTAAATTAAGCCCAACTCAGAGACAAATGCTAAGTGTTTTCTCTCATATGTGAATTCTAATGTTTAATTTTTTGGTATTGGTGATGGGGTTCAAGACTGTCTGTGCAGCCCTGGTTGTCCTAGAATTTGCTCCATAGATCAGGCTGGCCTCAAATGTTAAAGAAGACAGGAGAGTGAACTAGATACATTGGACATGAAAGTGGACAGGAATGACTACTTAGAGTGTAAGGTACAACAGAGGGAGGGGCAGGGAATGGGGGAGAGAAGTGGAGGTGGGGCATTAACAAAAATAAAGTTTGCATGAAAAAGCCATAATAAAACTCATTGCTTTCTATGTTAATTAAAAACAGAATTACAGCAATTATATGGACCTATGCTAATTGTACATTTCATTGTAATTATCTTTATTAAAAACTTTAGAAGTGCCAGTGCTGTGGGATGTCCTTCTGTTTGTTGTGAATATGTGTTGCTCCCATTGGTTAATAAATAAACTACTTTGGCCTATGGCAGGGCATGATAGAGCCAAGTGGGAAATCTAAGCAGAGATACAGGGAAAAGAAGGGCAGAGTCAGGGGAGAAGCCATCCATCCATCCATGGAGCAAGATGCCAGAAGACTGGTAATGCCACAGCCATGTGGCAACACATAGATGAATAGAAATGGGTTAATTTTAAGTAGTAAGATTTAGTTAATAATAAGCCTGAGCTGTTCGGCCAAGCAGTTTGTTGTGGTGATATTGTGCACCCTAATAAATTTCTCTGAGGTCAGAGAACAGAACAGCCACTAGATACAGAGGCCAGAAAATGGTGGCACTCACACCTTTAATCCTATCACTTGGGAGGCAGAGATCCATTCGGATCTCTGTGAGTTTAAAGCCACACTGGAAACAACCAGGCATGGTGACTCATGCCTTTAATCCCAGGAAGTGAGCCTTTAATCACAGGAAGTGATGGCAGAAAGCAGAAAGGTATGTAAGGCGTAAATACCAGGAACTAGTCTGGTTAAACTTTTGGTCTGGTTAAGCTTTTAGGCTTTTGAGCAACAGTTCAGCTGAGATTCATTCTGGATGAGGACTGAGAGGCTTCCAGTCTGAGGAAACAGGATCAGCTGTGGAACTGTCGAGGTGAGGAAGCTGTGGCTTGTTCTGCTTCTCTGATCTTCCAGCATTCACCCTAATACCTGGCCTCGGGTTTGATTTTATTAATACGACCTGTTAAGATTTGTGCTACAGTTTGTAATTAAGCCTCTGAGTGATTATTTTAGAAGCAGCCTTGGGATGGGACAGAAAAGCCTCTGTTTACAGCTGGGTATGGTGGTGCACATGTCTTTAATCCCAGCACTTAGGAGTCAGAGGCAGAGGCAGATCGATCTCTGTGAGTTTGAGCTCAGCCTGGTCTACAGAGTGAGTTCCAGGAAAGCCAGAGCTACACAGAGAAATCCTGTCTTAATAAAAACAAAAACAAAAACAAACTGAAACCAAGCTAACCAAACAAACAAAAGTCTACAGAATGCTTTTTTATTAATTGGAAAGCTAAAATAAGACAAAAATTATCACCAGTATGCACACAGTTTTAACAGGGAAGAAATTAGGTCATATAAAATAAGTTACCCCTCTGCAAAACAACTTGTAGTCTTTCTAAAACGTTTATTTTGAATCGCCTACACAGTTTTTTAGATCAGACAACTTATTTCTTTTATTTTATAGTATTAAAAAGTTTGAAATGTAGGCATTACATATCGAGTGCATTCTTATTCTTTGTAAGTACTACAAATTATGTCCTGAAGCTTATGTTAGAAACATGCACCACTCTAGACCATGAACAGCTGGAGACAAAGTTATCTATATTTCTTTCTGCAGGAGCAGCCAGAACAGAAATTCTTTTTTTTTTTTAATTTTTATTTTTTTAAATTTTATTTTGTAATACAATTCAGTTCTACATATCAGCCATGGATTCCCTTGTTCTCCCCCCTCTGGTCCCCCTCTCCTTCCCCCCAGCCCACCCCCCATTCCCACCTCCTCCAGGGCAAAGCCTCCCCCGAGGACTGAGATCAACCTGGTAGACTCAGTCCAGGTAGGTCCAGTCCCCTCCTCCCAGGCCGAGCCAAGCGATCCTGCATAGGCCCCAGGTTTCAAACAGCCAACTCATGCAATGAGCACAGGACCCAGTCCCACTGCCTGGATGCCTCCCAAACAGATCAAGCCAATCAACTGTCTCACCCATTCAGAGGGCCTGATATAGTTGGTGACCCCTTAGCCATTGGTTCATAGTTCATGTGTTTCCATTTGTTTGGCTATTTGTCCCTGTGCTTTATCCAACCTTGGTCTCAACAATTCTCGCTCATATAAACCCTCCTCATTCTCGCTACTTGGACTCCCAGAGATCCACCCGGGGCCTAGCCATGGATCTCTGCATCCAGAAACCTCAGTAGTTGGATGGGGTTTCTAGCACGACAATTAGGGTGTTTGGCTATCCCATCACCAGAGTAGGTCAGTTCAGGCTCAGAACAGAAATTCTTAACTTATTGTTTCAATATGTACTTTAGTTTTTTGCTTATAAAACAACTCAACTTTCAGCTCTCACCCACAGGGGCTTATTAAATGATATATGTAATGGTCTATCTATGTGTATAAACAAATATGAACATATCACATTAACTTTAGTTCAGTTAATAGCTAGTCAGATGTGTTACTTGAATGCATGAAGAAAGGCTATCCAAAGTATTATGGACACTGAGTGGGTCTTCAGTATTCTAAAATCGTAGTTGAAGTTTTCCTGTGCCCCACCTGGCCTGTGGTCAGGACAAATCTCTCTTACCCACCAGTCCTGCAGCCGCTTGGACCCAAGTAAACACACAGAGGCTTATATTAATTAAAACTGTATGGCCTAATGGCTCAGGCTTCTTGCTAGCTAGATCTTACATCTTAAATTTACCCATTTCTATAAATCTATACCTTGCCACATGGCTCGTGGCTTACCGGTATCTTTACATCTTGCTTCTCCTGGTGGCAGCTGCTGGCAGCATCTCATGACTCAGCCTTCCACTTTCCAGAATTCTCCTCTCTGCTTATCCCACCTATACTATACTTCCTGCCTGGTTACTGGCCAATCAACATTTTATTTATCAATCAATCAGAGCAACACATTCACAGCATACCCAAAGACATCCCCAGCATAAAACAGTCCCTTGTTAGTACCATGTACCTATGCTGAGTGTCCAGTGGTTCTTAGGGGCAGTGGCATTTGTCCTGATCCAAACTACAGTTGATGTGCTTTCCCTCAATTTGAAATGTAAATGAGTAGGGAGACTTCATTCACTGTGTGTATGTTCTTTACCACACTGAGCACACAACAGTATGAAATTAAGTCAGAGGACAAAACCCACTACAGTGCCAGCATGGAGAAGCTTTGACAATGGATACACACTTCTAACATGGAGAATGTGATTATATACCACTCAGACTGACTTCCTAACACCCTTTGATTGTTTTTGAGTTCTTTCTTATATGAAAGAAAATCAGAACATGCACACACACACACACACACACACACACACACACACACACACCCCAAACACAAACAAAACCTTGGCTATTTCCTGTGGAAATTCAGATTGAGAGCTCTTGTAGGACAGTGCCTTCTCATTGGAAATCAGACAATGTCTTTGCTGCCCTAGGCTCTATCAACTATAAGCCTTCTGGAAAATAAGAAAAGTTGTCAGTGTGTCTATTACACAAATGTAACAGGGAAGGCAAGGTTGAGTGTTACATCTGTACGATTCATAAAACTGAGGAGACCACAAACTTTCAGCTGTAGCTGATTAGGGAGATTTCAGAAATACATTTTTGAAAGATTATACAAGTACATTCCTTGGCTGAGAGTTTTCTGTTTTCAGGGAGGGGATCTAGGTAACTATGGAACTGTTTCACATAATTGTTTTCAGATAGCTTTGATTTAAAGTTCTTTCTTTTTTTTTTTTTTTTTTTTTTTTTTTTTGGTTTTTCGAGACAGGGTTTCTCTGTGTAGCTTTGCGCCTTTCCTGGAACTCACTTGGTAGTCCAGGCTGGCCTCGAACTCACAGAGATCCGCCTGGCTCTGCCTCCCGAGTGCTGGGATTAAAGGCGTGCGCCACCACCGCCCGGCGATTTAAAGTTCTTAAGATCAATATATATGTATATAAATTTGTTCTATACTGGGGAAGTATAAAAGCTCTAAATATTATGAAATACCATATGCTAAGAATCGTCCGGGACAAACTAGAAAAACAGTGTTGCCATAGAATATCTAGATGATAAGCAAAAGAAAGGGATATGAGTTATGGATCCTTAGATATTTAATTAATGTCCACAGAAAGGTAGGTTATGAAGAGAAAAGCGGCATGGCTGCCAGGGTGACAGGGGCATGTTCTGAAAGGAAAACGAGGGGTCCATTAGCTGGATGCCAACTTTCCAAGAAATGTAACACTGTCTACTTGACAAGTTAATTTGGATACCATTATAAGTATGTCACAAAACATGTTTTACTACATGCTGCAGTTTGGGAGTGTCCACAAAGGCTCATGTGTTGAGGCTTGACCTCTAATTGGACATGCTGTTTGGGAGGTAACGGGGACTTAGGGAGGTCAGTCCTAGCTGGAGACAGTGTGTCACTAAGGGCAGTCCTCTGAAGGTTAGAGCAAGCTTCTAGTCTCTCCTGATTTCTGTCAGCCATAGTGTAAGACACTCCTCTGTTCCATAAGTTGGTCTCTTTGATATTTTGGTCACAGTGATGAAAATGTAACTAATACACTGTGGTGTATTGATTCTGTTGGGATTGGGAGGGGGAATGACATTCAAAATACCTTTTAAACCAACTTTCTATGGTGTCCTGTGAAACACTGCAACAAAATGAAAATTGAACTCAACTGAAAAAAAAAACTTTCATAGCAAACCATTGTTTAGAGTTCAGGGTCACAGAATAATTGATTTCTTTTGGCTTCAGTAAGACAAGTGCTTTACTTGTGAAGATGCTGTCCAAGGCATTTTTTGGGGGGGAGGTGGTGTTGGTAATTTGGAGGTATTTCTTTTAAACCTCTCAAAGATAATTAAAAGTTGCTACAGGATAGTTTTCTTTAGCAAGCACAAAGACAAAAGAAAAACATTAGGATCATGGATGAAAGGAAAGTCTACTGATCACAGTGGTCTGTAAACACCAACATTCTGTAAGATGTAAATACCAGTAACTGTGATATATCTCCACACAGGTCTAAGGCTAGTTACAATAAAAGCAGGTTCTAACTCTCTGAGAGAACAATGACAGTGGTCTGACAGTAGAAGCCATTGAATTATCAGATGGATGCTGTGTAGGGATGCACTGTTCCCATACAGTGAAATCCATAGACAAACATGTTTACTTATTTCAATCTTTGATGGGTTCTGTGCTGAGACATTAGAGCAAAATGACATTAATTTAAAAACTGTTCTATGTCAGCCTCTGAGAGCACTTAAATAATTATGGGATGATCTTGGACATCAGAGTTTATGGCCTGGTGAAAAAGGCCACACCGAGAGAGAGTAAGGCTGGAGCCATTTCAGTGTAGTGGGGGAGGTGGACGCGGATGCTGTGCACTAAGGATATCAAGGTGGGGGAGGGGAGAAAGTGCAAAGAAAGGCATGTGGCACATGCGTTCCTGGAGCTTGGCAGTGAGCGTGATAGAGTGAAGGTCTTGGCCAGAGAGACAAGCAGAGTAAAGAAAGGCTTTCAGGCTTCTACTTGCTCTTTATTTTAAGGTGATTTAATGATGTATCTGGAAACCAGGAAGATTCCAATGGAGAGAAGTGGTGAGGGGACCAGGAGAGGGTTAGGAAGAGCAAGACCATGAATCTCCACCAGAGCCTGACTGGGTATAGCAGAGGGAGAAGTAAACAAATGAAGGCAGTGTCTTAAATTTGGGTCCTTCTCTGGAACTAAGATGGACAAGCTTTCTTCTGTGACCACTGTTGTCAGGCTGTAGTTTTGAAATGGAGTCTGAATAAATCTAAACCTTTTAAATAAAAGACTCATGTCCCTCCATTTACATAATTTAAATTAAAACATCAGTTCTAATCAGTAAACACAAAGCAAAGTAACATAATTTGAAAGTGACAAATGGCATGGGGCTCTTTTAGGTTTAATAAAATAATTTAAATAGTCTTAATATGAAAGTGTGCCAAATGGAATTCAAGTAAGTCTCTGCTTTCTCTGAAGGGAAATATTGTTGGAGCTGAACCATAAATTACACATTGTACCTGACAAAATTATTGCTTCATGTCATTTGCATCAAACCCATTATCTTGAATTCTGTTGCCTGGATACTAGGATTCGTAAGTTTAATGCACTGTAGATGGATATTGAAATTTCAAACAAAATTCCAGCAATGCATTCTAAAAAAAAATAAGTGCTTGTAGACACAAAGGAAATATCTTTGTTTGCAGCAGCTCAAAGTGGTTAAGTTTTAAAGAAAAGTGCACTGGTTTTGAGTGAAGGATTTAGAACGACACCTGTCTAGTCACATTAAATTCACACTGTATTTTTTTGTTTGCATTTTTACTATGGACATGGAGAAAAGTAAATATTTTCTTTGTCTTTGAATGTTATGGCATGGAATGTATGGTCCAGGTACTGTTTATCCTATGTAATTACGCACTAACACACACATGCATCTTTAGAATCTGTACTTTCAACTTACCTGCTCCCATGCGAACACGTGCTGATTAAAATAATACTGGATCTGTTCATTTGCAATGTTAATGCACAGCTGCTCGAAGGAGTTTCTTTTGAAATTTTCAAAGCCGAATATATCAAGAATGCCGATGCTCAGCTCCTCATCCCCACTGGAAGAATTAAAGAAGTGTTCCTTGAGTTATTGCTCATTTCCTTAGGAGGTGATGCAAAGCAGAGCATCTTGGAATTCCCATTGATGACTGAGTTAATTAAACAAGTCTCTCCACAGAAAACAAAGATAATGGAGGTAAGATTAATTTTAATATGTGCATGGAACAGTATTTTTACTAAGGAACCCACTCCCATGTTCTTATACACCTCAACAGAAGTCCCTCCATGCCTCCATGGGGTGTAAGTACAGTCATAGCCCTGTGTGAGTCAAGCACTCTAGAACAACCTGGCTCATGTGCAGAGCATCGCAAACATACAGACAACCAAAACTTTACCAGAGACTCAAAAATTCTTTTAAAATAGAAAATGTCTTACTACAAATGTCTTAATTATTCTCAAGGAACTTTTATTTATATTTTATTTATTTGCTTATTTGTATTTAAATACAAATCAAATGTCAACCTAGAGAAAGATACAAATATGTAGGGATTCATCTGATAGTTAAATGCTATAAGCCAGTTGTGGTGGCACACACCTGTATTTTCAGCACTTAGGAGGCTGAGGCAGAAGACTTGACAGTTCAAGTCTGGAATGCATAGTGACATACTGTTTCAAAAAACAAGTAAAAACCAACCCAAAGGGGGAAAAGCAACAAATGGTTTTCAAAATACAATTAAATATTATTTTACGCATGAATTACCTCAAATGCACATTTCTTTCTGCTATTACATGTTGCTAGTTCTGTTCACTAAAACTTAGATAATTGCTTAAAATTTTTGCTTCTCTCAGTAAATAGACTGAAGTAATTTTATGTGTACTTTAAAATGAAACTACAAAAGCTTCCCTTTGGGTTTACCCTTTAGTTAGCATAAGCGATGCTCAGTGTTATGTGCTGAGGATGTGTGACTGGAAGCCAGAATCTGCATGTGTTCCCACATTTGGAGAAAGTGACTGACTAAGAGCTCAGAGTGGAAACATGTGACTTCTAAAACTTTAGCCCCACTGGATTATAGGTGTCACACATCTATCCCAACACTTAGGAGGCTGTGGTAGGAGAATCTTGAATTCTAGGCCAGCCCGGGATGCACAGACTGTCTCAACAACAAGAAATCTTAGCAGCTGTCTTGACAGCTGAACTAAACTATCACAACAGGTCTTGGTTCAGTTTTTTTTTTTTAAACTAGCCACAATTAAGATAGCTCTAAGTCTTGGCTAGTTATGGCTCATGTAAGAACAATTAATATTTAGCAGACATGCTACAATGGGGTTTTTAGCACACCACCCTTCTGGGTACCATCTAGTGTTAAACATACAGGTAAGAGTAACAAAGTGAAGCCAATGGCCCTGATGATCTTGTTTACAGTATGTGGAATATACAAATGTCAAAACATTCCTGGATGTTTTGTCTTTTTTACATGATGCTTAACATCATAGAGATGGTCACTAATGAGCAAAAAGCCATTTTGATATTTAGTCATTCTGGGCAAACTGCGTAATGATCTGAGGCTCAGCTTATTAGGGACTGGGGATGCTCAGGAATGATTGTGATGGTGACATCCACGGAGTTAAGACCCATGGGCTAACAATGGGTGATCTGGACAACCTAGCTGTATATTATGATAGAGGATAGGCTTTAGTGGAAAATAATGAACAAGTGCATGTGTGAAGTGTGCATAAGGTGATCTTTCGTACTTAGTAAGCAGCTACACATGAAGATAAGGTCATCTTTGTGTAGATGTCCATCTTGCTTTTTCACATACAACATTTCTAAAATTCCTATGACCTATGGCAGAAAAAAACTTCAGATAGTCTGTAAGGACTTCCATCTCTACAAAGCTAGTCAATGGTGGCTGTGATTCTCTTTCTACTGTGAAGTCCCAGGAGAACCACAGACATAAGGTGTCAGTGCTTATATGCAGGCTACATTGACTATTATCTACCATGGTCTTGTGCACTTCCGAATCAAACTTCCTTGGAAGTCACAGCACCTATTCCTGCAGGTGCAGTGAGAGCTAAATGAAAAGAAAGCTTTGCTTCATAGTCAGAGTTTAATTTAAGGCTATGAGACAAAAATAAAGAACGGCTGGACTGACATTTTATACAAGTGTAAAACGGTACACACTTCACGGTACACAGTCTAATTAAGAGAATATTTGAATTGATAATATGATGCCACACTTAAAAATCTCTTTCTACCATGATTACTAATATTGCTGCAGTTTTTCTTATAGCAATCAAGATATTTCATAGTTACATGGAATGATAATGTGATGGCACTACTAGGAGATGAAGCATATCCATAGGAACACAACTTTGATAATTAAGTTAAACCAATCAGAAACATAGTCAAAGGGACTTACACAAACCCAAAACAGACACACCACCTAACATTTGCAGAAAACAGTTGTATAGAACATTTACCTTGGTGATGTGTCATGTTTCAACAAACTGTTAATACAATTGACTATCCAGCTAAAGAGACGTCCATATAAAGTTTTAGACATGGCATCTCGGACATCAGTAGCTTTTTCTACCGTGTTGGGTCGGATAATTGTTTCCCCTCTAGTGACCACACAGTGAGAGGTAAGAGCTTCCTGTAGCTCATCTGCTTGAATGCAAAGCAAAGACGCTGCTGCAAAACCAATAGATGATTGTTAGAAGACAGTGAAAATGACTATTTTCAGAAAACAGAAACGTCTAAATTCAACTGCAGCACCTGACATTACATAAATACGTGACTGTTTCACGGTATCCGAATAAGCTGTCATTCAGTATTAGTCTCCCGGCCTCTTCCTGATGCCTTTATTCTTGCCTCCACTAGCCAAAGTGTGGCTGCTGCATGGCACAACACAACAAGAACCAAACTGCCTGAGAGAATGCCACAGCTGCACAGGTGTGCAGTTACTCATGTGACGTCAACACTAGTTTCACCAAATTGTGCTAAATATTTTAAAAGCACAATGAGTAGGTTTGGTAGAATTTTGATATGATTCAAGTGGACTTGAATGACATTTGACAGCACACATCTGACAGAGCAGGAACTTGACATTCCCATACTTCTTGTTCAGCTTTCTTTTTTGTTTCATATTCCAAGTGCTAAATTTTCTTAAAACGTGATACTCAAACATATATTTAACATTTAATGATATCCAAATATAATAGGAATTTACAGTTAATGATGCTGGAACTTAGTAAGGAAAATTCATTTTTTTTTAATATAACAAGTATCTTTTTTCTTTTTGTAGGGAGGGCTGAGTCCAGGGCTTTGGGCATACTGAACCAGTGCTCTACCACTGAATCGTCTACTTACACCTACAATAGACATCTTTAGCTAAGTCTACTGCATGAAGAGAGGCTAAATCTTCAAATAAGTTACTATATTTAAAAATTTTCCCAACATTTTGAATTTGTTCTTAGACATCCAACAATGTAGTTTTTGGTTTGTGAGCAAGATCAGTGAACTCTGGCTTGACCTGTTTCTTCACATTGAAGACGCAAGAAGCCATACATGGTCCTTACAGAAATTCTGCCTTTCAGGTTAACACGACTCATCTCTTTCCTTATTGGCATAGCTGCTGCCATTGCTCTGCACAAACACTGTATCCTAATATTTTAATCATTTCCCATTCTCAGTATTGCTTATAAATAGCTTAATTTGCAGAACAATATTCTAGCATCTATACCAATTATGTTGGTAATTTTAAAAATCAGTTGTTTTCCTATGTGCATAGTTGTAAAAAAATGTAGCATCTCTTGAGCATAAAAGATCATAGAAACTCCACAACTGTTCCAAACTATGTAAACACACTGAAGCTTTTTGACACAGCTGTTTGATTACCCTCCAAATACTTGCTAATTCTGTTCTTATTGGCCAATGAAAGACCGAGAAAATAAATGTAATTTCATAGATTCGAGACGTTTTACATTATTAAAGTAGCCAGTATGACAGGAAAAAAATTCTTCTATTTAATTATTCCTTATAAAGATGAACACTTGCTTCCTCCAAATTTTTGTGACTAGTGGTTCTCATTTTATTGACTGCCTTCTTGCCTGACATACTCACCCTTTCCTAATCAACTTTTGAGAGCTCTTTAAGCTTAGAGAGAGTGATGTTTTGATACAGATGTTGCAAATATTTTCTCTCATTTCCAAAAATGTTCATTTATGTTTCTTTACTATGAGTTTTAATTTTTACAGTTAAAAGCTACTTTTAAAAAAAGATCATTTGCTTTTGGACTTCTGAATATAAAGTCCTTCTCACCTCAGGATTATGCTTCACTGATGCTTTCCTTAGTTTTCTTGCCCTGAAATTTGTAGCATTTAGAATCTTTAGAGGGGCCAGTTAGAAAGCTCAGTGGGTGAAGGTGAGGCCAAGCCTGATGGCCTGGGTTTGACTCTGGGATCTACATGGTGGAAGGAGAGAACCAAGATGTCCTCTCACCTTTTCACGTGTCATATAATGCGTAAGTAACTAAATGCAATAAAAATTTAAGAATCCGTTTTGGTATACAATGTTTGGAGAGGATTCAAGTCTTCTAGCTGTCTCCCAGTTAGCAATTGGTTGTCTCTACAATGCTGTCTCAGTTGAATAGTAATGTCATTGTGGCCATTTTAGTTGGCTCTTTTGCCGAATGTTATCTCCCACTGACTTGTATGTTTGTTTCCATCCAGATACTGTTCATTCATCTGGCATATATGCATTGGGTGTTTGCTACATGCTGGGCATTTTATGTAAGGCTATATTGTTAGGAACAATGCTTTGGAAATAAGGTTTCAGTCTTGATGGTCTTTATCCAGAGGAAAGGAAAGCCAACTAAGAAATTTAAGTGGGGGGAAGGAGGAAAGAGGAGGGGGAAAGGGATGGGAAAATGAGATAGAAGTAAAAGAGGAGGGGAGGAAAATAAGACGGGGTGCTGATGGAGGATGGGGATGAGATGGAGAACCCATAGATACATTGGCTAAGTGGTTTCTGCATGAGCCTAGAAATGATCAGCTCTCTAATCCAGTAAATGATGGGGAGGTCACTCACTTCAAGCAAGAAGTGACCATGTCATGAATGAGAATGAAGATAGTAAACATAACAGAAAGAAATAATTGTCCTTGATTTAGAGATAATTGTTTAAAATGATGTTATAAGTAATTTAAATGCAAATTAATGTGCTTAATTTTTTTCTACAACTGGCTATTCTAGGAAGTAGTTTGAATAATTTTAATTATATATATATATATTACTATTATTCCTTTGTGAACTATTTGGTTTTCCTGCTATATAAAAATAGGTTTCAGTGATTAATTTTTTAGTTAGTTTGTTTCTACATTTATTCTTACGTATGGCTATTATGTTTTGGGTCTTAAGTGTCTCCCAATGGCCCATGTGCTCAAGGCTTGGTTACCAGGCAGTGGTATTTTTGAGAGGTGTTGGAACTTTCGGGAGGTGGAGTCCAGTGGAAGAAGTTAGGTTATAGGTGTGTGCCCTTGAAGGGGATGTTGGAATTCTCCTATCTTCTCTGTCTGTGCTTTCTTGTCACAGGAGGTGAACACATTTGTTCTATTAAGTGCTCTCAGTCTTGATATTTTACTTCATATGGGCCCAAAGCAACAGGCAAGTGACTATAGACAGAAAACTCAGAAACCATGAACCAACATACTTCATCCTTTAAAGCGATTTATCTCAAGTATATGTCTCATCAGTGTGAAGCATAATAATATAACCTAACAACATTGTGTCTCATTGTGCTGGTCACAGATAACACTTCAATTATGACTGGGAGGGGGCATCGCTTTTTATCAATGATGTTACACCATTATGACTTTCCTTCTAATAATCTAGTGTCTTGTGTGCCAATTGTATTATTTTACACACAAAGAATCAGTACAGGTGTTCTCAAGGTTTCCAGGTCCATGACAATCACTATATCAACCTCAGTCAACTGCTCTAGTTCTCTTACAAAATTGCTTCCAAAGCCACATAGGATACAGAAAATAGGTATCTTAGAGACAGCTCTGGACCAATTAAATAAGTAACTGGAGGAAAAATGAATACATAAAAATTAGTATTATGATTCTCTAGGCTGTGAATGAAATTCACAACAAATAAGGGATTATGGGGGTGTATGTCAATATTAAAAAGAAAAGAACAGGATATAGTCTAAATAGGTAAAAGCTATGTCACTGGGAAAAATCAGTGGGATGCCTTAAATTATTAGGGACATTTTGCCAAGCTCCACTATTAAGAGAAAATTTGATTTGGAGCAAGAATGATATGTGTCTCTTGTATGAAAAATGGAAAATTAATTAATCTATGATAAAAGAGTGAATGGAATTCAAACAGTAAAAAAATACACAATTGATACAGGTTCTAAAGACTAGAACACAATTTTAATTCTTTTTTGTACTACATCTTACCAATATTTTCTGCGTTTTCATATTAAAACTCAATTTTTGACATAGTTATAAAAGCTTGTCTATGGAAATACTGTTCATAGCAATCAATTTGCATGTTTTTCTTCAAGATTTGTTTTTCTTAGCTGATTTATTTTTATATTTTTAGTTCTTCCAAACAAGATTTCTCTGTGTACTCCTGGCTGTCCTGTAGATCAGGTTGTCCTTGAACTCAGAGATCCACCTGCTTCTGCCTCCCAAGTGTTGGGACTAAAGGCATGAGCCACCATGCCTGACTTGATAGCTGATTTTTACAACTTTCATGCAGCTGAGTCTGAGCACTCTATGTGGGATCTACATGAGTATAAGTGTTTGAAATTATCCCATGTGACCCAGCATAAGATATGGAAGAATTCAGTTTTGAATGGAAGACAATACAACTCACAGTTCTCCAGAGCTGCGTGATTGCAGATGTAGCTCTTGTCCATCTGGTACTCAGTTGCCACAGAGGAGAATTCAATGTTTCCAACATTCAAGATTGCGGCCAGCACACTATACACACTTCCAAGTTGCTAAAATATATAATAGGAATAGTAGCATCAAATCTGGCCTAGAGCAGTGTGAGGACTATGGCTGGGACAGATGGAGGAAAAGCCTTGGGTTCCAGCACAAGAAGGTCACTCTGCATACTATGATGCCAGACTAAGACCCAAGCAGACAAAGATTCATGTAGCCTCAGCCTCATTCATTATTTTGACTTTGGAGATCAGCACAAAGCTGTTTCCTTATGAGAAGTTAAAATATTTTATTAATGTTAATATAAATAGACACAGAAAGGAGGAGCATTCCTCAGAGGAAGTAGAAATATTCATTAGGTTATAGATAATTTATCTATGTGAACTTTAGAATGTAGTGTTGTTATTATCACATGTCCATTTTCCAGAAGCCATCTTAGAAGTTAGGATGGAGGGAGAGTCTAGAAAGAAGAATCAAAAGGTCCCAGCATCCAAATCCAAGGATACATGGTGGTTAAGACTATGCATAAAAACTGTATACTACAGCTCAGAGTTTATAGTATTCATTACTATTTAACATAGATTCTTAATGTTCAGGAACACGCAGGCATGCATGCACACATGCAAGCTTGCATGTGATTCTCTCTGAAGACACTGGGGGATTTGTCACAGTCTCTGCATGTCATGGTATTATTCCAACTACCTTCATGGTGCAGGAGGCTCAGAAGGCAGCAAACCATGACCTCAACTTGGCATGCCTTGCAGCTATATCGATGGGTCTTGAAGAAGCCTAGCTTCAGGTCCAGGTATGGTTGTGACAGAGGAGAAGTTGAGTTGTTCACAGCATAAAGACTTGTCTATCCATCCAACTATCTATCTCCAGGACTGACAATCACCAAACAGCCTAGAGTAATTTGTATTTGGTAGTAAGTAAAACATTTCTTCTTACATATAAAGTAAACAAAGCTTTGGTAGATCTAAAGACTTTCCATAAACTTTGAATGAACTGGGATTTGAATCCTGTCTCCCAGCTCACAGAATGCATGATCCTTTTCCACTGAGGAAGGAAAGCAGCGTGGAGGAATAGACAACTCCACAGTTCCATGTACCTAGACCAACTCCAGCACTAATTTCTTTACCTGTGGGATGAACAGCATGTCAGGAAATATATACAACAACATGTGATTCTAGAGTCACAGTTACTTCTTGAGCTTGAATTCTGGTTCTTCACGAAAAAAGTTGTGGTTTCTTTGTTTATTTTGTTTTGTTTTTAACAAGGAGATGAGATAACAGAAGACTGTATGAATTCTAAAGGGATTCTATGAACTTTCAAGTGTGTCAGTGGTTCATGGCTCTTGATGTATTTTGTCTAATTTAATTTCAACATACTTTTTCTTCTGATACAGGTGTTATTAATACTGTGACATAAAACCATTTCTTGCGACTGGCAAGATGGCTTAGTGGGTATAGGTGTTTGCAGCCAAGCCTGACAGCTGGAGTTCAGTCTCTGGACCCACATCATAGAAGGAAAGAATCAGTTTCTACAAGTTGTCCTCTGATGCCCACATACATGCTGTGGTGTGCATGTACTCACACATGTGCACACGCACGCTCACATATGTGCACACGCGTGCACGCACACACACACAATCATAAGTGTGACAACAAACTCATTCCACCCTGAAGTGCAGAAAGCACTTCAACATTTTATCATAAAGCTTATAGGATAGTTAGAGATTTATTTGTATGGATGTCAAATCTTCCCCACTCAAATCTATACAGAATTGTTCAAAGAAGCTCTGTTGGAAAGATTGAAAAGTTTGTGGGAATAACACCCGAAGGATACTCAAGTTGTTTTCTTCTATAAACAAGTCAACCCTTCAAAATAGAGTTGCCTGGTTGGAGAAGGCATGATAGTTATTGCTCCGACTTGGTTCTGGGAATGGAAACCAGAGTCCCTTGGGGATGATGGCCCTGATGCTTTTGGTTACATTCCTTTCTTATAGCCTGAATCCACACCTGAAGCCTTGCTGAAGACCATGCAAGGAAGGAGAAGGGAGGGGGACAGTGACTATACTGAAAAGCAGGTTGGTACATGGTAGGTCAGGACAAGGTGATCTCCCCCTGCTGTGGAACGTGGCACCCCACAGTCTAGTCCTGGAAGAGCACAGACGCTCATGCTCCCATTGAAAAAGGACAGAGGAGTCCGGCTGAGGACCAGATGTTCTGAGAGATTACATACTACTGGAGGCACTGTGTGTTCTTTAAGGATGATGTGTACTTCATTCTATAGGAAGGAATCACCATGCACACATTGCTAATTGTTTGTGTTGAGTTAACCTTCAATCTAGATGGAACCCAAGTGAATGGATAGGAAGGAACTCATGACTCAGTGACCTTGGTGTTTGTGAACACTGCTCCTGCTATGGATAGGAGATGATAGGGAGAAAAGTACCAGCATCACAAATCTTAGAGATAAGACCAACCATCTTACCAGAAGAGCAAGAGTAAATCTTGGAATGTTGACTGTCTTGTTTCCCTTCCTATACAACCTGCTTGCTGGAGATGAGATGTGAGGAAAATCTTTAGAATAATTTTCTACTGTCTTCTCAGACCACTGGCTGTCTGAATAAAACACAGCTGAAAGATTCAGCTTCTGTTTGTGCCTATGTGAGGGGCAGCAGGGCCACTTACAATACCAGGCAAAAGGAGCTGATGGGAAAGAAGACCAAACTGTGACTATTCTACAGAAGGGGTAGTATGTTCTCTCTTCTCAGGCCAGATTCTGCAGACACAACAGTAAAACAACATGACTTACTTGTAAAGACTAGAGTGGAGTCCAAAAACTCCTCAGTTTTGGTCATAAGATCACAGACACTAGAAAGTTGGAAGTGACTCAGAAATTAGCAATCTCCACCCTCCTTTTACTGAATAAAAAAACAGAGAAGCCAGTTATTGGTCTAAATCCACATCCAGAAATAGTCAATGCCAAGGACTTCAACCCAGGGACACTGAGTCCCTAACAGGGAGTTAGCCTATACCAGCTGCTTCCTTGATCTTATTTATGGATTAGTTCAAGTCATCAGTGTTGGCTGAGTCATGCAATTTGAGAGTTGTGACTTTTTAAAAATGATTTTTGAATGAAAACCATACCTATGCATCAAATTATTACTTTTGTATTATTAGTGAATGACTGGGTAGAAGGGACACGCCCATTCCTTCCATAACTAGCACAACTAATCTTAACAACTGAGGTGATGGCATTCAGGGAAGCATGGTGCTTTGTATGATGCTTGAAAATGCTTAATTTTCATAAGTATTATTTGATCTCAATTAAAATTCTGGCTGAGAATCCAAAGAAAACATGTCAGCCTGTGACTTTAGACTATTAGAGGAAATGTTAAAAAAAAAAGTTAAAGGAGAAAACAAGGGTCCTTCTTGTTTTAGACATAACAGATGCCTTTATGCAAAGAAAAACAAAAGTTACTGCTTTAATGTGAACTAAATGGTGTGGTAACAATGTTCAGTTGAGTCATCAGACCTCTTAGTATTTATTGTAAAAGGATAATAGCAAAGTAGCTTTGGAAATTGCATGGCTTAAACATTTTGGAGTTTTCCAATTTGTGTTATTTTTAGAGACTGTCTAACTTTGACTTGCCTGTCATTACTTTGGTTTGTGCTGATTCACAAATGCACACGTGAACGGTAAACCCTGGGAAGGCTG